>NC_134354.1:616224139-616824139 GCF_048569485.1 Anomaloglossus baeobatrachus | reverse complement strand
AGATCCTCAGTGAATCTCTGGAGTGAGTTTGCTGCACTGGAAGTAAAGGGGCCGAATAATATTGCACGCCCCAATTTTCAGTTTATTCATTTTTACAAAAGTTTAAAATAAGCAATACATTTCGTTCAACTTCACAATTGTGTCCCACTTGTTATTGATTTTTCACCATAACATTAACATTTTTATCTTTATGTTTGAAGCCTGAAATGTGGGAAAAGGTTGAAAAATTCAAGGGGGCCAAATACTTTCGCAAGGCACTGTAGGTTTTGGGGCAAAAATTGTTGGGTATAAAAGTTAGTCTCGTCCTCCACGTGATTTACAATATTCTCGAGAAAAAAGTCTTTGACAGTCCTTTTTTCTCAGGCTGATAGTTTCAAATTGGATTCCTGATTATGCAACTAAAGTAGGAATTTGAGCCTCATAATTATGCTTGACATTACAAAGTTTTTCTCCCCAAATCTTGTTAATTTTTGTTTTTTCAAATAAAAAAATACAAATTATAGTAAGTCAATTTTGCCACCTAAATACAAAATATATTTAAAAAATGTCATAACTACTTAGATACATGCAATTCATCCAAAACTATTATTAAATATAGTCACACATTCAACATTTTCAAAATCTGGCTTGGTCATTAAGTGACTAAAAGGCCCAGACCTTACGTCTTAAACAGGTGTGAAATAAAAGACCTGGACAGTCAAATATGTACATTTTTGTTAAATTGTTAAATAAAATTAAGTCAACATTCCCAAAACTGAAAAAGAAGAAAGGCCATGTAGGTACCCATTTGAAAAATAAAATGTGGCAATACGTACAATTGTCAAATTGGACTAGTAAAATATGTATGTAAAAAGCTAAACATGTATATATTTTTTTTTCTCTACACTCGCTGACAGAAGTTCTGTCACTTATCCATGTTATGTAAATAAAAGCTTATAACCTGACTTTAAATTCATCTATTGTTTTTATAAATTACTCTTTTGAAAGCTGAAACCCTCCCAAATTTGGTTTAGGGTATGAAAATAAAGTTGCAAAGCTGAAATATTGATCATTTAATGAACACAGAAAGGTCATATTTTGGCAAGACAAAAGTTTTTTGCACCCAATCCTAGTTTACATCCTCACCTGTGCTCACTAAATGATTGGTTAATTAGTGGGTGTGTATAAAAAGAAACACAGCACCCCAGACCTTCAGTTGAACTGTCACTTGACCTCTGACAACATGCCAAAAATCCACCCTGCGACCAAAGCCTTGATTATCAAGAGGCTGAAGACCAGATCCACTGCAGAGGTGGCTGGCACCTTTAATGTGTCTCAGTGTCAAATACAAAGAATTAAAAAAAGATATGAAGAGTCTGGAGATATTTTTGACATGCCCAGGTCCAGCAGACCCCACAAGATAACTGGTCAGGAGGAACATTTGTTGGTTAGAAAATCCAAAGCCAGCTCCTCTTCCTCTGCAGCCGAGCTCCAACATGCCTAGTCACCTCAAGACCATGTGTCAACTACAGTAGTTTGTAGGATTCTGTCTCGAAATGGCTTCCATGGTCGAACCACTGCCCAGAAGCCAACACTAAAAAAAGGCAATTAAAAAACCGTGTGGCATTTGCCAAGACCTAAGGCCTGCTAAACAGATGGACGGTGGAAAAGTGGCAGAAAATTGGGTTGCCTCTGGGAGGCATGTAAGACTGCATTCTTTGCTATTCTGATGACATAATCAATACATTGTCTGAATCATTGTTGAACCACATGGATAGAGTCCTTCAAGTTCATGGAAGTCACACCAAAATATTAAATATGGCTCAAATAGCCCCATAACTTCATTCACCAATGTTATGCAACATATCTTTATATCAGAAGTTAATTATTTGTTTGCATTTCACATTACTTTCTGTGGGCGACAAAAAGTTTGTCTTGACAAAATCTGACCTTTCTGTGTTCATTAAATGATCAATATTTCAGCTTTGCAATAACTTTATTTTCATAACCTAAACCAAATTTGGGAGGGTTTCAGCTTTCAAAAGAGTAATTTATGAAACCAATGGATGAATTTAAAGTCAGGTTATAAGCTTTTATTTACATAACATAGACAAGCGACATAACTTTTGTCAGGGAGTATATTTTTACACAGCTAGTCACTGAATTACTTCACAAAAAAATAAAATCAAAACAATAACAAAGCTTGCCTATTTGTCAAATTGAAAAAGTTAAACAGGTATGCAAAAAACTAAAGGTGTAATATATTTTAACCCCTTCACAACCATGGACGGAAAGATCCGTCATGGTGCCCTGGGCCTTAATGACCAAGGACGGATCTTTCTGTCATGGCGTAATCGCAGCACCGGAGCCTCCGGTGACTGCGAAAAGTTAGCATAAACCGCAGATTCGGGGAGGAGGGGACCTGTACCTGACCTCAGGAGGGGTGGTGCCTCCTCCCCGGACCTACGGAGGCTGTGATTGGCTGACGAACGCCGCTCAACCAATCACAGCCACTGTAATGTTCCAGCCACTTAAAGTGACTGAAACATTGAAATCCAGCCCTGGCCAGTGCAGCTATAGCACTGGCCATTGGCTGGAGCTGGGTGACCTCACTGGATCACCCTCCCCCAGCTCCAGTAGCTCTGATTGGAGAGATCGGCCTTGTGACCGCTGTCTCCAATCACAGTGGACCTGTTGCCGGTGACCGCCCCATCAGCTTAACTTCCCGTTCCCTGCAGAACGCCAGCACAGTGAGTGTACACAGTGCAATGGCAGGGCGACAAGCTCCGGTCCCATGCTGTTATGTGACCGGAGCATGGGACCCGGAAGTTGCCACGCTGCCATTGCACTGTATGAAACCAGCCTCCTGATACACCGCCGCCGCTGCCCTCCGCGATCTGCCACCCGCACCCCCACCCCTCGTATCTGTTGCCCACACCCTCACCCCCACACCTCCCGATCCGCCGCTGCCCTCCGCGATCTGCCACCCGATCTGCTGCCCGCACCCCCACCCCCACACCTCCCGATCCGCCGCTGCCCTCCACGATCTGCCACCCGATCTGCTGCCCGCACCCTCACCCCCACACCTCCCGATCCGCCGCCGCCCTCCATCTTCCACAGTGCCACCGGTCCCCCCCGATCTGCTGCCCGGCCCCTTTCCTTCGTGATCGGCTGCTCGTCCCCTCACCTCCGTGATGTGCTGCCAGCCCCCTCCACTCGAGATCGGCTGCCCGCTTCCTCCTCCGTTATGTGCTGCCCGGCCCCGCCCACTCTCCGTTATGTGCTGCCCGTCCCCTCCCCTCCGTTATATGCTGCGCGCCCCCTCTCCTCCGTTATGTGCTGCCCGCTACCCCCCACCTCTCACCGCCGTGATCGGCTACTCGCCCCCTCCCCTGTCACCCCCATGATGTGCGCTCCCTCCCCTGTCACCCCCGTGATATGCGTTCCCTCCCCTGTCACCCCCGTGATGTGCGCTCCCTCCCCTGTCACCCCCGTGATGTGTGCTCCCTCCCCTGTCACCCCCGTGATGTGCGCTCCCTCCACTGTCACCCCCGTGATGTGCGCTACCTCCCCTGTCACCCCCGTGATGTGCGCTCCCTCCCCTGTCACCCCCGTGATGTGCGCTCCCTCCCCTGTCACCCCCGTGATGTGCGTTCCCTCCCCTGTCACCCCCGTGATGTGCGCTCCCTCCCCTGTCACCCCCGTGATGTGCGCTCCCTCCCCTGTCACCCCCGTGATGTGCGCTCCCTCCCCTGTCACCCCCGTGATGTGCGCTCCCTCCCCTGTCACCCCCGTGATCTGTGCTCCCTCACCTGTCACCCCCGTGATCTGCTGTCCGCTCTCCCTCACCCCCATGATCTGTGCTCTGCTCACCTGTCTCCTCCGTGATCTGCGCTGCGCTCCCTCCCCCACCTCTCACCCTCCCCGATCTGCTGCCTCCTTCATCTCCTGTGATCCAGCTGCCTAGATCCATCCTGTAGGGTAACTATCCCCAATCTCACCTCCCACTCCACATATGAGGTGTCTGTGCACTCAGGAGAAATTGCACAATACATTTTATGGTGCAATTTTTCCTGATACCCTTGTGAAAAAAAAGCTACCTGGTTGAAGTAACAATTTTGTGGTAAAAAAAACATTTTTTATTTTCACGGCTCAACTCTATTAACTTTTGTGAAGCCCCCAGTGGCTCAAAGTGCTCAATAAACATCTACATAAATTCCATGAGGGGTCTAGTTTCCAAAATGGGGTCACATGTGGGGGAGCTCCACTTTTTCGGCATCTCAGGGGGTCTCCAAACGCAACATGGAATACGCTAATTATCCCAGACAATTTTGCGTTTGAAACGTCAAATGACGCTCCTTGCCTTCCGAGCCCTTCAGTGCGCCCAAACATTTTATTCCCACCACATATGAGGTGTCTGTGTACTCAGGAGAAATTGCACAATACATTTTATGGTGCAATTTTTCCTGATATACTTGTGAAAAAAAAGCTACCTGGTTGAAGTAACAATTTTGTGGTAATTTATTTTTTTTTATTTTCACTTCTCAACTCTATTAACATTTGTAAAGCCCCCAGAGGCTCAAAGTGCTCAATAAACATCTAGATAAATTCCATGAGGGGTCTAGTTTCCAAAATGGGGTCACATGTGGGGGAGCTCCACTGTTTCGGCACCTCAGGGGCTCTCCAAACGCAACATGGTGCGGCTAACGATTCCAGCTAATTTTCTGTTCAAAAAAGTCAAATGGCGCTCCTTCCCTTCCGAGTCCTGCCGTGCGCCCAAACAGTGGTTTTTCGCCACATATGAGGTATCTGCGTGCTCAGTAGAAATTGCCCAACAAATTTTGGGGGTTCATTTAATCCTGCTACCCTTGTGAATATGCAATATTTGATGCTAAATTAACATTTTTGTTGCAAAAAGTAAAATGTTCATTTTTTCCTTCCACATTGCTTTAGTTACTGTGAAGCACCTGAAGGGTTAATAACCTTCTTGAATGTGGTTTTGAGTAGCCTGAGGGGTGCCGTTTTTGGAATGGTGTCACTTTTGGGTGTTTTGTGTCATGTAGACCTTTCCTTTCAAAATCGCTTCAAATGTGATGTGGTCCCTAAAAAAAGTGGCTTTGTAAATTTTGTTTAAAAATGAGAAATTGCTCATAAACTTTGAACCCCTATAACTTCCTTAATTTTTTTTTTTCCCAAAATTGTTCTGATGTAAAGTAGAGATGTGGGAAATGTTATTTATTAATTATTTTGTGTCATATGTCTCGTTGGTTTTAGAGCATAAGAATTCAAAGTTTGAAAATTACAAAATTTTCAAAATTTTCGCGAAATTTCCGTTTTTTTCACAAAGAAACGCAAAAAATATCGGCCTAAATTTACCACTAACATGAAGCCCAATATGTCACGAAAAAAAATCTCAGAATCACCGGGATCCGCTGAAGTGTTCCACAGTTATAACCTCATAAAGTGACACTGGTCAGAATTGCAAAAAATGGCCTGGTCTTTAGGGTCAAAATAGGCTTGGGGCTGAAGGGGTTAAAATCTTTTTCTTTTTAAAATCTTTAAAATCTTTTTCTTTTTAAATTTAACCACTTCTTTATAAAAATTGGCATTACTAGAAATAATTAGTTGTACATATTCCAAATCCTAGCACCTGCAAAATGTATTGGAATGTGTGTAAATTCACAATTTTAAAAAAGGTTGGCAAAACAATAACATTTTTTGCAACATGCACAATTGCACAGGTAGAAAATGCTGCAAATTTTATTTTGTCCTCATTTGAGATAGAAACACATTAATAACCCCAATTACAAAAAGTAATGTACAAGATATCTAAACAAGAAAGGGTTTTTTATAGTTGGAGCAGTCAGACTGTGGAATGCCCTACCACAAAAAGTAGAAAACAAAAGGTGGGAGACAAAAGCGTAGATAGGGTCAAGCAGAGGAATGGGGTGAGGACAGATCATGGAGGCTCACCTGTGGGGCTTGTGTGAGTCACAACCACTGTAACACCCTGCTGCAGTAACCCGATATGTGTAGTCAAAATGGGCCAGAGAAAGTGTTTAACACTGTGATACCACGAAAGTAGAATCCAGTGGATTTAGTATAAAAAAATTATTTTATTAGTCTATGGGCTTTGGAGATTAATCTCCTTCTTCAGGACAAAAAGCACATTAACTGTGATTTTGTCCTGAAGAAGGAGATTAATGTCCGAAATGCGTAGATTCATAAAATCACTTTTTTATACAAGAGTCAATTGATTCTACCTTTGCGGCAGTGTGGTGTTGTTTAACCCTTTCTTTGACCTGTTTAGACTACTACAAGAGGTAGTAATTCGAAACTCTAACAGCAACGGTGACAAAAAAAAGATAATTGGTGGAGAAAGGTTGAACTTGAAGGACCTACATCTTTTTTCAACCATTGTACTTATGTAAGAGACTCAAATTATTGTATTTGCCGCTTGTCAGTGACACTAGACAGCATGAACACTTCTGTTTCTGTTTGCTTTTACATTTTTTTATCCAGTAGAAGAATATACAGTCATGGTTTTTAACTGTTCCTCTGGTTTGTAGTGTTTAAATAATTAAACTTCAATTCACAGTCAGCAGGACAAGCTGCTTGAATAAATCACAGATCAATTAACTCTTAGTTCCTGCAACAGCTTGCACTTCTCCTTTCTAGCTCTTTTTTATCTTTTGTATTTATATTTTATTCACAGACTACCACTTCCATTTTCTATCTCTAATACTGCAGAAGTACACCAAATTCTGTCTGTAGTAGTTGTCCAATGTTATAATCACTTCTATACCTAGCCCAAATGCTGAGCTGTGTGCTCTGAGAGCCTTTCTCTAGCCTGTAAAACTTTAATATGGCTGCTGCTTCCACTTCCTAAGCTTTTTTAGAGACTATAGCAGCCCCTCCGGAATGACTGCATGCTATCATGTAAAGTGATAGCTGCAAAGAACTATGGAAAAGCACATATGGCCATGTCCGAGATCATGAGAGCCTTCTCCGACTAATGCATTCTATTGCGATGTGTTAAACTTTCCAAAGCTTCCTGTGACTTGAAATTTAAATGAAATTTGACTCAAATATCATTTGTATTAAAAACATTTGCACATCTATAATAAATAAAAGTATATATATATATATATATATATATATATACAGTTAGGTCCAGAAATATTTGGACAGTGATACAAATTTTGTTATTTTAGCTGTTTACAAAAACATGTTCAGAAATACAATTATATATATAATATGGGCTGAAAGTGCACACTCCCAGCTGCAATATGAGAGTTTTCACATCCAAATCGGAGAAAGGGTTTAGGAATCATAGCTCTGTAATGCATAGCCTCCTCTTTTTCAAGGGACCAAAAGTAATTGGACAAGGGACTCTAAGGGCTGCAATTAACTCTGAAGGCGTCTCCCTCGTTAACCTGTAATCAATGAAGTAGTTAAAAGGTCTGGGGTTGATTACAGGTGTGTGGTTTTGCATTTGGAAGCTGTTGCTGTGACCAGACAACATGCGGTCTAAGGAACTCTCAATTGAGGTGAAGCAGAACATCCTGAGGCTGAAAAAAAAGAAAAAATCCATCAGAGAGATAGCAGACATGCTTGGAGTAGCAAAATCAACAGTCGGGTACATTCTGAGAAAAAAGGAATTGACTGGTGAGCTTGGGAACTCAAAAAGGCCTGGGCGTCCACGGATGACAACAGTGGTGGATGATCGCCGCATACTTTCTTTGGTGAAGAAGAACCCGTTCACAACATCAACTGAAGTCCAGAACACTCTCAGTGAAGTAGGTGTATCTGTCTCTAAGTCAACAGTAAAGAGAAGACTCCATGAAAGTAAATACAAAGGGTTCACATCTAGATGCAAACCATTCATTAATTCCAAAAATAGACAGGCCAGAGTTAAATTTGCTGAAAAACACCTCATGAAGTCAGCTCAGTTCTGGAAAAGTATTCTATGGACAGATGGGACAAAGATCAACCTGTACCAGAATGATGGGAAGCAAAAAGTTTGGAGAAGAAAGGGAACGGCACATGATCCAAGGCACACCACATCCTCTGTAAAACATGGTGGAGGCAACATGATGGCATGGGCATGCATGGCTTTCAATGGCACTGGGTCACTTGTGTTTATTGATGACATAACAGCAGACAAGAGTAGCCGGATGAATTCTGAAGTGTACCGGGATATACTTTCAGCCCAGATTCAGCCAAATGCCGCAAAGTTGATCGGACGGCGCTTCATAGTACAGAAGGACAATGACCCCAAGCATACAGCCAAAGCTACCCAGGAGTTCATGAGTGCAAAAAAGTGGAACATTCTGCAATGGCCAAGTCAATCACCAGATCTTAACCCAATTGAGCATGCATTTCACTTGCTCAAATCCAGACTTAAGACGGAAAGACCCACAAACAAGCAAGACCTGAAGGCTGCGGCTGTAAAGGCCTGGCAAAGCATTAAGAAGGAGGAAACCCAGCGTTTGGTGATGTCCATGAGTTCCAGACTTAAGGCAGTGATTGCCCCCCAAAGGATTCGCAACAAAATATTGAAAATAAAAATATTTTGTTTGGGTTTGGTTTATTTGTCCAATTACTTTTGACCTCCTAAAATGTGGAGTGTTTGTAAAGAAATGTGTACAATTCCTACAATTTCTATCAGATATTTTTGTTCAAACCTTGAAATTAAATGTTACAATCTGCACTTGAATTCTGTTGTAGAAGTTTCATTTCAAATCCAATGTGGTGGCATGCAGAGCCCAACTCGCGAAAATTCTGTCACTGTCCAAATATTTCTGGACCTAACTGTTTATATATATATATATATATATATATATATATATATACTACACACACGTAAACTCTGCAACACCGAGTGGGAAAGGTCATAACTTATGGAAACAACAGGATTGGCTGGCAGACACTTTAATGATATCCAAGTGATGAGAAAATGGATGCAACATTTTCAAAACATTCCACTTTTTTCATTACTGAGTATGAGCATCACACATAGAAATACAATTATCATCATTTCTAGGTCTCCTTACTCTCTTTTTAACTAATATGTTTTTTAGTACATTGACTGTAAGTTTCATGTTGCTGTCCTGCAGCAAAATAAATTTGGAGCCAATCAGATTCCTCTCTGACAATAATGATTGATGGATAAATATCTGCCTGTCTTCCTCAACATTGAGGACACCATTAATCCTGACTAAATCCCTGTTACGAACCGGCGCCGCCATAGCCGCAAGCAGCCTGCTGCGGTTCCTGTTGCGCCCAGGCGTCGGTCTAAGTGTGGAGAGGTGGCTAGTGCGCATGCGTGCGCTGATTTACCCCAGCCAGAGTCTAAGCCCGGTGTTTTGCCTAGTGAGCATACTCAGCCTGATTGTGTTATGTCTGAGACTAAGTCCTCAGTTCAGGCTACTGAGCATGCTCCCACAATTAACCCTAACAGCCTCTTTGCACAGGTACTTGGACTTCGTGCTGTGTTTAAGTTCTGGGATGTGCCTACTGAGCATGCTCAAACTGATAGTCTGCTTTCTGAGCCTGTTGCTCAGGCTACTGAGCATGCTCAGGCACTTGATGCATCAGAGGCTAGGTCCAGTAAGGACCTCACTGAGCATGTCCGTGAGGTGGCAGGCCTTGATAGGGCAGAGGGTGTCAGGTGTCCTGATGACGTGGCAGCTCCGGACTGGCTCGCAGAGGCCCGCCCCTATGATCTGGCACCTCACCATTGGTCGTCAGATGATGACTGGTGAAGTGTTTGGGGCGTGGCTGTCATGAGGTTAACAATGACGTGGCGGTTCCAGATAGGTCGCACGTGACGTCACTGATGACATGGCACTCTTCTATTGGACCTTGGTGGTTCCACCCTGGGTTTGGGGCGGACCCAGGTTATAAAAGGGGCTGGAGACAACATGGAGGTGCGCAGTCTTCATTTAGAGTTCTTGGTGGCATAAGCCTTGTTGGAAGCGATAGGTAGGGCTAGGTGAACGGTGCCTGTCACGCCAAGATTCGTGGCTCAGCACATGAGGGTCAGGCGCCGTGCTTCCTTGCTACCATTCCTGTTGTGCTAGAGCAGTCCAGTGGCGTTAACTGGGCTGCGGCTGCTGCGTCACCTGTTCAGTTGTGCCTCCTACGCACACGGACAGAATACCTGTTGTGTCACCTGTCCGAGAGTGCCCTCTACGCACACGGACAGTGTAGCTGCTGCGCCACCTGTCCGGTTGTGCCCTCTGCGCGCATGGACAGCGCACCCCAAAACCCCTGTGAAGTTAACAGGGTGTTCCTGGATTGGGTGTGTGAACCCTAATATCCTCCTTGGCTTCCCAGTCAAATGCTACTGGTGTGACTACCTGGTCTGACATGTCCTTTACACACGTGGCCAGTCGAGTGGTGGCCAGAAACGCTAATCGGAGGACCGCTCGGCCTGACGTGTCTTACACATATGGCCGACAGGGCGCTGTCGCAGCGGTCTTCTCGGTCAATGCTAACTGGTTACCATCCGGCCTGATGTGTTGTTACACACGTGGTCGAAGTAGCGTCCGCTCCACCGAAATGCTAACTGGGTTGTCGTCCAGTCTGACGTGTCCCTACACACATGACCGGTTCCTTGAGTTATCTCAGAGCCATCCAGCTTTATAGTCTCCGCCTAACCCACAGGGTGCCAGCAGCTCCATTACCATCTGGAGCACGGTGGGCCCCGACTGGTGATTGGGATATATACCCCTGGTCCTAATCTGCCGGTCCCCCCGTAACAATCCCTTGGTGTATGACATATGACATGAAACTGTCTTCTACAACCTCACCTTTGTAGGAGATTGTCACTGTTCCTAACAAAGTTTTAAACCTCACACAGGTGTTTTTGCTTTAGGTAATGACTTTGATTCAACCAACATACCAAAAGAATTGTCATTAGTTTGGTACAATTGGTTATTCATACACATGAATATAATCCAATAAAATATTTGATTTTGTAAGCGTGTACCTAGAAGAAATAATACTGTATAGAAGGCAAAGAGTGGCCATAGCAAAATTTTATTTAATTTACATTTATAGTACTACAAACAAAAACCTGATGTATGAACTGAATAATTAACTATAATGGTTACACATTACTTGAAACATACACATTTTACATAAGGCCATAGAGACGACAGAGAAATCCAGCATAAGGTTCTGGATTGGCAAAATAGACATAAAGATACATTTTGTAGATTTCTAAGTACAATTGGTAATTTCTACGTGATAAGCTACAACCAAAATACTCAGCTATGATAAAAGTAAGGCATATCGGAATAATTAGCTAAATCTTTCTTGGCATACAGTGAAGAATTACAAAATTAATAACCATTGAAATAAAATGTGTTATTTATAATAAATTGACAGACGGTGTTTACCAGTGAGCACACGGCATTCAAATTATCTTAACAAAATATAAAACAAATGATAGCATGCAACTCTACATTGTACTCGATTTTAGAGGGTACTGCAAGAGTAATTAGATTTTTCAAACTATTTTCTTCTAGGTTGTTTTAATGGCTTGTAAAAACATAGCATGTAAGAATAAGTGACACAACAAAGCAGAAAAATGTTATTAAATAATTTACATAATTAATTAAGTGTTCTGGCATGCTATAAATAAATTGTGTTGCTGCCAGCCATGGATTTCAAGCACTGCAATTGGAGTTTCTGTAAAGGTTAGCTTTCCAGAATCAGGCATAATATTAGACATAATATTTTGTTTTACAATTTTAATTGCAGAATAGTCTATTAAACATCATTTTATAAGAGTTACAGCGAAGAACAGGAACTGCTTTTAACATGTCACAAGTAATGGTGTAAATAAAGCAATTTTAATTTTTGGAATGTTTAGAACAACAGGAATTATTATAACAATGTTTAGTCAGAAAAAGTAGGAAGCATTTATGTATAAAATAGATTAACACAACAAGATTTTCAGGATCCTAGTCCAGTGACTTTGTCGGTAGTCCAAGGTCAGCAAATTAAAGGCCAGCAAACTTCACTTTATCTGTCAGCTACGGGGAATGGAGCATTGCCCTCGAACATTTGCGACACTCTATTGAGTAATAAACATGCCCGAGTACCCCTATGCTCAATTGAGTATGAAGAAGTGGCACGCTTGCTGGAGAATCACTAATAGATAAATATTACTACTATTTCATTTAATCCAAATTGTTATTTATATATATATATATATATATATATATATATATATAGTACAGACCAAAAGTTTGGACACACCTTTTCATCTCTAGAACAACTGTTAAGAGGAGACTTTGTGCAGCAGGCCTTCATGGTAAAATAGCTGCTAGGAAACCACTGCTAAGGACAGGCAACAAGCAGAAGGGACTTGTTTGGGCTAAAGAACACAAGGAATGGACATTAGACCAGTGGAAATCTGTGCTTTGGTCTGATGAGTCCAAATTTGAGATCTTTAGATCCAACCACAGTGTCTTTGTAGAAAAGGTGAACGGATGGACTCTACATGGCTGATTCCCACCGTGAAGCATGGAGGAGGAGGTGTGATGGTGTAGAGGTGCTTTGCTGGTGACACTGTTGGGGATTTATTCAAAATTGAAGGCATGCAGAACCAGCATGCCTACCCCAGCATCTTGCAGCGGCATGCTATTAAATCCGGTTTGCGTTTAGTTGGACCATCATTTATTTTTCAACAGGACAATGACCCCAAACAACACCTCCAGGCTGTGTAAGGGCTATTTGACTAAGAAGGAGAGTGATGGGGTGCTAATCCAGATTACCTGGTCTCCACAGTCACCAGACCTGAACCCAATCGAGATGGTTTGGGGTGAGCTGGACCACAAAGTGAAGGCAAAAGGGCCAACAAGTGCTAAGCATCTCTGGGAACTCCTTCAAGACTGTTGGAAAACCATTTCCAGTGACTACCTCTTGAAGCTCATCAAGAGAATGCCAAGAGTGTGCAAAGTAGTAATGAAAGCAAAAGGTGGTTACTTTGAAGAACCTAGAATATAAGACATATTTTCAGTTGTTTCACACTTTTTTAAGTATTTCATTCCACATGTTTTAATTCATAGTTTTGATGCCTTCAATGTGAATCTACAATTTTCAGAGTCCTGAAAATAAAGAAAACTCTTTGAATGAGAAGGTGTGTCCAAACTTTTGGTCTGTACTGTATATACGATATATATATATATATATATATATATATATATATTTCATTGAAACTATTCTTCCCTCTATCTTTGAAATGTTCCCCATGCCATTAGCTGCAACAAAACTCCAAAAGCATGGTTCATCCACCCCCATGCTTAACCCCTTCACAACCGGTGGATTTTTTTGCTTTCCAGGTTTTTTTTTTCGCCATACTTCTTCGAGAGATGTAACTTTTTTATTTTTCTGTCAATATAGTCATGTGAGGGCTCATTTTTTGTGGAATGAACTGTACTTTTAAATGAAGCAATGCGTTTTACCATATAGTGTACTGGAAAACGGCAAAAAAATCCAAATACGGAAAAATTGCAAAAAAGTGTGATAGCATTATTGTTTTTGAGATATTTTATTCACTGTGTTCACTATATGGTAAAATTGATGTGTGTGTGTGTGTGATGCCTCAGGTTGGTGTGAGTTCGTAGACACCAAACAAGAATAGGTTTACTTTTATCTAAGGAGTAACAAAAAATTCAGAAGTTTGTCCTAAAAAAGTGGCGTACATTTTACGCCATATTCCGTGACCCTTAGCGTTCTCAATTTTTGGGATCTATGGATCAGTGATGGCTTATTTTTTGCGTCTCTGGCTGACGTTTTTAAAGGTACCTGTTTTTTGCAGATGCTATGTTTTCCTATTATTGCATTTAGCGCAAAATTTGTGGCAACCAAAAAAACGTAATTTTGGAGTTTGGAATTTTTTTGTCACTACGCCTTTTACCGGTCAGATTAATTGATTTTATATTTTGATATATCAGGCATTTCTGGACGCAGTGATACCAAATGTGTGTATATTTTTTATTTTTTTTAACCCTTTAATTTTCAATGGGGCAAAAGTGGGATGTGATTTGAACTTTTAGATTTTTTATTTTTTAAAACTTTTTTAAACTTTTTTTAATTTTACTAGGTCTCCTAGGGGCCTATATGGATTAGCTGTCTGATTGCTCTTCCATATCTGCTGATCACAGCTACACAGCTGTGAACACCAGATATGCTCATTTCCTGTCTCACCCAGCTCTCGGCCGGGTGAAACAGTAAGGGAGTCATGTGAGCTACAGGAGTCATCACATGACCCTGTGCTACATGACAACCAATAGAAGTCACGTGATCACATCACGTGACTTCCGGTATCGGACAGAAAGTAGACGTTTACCACAATTGTGATTATAATGGCGCTATAACTTATTGACAGCGCCATTTAAGGGGTTAAATGGCATGTGCGGATAATGATTCCACTCGTACCAAGCACATGTCAGCTGTACAAATCAGCTGAGATGTGTGCTGAACTTCCTCTGCTGCCGGCAGCAGCAACGGAAGATTAACACTATGACCGTTAGGACGTAATTTTACCGCCCGCAGTCGTTAAGGGGTTAATGGTTTAATGAAATGTACTTTTCCTGAAATTCGGTTCTATTTTTCCTCCACACATGCCTTAGATAAGTGTGGTCAAAGATGTACGTTAAGATCATCACTCACATGACTTCTTTCTAAAATGCATCAGGATTGATTTGATGTTCTTTCGCATACGTTTTATGCTGAATTTAATGATGAGGACACGGGCAAGATTTTTTCAAATGACTCTTCCCTGAAGGCCATATATACGCAGCTTTCTTTCAAAAGTAGAACAATGTACCACACCTGTAGAGTATGCTAAATCTTCCTGAAAGTCTTTTGCAGTCACACAGGTGTTCTGATTTGCCTCTCTAGCAATCCTATGAGCAGCTCTCACAGAAATTTTGCTTGGTCTTCCAGACCTTATTTTGTTAAGTGATATTTCTCAATTACATTTCAAACTGAGGAAAAGGAAACTTCAAAATCCTTTGCTGTCTTATTATAGCCTTTCCTGCTTTGTTAGAGGCTTCTGGGTTTTTATAAAGCTGTGAAATTTGCATCACGTGTATTAATGGGCAGACTCGCAGATATCAGGAATCGACAGGACTAACCAGAATTAAAAAAATAATTGTTTCTGGCCCAGAATTGAGGATATCTGGCTGGACATAAGTCCCCATATAAGTCTATGGGGACTAGTATCCAGCACTTTAAAATGGTGGTAGAAGGGATAGGAGGATTAGAGCAAGTGTGCTATACTTACCAAATCTCAGAGCTGTAACTGCTTTAGGGGTGCTTACTCTTCTCTCCGGTGTCTCTCATTTACCTTCATGCATGTTCGTTGCTTCCCCTGCTTACCAATAATCAGACCCTCACACTGGCTGGGGGCCCATCTGACTGCAGCCAATCACACATGCCAGGACTGCTGGTGGGCAAGGGGAAACAGGGAATTTCTATGAGGCTATTAAGCGGCCCCAGAAGAATAATGAGGGACCTGGAAGAAGTTACAGCGTCGCCGGACACTCGCGTGCTTGCTTTATTTTTGCTTTAGATTTTTTAATTTCCTGAGTTGCTGTATCTGAATTATTAGTTGGAGTTCCCTGAGTTCCCTGTGCCTGAGACCTGCATTCAGATACTTTTTAAACCATGCAGTTTTGGACTTTTACAGTCTGGGTCCACCCATCACTAATCACATGTACTTTCCTAATGGTGATCATGAACAAGCCATAAGCCTAATAAGGTAATTAAGGTCTGAAATCTTGTTAAAAGTTATCTGAGCAAACAAATTTACAAGGGTGTTAAAACTTCTGCCCATTTTTCTTTTTGTAATTTTTAAAATGTAAAAAATGAAGATATATTTTTTTTGCCAACAATGCAAAGTAAATGTGTCTTGTTTAACTTTATGCCTTTTAGAGATCATTTCATCTTTTTTTATAACTGTAGTTTATATTTAATTATATAAAGTTCAACAAATATCAGTTAACATAAGCCCAATGCAATCATATACTTTTAAAAAGTATATCAATGCAAGAAAAAAACATTAAAGCTTATCAATAAACTTTAGACCCTATAGTGGATTCTGAACTAATTGCATATCATTGTAAGAATTATAAATTTGTGAAGCTAAATAACTACAGGACCTTAATACATCTTTCTCTGAAACACTTAGGCTATGTGCACACTAGACCGTTTTTCCCGCGGATTTACCCGCGGATTTGCCCCGGAAATTTCTTTAGAAATGTCTGCAATCTTTGTGCAGACATTTCCCATGAAATTCAATGAGAAAAAAAAATAGTTGTGCGCACTGTGCGGATTTTTCTCAAGAAAATTTCTTGAGAAAATTTTCTCGAGAAACTTTCTTGAGAAAATGTGCATGTCCATTAATTTCCGCAGGTACCTGCGGTATTCCGGGGGTATTCCGCAGGTAGCAATGATGTGCGGTATACCACCGGAATAGCCGCGATTTACCTGCGGTAATGCCCATCGCTGCCTGCGGTTTTGCAGGAAGCGGTGTCATTATGCCAGGAAGAGGAGCAGAGTAAACACACGTCACACTCCCTGGACGCCGCACAGAAGCACTTCCGTGCGACCTCCAGGTGCCCGTGCAGTGTGTGTCCTGCTCCGGCCTCGCGGCTGCCTGCACTGCAGTGTCAGTGTCTGCCCGCAGTGTCAGCAGCCTGTCACGCGGCAGCGCAGGCAGACACTGACATCCTGCAGTGCTGGGAGCCGCGGGGATGACGATCGCTGCTGTCAGGAGGTGAGATCATTACCTGCTGTGACGATCTCCTGCCTCCTGACGTCAGCGCTGTCACTGCTGTCTATGCCCGTCTCGCGAGCGGCCCGAGACTGTCACTAGCGGTGACGTCACGGGCTTTCGCGATAAGTCAGTGACAGCGCTGACGTCAGCAGTACAGGAGATGATCACAGAAGGTAATGATCTCATCTATGCTCCTGATGGCAGCGCTCGTCATCCCCTGCAGTGACCTGGGCTGACCTATTGATGTTAGCTCAGGTCACTGCATTGCTCTCCCAGCCAATGGGGAACATTCTGTTTTTCATTGACTGGGACAGCGACTATGGTATGGATCGCCGTGCCCCCCCCCTCTTATTGGATTACGCCGGACGTGGAATTGATTGTGCTCTTTTCAATAAATTGGTTAAAGAGGGAATGTTTTGGGGAGTGTTTTTTCAAATAAAACTTTTTTTGTTGTCTATTTTTTAATTATTACTGACTGGGTTGGTGATGTCGGGTATCTGATAGACGCCTGACCTCACCAACCCCAGGGCTTGATGCCAGGTGACATTACACATCTGGCATCAACCCCATATATTACCCCGTTTGCCAACGCACCAGGATGCGGGATGAGCTGGGGCAAAGCGCCAGGATTGGCACGTCTAATGGATGCGCCACTTCTGGGGCGGCTGCGGCCTGCTATTTTTAGGCTGGGGAGTGTCCGATAACAGTGGACCTCCCTAGTCTGAGAATATCAGACCCCAGCTGTCCGCTTTACCTTGGCTGGTGATCCAATATGGGGGGGACCCCACGTTTTTTGTTTTAAATTATTTATATAATTTAAAATAACAGCGTGGGGTGCCCACTGTTTTGGATTATCAGCCAAGGTGAAGCTGCCAGCGGTGGTCTGCAGGCTGCAGCCGTCTGCTTTACCCTAGCTGGCTACAAAAAATGGGGGGACCTCACGTCATTTTTTTTTAATTATTTATTTATTTTATGGCTAAATACAAGGCTAAGCACCCTTTAGGCTACTTTCACACATCCGGCTTGAGCTCTGCGGCTCAATCCGGCTGTGCAAGCTATGCAACGGATGCGGTGAAAACACCGCATCCTTTGCATAAGTTTTTCCTGTGCGGCCAGTCCGGTTTTTGCCGCTTGCGGCATGCTACTGAGCATGCGCAGTGGCAAAAACCGCATGCGGCGGCCGGATGCGATTATTGCCGCATCGCGCCGCATCCGGCCGCCATAGGCATGCATTGAAAAATGCGCCGCATCGGCCGAATGCGGCGCGATGCGGTTTTTTTTTGCCGCACGTAAAAACGTGCCAGGCAACGTTCCATCCGGCCGCCGCATCGGCTACATCTGCCGCATGCGGCAAAAACCGGACGGAACGCAAGGCCATGCGGCACAATGCGGCACTAATTAAAGTCTATGTAGGAAAATCGCAACCGGCAGCAAAAAAAATCGGTTGCGATTTTCATGCAAAGTGACTGATTGTGCCGCATAGCAAAAACCGGAGGTGTGAAAGTAGCCTAAGTGCCACATAAAAGTCACTAAAGGGTGCCAGCTTAGAAAATGCAGGGAGGTGGAACATTATATAGGTTTTTCTCATCTATCTATCTATCTATCTATCTATCTATCTATCTATCTATCTATCCCTCTATCTATCTATCTATCCCTCTATCTATCTATCTATCTATCTATCTATCTATCTATCCATCTATCCCTCTATCTATCTATCTATCCATCTATCCCTCTATCTATCTATTCATCTATCTATCTATCCCTCTATCTATCTATCTATTCATCTATCTATCTATCCCTCTATCTATCTATCTATTCATCTATCCATCTTTCCCTCTATCCATTATCTGTCTATCGATTATCTTTATTATTTATTGCAGGGACAAACCCGCGGTAAATCCGCGGCAAATCCGCGGCAAATCCGCGGCAAAAACGCATGCGGATTTGGTGCAGATTTTTTCCGCAGGTCCGGAAATCTTTCACTGGCAGAAGTTTCTCAAGAAATTTTCTTGAGAAACTTCACATTTCTAGTGCGCACATAGCCTTAACCTTAAAGGTATAAAACCAAAAATTGACAAATAAACACAGAAGACTGACACTCTAGAGATAAAGAAAGGAGGGGGGACAAAGGTTGAGTAAAATGTCATTATTAAATTGGGCCCAGAAATAATTCCAGTGGGCCCAGGTACATTCAAAACGATCAACCGTAGCATTCAGCAGTGCCGTCAAATATTCCATTCTGTGAATGTTAGTAATTCTGGTTAGTAAGACCCAATAGGGTAGGAATTGGACTTTTTCAATGGAGAGCAATTGTGCATCTGGCTGCTGTTAGAAGGTATAGTAACAGTTTAGCTGAAGCCTTCCCCAACCCTCTAGGGGTGACATTAAGCAGGTAGATTGCTGGATCAAGCCCCACCTCTATAAAAAGAACCTCTTGTATCAGCCTTTTCACTGAGGTCCAAAACTCGGACAGCCTAGAGCAGGTCCAAAATATTTCTAAGTGTGATCAAACCGACAAACCACAACACCAGCATACACTTGGGAGTTGACGATTTAGTTTATTTTGAAACTCTGATAATGATAACAAACATCATGATCTTATATTGATTTTCCTTATATGAGGTAAACATGGAGGTTTTATATTCCTTATACAAAATATATTGCCACGTCTGGAGGAAAGCTACCTCCTCAGGAAAGACTCCCACCTAGCCAAATTTGAAAATTTTTTAAATGGATCAGTTAGTGGATAACTAATTATCTGATATTAACCCTTTTGTTGATGGTCCTCTCCAACAAAGCTTTTCAAATTCAGTTGGATGAGAAACCCTCGATAAACCATAAAGCAATAGTGCTAAATGTTTTATCTGAATATATTGGAAGAACTTGCTTGGATATGAAAAAAATCAAATGAGTGTATTTTCAATGTGTCCTTGTCCACCACATTCACATATCTAAAAAGACCCGCTGAGATCCACGTATGGACCATCTTGAATTCTATGCTGTTTGGGATTACGGGTTGATAGATGAAAGATATCATCGGGGAGTTAGCTGAAGCCAATTCAAAATGTTTCGTACATGTGTGCCACATTTCACTTGTAAACTATATGGGTCCTAAAAGAGATGTAGGTAACTAAAGCCTGTTTTACATGCTGCAATGTATCTTACAATGTGTCAGCGGGGTCACGTCGTAAGTGACGCACATCAGGCATTGTAAGGTACATTGCAGTGTGTGACAGGTACGTGCGATTGCCCAAAATGCGGAAGGAAGGAGGTGGGCGGGATGTTTATGTCCCGATCAGCTCCGCCCCTCCGCTTCTATTGGCCGGCTGCCGCGTGATGTCGATGTGACGCCGAACGTCCCTCCCACTCCAGGAAGTGGACGTTCGCCGCCCACATCGAGGGCGTATGGACGGGTAAGTACGTGTGATGGGGGTTAATCGTTTGTGCGGCACATTCAACAAATTGAAGGTGCCACACATACGATGGGGGCGTTGCAAATCGCATACGATATCGTATGCGAAATTGCAACGTGTAAAGCAGGCTTTAGACTGGCAAGTTTTCCATAATGGAGCGTTTGGGTGGAGAGGTGCTAAACAGAGCTTTTCAACCGCTGTCCATTTATTATAAGCCCACAATGAAGCCCAGGAAGGAACCCTCCTAAGGTGAACTGTCTAGTAATATCTTATGACTTCTGGAACTGAAAGACTTCCTTGTAGTCTATGACTGGTGAGAATTTGTTTAGAGATTCTATGACGCTTGTCGTTCCAAATAAATCTCATTATGGTGGCCTATATAGTTTTAAGGTCCCCAAGATGAATTTTAACTGAGAGGGTCTCAAAATAATGAATTAATTTAGTTAGGAGGGTCATTTTTACAGACGCTATACGTCCTATTAATGGGATGGTAAGAGTTTTCCATTTAGTCAGGAAGTCCTTTAGCTACTTAAGTAGTGAGGAAAAATTGATTTTATAAAGTCTATCATTCGAGGAGGATAAATGAACCCCCAGGTAACTAATAGCGTCCATATTCCACCTAAATTTGTACTTTAAAATTAGTTGTTCTAAAATACTAGCGGGAATATTCAATGGTAGAATTTCCATTTTAGAGGCTTTTGTCTTATTCCCAGAGAGATGCCCATATTCTTTAAGCTTATCTAAAAAGTTAGGGAGGGTTGTGTAAGGATTAGTGAGAGTTGCTAATGCTAATTAAGCATCTAAATAAAGCCAAATCTGTTATCCAGCTCAAAATTGCTATTTCAGCATTTCAATAGGGCAAAATCTGTTGTCCAGATCAAAATGACTATTTCAGCATCTAAATAAAGCCAAATCTGTTATCCAGCTCAAAATTGCTATTTCAGCATCTAAATAGTGATTGTTAATTTAGTGACAGGTGACTGAAAGGTGTGGGTCTAGATTTGTGAAACAGCTGGTTGAAAAGGGTAAAGGGTACATCAAACATGAGTGGGAAATCTTTAGGTCATGGTGGAAAGGGGAATAGGTGTGGTGGTCGAGGTGTATGTGGTGTAGGTGCTAGTGTTCATGAAAGCTCTACTGAACAAACACCGGCACGTCCTATCCGAAGACAACTGACAACTTCAGTTACTGGAAGGGCTACTCTACTCTCTTTGTATGGCAGGTGCACAGCTGAAAAACCATGTTCTACAGTGCATGACAAGTGCTGAATCAAGAGGCCTCTCCTCCTCTTCCTCCAAATCAACTTCACACACAGTACTGTCCTCAGAGGTGGCACCCCAATTACTCTTGTTTCCTCGTGTCACAAATCTCCAACTGCCCAACTGACTATGGAGAACCTCAGATGGGTGAGTCTGCAGAGTTTTTCACAAATTCTATTATGTAAGCATCAGGAGTCTGCTCCAAAGATTCCCAGGCTCAAAAAAAGGAAAGGAAATCTACACCGATGCCCAAAATCTTTGTGAGTTTGATCCAGGTTTGGACAAAGTAGGGTCTGAGCAGAATCCAGACCCTCATCACCAGATGTTAAATACCGTGAGTGGAGGTGATGATGAGGAGACTTAAGGGTGCTTTACACGCTGCGACATCGCTAGCGATAGCTAGTGATGTCGTGCACGATAGCACCCGCCCCCATCGCTCGTGCAACATTTGGTGATCGCTGCCGTAGCGAACATTATCGCTACGGCAGCGTCACATGCACATACTTTTTCAGCGACGTCGCTGTGACCACCGAACAATCCCTCCTTCAAGGGGGAGGTGCGTTTGGCATCATAGCGACGTCACTGCGGCGTCACTAAGCACCTGTCCAATAGCAGAGGAGGGGAGCAGATGAGCGGCCGGAACATGCCGCCCACCTCCTTCCTTCCTCATTGCCGGTGGATGCAGGTAAGGAGATGTTCATAATTCCTGCAGTGTCACACATAGCGATGCGTGATGCCACAGGAACGACAAACAACATCGTACCTGCAGCAGCAACGATATTATGAAAAGGAGCGACGTGTCAACGATCAATGATTTTGATGCTTTTGCAATTGTTGATCATCGCTCCTTGGTGTCACATACTGCGATGTCACTAACGGCACCAGATGTGCATCACTAATGACGTGACTCCAACGATATATCATTAGCGATGTCGCAGCGTGTAAAGCACCCTTTAGATACCGAAAGTGCACTCATACTATACTGTGTAGAATGGGCAAGAAGAGGAGTAGGATAACTCTTAAGGGCGCTTTACACACAGCGACATTGCTAGCACCTGCCCCCGTCGGTTGTGCGTTATGGGCAAATCGCTGCACGTGGCGCACAACATCGCTAAGAACGGTCACACGTACTTACCTGTCTAGCAACGTTGCTGTGGCCGGCGAACCGCCTCCTTGCTAAGGGGGCAGTTTGTGCGTCGTCACAGCGATGTCACTAAGCGGCCGCCCAATAGAAGTGGAGGGACGGAGATGATCGGGCGGAACATCCTGCCCCCCTCCTTCCTTCCTCATTGCTGGCAACCGCAGGTACGATGATGTTCCTTGTTCCTGCGGTGTCACACATAGCAATGTGTACTGCCGCAGGAACGACGAACAACCTGCGTCCTGCAACAGCAAAGATAATTGGGAATAGAACAACGCGTCAATGATCAACGATAAGGTAAGTCATTTTGATCGTTAACGGTCATTCGTGCGTTTCACACGCAACGACGTCGCTAACGAGTCTGAATGTGCGTCACGAATTCCGTGACCCCAACGACATCTTGTTAGCGATGTCGTTGCATGTAAAACGGCCTTTGGGGTAAGGAGCAGGACAACAGGGAGGATGGCGATGAGGTTGTTGATCCCACTTAGTGTGAACCCAGAGGCATGAAGCTGAGTAGCTGGGCAGAGAAGATGGTGGGAGCGAAGGAGGAAAATGAGGAGGTTATGTTTCCACTTCCTGCACAAACAAAGTGATGCAACCATGACAAGCACTGCATCATCAGTCACAAATCTTCCTGTAGCCAGCAGCGGTCGCGGGCCTAGATTTTACATGGGCGGCAAAGGTTGCCTAGCCTTTGACTTTTTTGAGACTGCAAAGGATGACCCAACTTACGTTATTTGCCAACTTTGTAAAAAATGACTCAGTAGAGGCAGAAATTTTAATAATTTGACAACTACACGCATGAACTGACCCATGCGCAATTAACATGTGTTATTTTGATAATCTTACTGAGCTAAAAGGCAGCTTAGGAGAAATTCTTGGTGCGGACTAATTATTTTTTCTTAACTTTATTTGCGGATGTTCCACTAGCCAATCACGCATCAGCAAACATCCAAAAGGTTCAAACACAAGAGATTCTGTCATTGGCTGTCTAAATCACGTCCGTCTGCATATATAATGCGAACATGCAGCGTCGTTGCCTTTTTGTGAATGTGAAACATTAGGGAAGGTGCTGCCACCGAAGTTACTAGACAGTTAGCTTAGCTAGGGGTTTAATGATAGGTAGTTGAGATAGATAGGAGAGCAATAGTGTAGAATGGGGACGTACAGTGTAGGGAAAGCTGTGTGCCACAAATCATCATTTTCTTGAAAGAATTAGGGATAGCTACTTGTCAGTGCCTGCTAAAGACTTGACAGTGAAGGATCTAAATAATATTGCTACTTATTACAGCCTGCTCCCAATTGGCTAGTCAATCCCATTTCTAGATATTGGTAATTAGTACTGCCTATTGTAAATTTTCTAGTGAACTAGCTAAAAAGGTCTTGACACTTCAGTGTCTGCTCAAAATTACATAGTGAGTAGAGGCAAAAATTCAAATAATTTGATTACTACATGCATTATCCGTGACATGTGAAAGCAACATGCCTCACCCTAGGAATCTTACTGCTCTAAAATGAGGACTACTGGGCCTACCCAAAAATAAGCCACCAAATCAACCGCATCTGCTTCTTCTTCCTTTTCCTGCGTCACTATCGAAAATATTCTCACACAGGTTTCCAAATTCAGAACCTCCATTTGTTTATCCGTCACAGTCAGAGTGAGAGAGAGCCTGTCAGCTGTTACGGAAGTAAGCATGTCTTGTGTTTTCAATTCATATGAGACACCGAAGCCACATCCAGTGTGCTGCATTAATCATAAATCCCTGATGAGCAAACATACTTTGGGAAATAAGGGGAATTGATACCCCTGTCCTGCTGTAGTTGTGTTTTGTCTGTAGTGCTAGGGCTCTGCGAGCAAGAGGCCTACTCCTGTCACTCATGCATTTCTTGATTTTTTTAGTAATGAAAATTCCTGCCCACATCCTGTGTGTTGCATGGACCATACTTCCATGGGGAATTGGTAAGGGGAATTGATGACACTGCCCTGCTGTCCTGCCATCTGACTGCATTGTTTTTAAATATCAAGACTCCAATATGGGTCTCCAAGTTGTGTTTTGTCTGTTTTGCCAGGGTTCTGGGGCAAGAGGCCTACAGCTGTCACTCATGCATGTCTTGATTTTTAAAATGAACATTTCAGCTGACATCCTGTGTGTTGCATGGACCATGGTTCCTTGCCATGCCAACACACTGTGAGGAAAAGGGGGGGGGCAATTGATACCACTGCCCTGCTGTCTGCCTATATGGTTTTTAAATATCAAGACTCCAAGATGGGACTCCAAGTTGTGTGTTGTCTGTATTGCCAGGGTTCTGGGAGCAAGAGACCTTTGCCTTTCACTCATGCTTCTCTTGATTTTTAAAATTAAAATGCTAGCCCACATACTGTGTGTTGCATGTACCATAATTCCTTGCTGTGTAAACAAACTATGGGGAAATAGGGGGAAGTTCAATGGATGCCACTGCCCTGCTGTGTGTTTGAAAGGGATTTAATCTCAAGATGCCAAGATGGGACTCCAAATTGTCTTTTGTCTGTAGTGTCAAGGTTCTAGAAGCAAGAGGCCTACATCTGTCCCTAATGCATCTCTTGATTTTTAAAATTGAAATGCCAGGCCACATCTTTTGTGTAAGTCAACACAATCAGGCAGGGCTTAAATTAATATTCATTGGAGAACACAGTCACACATCTGCAGAGTTGTGAACCACTATTCAGGTCTAGTCTGATCAATGGTTGTCTCCTTTGAACCTGGAGCCAGGGAAGGCCGTGTGCGATAACGGTGCAAACCTGGTGGCGGCAATATGCCTGGGTGACATCACATATGCATTGCATGGATCAACCTGGTTGTAATGAAATTTCTAGAGCACTATTTCAACATGGATGCACTGCTGCAGAAGGCATGGTTGCTTTGTGCTCACTTTATAGAATTAAAATTCCAGCCAAATCCTGTGTGTTGCATGGAGCATAAATCTCTCCTGTGCAAAAACACTATTGTGAAATGGAAGGGCCAATTGTTGCCATTGTTCTACTGTCTGCCTGAATAGTTTTTAAACATCAATACTCCAAGAGGGGCCTCCAAGTTGTGCCTTGTCTGTACTGGCAGAGGTATGGGAGCATCAGCCCTACACTTGTCTCTCATCTACTTCTATATTTCTTATGTCAATAGTCTAGGAAGCTAATGGCTAGGCCAAAATAGTGGGGCTGCACTATAAAATGTATTTTTGCTGTTTTGGAAGCTTTTTGAACTCCCTAAAGGTGTATTTTCGGCCTAACGTTTGGCCTCTCATTTAATCTAATGGGGGTTCAGAAAGGTTCAGAGTTTGATTTGCCGAACAGTCCAGCGAATGTAGCGTTTGGTCAGTAAGGCTCAGTGGACCAAATTTTTAAATGTTCACTCATCTCTAAAATTTGTAGCCACTTGAGTATGGCCCAGCAAAAAAGCAGTTTGAGCTGTTACATGAGGTGTGATGGCTCCCAGCCCATCAGGCTTATACTTGTCCCTCACCCACCTTAATATGTCTTATGTTAATAGTCTAGGAAGCTATTGTCTGTGCCGCAAAAGTGTCGCTCCACTGTAAAACTGTTTGAGCTGTTTTGGCACCTTTTAGGCCCTCCTAAAGGTATTTTCTTTGCGTTTCTTTTTTCCTCCCATTGAATTCAAAGTTCGGATAGTTCGTCAAGCCATTCAGCAAACATAAGTGAAGTCTGTGAACACAAAGTGATTAAAACCTTGGGAGGTTTGCTCATCTCTACTCAACATTATGCCTTGCGCAGTGCAGTTACAATTTTGTGACAGATTAAGTCTGCAATACATATTACACAGTGACTACTTTTTTTTTTTTTAAACTAAAGTCACAGACCCGGCTGCAGATTGGTAACAAGTAGAATTTTGGCAAAAACTAAGGTCACAGATGCTGGTGAGAAAAAATGAGAAGTAGTTTTTCAATAAAATTAAGTCCACAGACCCTGGAGAGAGGAGGAAAGATTCTTTTTTTCCAAAAGAATAAAGACCACAGACCCTGCTGAGAAGGGGCTAGAGATATTGTCTCTAAAATAAATTATAGCCACAGAACCTGGAGAAGAGGTATTGTTCAAAAATAATGAAGACTACAAGCCCTGGTGAGTAGTGGCAAGAGGTAGTTTTTTCCAAAAAATAAGGTCACAAGCTCTGGTGAGAAGTGGCAAGAAATATATATATATATACATACAGTACAGACCACACTACCTCTTGAAGCTCATCAAGAGAATGCCAAGAGTGTGCAAAGCAGTATTCAAAGAAAAAGGTGGCTACTACATATTTTCAATTTTTTCAAACTTTTTTGTTAAGTATTTCATTCCACATGTGTTAATTCACAGTTTTGATACCTTCAATGTGAATCTACAATTTTCAGAGTCGTGAAAATAAAGAAAACTCTTTGAATGAGAAGGTGTGTCCAAATCTTTGGTCTGTACTGTAAATATAGTTTTATATATATATACAGTGCAGACCAAAAGTTTGGACACACCTTCTCATCTCTAGAACAACTGTTAAGAGGAGACTTTGTGCAGCAGGCCTTCATGGTAAAATAGCTGCTAGGAAACCACTGCTAAGGACAGGCAACAAGCAGAAGAGACTTGTTTGGGCTAAAAAAACACAAGAAATGGGCATTAGACCAGTGGAAATCTGTGCTTTGGTCTGATGAGTCCAAATTTGAGAGCTTTGCATCCAACCATCGTGTCTTAGTAGAAAAGGTGAATGGATGGATGGACTCTACATGCCTGCTTCCCACTGTGAAGCATGGAGGAGGAGGTGTGATGGTGTGGGGGTGCTTTGCTGGTGACACTGTTGGGGATTTATTCCAAATTAAAGGCGTACAGAACCAGCATGCCTACCACAGCATCTTGCAGCAGCGTGCTATTTCATCCATTTTGCATTTAGATGGACCATCATTTATTTTTCAACAAGACAATGACCCCCAAACACACCTCCGGGCTGTGTAAGGGCTATTTGACTAAGAAGGAGAGTGATGGGGTGCTACGCCAGATTACCTGGTCTCCACAGTCACCAGACCTGAACCCAATCGAGATGGTTTGGAGTGAGCTGGACCGCAGAGTGAAGGAAAAAGGGCCAACAAGTGCTAAGCATCTCTGGGAACTCCTTCAAGACTGTTGGAAAAGCATTTCTGGTGACTACCTCTTGAAGCTCATCAAGAGAATGCCAAGAGTGTGCAAAGCAGTAATTAAGGCAAAAGGTGGATATTTTGAAGAACTTACAATATAAGACATATTGTCAGTTGTTTCACACTCTTCTGTTAAGTATTTCTTTCCACATGTGTTAATTTATAGCTTTGATGCCTTCAATGTGAATCACATATATATATTCATATTTCTTTTATTTATTTTTTGAAATTAAGGCCACAGTCCCTGGTGAAAACTGGCAAGAGGTAGTCTTTCCAAAATCCAAAAAATTAAGGCCACCGGCCCTTGTGAGAAGTAGCGAGATGTATTTTTTTTTCAAAAATTAAAGCCACAGATCGTGGTGAGAAGTGGCAAGAGATATTTTTAAAAATAAAACTTAAGGCCACAGAGACTGGTGAGAAGTGGCAAGAGGTATTGTTTTTAAAAAAAATTAAGACCATAGACTTTGGTGAGAAATGGCGAGAGGTATTATTTTTCAAAAGATTAAGGCTACAGAATCTGGTGAGAAGTGGTGAGAATTTGTTTTTCCCAAAAATTTAATGCTACAGACCCTGGTGAAATGTGGCAAGAGGTATTTTTTTCCCATTAATTTAAGGCCTCAGACCATGGTGAGAAGTGGTTTTCCAAAGTTTTAAGGCCACAGACCCTGCTGCACACTGACAACAAACAGAATTTTAAAAGAGAAGGAGGAGGAGGAAGCAGGAAACCATTTATTTATTTGGTTTTCAATATGATATTATATTAGGGGTTATTGTATTTTTCGAATCTCCAAAACACTGGGCATGGAAAGTAGAGTATATCAATGTCTGTTAGCGGGTGATCTAGTTGTCTACTTAGCCAAAGATATGTACAAATCTGGTGTAAACTAATTTTATTGAAAATCAGCTTGTCCATATTAGCTAAGGACAGGTGGAAAACTCTGTCTGTGATGACTCCCCTGCCATACACCTCAAAGGCATATTGTGCAAGCTCAGGCCATATATTCAATTTTGACACCCAGAAATTAAATAGTGCAGACTCATCAGCTAGCACTGCAATATGTGTGGAAATGTACTCCTTCACGATGTGTGCTAAACACTGACTAATAAAAAAATGCACTGTAGCATATGGTGTTGCTGCATAGAGGGCTGCACATGAATTATTGCCACATTGCGGTCATGATAACCCCCCACCTGGAGATAAAGCCGATGCAACCTCTGCATTGCTTACTTCTCCTCCTCCTACATCACCGTGTTTTCCCAACAAGCCCTCCAATGTATGGTGAGAATGAATAAGTACAGCATTACACAGTTCGGACTTATATTATTGCATTTCTTTTAATCCACTATAGTGGCAAAAGCAGCAATGCTGCGTAGTGACCTTGAGCGGATGCAGGATACCGACACCGCAGCTGAAAACGCCAACACTGCAGCAGAAAAGGGAGCAGGAGCAGCCAGAGTTCCTTCCTGATTTTTTAGGAAACGTCTATACTGCCCCTCATGCTTGAAAGTTATCTGATGCATCATGCAGGTGGTGCTCAGGATTTTTCCCTCTCTTAATTTTCTGACAACACATCTTGCAAACCACCACTCTCTTGTCATCAACACATTTCCAGAAGAAATTCCATGTCAGGGAGATTTTTTAGATGCCTTTGCTTGGAGCTTTTAACTGGCATGATGGGCGGTAGTAGCCGACTAACTGGCTATGAGACAACCGCAAGGCTTTTGCCCCATGCTCCCTTTTTTTGCTGTGCTGCTAGTTCATGTGCCTGAACACTTCAGGGTACTTTGCACACTGCGACATCGCAAGCCGATGCTGCGATGTCGAGCGCGATAGTCCCCGCCCCCGTCGCAGCAGTGATATCTTGTGATTGCTGGCGTAGCGAACATTATCGCTACGGCAGTTTCACATGCACTCACCTGCCCTGCGACGTTGCTGTGGCCGACGATCCGCCTCCTTCCTAAGGGGGCGGGTCATGCGGCATCACAGCGACATCACACGGCAGGCGGCCAATAGCAGCGGAGGGGCAGAGATGAGCAGGATATAAACATCCCGCCCACCTCCGTCCTTCAGCATTGCAGTCGGGACGCAGGTAGGAGTTGTTCCTCGCTCCTGCTGCTTCACACACAGCGATGTGTGCTGCCGCAGGAACGAGGAACTACATCGTACCTGTCGCTGCACCGGCATTATGGAAATGTTGGACCCTACACCGATGATACGATAACGACGCTTTTGCGCTCATTAATCGTATCAAGAAGGATTTGCACACTACGATATCGACTGCGACGCCGGATGTGCGTCACTTTAGATTTGACCCCACCGACATCGCACCTGCGATGTCGTAGTGTGCAAAGCCCGCCTTACTCTTCATTGGAAGGGCACGTCACTATCATGGCCTTTGCTCCAGATGGGGTCAAGCACCTCATCGTTATCCCTTGCAACATATTCCACCCACTCCTCAGCCCTGCCCTCCTTCTCAGTTTGCACACTGACACCTATGTTTCATCATCCTCTTAGCTGCGGTGACCCTGTTCACCAGCCCTACCATGTACTGATCCTCCAACACAACAAGTGGTTGGACATTAGTGCACTCAATCTCTTCCACCTCTGGGGCAGGGCCAGGTGGATAAGCCATGGTACTCCAGCCAGCAGACTCATCAAAAAGCATAGGTGACGGCTGCATGACTTGTGGCTCAAACTGCATGGCTAATTTTGAATGGCATGAGGTGGAAGTAAGATTACCATGGAACTAATGAAATGAGTCTGAGCTCTCAACTGTGCACTAGGTGGAAGATAATGTAAAGGAACTGGAGACATCAGAAGTCATATAATCTAAAACCGCCTCAACATGTTCTGGCCTCACCATTCGTGCAGCAGTACTTTGGTGTAAGAAATGATGAAGACCAGCCTGCAGAGGAGGAAGATGTTTCAGTTTGGAGTGTAGCAGGCACAGATCGACTACATCCTTGCCCTGAAGCAGCTACATCACCAGCAGTGCCATGATGGCCACGTCCCCTATTACATACTCTCCTCATTCTTTGGCATACAAACAAGTTCAGATTAATAGACATCCTGTATTTGGGTGAAGCAATGCACTATAAGGTTTCTGAGATATTCACACAGCAAGGCATGCTGGAAAAAACTCTGTTTTTATCTAGTTTGGGCTAATAAATTACATTGCCTGTACGCTGCTGTTTTGTATGTCTGTGCAATGCTGCAGGGTGCAACACAATATAAGATTTCCCAGATATTCCGACAACAAGGCATGCTGGAAAAAAATCTGTTTTTTGCTAAATTGAGCTAAAAGATGACACCACCTAAATGCTGCTGTTTTGTTCTGATACGCAAAGCTCCAGGATTCAATGCAGTATTAGGGTTCAGAGATAATCCCACAGCAAGGCACGCTGGGAAAAAACTTTTTTTGCTAGCTTGAGGTAATAGATTATACCGCCTGTACACGGTTGTTTTGTACTGCTATCCAAAGCTGTGTGATGCAGCGCTGTAGGTTGGTTTAGAATTACATGCACCTATCATTGTCCCTCGCTCATACAGTCCTATCCCTACAGTGTATTTGCTTTTCCTATCTATACCTATCACTGTAACTCATTGCAACAGCATACTCTCCCTACTCTAGTGAAGGCAAATGGTGTCGCGGCCTGTGATACGGCCTTTATACAGGCTGACTCACCGGGTGTACCGGCCAGGCACAGCCATGGGAATACTTCAAATGGCTGTGATAGCTTCTGAAGTTCCCTCAGCCTAAAAGCTTGCTAATTAGCCACTCTGCAACCTTTCAAAAAGCTTTATTTGGGTGACAAACCTAAACAGGAAATGGACATACAGTCAAATGTCTATGTTTGGTGTTTAGCACTGGACACAAGTTGTCGGGTTCTCTTATCCCTAATTGTGTTCTTTTTGCAAACATGATAGATTTATATTATTAACCCCTTCAGCCCCCGGGCACTTTCCGTTTTTGCGTTTTTGTTTTTTGCTCCCCTTCTTCCGAGAGGCGTAACTTTTTCATTTTTCCATCAATCTTGCCATATGAGGGCTTGTTTTTTGCGGGACGAGTTGTACTTTTAAATGAAACCATAAGTTTTACCATATAGTGTACTGGAAAATGGCAAAAAAATTCCAAGTGCGGAAAAATTGCAAAAAAACTGGGATTGTACAATAGTTTTTGGGATATTTTATTCACCGTGTTCACTATATGGTAAAACTGATGTGTGGGTATGATGCCTCAGGTCGGTGCGAGTTTGTAGACACCAAACATGTATAGGTTTACTTGTATCTAAGGGGTTAAAAAAAATTCACAAGCTTGTCCGAAAAACGTGGCGCACGTGTTGCGCCATTTTCCAAAACCCGTAGCGTTCTCATTTTTCAGGATCTGAGGCTCAGTGATGGCTTATTTTTTGCGTCTTGACCTGACGTTCTTAACGGTACCATTTTTGCGCAGATGCTACGTTTTGATCGCCTGTTATTGCATTTTGCGCAAAATTTGCGGCGACCAAAAAACGTAATTTTGGCGTTTGGAATTTTTTTGCCGCTACGCCGTTTACTGATCAGATTCATTGATTTTATATTTTGATAGATCGGGCATTTCTGAACGCGGCGATACCAAATATGTGTGTATTTTTTATTTTTTTAACCCTTTAATTTTCAATGGGGTGAAAGGGGGGTGATTTGAACTTTTATGTTTTTTTATTTTTTTTTTAATTTTTTAAAACTTTTTTTTTTACTTTTTTTTTTTATTTTACTAGTCCCCCTAGGGGGCTATTGCGATCAGCAATCTGATCGCTCTGCACTATCTGCAGATCTCAGCTACAGAGCTGAGAACTGCAGATTTGCTGCTTCACTTTCAATGCCGGCTGTATTCCGGCATTGAGAGGAAGTGACTCATGTTAGCCACAGGCGTCATCACATGACCCTGTGCTACCATGGCAACCGCCGAAAGTCACGTGATCATGTCACGTGACTTCCGGCGGGGGCGGGGTAAGTCACTGTAATGGCGGCGCCCATATACATATCGCTGCCAAGACTTTGGCAGCGAAATGTAAGGGGTTAATGGCCGCGGGTGGAAGCGATTCCACCCGCGGATAGCAGGCACACATATCAGCTGTTGATAACAGCTGATATGTGCGCCGATCGCCGCCCGCCGGCGGCAGGGGGCGGGGCTTACCGGAAAACGATCCATGACGTATCTAGTACGTCATGGGTCGTTAAGGGGTTAATCTCTTTTTACTTTTTGCCAGCTCCTCTTAAAGCAGCTTAACGTAGGGGCAGAGATCCTGATTCCGGCGGTGTTTCACTTTCTGGTCTGCTTATTGTAGTTTTGGTAAAAACACTGTTTATTTAATAGTAGATTATCCTTAGAGGACTACTTAACTTACTGCAAGGTAGTTCAGTATATGCATGAGCTCTGTATAACTGCTAGATCTGCAGCAGAGAAAACATTGATTTGATCAAAATGACAGCAAACATCTCAATAAGGGACACATCGCTGGAATCAGGGTCTCTTTCTATACCTTAGGCAGCTCTCAGATGGGGGAGCAAAAATCTGGTGACAGATTTTCTTTAAGATTATGCAAAACATGAGTCAACTAAAAGACATCAGAAATCATATAGTAACTCTTAACTCTATTCTAAATGTTATGAACAAGATAAAATGCATACAACACACATTGAGGAGCCACAGAGAAAATGACAGAAACTTGCAATTGAAATATTATGTATTTCCAACCCATATAACCAAGGAATTGCAAAAACAGTAGTTGCTAACAACAGTAGATTTCCCATGGAATACCAGTAATTTAGGATATCAGCAGTGGCTTGCCTGTCTTGGCTACCTTTTATCTGATATTTTTTATCTGCCGACAATAGAACATTATAAGGGCTCTAAAAAAATATATATATACTAACCTCACTGCTCACCTTCTGGCCCATCTTCTGCTTGATACCCTTTTGGGTTATAGTTTCTAAAGACAATAGCAGGTTATGCATATTGTGTGTTGTTATGATTACCAAGAGTGGAAACAATAGTGAAAACAGAACTGACATCAGCTCATCAGTGTGGGAAATGGTATAAATAAGTGTGTGTTGCAGGGAGGCATCAGGCCAGTTTCTGAGTTCGAATTAACCATGATCTAAAAAAAAAAAATTAGCAGCAAAAGTAATAAAATAAAAAAGTCACATTTTTTTGGAAGCTATTAAAATAAAATAAAAAGTCAAAATACATAAAAAAGACAATGGGTCTATGATTTTTGAGCTGTCATAGCTCTTAGTCAGGACTGAGAGCTATGTGTCACGATGTGACTGTAAGATAATGAGGGACAGGGAGCTCCTATACTGTCCATCATGCTAGGTGACCCTAGCCTATCCCTGTCCTTAGACTTACTCCTTATAGAGGAGATGCCAAAGTCTCTTGCCTGGCTATATTCCTGATCAGAGCTAATTTGTTTGCCCGCAGGGAAAGAGGAGGCAGGAGTGTGATGGAAACACAAATTTAGACAGACAAGGGAAAGCCAAAACTCAAACATACTGCAAACTCACAGGCACAAACATTAAGAAACTAAGGAGAAAAGCAAGAGAAGTAAGGCAGCAACAAAGTGACAACAATGGTTAACACCACAACCACTCTGCAATAATGCACAACCACCAGTAAGTCTGGATCAAACCATATCTGCAGACCAGTATAGACAAGCTATAGCTGACACTAATGGAAGTGCCCAGACAGCATATATAGAAGGGGAGAGAAAATGATTGGCTTTCCCATAGTATGTGACTAAAGGAGATCACCAAACAGACGAGCAGAGATGAACTCTTTGAAGAAAAAAGAAAATAGCCAACACTAAATGTGCACTGCTTCACTAAAAATATCAAACTGTACTTAAAATAATGTAATTAAAATTTGAGATTTTTGGCAAAAAATTGCAATTTTTTGAACTACCCCGCCACGTCACAGACAAATCTCTTTGGGGCAGTCCTACTCTAAATTATTTTTATTTAAAATGTGCCATACGGCCTCACATATGAAAAAAGTAGAACTGTTCTTAGCAGCATTTACCTGGTGCTTTTCAATCCCGTACCCATGACTGAATCATGTCTGTGGGTGGCACAGGCCCAAGCAAATGCTGCTTAAAGTAAATAGCCAGTGGATAGGGTTTGATGACTAAATGTGAACAGCCACCAATTGCCAAAATCAAGACAGGTGGAATACAACCCAAATTAGGGTGCACGGCAAGGTGGGGGTCAACCACCGACCAAATGCATATGAACTACAAGTCTGTGAGTTGACGCCTGCGTCTCCCTGATCACAGACACCAGAGAAGTTAGAAGACAAAATACAAGAATCTGGAGCTTCCACAGATCTTGATGTCATCATGACAGTCGGCGATGCCTGAAAAAATCTCCTAGTGACACTATTGTGTCGTAGAATCATAGACCTGGTGTATTTTTCATGTATTTTTTACTTTTCACCTGATTTTCATGAATCCTAATAAATGTGATATTTTAGAATATTACTCTTTTCTTTGCAGTTGCTGGCATTTTCTCTTTTCGATAATGGTTCTCAGATATACACTGCAGTGCCCGTATTCATTGTACATGTGGGTAATTTCTTGCAAATATAAGGAGCTTGATTCTACCATAAAAACTCTAGGATGTGATTGTAAGTAGCCAATTCTCCCTTGAATTAGCTGTCAACATCAAACAGCAGTATGTGTTGATTGAAGACATATTGGTAGCATTACTTCGAAGAAGATGTGAAGTTTGAATAGATTGCACAGCTTAAAGAAAATCTATCAACCAATCTGTGAGTGTTCAAACCAAACCTTATCAGAACTATACAGTACTTGCTTTACCCTTATTGTATCATAAAATTGGTAAGCAAAAAAAAGACTCTGCAGGACCTGAGAGTTTATGAATTAAACACCGATGATTCTGTTTGAGTAAAGACATGAATTTAATCAGCTGTCATCTGACAATACATTTTATTAGGAAGATATTCAGACACAAATTAAAGTCAGTTTGTAATTCTGCATTGCTTCAGTGTATAATATTGATACAAACTATGTATTTTAGTATAGTATTACAACTAAAGAGATATAGTATAACATACTGTCTTGCATCAGACAAGAAGAGGAAGATGACTAAAGGGAGCTTTACACGCAATGACATTGCTAACAAGATGTCGTTGGGGTCATGGAATTCGTGATGCACATCCTGCCTCGTTAGCAACATTGTTGCGTGTGACACGTACGAGCGACCACTAACGATGCAGAATACTCACCAAATCGTTGATTGTTGACACATCGTCCATTTCTCAAATGTCGTTCCTTGTTCTGGATGCAGGTTGTTCATCGTTTCTGAGGCAGCACACATCGCTACGCGTGACACCCCAGAAACTACGTCCTCCGGCAACAAGGTGCACGTGACTTCCATGCGGCTGCTCTCCTCCCCTCCGTTTCTATTGGACGCCTGCCGTGTGACGTCGCTGTGACGCCGCACAAACTGCCCCCTTAGAAAAGAGCCTGTTCGCCGGCCGCTAGCGATGTCGCTGTTTGTAAAGCAGCCTTTACTGAGATCAAGGACTAGAGCTAATAGATAAAGAATGTTGTGTACTAAATGTAACACATTAAATTAGAATTTCTGTATTTCCTAAATAAATTAAAACATAAAAAACACATTAACAACATCGACTTATTTGTTTACACCTATGAGACAGGTTTTTGTTGTAGTTTCTGGTGCTATTTTTTTTATGTGTCAAAATAAGCATTACATTTATAAAGAATGGGGTAATAGTAAGAAAATACTGACAAAGCTCTTGCTGGAGTGATAAACGCGTCGAGGATTTCTGTACAAAGTGCCTTGAGCGTGAGCGATCATTCCACAGGTATTATGCCATGTGCTCATGTTGTGTTCTATGCCACAGTGTGTAAGTCACTCCATGTGCATCTCAGAATGCAGCCAAAAAAGCTACGTTCTTAGACAAATTCGGCAGACCGCAACGTGCGTACATTCCTGGAGAATTCATGCATTCTGGATGCTTGCTCTGCCATAGACAGAGTGGGCAAAGCATCCAAAATGCACATTTTTACAGTGCGGTCCCACTCAGCTCTGCAGCATCCCCATAGACTTGCAGCAGAGCTGAGTGGGACCGCACTGTCAAAATGAGCATGGCTGCCTGCGAGACACAGCCGCGCGATCAGATTGAACTCGGATGAACTTCACCCGACTTAATTGTGATCGTGCGGCTGTGTGCGTATGCCGTGGCTTGATTTGAGTGAGCTGTGCTTTCACTCAGGTTACTCACGGCCACAGCTGCAGTCCTCCACCTGAGAGCGGTGGCCACAAGTAACCTCAGTGACAGCACAGCTGATTGCCCAACTCACTTCAGTTGCTGCATGGAGCTCACAGGAGCGGCCGCTCCTGTCAGCTTCCGATGTAGCAGAGCTGAAAGCGTCGTGGGACCTTGCGTGGATTACGTTGGACCTGGAGGTGTTTTTGAGAGGTTAATAAAGTGGTGAAAGAGGGTGTTTTCTTGTCTTTCATTACAAATAAAAAATTATTTAAATGTGTGTGTTTATTTTCTTTAATTTACAGGTTAATCATGGAAAGTATCTCGGAGAGACCCCTGCCATGATTAACCTAGGACTTAGTGGCAGCTATGGGCTGCTGCCATTAACTCCTTATTATTCCATTTGTCACTGCACCAGGGGAATTCGGGATGAGCCGGGTAAAGTCCCGGGACTGTCGCATCTAATGGATGCGGCAATTCCGGGTGGCTGCTGGCTGATATTGTTCGGTTGGGGGGCTCCCCATAACGTGGAGCTCCTCATCCTGAGAATACCAGCCTTCAGCCGTGTGGCTTTACCCTGGCTGGGATCCAATTTTGGGGGGACCGCATGTCGTTTTTTTTTTATTTATTTATTTTTTTACTGCTCGATATAGACACGTCCACCGCAGTGAGATAGCTTTCACTCAGCGTGGGGGCGTGTCTGACTGCAACCAATCATAGGCACCGGTAGGCGGGGGAAGCAGGGAAAATGAGAGGGATTAATGAGCGGCCGGAATTTTCAAAAGAGGAGAAGCCGCCACAGTGTGAACGCCGTGCAGCGCCGCACTGGTGATCGTGGATCGATGAGTATGAGAGAGGGGGTGGGAGTGAGAGACCAACATGGACAGAGAGAGATAGAGACATAGAGACATAGAGAGAGAGAGAGAGAGAGAGACCGACCGACAGACCGACCAACAGAGAGAGAGAGAGATGAAAGACCTGCCTTTGTTATGTAAAAAAAACATGCGGATCGCAACAATAATGCAGTGCAAACACACTGCTTAACATTTTGGCATTTTGGCAGTGTTTTTCTACAACTCATTGATTTCAATGGGTATAGAATGCAGCCAAAATGGCAAAAACAATTGACATGTTGCTTCTTCAAACGCAGAGTTTTTGACAAATCTTTGACAATCAAAAACGCTGCATTTCAAAAAGCATCGTGCGCACAGATTTTGCATGATTCTCATAGACTTTGCTGGGGAAGCACAACACATCTATTTTGTCAATGACACAGTGCAGTTGTAAACGCAATCAAAACGCAGAATAATACGCAACGTGCACACATGGCCTTACATGGGGCACTTTTGTGCTGAGGGGGTGGGCTGCCGGGTGTGGGATGTAAAGGAAAGGCACTTTTGTGCCGAGGGGGTGGGCTGCCGGGTGTGGGATGTGGACCGTGATCGGAAGATGACATTCTGACCAGTGGGCTAGATTGAGCATGCGCCAACAAATGGCATTAAGGGAGATTAATTGAGAGTTTTGTATGGACTGACTGTAGGTTTTTGCTTATTTGAGGTGGTGTAGTGTGAATACCTTGGGATTGGGTATTTAAAAACTTCAACTGGGTAATAGTGGGTTTTAGTCTGTGATCTAGGGGGCTATGGGGGCAAATGTGCCATCCCAGGAATATTGGGAATATTTCAGGTTGTTCCATACTCACTAGCTATAATTGTGGGGATAATTTAGAACTGTTTAAAGCTGCCCTGTTGGTGTTGGGTATCAGCAGGTAGTGATTTTCTAATTATCATATAAGCCTGCTAAGAGTAAAAAGATGTTTTAAATCTGATTATACTATAATATATGCATCGGCAGAATGTTGATCTGAGCGTATATATGTCCTTTGGTGTCATGTTTAAATCATGGGAATATGTATTATCCCAATGATCCTAAGGGATAGGAAGCAACTTGTTTTTTTTGTTCCGTCTAGAGCCGCAATGTGCGTGCCAAAGACAGGAAACTATGCATCAATTGATGTGGGGGTTAACTTAAATCTCGCCCTAATCTCCGGTCTTGGTACTTTATAAAGATGGGAACTGTTGTTTTGTCCGGGTTGGAGCTGACCCGCTCTTGAGTTCCACATACCGGAAATGACACATGATTTAAATGTCGGATCTAGTTTATATCCCGTACCTTCCGGGTTGAGCTGATCCGCATTTGCGCTCCATAGACCGGAAATGACACAAGAGTCAATGCCGGATCTAGTGTAAATCCCGCCCCCACTTCCGGTTACGTCACACACCTCCCGCGGCATTTAAACCCCGTAATTGATCCAGTGCACCACACGTTCCCTGAAGAAGAAGGTGAAACGCGCGTCGGAACGGGAGGGGTGGCGCTATTACGGACACTATATACTGGTTAGTAATGCTGCATGACCGCATAACTATATTGCTGTATTGCCAAATGTAAATGGTTTGATGGTAACCAGATATTAGGAGACCTTGAACCAATTGACTGACATTGAATTGTTTTCCGGTTTTTCAGAGTAATGGTAAAAGGCGGACTAGCTTTATAGGTATATTATACTTTGCCTTATCTACTATTTACCACTCTGAATATCGGACAGCAACGTTGCAGCACCTGTACTGCCTATGTTTAACTTTTTGCATAAAGAGGGGCTTAGAAGTGATACTGCTGCAGGGTTTGTTATTTACCACTCTGAATATCGGATGGTAACGTTGCAGCACTTGTATTGCCATATGTTTAACCCATTGCATAAAGAAAGGCTTAGAAGTGATATTGCTGCAGGATTTATTCAGGTTACCTATTAACTGTTTATGGGGTGCCTTCCTAAATTCAGGGGCACAGTGAACAATTAAACTAGCATACTATGTTTATGCAGCTGTGCTATATTTACTATCATTAACTTTATGATTGTGTCCCTTTTGTATCCACCTCAGGTTGTGCATACCTTGCTTATTTTTAACATGTGTGTTACTTTTGGTAATAATAATAAAAATGTTCTTGTTTTGGAATAAAGCCACTGTGTCGTGCAATTAATACTTACATTGGTCATGTAACGATTTATTGCTGCTATATGTACTGTTAACTGTCCAATTATGCTGTCCCGGATTATGGGCTATGTATGATAGGTGATCCCTTTACTATGAGGCACAATTTAGTGCCCTTAGTAGGATTTAATTATTAACATAATTTATTTGCTCAATTAATCAAGTAGTGCAATTTTAGCCTTTTAAATGTATTTAGCATAGCATTATAAGACCTTTAAAGGGAACCTGTCACCATTTTTTCGGCAAATAAGCTGCGGCCACCACCAGTGGGCTCTTATATACAGCTTTCTAACATGCGGTATATAAGAACCCAGGCCACTATGTAGAACATAAAAAACACTTTAGAATACTCACCTAACAGTTCTGTTGCAGTGGAGTTAGGCTATATAAGCATCTCCGTACTCTGGTGCCAGCACCTCCTCTTTCGGCCATCTTCGTCTTCCTTCTGAAGCCTGTATGCATGACGCATCCTACATCATACACACTTGCCAGTCCCGCACAGGCGCATTACAATACTTTGATCTGACATGCTCAGGGCAGATCAAAGTGTGCCTGCGCAGGACCTTAATGCCGGTGAGTGTGGATGACGTAGACGTGTCATGCACCCCGGCTACAGAAGAAGGAGGATGAAGATGGCCAAAAGAGGAGGCACTGGTACCAGACAACGGAGACACCCATCTGACTCAAATCCACAGCAGCTTGACCATTTAGGTAAGTATTATAAAGTGTTTTTATCTTCTGCACAGCGGTCTGGGCTCTTATATACAGTATGTTAGAATGCTATATATAAGAGCCCAGTGGTGGTGGCCGCAGCTTATATGTCGAAAAACCGATGACATGTTCCTTTTAAAACATATTTTTTGCAATCTGTCACGCCCCTTTTCTCATGGTTAGATTTTAATTGGACAGGCACTGTGTTGCTTAATTTTTTTCTATTTTTTCCTCTGAGTGGTTGTGTCAGCTATTCGACTCAATATCTTTTTGCACCAGTTTGTTATCTTTGTATTATTGCAATAAATATATCATATTTACTACATTGTCTGCCTTCTTTTGGGTCCCTGCACTTGATGTACAGTACATCCATACCATTTAGGGGATTCACATTTTTTTTGCTTTAAACTAAGAAAATGTCTGGAAAATCCAATAATAGCAACTAAACCTTATATAGTTTTAAACAAAATAACATTAATTATGACAGCTGTATGCTGAATACTATTTGCCTTAAGTTTAAGGCTCCACTCACATCTTCATATAAAAAATTATTCAGATTTTCATCCAAAAAAAGTTGAACGAGTGAAATGTATTTGCTTTTTTTATGTCATGTGAGTGCTGTGCAAGTGAGCATTTTTCATTCTTTCCTAGTATTCGTATGACATACGTATGCCACCCGTATTCAATGCTATTTTTTCCCAAAAACAAATATTTTATAAGGATTATTTATAGTGTTGAATGCTACAGAAGATAATGTATCCATTTAAAACAGATGGCCTAAACCCTTTTTCTTGCACACAAAGATTTGCATTGCATCTGTCATTTTACATGACCATACAAAGAACGTTGAAAGTATTATTGTTTAACCGCTTCACAATATTTGACTTAAGGGGGCTTTACACGCTACGACATCGCTAATGCGAACTTGTTGGGGTCACAGATTTGGTGACGCACATCCAGCCGCATTAGCGATGCCGTTGTGTGTGACACCTATGAGCGATTTTGCATCGTTGCAAAAACGTGCAAAATCGCTCATCGGTGACATGGGGGTCCATTCTCAAAAATCATTACTGCAGCAGTACAGAGGTTGTTCCTCGTTCCTGCGGCAGCACACATCGCTCCGTGTGACACCGCAGGAACGAGGAACCTCTCCTTACCTGCCTCCCGGCCGCTATGCGGAAGGAAGGAGGTGGGCGGGATGTTACGTCCCGCTCATCTCCGCCCCTCCGCTTCTATTGGGCGGCGGTTCAGTGACACAGCTGTGATGTCGCTGTGACGCTGAACGAACCACCGCCTTAGAAAGGAGGCGGTTCGCCGGTCACAGCGACGTCGCCGGGCAGGTAAGTAGTGTGACAGGTCTGGGCGATGTTGTGCGGCACGGGCAGCGATTTGCCCGTGTCGCACAACAGATGGGGGCGGGTACCCACGCTAGCGATATCAGTACCGATATTGCAGCGTGTAAAGTGGCCTTTAAGTTTATGTCATAATCGGGAAGGGATTTCAGCAAAATGATGTAAATTTATATCATGGCAATTGCGAGTGCACAAGGGCTGTGCATCTCTAATCGTCACTGGAGCTCAGAGTATCTTATAGCTGAGCTCTGGCTGTCACAGCCAGGGCTAGTCATGCACCACTCATGGATGTTTAACCACCTAAATGCCACAATCAATAACAGCTGCAGCATTTAGGGGACTGGGAGAGGGAGTATGCTCACATGACGACCTCTGGGTCAGCCAGTTACACAGTCTGTTCGACCATGACATTTGCATGATTTAAGAGGCTTCAGTGAGTATAACACTGACAAGTATAATTTATTTCAATGCTGTTGCTTTGCAATACACTATACAAGTGATCAAAGTTAATTCCCCATATACGAGCTAAATAAAAAGGGAATAAAGTGAAAGAAATTGCAAAAAGTTTTTAAAAAAATAGAGAACAAAAGAAATTGAAAAAAATATAAACAAATATGTATATTTATGTAAAAACAATAAACAAAAAAGTACACATATTTGGTGTCACTGCATCCAAAACAACCCGTCATATAAAACTATTAACCTTTTCTATGTTTTTTAAACATATAGGGGACAAAAAGTGTAATAAAATGCAATCAAAATGTCACTTTAAGGCACTTTGAACTCCCATCTGACCTCCCATCTGGTCCGGTGGCGTCCATCTTTTTAGGTGTATTTTTATTTTTGCACAAAAGTGTGTTCAATAACAGTTTTAAAATATGAACACCAATGAGGACCAACGAAGTCAAGAATAACTTTGCTGCTTCTTTACAGTGAATATGGATCCAGTAGGGGTTTCACATATTTTGGAAATGTAGATGGAAACCCCAATGTTAGTTCTCAACATAGAGCACAGGATAAATGTGAACTATCCAACTATTCAAAATGTTCTGTAGCATAAATTACCACCAATAGAATTTAACTTAACCCACAAAAAAATAAGTCCTCATTTAGGTCTGTAATATGTTAACAGAAACATAGATGTCTTCCTCTTTGGCGGGGTGCTCACTGGAAAATTAAATGTAATTACAAGTCAAAGGATACATATACAGTAGATTAGACAAGTAGGTGAGAATCTTACAGCTCACAGCAAGAGGTTTTACTGGTAAGTTTTGATTTGCTGTGTTTTAATCTTGAGTTTGTGCTAAAAGTTCAATACCAGAAGGGTTACATGTATATTGTCACTATGCTTTATTAATACAAATTAGGTCTTATTTATTTTGCCAATATTATAACTATGCAATAGTATGTTTAGCGGTATAATACCTTTTGAGGAACAATGTACAATATATTGATAACACAGGTCTGCAAAAAATATTTTTTGTAATCATCATAGGTGACTTTGTACTTTTCTAAATCATATTTTTGTCCTGATTTCAAAAATGTATATAGTTTTTCTGTAGCACGTTATAGTTTCCATGAAGCAGCATCATTATTATAAGGTATAGGAAATATACTGGTGACATTAAGTAAACAGCAATCTACATATTAGAAAAAAAAGCTTCACCTTACAAAACAGTTTCTATTTAACCAAATTAATTTCACAGGCAAAATAAAAAAACAAAATATGAACAGAAATTAAAAGCTTGACATTAGACTGTCGTTGATACGATTTTTCAGGGATGTCCCTATATAACATCCAATAGTAATCTGCCATCATTGAGTCATTCCAAAAACCCCTGGCAGCGGTGTTTAATTACTTTAATGTCCTTGTGAAACCGCTCGCCTTGTTCATCGCTTACATCCCCAAGATTTTGAGGGAAGAAATCTAAATGTGAATGCAAAAAGTGCATTTTCAGAGACATGCGACATCCAAGACACTGGTATGCATTTAGCAGTTCCTCAACACCCTCAACATATTCTGGAGATTTATTTTTTCCTAACAGGCTTTCACAGATACACTTAAAGCTTTTCCAAGATCTCAATTCTTTATAATTTAGAGTTCCTTCAAACAGATCATCTCTCATAAGCTATCTGATCTAAGGACCAACAAATACCCCTTCCTTCAGTTTTGCTGGGGAAATGCTGGAGAATTTCTGTGAAATGTACTGGAACCATTGTAAATTTGTCTTTGCCATGGCTTTCACAAAGTTTGTAATCAATCCCAACTTTACATGTAGTGGTAGAAGAAAGACTTTTGTTGGAGCAACTCAAGGATTATGCTGATCATTGTTTCTACCTGGAGCATAGATGTTTCTCTGTCTCAAATCATGATGAGCATAATGATCTACTTTATTTCTACTGTCCCATAAACACAAGAAGCAACAATATTTTGTGAAACCTCCTGGCATTCCCATTAGCAGACCAATCACTTTCAAATCTCCACAGATATTCCATTGATGATGCTTATATTTTATAGTATCCAAAACAACTGATAGATTTTCATAACTTTCCTTTAGATGACATGAGTGAGCAGTAGGGATTGATGGTTTCATATTTCCATTGGGAAGTAAGACTGGTTTCAAACTTCTCTTCGATGAGTCCACAATTACCAATCTGCAACAAAATGCTCTTGATTCAGTTCTTCAAAGAGGCCATTCACATTGTTACAGTACACCATTGGTCCATTAACTGTGAAAATTGTGTTCAATTGTTACTTCTGTTTTGGTAATAACACACTTAGATGTCATCATGAAGAAGATTCTTCTGTTTCAACCTAGATGCAAGAAGTTCAGCTGTATCTTTTAACAATCAAAGGTCTCTGATGAGATCGTTAAATTCATGTTGAGTAAAGCATTCTGGCTGCTCGGCTGCTCCATCAAGTTACAAACTCACTTTGACTTGAGGTCTCCATGTCTTTGTCAGTAGCTTCATCGCCATAGTCTTCATATTCTACTTTATTTTCATCCAATGCAGATAACAGCGGTACAAGAACTAGCAAGGTACCATCATGTGGAACTGGCCTAATCACAGATTTAAGTTCACGGTAATTAATCTTATGTTTGTTCTTTGTAGAAAAGCTCTTCAGTTAAACAAAAGTAGCAGTCATCACAATGATTTTGGGTTCTCTCCAAGTCATGGGAACAGCAAATGGCATAGCCACTTTCTTCATATTCAACCAGTCATGAAGACCATTTGAACAACGAGAGCATATCACATGAGGGGCCCAGACTTTATCTTGATCACCAAGTGGACACTTAAAGTACATCTGGTACATATTTTTAATATCATGAGTGACTGAATGTACTTGCCTTTTGGTGTAAGAGAACCGCACATACAGCAGAATCTGTTCAGATGATTGATACACTGTCGGGGCATTTTCTCCTTTAAATCAGATCAAACAGTAGAGTAAGTTCAGTTCAATGGTGGCAACAAACTAAAAAAAAAAAAAAAAAAAGGCGCTGAGCTGAAATGTAGATATTTCTCCAGCCATGACAGATGCCTTCCATTCTATCTCCTTGTTGCAGGGCTCAGATTCCTGTAGAGGCCTGTCTCCTGTCAGAGTTTCACATACCAGTCTTTGCTGCCATCACCATCCTTTTCTGACTGACTCAAATTGCTGATGATTTTTTTGTGTTGACCAGTGTAATTTTTTATTTCATCTGAATCAGTCTTTTGAAATTTGGGTTTCGGTTCATGCAAAACTGTCCCGACTTCTCTGTTGGCTACAGGCTCTATAGAAGGGATGGGCTGCACCTCAATGTGTCGGGTGCAGCTTTGCTTGGGAAAAAAATGGTCAGAATGATGGAGGAGCTTTTAAACTAGGATCTGGGGGAGGGTAGTAGTGCAAAAAAGATAATAGAGTAGACACAGAGAGTGAAACAGTAGTGGTTAAGTTAGGTTTAACGGGGGCAGGGACATGCAAGGAAAGTAGGGCGATGAGGAGTAAGAAAGGTATTAATAATATTAAATGTCTGCTGTCAAATGCAAAATGTCTTGTAAACAAAATGAATGAGTTGGAGACTCTTATGTCAACCACAGATTATGCTATGGTGGGAATTACAGAAACCTAGCTAGATTAGAGCCATAACTGGATGACAAATATAGAGGGTTACACCACATTCAGAAAGGACAGAAAAGTAAAAAAAATGTGGAGGAGTGTGTATATTTATCAAATCTAACTTAAGAACAGTGCTCAGTGACAACATTGGGAGGAGCTGTAACAACCTGAAGGGGAAAGGGCACCACCCTATGGGATCTCCTGGTATACCAAAACGTACTATATAGACAAGGAAAGAAGTATACCAAAGTAGGGATCACCAAGAACAAATATTAAATAGGTACAAAAATCTTTATTAGAAAGCACAGAAAACGCACTACCAAACACACTGGTAATGTGGGACACATATGAATTGTACGTTAAAAACAGTTAAAAAGCCAAACAGGCATACATTTCAAAGTCAGAACCCTTAATGAAAAGGTAATGGCATATAATATGCTCAAAAGGCCTCTCAATAATGAAACCGGTAGGTAGAGGTTTAATATAACCTATGATTAGACATTATGTTCTGTAATGACACTGCCACCTATGAGCAGAGCAGTAACATTCACATATAACACCGCAAGATGACGGAGATAGATCAGTAACCCAGGTCTAACCGGTACGTATATAAAGGCAATAGGATCTTAAACCAAGGTAATCATGCCGTTAGTTTAACAAGTTAGTTCTAGCCCATTAAAATACAATACAGTGTACGTACACAAGGTATGTCCTATGCAATCTATACATTATTAGATTATGGTTGAAATGTGCAAATGCAAGTATCAAATGCTCAAGAAGGGTAAAGCATCAAATAAATTGATGGTAAGCAGACTTCAGATAGCCAAATAGTCTCTAAAGAATTATAGTGCATATGTACAGAATATAGAGAACAGTGTTAGATAGACGCACAGTAGCACACTGGTCAAAAGGTAGTTCCTAGGAAGCACAGGTGCACCTGTGTCCAAGGAGCTAAAAGACAAATAGCAGTTAAAGTATAATTACTACCTTGAAATTAGCTGAGCCAATAGTGCTCAGATTATCTGCTGCAGAGCAAGATAAACAGGCTAGCAAACCTAACGGAGAATCAATAATAGCAAACGTTATGCATCAAAATACAAGACAAAGTATAAGATCCCATAGAAGGCTACTGCTCTTAACAGAGGTGTGTGAGCAACCTGTAGAGGGCCATAAGGAAATCCACAAGCAGGCCCCAAACATATTACCTAACCGGGCAAGGTAGAGAGAGGGTGGGTTCTGGTGTGATTGCCCTACCCCACGTGTATCGCCACTTAAGGAAGTGGCTTCCTCAGGGGAGAAAAAGGGGCAAAGCACAATTCACTGTGTGCCCTATTTAACCACCAAAATTAATTTTATAAACACTTACCAGTGTGTTGTTTGTGGGAGGCTTAGTGTTTGTATGAGCTGATGGCGGCCGCCATCTTGGCTAAATCACGTGATTCAGGCCAGTCAATTAGAATATGTTTCTACTGCGCATGCGCGAGAGAAGCGATGTCAGAAAATAATGCCTCACTGCGCATGCGCGAACCGCACAGCGTTATAAATATTCAGCGGTGAACACAATACAGAAAGACGCTCTAAGTTACATTCAGGATTGCGATATAAAGTGCTTGAAATCACGCAGGTGTGATAAGAAAAATACTGGTGAAGTTTCAACAACGATGTATTATTATTGAACCTTCAGGCTGTTTACAATGCGCATGCGCGGAGGTCATAGCGCTATAGGCATAGCACAGCACCCAGAATCAGGGAAAAAGGCCCTCCTGATTGCTACAGGGCAGATCGCAAAACAGCAGTTGCTGTGTGGAGCCTCATAGTATATGTCACACTCAGATATGTCTAAAAGCTGTTCATATTACACGCGCTACAAGCACAGTGCTGAGAGTAGTTGTAGAGAATTGCAGGAAGGTTGCCTCAAGAGGCAATTAAACATCGATCTTATAGTCACATAAAAGTGGATCAAGGTAAAAGGCGATAATGTTGTTGGCAAAAATCTAGTCACATGTAACCCTCCATTATTTAGACTGCGTGTACACACGAAAAGCATTATTAGTAGTACTAGAAGAATCACAAACAATTATTAGGAATCATTGCATATCTGTATCCGAATGCAGATGGCTCTTATATCTATGACAAAAGTCAGGATAATTATAGAGGACAAAGCAAAGGCTGAGATATTAAACAAGCACTTTTCATCCATGTTCACCAACAAACTGGCTGTTCTATGGATCATTCAACAAGGCAAAAATCAAAATCCCCCTGATATAACTAAATTAACACAAGAAGAAGTACACCTGTATCTGATTAAATTTTACATTGACAAATGCCCCGGGCCAGATGGCATTCACCCACAGATATTGAGGGAATTGCGGTCAGTAATTGATAGACCACTGTATTTAATCTTCTTAGTCTCTCTTGTAACAGGGTTGGTACCTCAGGATTGTAAAATAGCTGACATGGTGATGATATTTAAAAAAAAGTAAGAGGGTGGATCCAGGTAACTACCATCCGGTAAGTCTGACATGCAATTTTATATTAGAGAAAATATTATAATAATTGATAACCAATATAGATTCATGAAAGATAAGTTGTGTCTAACCAATATGTTGGGTTTCAATGAGGAGGTGAGTGGAAATCTGAATATTGGTAATGCAGATAATATCATTTATTTGGACTTTGCAAAGGCATTTGATATTGTACCACATAACAGTCTTGTAATGAACTTCCATAAGCAAAGACTAGGGGAACTATAAGGAATTGGCTAAACTATAGGAAAGAAAGAGTAGTCATAAATGGTACATTCTCCAACTGGGCTATAGTCAGCAGTGAGATACCGCAAGGATCTGTGCTAGGACCGATTCTTTTTAATCTGTTTATTAATGATCTTGTGGATGGGATTGATACTAAAGTATCAGTTCTTGCGAATGTCTCCGAACTATGTAGGATATTGAAAACGGACCTTGATAGTGCAACATTACAAAATTATCTGAATAAGATTTCGGAATGGGCAGACACTTATCAAATGAGATTTAATGTTGATAAATGAAAAGGAATGCACCTAGGATGGATTAATCCTACAGCTTCATATACATTATATGGAAGTAAACTCAGGACTACAGAACAGGAGAAAGACTTGGGTATTCTGGGTACAAGTGAGCCGCAGCACTCAATTTCAAGAAGCAGCTGCAAAAGCAAACAAGATTTTTGGGTGTATAAGAATAGAAATTAGATCCCGTGATCCCTATGTATTGTTACCCCTGTATAAGTCACTTGTAAGGCCACATGTGGAATATGGGATCCAGTTTTGGAATTCACATTTTAAAAACGATATTAAGATTCAGAGTCAGTGCAATGGCGGACAACTAGATTATTGAAAGGAATGATAAGCCTCCCATATGATGAGAGGTTGAAAAAGTTGGATTTGTTTAGCTTAAAAAATGTACAGTACAGACCAAAAGTTTGAACACACCTCTTTCAAAGAGTTTTCTTTATTTTCATGACTCTGAAAATTGGAGATTCACATTCATTGAAGGCATCAAAACTATGAATTAACACATGTGGAATTAAATACTTAACAAAAAATTGTGAAACAATTGAAAATATCTCTTATATTCTAGGTTTTTCAAAATAGCCAACTTTTGCTTTGATTACTGCTTTGCACACTCTTGGCATTCTTTTTATGAGCTTCAAGAGGTAGTCACCGGAAATGGTCTTCCAACAGTTTTGAATGAGTTCCCAGAGAGGCTTAGCACTTGTTGGCCCTGCCTTCACTCTGCGGTTCAGCTCACCCCAAACCATCTCGATTGGGTTCAGGTCTGGTGACTGTGGAGGCCAGGTCATCTGGCGTAGCACCCCATCACTCTCCTTCTTAGTCAAATAGCCCTTATATAGCCTGGAGGTGTGTTTGGGGTTATTGTCCTGTTGCAAAATAAATGATGGTCTAACTGAACCCAAACGGGATGGAATAGCATGCCTCTTCAAGATGCTGTGGTAGCCATGCTGGTTCAGTATGCCTTCAATTTTGAATAAATTCCCAACAGTTTCACCAGCAAAGCACCCCCACACCATCACACCTCCTCCTCCATGCTTCATGATGGGAACCAGGCATGTAGAGTCCATTCGTTCCCCTTATTTGCGTTGCACAAAGCCTCATGGTTGGATCCAAAAATCTCAAATTGGGACTCATCAGACCAAAGCACAGATTTCTACTGGTCTAATGTCCATTCCTTGTGTTTTTTAGCCCAAACAAGTCTCTTCTGTTTGTTGCCTGTCCTTAGCAGTGGTTTCCTAGAAGATATTTTACCATGAAGGCCTGCTGCAAAAAGTCTCCTCTTAACAGTTGTTCTAAACATGTGTCTGCTGCTAGAACTCTGTGTGGCATTGACCTGGTCTCTAATCTGAGCTGCTGTTAACCTGCGATTTCTGAGGCTGGTGACTCGGATAAGCTTATCCTCTGCAGCAGAGGTGACTCTTGGTCTTCCCTTCCTGGGGCGATCCTCATGTGAGCCAGTTTCTTTGTAGCATTTGATGGTTTTTGCCACTGCACTTGGGGACACTTTCAAAGTTTTCCCAATTTTTCAGAATGACTGAACTTCATGTCTTAAAGTAATGATGGCCACTCGTTTTTCTTTACTTAGCTGATTTTTTCTTGCCATAATACAAATTCTAACAGTCTATTCAGTAGGACTATCAGCTGTGTATCCACCAGACTTCTGCACAACCCAACTGATGGTCCCAATCCCATTTATAAGGCAAGAAATCCCACTTATTAAACCTGACAAGGCACACCTGTGAAATGAAAACCATTTCCGGTGACTACCTCTTGAAACTTATCAAGAGAATGCCAAGAGTGTGCAAAGCAGTAATCAAAGCAAAAGTTGGCTACTTTGAAGAACCTATAATATAAGACATATTTTCAGTTGTTTCACAATTTTTTGTTAAGTATTTCATTTCAAATGTGTTAATTCATAGTTTTGATGCCTTCAATGTGAATATACAATTTTTAGGGTCATGAAAATAAAGAAAACTCTTTGAATGAGAAAGTGTGTCCAAACGTTTGGTCTGTACTCTATATGTATAAATACATTTGTGGTCAATACAAAGGACTGGCATATGATGTATTCCTTCCAAAATCAATAGTAAGGACCAAGGGGCACTCACTGCGAGTGGAATAAAGGTGATTCCACTAGCTAAATAGGATAGAGTTCTTTACAGTTAGAGTAGTCAGATTGTGGAATGCCCTACCACAAAAGGTAGTAATAGTGGATACTATAATGACTTTTAAAAAAGGGCTGGATGATTTCCTCAGTACAGCAACAATGACAGTTATAAATGATTTAATGGCAAAATGTATAATTGGTGGAGGAAGGTTGAACTAGATGGACTTTGGGCTTTTTTTCAGCCTATGAAATGTTTGTACCTTGTTAATGTAACAGTTTTTAATAACACAAATACAAAATAAATAAATCAATCCTAAATCATTTGTATGAAAGCAAAATTAAAGAGATGTGTGACAGCAAGCAGATTGCCAAAATCCAATAAGTAATAATGAACATACAAGCCAGACTAAACAGACTGAAGAGTAGATATTTTATTGTCCATGTCGCTATGTATAATACAATGCAGTAATATAATAGATTCTCAGAACTAAAACTTAAAAGAGAATTAATGATTAAAAATGTGAATTGTCAATGTTATTTTGTAGCGATAAAGCCAAACAACCTTAAAGATATTACATTCGGTGAATTAGTGGCCATTGCTCATTAGCAGACAGTCAAATCAATCATTTATGTCAAATGGTTTAGTCAATACAAACATATTGTTAGCTTGTTAAGTTATTTAATTATTGAGCAGTAACCCTCCCCAAGGATGGCTCGTGAAAGACTAATGGTTTTAAAATCCTCATCTTCTTTAAAACAGGCAGAGGCTAAAAACATTAAATTGTTGCTATTTTTGTGCATATGAGTGATATATACAGTTGAAAACAAAAGTATGGGCATCCTCTTCAAGTTAAATGTTCTGCATATTTTCAATACATTTTGTTGAAGTCTTGCATCTCTGTGAGATCAAAACATTACTGCTATTTATACAACTTTCTAAATAGATGAAAAGCAACATTTTTATGGACAACATTTTGTACTAAAATTATTATTATTTGCCATGACTGATAGATACCTTGGTACTATCTTGTTGTATTGCTCTCAAAAAATGTTATTGTGACGTCTGTCCGTGACCACAGACTAAGGGGCACTTTGCACACTGCGACATCGCAGGCCGATGCTGCGATGCCGAGTGCGATAGTGCCCGCCCCCGTCGCAGCAGCGATATGTGGTGATAGCTGGCGTAGCGAAAGTTATCGCTACGCCAGCTTCACACACACACTCACCTGCCGTGCGACGTCCCTGTGGCCGGCGACCCGCCTCCTTGTTAAGGGGGCGGGTCGTGCGGCGTCACTGCGACGTCACACGGCAGCCGGCCAATCAGAGCGGAGGGGCGGAGATGAGCAGGATGTAAACATCCTGCCCACCTCCTTCCTTCCGCATATCCTACGGAAGCCGCAGGGAGGCCGGTAGGAGACGTTCCTCGCTCCTGCGACTTCACACACAGAGATGTGTGCTGCCGCAGGAGCGAGGAACAACATCGGACCATTGCGTCAGCGTAATCATGGATTACGCCGACGCTGCACCGATGATACGATTACGACGCTTTTGCGCTCGTTAATCGTATCATCCAGCCTTTACACACTGCGATGTCGCATGCGATGCCGGAAGTGCGTCATTTTCAATTTGACCCCACCGACATCGCACCTGCGATGTCGCAGTGTGCAAAGTGCCCCTAAGGGTAGCTGTCTTGGACAGACTACAGGCAAGACGCCCACTCAGCAGGATCCCAAGAGCCTCAAAACTCTTTAACCTTTATACAAAGAACTGGAGTTACAACAAGGTCAAGGAGATCACTCCCTATGGAAAGGCTGCAATCCAGAGAAGAGTAGTTACCAGGCAGTGTCAAAACCAGGAGGTACAGAAGGGGTAAAATCAGCTGGCTAAAGGGTGGTCAGTAAATCAGGCTAAGGTCAAACCAGAGATGGCAGCAAGGAACAAAAACGGCACACAGGAGAATGGTCAGAAATCAGGTAGAGGTCAAAACTCAGGTAGCAAAAGTACAACGGCAAGTATCCAGGGATGCTGCAGTGAATATACACAGAGTATATCTGGCGGCGACCAACAGACTGAATGAGGAATTTGAAAGCTGTGGTGCCTTCACATTGGCCATAGCTGAAGTGTCATAACTTCAACTGGAAGGCAAACACCACCATAGTCAGCCAATGGTACTGCAGGTCCTAGTGAAACGCAGCTTAGTGGATGGACAGAGCACCCAATTAAAACAGAGATGGGCCATGGACCCCATTAAAAAGAGTGCTCAAAAACCATAATTGACAGGAGCCTGACTTGTTGAGGTTCCCACTACTTTCCTCATTTTCAAGGGGGAGCTATGCCTGAATCTAGTAACTAGAGATTAATGAATCCTTCCAATGAGGATCAATTTTGAGTCAACATTTCTGAAGTTCCATAGCCCCTGCAAGTCCTATCATAATGCAATTCATTTTTATGAGAATTGCAAAAAATAAATGGCAGCACTATTCTACACATTGCTATATACTACATCATCTAGAGAACAGGCTAATGTTATGAAGAGTTGCCATGCAGGCTTCCCCATAATTTATTACAGCTAGCACATGCAACCAATCAGGGTGACCATCAGAGCCAGTGTAAAGGATGAATGCTGGACAAACAATGTCATTTTAGGATTTTTCTTGAGATCTTTAGTGTAGAGATACTATGTTAGAGTGCACAGCTCATTAACCCTCTTACTACACTGCAATTAAGGAGGTCAGATTACTACTCATCTTTCATACGTTTTCCACTAAACACACACAGATTTAATGTAGCACATCTCTTTAACTCACAAAGTGAGTGTGTTTTATATAAACAATATATATATATATACAGTTAGGTCCAGAAATATTTGGACAGTGACACAAGTTTTGTTATTTTAGCTGTTTACAAAAACATGTTCAGAAATACAATTATATATATAATATGGGCTGAAAGTGCACACTCCCAGCTGCAATATGAGAGTTTTCACATCCAAATCGGAGAAAGGGTTTAGGAATCATAGCTCTGTAATGCATAGCCTCCTCTTTTTCAAGGGACCAAAAGTAATTGGACAAGGGACTCTAAGGGCTGCAATTAACTCTGAAGGCGTCTCCCCCGTTAACCTGTAATCAATGAAGTAGTTAAAAGGTCTGGGGTTGATTACAGGTGTGTGGTTTTGCATTTGGAAGCTGTTGCTGTGACCAGACAACATGCGGTCTATGGAACTCTCAATTGAGGTGAAGCAGAACATCCTGAGGCTGAAAAAAAAGAAAAAATCCATCAGAGAGATAGCAGACATGCTTGGAGTAGCAAAATCAACAGTCGGATACATTCTGAGAAAAAAGGAATTGACTGGTGAGCTTGGGAACTCAAAAAGACCTGGGCGTCCACGGATGACAACAGTGGTGGATGATCGCCGCATACTTTCTTTGGTGAAGAAGAACCCGTTCACAACATCAACTGAAGTCCAGAACACTCTCAGTGAAATAGGTGTATCTGTCTCTAAGTCAACAGTAAAGAGAAGACTCCATGAACGTAAATACAAAGGGTTCACATCTAGATGCAAACCATTCATCAATTCCAAAAATAGACAGGCCAGAGTTAAATTTGCTGAAAAACACCTCATGAAGCCAGCTCAGTTCTGGAAAAGTATTCTATGGACAGATGAGACAAAGATCAACCTGTACCAGAATGATGGGAAGAAAAAAGTTTGGAGAAGAAAGGGAACGGCACATGATCCAAGGCACACCACATCCTCTGTAAAACATGGTGGAGGCAACGTGATGGCATGGGCATGCATGGCTTTCAATGGCACTGGGTCACTTGTGTTTATTGATGACATAACAGCAGACAAGAGTAGCCGGATGAATTCTGAAGTGTACCGGGATATACTTTCAGCCCAGATTCAGCCAAATGCCGCAAAGTTGATTGGACGGCGCTTCATAGTACAGATGGACAATGACCCCAAGCATACAGCCAAAGCTACCCAGGAGTTCATGAGTGCAAAAAAGTGGAACATTCTGCAATGGCCAAGTCAATCACCAGATCTTAACCCAATTGAGCATGCATTTCACTTGCTCAAATCCAGACTTAAGACGGAAAGACCCACAAACAAGCAATACCTGAAGGCTGCGGCTGTAAAGGCCTGGCAAAGCATTAAGAAGGAGGAAACCCAGCGTTTGGTGATGTCCATGGGTTCCAGACTTAAGGCAGTGATTGCCTCCAAAGGATTTGCAACAAAATATTGAAATTAAAATTATTTTGTTTGGGTTTGGTTTATTTGTCCAATTACTTTTGACCTCCTAAAATGTGGAGTGTTTGTAAAGAAATGTGTACAATTCCTACAATTTCTATCAGATATTTTTGTTCAAACCTTCAAATTAAACGTTACAATCTGCACTTGAATTCTGTTTTAGAGGTTTCATTTCAAATCCAATGTGGTGGCATGCAGAGCCCAACTCGCAAAAATTGTGTCACTGTCCAAATATTTCTGGACCTAACTGTATATTTGTATATATATATATATATATATATATATATATGTATTTATATATATATACATATATATATATATATATATATATATATATATATATATATATATATATATATATACATACACACACACACACACACACTTCCAAATAGTAATAGCCCACTATGACTGTACATACCATTTGATAACAATAGCCGGTTGCAGGTGCTAGGTGAACCTATCTAGCCTTTCTTGTCCAGCACTTTTTGATAAACGCAAAGGAAGTGTTATTCTTTTTGAACTCTTTAAATAAAAGACAAATTTTAGTTTCTGAATACCTATTTTATTATTCCAGTTGAGCAATGCTACACTGCATGATTATACTATATGCTCTTACCGCATGTTCTTTTCCAGTTGTAAAGGTATGCATAGCTATTTTGCAAAGTAGCACTTAATCGTTATTTTTCATTTTTGGCCAAAAGTTAAATGAATAAAATAATTAAAGTAGAAAAAAGGATTCAACTTTTGCAACTGTTTTACCACTGTTTGTCCACGCCACACATGAAATGATGAAAAATAACCAAAAGTATGAAAAAATAATAAAATATTTATTGTAAACATTTCAAAATCCGATGTTAAAATAGCGGGGGGAGCACAAACAACAGGTAAATAATGAAAGAAAATCTGAATAAGAGAATAATGGTAAAAATTAAGTCATATTTATAAATAATGGTGTAATAACGTTACACAGAAATAAATGAATGAAATACATCTAAAATAGCCAATTGCAATCTAATATATAAAGCTGAATATGTGTATGTATGTGTGTGTGTATGTCCGGGATTGGCATCTGCACCGTCGCATCTACAGCACCCAAATTTTGCACACTCACACGTCTGGACCTCGAGAGCGTCATAAGCTATGTTGTGAGGCGAAATTTTAACCTCGTGCGTTCCAATTTACCAATCAATTTTGCCCCTATCTACATAATGGGGAAAAAGTGAAACGAAAAGTGTATCCGCACCATCCCATTTACAATGACACCTCATTTGACCCAGGGAGCGTCGTAGACTATGTTTTGACAGGAAAATGTAACCCCGTGCTTTACAGTTACTCTCTAAAATACATGCCTTCATTAAAGTAAATGGAGCCTGGAACTACAGGTTATTAGTAGGAGTTGTGAGTGGTTGCTATAGGAACAAAAGACATTCATAGTATATTTATTTTTATTTATTTAATCATATGAATGTATACCTTACCATCATATAAAAAATAAACACCAGACAATAGACAGTGATTGAAAAATATCAAAAGGATAAAAATCAAAGTTGAATATCAAGATTTTCTATATATGCAATAGCGTTATCATTTACAATATAGAAATCATTCTTGTCACCATGGTAGGATCTCAGGGGCACTCCTCAACAATGTGCTGGATAGTTTGATGATCTGCTCCACAGTCACAGGTCGGAGAGTCATATTTTCCCCACTTATACATAAAATCTGCACAGACGCCAATGTTTGTTCGGATACGATTTAGAGTAACCCATGTTTTCCTTGGTAGATTGAAGCCTGGTGGAGGGTTTTGTAAATTAGGGAACATTTGGGGATCACCGTCTACTACATTGACCCAAAGTTCTCGCCATTTCTCCTCTAAATTGAAGTCTTGTTCATGCAAGGTGATTGCAGTTCGGATGGGTGGGTGTCTTGATTTTAATCGTTGTATTGTAATATCTCTGATATTTTGGTTTATTGGAAGTTTTTCATTTTTCACTACTTTAGTGTATTCTTTAAGTAGGAGCTTTTGTCTTCTTAGATTTGCGGGTGCGATATGACTCAGCACAGGTAACCAGTGAACAGGTGTAGGTCTAATAGCACCAGATATTATACCCAAACAGTTGTTCAGCTGAGTATCAATTAAGTTTACATGACAGCTATTTAACCATGCTGATGCACAGTATTCCGCAGCAGAGTACACCAGTAGATGTTCTCAAAACAAATGTTGCCGAGCCCCAGGAGGATCCACAAAGTTTCTGAATAAAATTATTACGTGCTTTCAGTTTCTGCATCAATTTATCCAGATGAGATTTAAAAGTTAGACTTCTATCAAGGGTTACACCTAAGTACTTAGGATTGAAATTGTGTTTAACAGATTGGCCTTCAATTTGTACTTTAAGTTCAGTCTTAGCACTTGCATTGTGTAAATGAAAGCAACAAACTTCCATTTTTGATGGGTTAGGTTTTAATCTCCATTGTCGGAAGTACTTTCCCATTACAGTAAGATCTTTTGTAAGAACATCCTCTGCTTCCTCCATTGTTTTGCTTACCATAGCAAGTGCCCAGTCATCGGCATATCCAAATTTCCGTGACACTGTTTCAGGAATATCAGCTAGGTACAGGGCAAAGAGGAGAGGTGCAAGCACTGATCCCTGGGCCAGTCCATTGTTTAAAGATTTCTTACAACTGGTTGAATCGCCCATAATAAGATGAAAAGTTCGATTTGAAATCATATTGTTCAAGAGGTACATCATTTTCTTACATGGAATCACCTTCAAAAATTTATATAAAAGTCCTTCCCTCCACACAGTATCATATGAGGCAGAGAGATCGATAAATGCCACTGAAACTTTCTTGTTCTTCTGGAATTCAGCTTCAATGAGAGTTGTCAAAGCTAAGACTTGTTCACTACAGTTTCGAGCAGGTCTGAAGCTGGCTTGCTCTATAAGTATTGAGTCGAAAATCTTTAAACTGATCTTGTTATATATTAAGCATTCTAAGAGCTTATATAAGCAACTCAACAAGGCAATGGGTATATAACTTGATGGATTATCTTCAGGCGTCTTAGGTTTTTAACAATGCAATTATTTTGGCATGCTTTAATTTACTAGGGACTTGAGCATTCTCCATAATATCTGAGAAGAACTTTGCCATCCATTTTTTCGCATAAGGTCCACAGATTTTGAAAAATTCAGGATGGATCCCATCAGAGTCGGGAGCTTTGTTAATTTTAGTTTTAGTAAGGGCAATTTCAATGTCACAGGTTGTAAAAGCACGTGAGTATTCTTCAGTTGGCGCTACTGATGATTTTAGTAGCTTAAACTTATTTTTAACTTCTATGGTGTGACCTCGGTTTTTTGGGCTTCTTGAGATGTTCACAATGTGTGCTGCAATTTGATTTGGAGTTATAGCATTCATTTTCTGCTTTACTTTACGATTTCCTTCTAGTTTTCTTAAAAGAGACCATGCTTTTCTACTGGACCTTTTAAAGTCCAAATTCTCAATTGTTTCCATCCATTTAATACAACGTGCTGCATTCAGTTTGTTCAACAATTCCTCACCGATTTCACCACCTTCACTCTCAAGAAATTGTCTGTACAGTTGTTCACATTCATCAGACCATCCTGGGATATATTCTTTGCGAAAGCCACGTGGTATTGATTTCTTTGCAGCTGTAATAACTGCTTTACAAAACCGTTCATAGTTTTTACTGATTGGAGGTATCCAGCCGATACACTTATCAAGGTGATCTGCAAACTTCTCCCAGTTGGCTCTGGCAAGGTTCCATCGAGGACGCGGATAGGACATTACAACAGGAATAGATAATCCAATGGTGATGATGACAGGGCAATGCTGGCTACGAGGGAAATGTTTTACAACACATCGAGATGTAGACAAACGTTGATTGTTTCTATTACGTGAGACAAAACATAAGTCAGGATTGTATCCTCTCTGCCAGGCTGCTGACTGGAAAGTTGCAAAGTCCTTTGCATCAAAAACGAGGAATATATTATACGCTTCAGACCAGTTTACCAGATGCTCGCCATTGTCATCATTGCTAGCATATTGCCAAAGCTCGTGGTGGCTATTAAAATCTTCTATGTATACAGTAGGTTGTGGGTGAACATGAATGACTTCTGTGGGCCATTGTACTACAGGAGGCTTGTAAATATTAACAATTGTGATATCGCCAACTTTGCTCACAACTTCATGGATGTCATTTTCAACAGATGTAGATACAAGCATTGCGTTTTCAATGTTACCTTTCACATATGTGGCTACACCGTAATGAGAGTCATATGTAGCACCAATTAGATCAAAGCCATAGATGGAGCCACGAACTAGGAGTTGATCTTCATTTTCAACATGCGTTTCCTGAAGAACAAGTACATCTATTTTGTTATCAGTGAGGAACTTGTGGAGGAAAACACATTTTAGGTGGCTGATACCTTCAATATTAATTTGGCAGATATTCACCATGGGTCCAAGATCTTTCATTTGAGGAGTGACATTTGTGACAATACCATTATATTTTTTAGGCATTGTCAAAGTTGTTTCATTGTTCCTCTGTTGATTATCAGGTATGATCTAAGATATACTGACCAGGAAATCTAGATATATTTTGATTGTTTGGTCATCAAGATCGTAAGGTACATTGTAGTGTGTGACAGGTACGTGAGATTGCGATTGAAAGTTAGCACGTTCAACAAATTGAACGTGCCACACGTACGATGGGGGCGTTGCAAATCGCATACGATATCGTATGCGAAATTGCAACGTGTAAAGCAGGCTTTAGTCCTTTAGCGTTAACCAGGGTGCACCACGTGGATGCGGACTAACATTGCACCCCATAGTATAAGAAGCTTATGTGTGAGGTAATAAAATGTTGGTGGGGAGACGGATAGAGGGAGACAGAGAGAGACAGACAGAGAAAGAGACAGACAGAGACAGACAGGGAAAGAGACAGAGACAAACGGTGAAACAGACAGAGACCGACAGTGAAAAAGACAGACAGAGACAGATGGGGAAAAAGACAGACAGAGACAGACCTTGAAAGAGACAGACCTGGAAAGAGACAGATGGGGAAAGAGACAGACAGACATGCAGACAAGGACAGAGACAGGCAGACAGGGAAGGAGGAGACAGCCAGAGAGACAGCCAAAGATAGATGGAGAAAGACACAGACCTTGATAGAGACAGACGGGGAAAGAGACAGAGAAATAGAGACAGACAAAGACAGGCAGACAGAGAAAAAGACAGACAGGAAAAGACAGACAAAAAGACGGGGAGACAGACGGGGAAAGAGACAGACCTGGGAAAGAGACAGACCTGGAAAAGAGACAGACCTGGAAAGAGACAGACCTGGAAAGAGACAGACCTGGAAAGAGACAGATGGGGAAAGAAACAGAGAGATAGAGGACAAACAAAGAAAGAGACAGACAGAGATAGGCAGATGGGGAAAGAGACAGACGGAGAAAGAGACAGACAGGGATAGAAACAGATGGGGAAAGAGACAGACGGGGAAAGAGACAGATGGGTAAAGAGACAGACAAAGACAGACAGAGATAGGCAGACGGGGAAAGAGACAGACGGAGAAAGAGACAGACGGGGATAGAAACAGATGGGGAAAGAGACAGACAGATAAAGAGACAGATGGGGAAAGAGACAGACAGAGACAGACAGGGAAAGAGACAGACGGGGAAAGAGACAGATGGGGAAAGAGAAAGACAGGGAAAGAGACAGACAGGGAAAGAGACAGACGGGGAAAGAGACAGATGGGGAAAGAGACAGACGGGGAAAGAGGCAGATGAGGAAAGAGGCAGACAAAGAAAGAGGCAGACCTGGAAAGAGGCAGACCTGGAAAGAGACAGACCTGGAAAGAGACAGACAGAGACAGACGGGGAAAGAGACAGACGGGGAAAGAGAGATCTGAAAAGAGACAGGCGGAGCACATTACTTGGCCAATTTAGTTAAATCTATGTGGAATATCTATGGTGTTGACATATATGTTGTGAAATGCTTCTATTAGCTTAGTTTTTGCCTTTTAATAATTACATTTCTAGTTGTTTTGTGGTTTTTGTGTGCAGAATAATTTGTTAATACATTCTATTTTGTTAACAGCTGTTATTAACCCGGGTGAAGCCGGGTAGTACAGCTAGTCTAATATATAAAGCTGAATGTGTGTGCATGTGTGTGTGTATGTATGTATGTATGTCCAGGATTGGCATCTGCACCGTCGCAGCTACAGCCACTAAATTTTGCACACTCACACATGTGGACCCCGAGAGTGTCATAGGCTTTGTTCTGAGGTGAAATTTTAACCCCGTGCGTTCCAATTTACCAATCAATTTTGCCCCTATCTACATAATGGGGAAAAAGTGAAACAAAAAGTGATGGGGGCAAATTGACAGCTGCCAGATGTGAACAAGGGGGACTTGAAGAATGAGAGTGACGGCGCCAAACAATATATACCATACAGCTGCTAAGGTGGGGCCCCAACATGGGATACTCACCACACTCGGGCATATGAACACACACACACAAAATGCTCCACACACTACCACGTGCTTGAACACATATACCACCCTCTGCACATATTACACCACAAATACACCAACCTCGCCACATAATAGCTCTAAAACACACACAAGTCTGGTATTATCCTTCAAAAATAAAAATCTGATTAATAAGCAGCCAAACTACAAGAACAACAAATGTACCATATAGGAAATACGACAGCTATCAGTCACATGACCTGTCTATTTTGTGTATGTGTGAGCTAATATAAAATGTCAGGGGGGAGGGCTTTCTGTTGCCTGGGGATTTATCAGGCTACCAATAGCAACCAATCACAGTTCAGCTTCTATTTTGCTACAGTTAATTAATCTGAACTCTGATTGGTTAATATAGGAAACAAAGGACATTCTCAGTATTACAAAGCTTGTGTGAGGTAATAGAATGTCAATTAGGGTGTGTTGGTGGAAAGTCTGATGTCAGTCACATTACCTCTATGTGAGAGGATATATAAACTGTCAGTTACAGACTATTTTTACCACAATAATGCCTCATAAGAAAAGGAGTTCCTTGGCACGAATGACATCTGATGCAAAAAGAAAAGCTGCATTACGGGCCAATGAAAAATGTGAAGACCGGGAAACAAGGCTGACACACATGAGAACAGCAGCTGCTTCCTCAGGAGCCAATGAACTTTCTGAGGAGAGGGAAGCGAGGCTTGCAAATATGAAAACAAGAGCTGCTTCCTCAAGAGCCAATGAACTTTCTGAGAAGATGGAAGCGAGACTTGCAGATATGAAAACAAGAGCTGCTTCCTCAAGAGCCAACGAACTTTCTGAGGAGAGGGAAGCGAGACTTGCAGACATGAAAACAAGAGCTGCTTCCTCAAGGGCCAATTAACTTTCTGAGGAGAGGGAAGCGAGGCTTGAAAATAAGAAAAGAAGAGCTGCTTCCTCAAGGGCCAATGAGTCATCTCAGCAGAGAGAAGGCCGAATTGCCACTAAGAGAATTGCTATTTCTTCCACCAGGACACAGAAAATGGTTGGAGATTTTAAACATGCTGCCTTTTGTTACCAGTCAGACATAAACTATCAGGATCATCTTAAAGTTCAGATAAGAAAAATGGATGTGGTTTGCATGTACTGCACTGCCCTGAAATGGAAAGATGAACCGCTAGGTTTATGCTGTGCAAATGGCAAGATAAAACTTCCACCTCTCCTGTCACCACCAGATCCCCTAAAGTCTCTGATGACAGGTACCAGTACAATATCAAAGTATTTCTTGGACAACATTAGGAAGTACAACTCCTGCTTTCAAATGACATCATTTGGTGCAAAAAAATAAATGTTTACAACAGGATTTATGCCTACATTTAAAGTTCAAGGACAGGTTTACCACTCAATTGGGTCACTGCTTCCATTACAAGGAGAAGAAGCTCAATTTCTTCAACTCTTCTTCATGGGAAATGCAGAAGCAGAGGCTCAGTGGAGATGCTCTTTAATTCCTAACACTCGCCTTGATATTGTCACTATTTTGCAGCAGTTCCTTCCCTCCAACAATCCATATGTTCAACTTTTCAAGACTGCAATTGAATGCATGCCAAATGACAACTACAAGGTTGTCTTTCATGCTGACAAAACACCACAAAGGAAACATCAGCGACGTCTCAATGCTCCCACATTTGATGAGGTAGCCATCTTGATTGTAGGTAATGATTTTCAAAAAAGGAACAATAGTTTGCAACGAGTAGCAGAAACTCACAGGTCCTATGATGCTCTGCAATATCCAATCATCTTTTGGCAGGGACAGGATGGCCATCACTTTGGAATACCTCAGACAGATCCTACAACAGGCAACCCCTTCAGGAACAAAAGTGCCTGTCATGGACTTCTATGCATATAGGATTATGACAAGATTTGCAGAGTAAAATCACATCTTGAAATGAAGACATCTCTTCCACCAATTTATTGTTGACATGTATGCAAAGATTGAGAGTGAACGTCTATTATATATCTGACTAAATCAAAAGAATCTCAGGGCACAGGAATATATTCACCTTAGAGATGCTGTTGCAAATGATGCTGATCCAAAAGAGTTGGGGAAAATGGTTATTCTTCCATCAACTGTCACTGGAAGCCCACGACACATGCATGAGTACACACAGGATGCAATGACTTATGTGAGAAAGTATGACTGTCCAGATCTTTTCATCACATTTACTTGCAATCCTCCCTGGGAGGAAATTGGAGGGCACCTGTTGCATGGCCAAAAAACAGTGAATCGCCATGACCTTATTGAAGTGCTGGATGTATTCAGTTGAATGGCAAAAAAGAGGCCTTCCTCACGCCCACATCTTGATCTGGCTGAAACAAAAAATACAATCTACCGAAATTAACAATATCATTAGCGCCGAATTGCCAGACCCTCAGATTGACCCATTGCTGTTTGACACCATCACAATAAACACGATCCATGGTTCGTGTGGGAGCCTCAACAAAAATTGTCCCTGTATGATTGATGGCAGGTGTTCAAAGCATTACCCACGACCCCTGGTCCAAGAAACCCAAACAGGACAAGATGGATATCCAGTCTACCGAAGAAGAAAGCCAGGGGATGGTGGTTTCATAGCAAAGCTCAAAATGCGTGTTGGATCATCACTCCAAGAGATAGAAATTGACAACAGGTGGGTAGTGACTTACAACCCTTTGCTCTCAAAAATCTTCCAGGCCCACATAAATGTCGAATCTTGCAACTCTGGGAAATCAATCAAGTATATCTGCAAATATGTCCACAAAGGAAGTGATCAAGCAGTTTTTGAATTACAGAAAAATGGACCTATTATTGATGAAGTGGAGGCATTCCAGATGGGCAGGTACATAAGCAGCAATGAAGCTGTTTGGAGAATACTAGGATTCTCCATTCATGAGCGCTACCCACCAGTTGTGCATCTGAGTTTGCACTTGGAAAATGGACAGAAAATTTACTTTAACCGAGCAAACTTGCATCAGCAGCTCCTAACACCACCTAAGACCACCCTCTTGGCATTTTTTAAGCTATGTCAACAAGACCCTTTTGCAAAAACAATTCTCTACTGTGATTTGCCAAAGTACTACACTTGGAATGCCTCCAGAAAAACACTGGAACGGAGGAAACGGGGGCTTGATATTGAAGGCTATCCAGGGGTGAAAGCAACTGATACTCTTGGTCGTGTCTACACTGTTCATCCATCAAATGCAGAGTGCTTCTACCTGCGCCTGTTACTTCATGTTGTCAAAGGCCCTACATCATTTTCTGACCTGTGTGTGAAACATTCAGAGATGCTTGCCACAGAAAAGGACTTCTGGAAAATGATGGACACTTGGACATGACCCTCAGGGAAGCAGCAGCCACACAAACCCCAAAGTGACTAAGACACCTATTTGCTATTATTCTAACAACCTGTAGCATTTCAAATCCTCTTGGGATTTGGACAAAGTACAAAACTGATCTCAGTGAGGACATCCTCATGCAGATTAGAAGGGAAAATCCTCAGCAACTCATCAACTTTACTGAGGAAATGTTCATTGAAACTTTAATGCTCCTTGAAGATCAGTGCATAGCAATGTCAGGAAAAGCCTTACAGTTGCTTGATTTGCATGCTCCAATAAGAAATCCTGAAGGCATCCAAATGTGTAGGGAGATTTTCATAAAAACAAACTACAATATTGATGAACTGACAGCATTTGTGTCTCAGAACTAGCCAATATTGGTACCAGATCAAAGGGACGCCTATAACTACATTTTAAGTTTCAGTGAAACCAAAAAAGGTGGGATTGTCTTCCTTTATGCTCCAGGTGGAACAGGAAAGACATTTGTAGTCAACTTGCTCCTGACAAAATTTCGACAACAAAATAAGATTGCACTTGCAGAGGCATCTTCTGGAATTGCTGCTACGCTTTTAACAGGTGGCAGGACAGCACATTCGACATTCAAACTACCACTTAACCTGTCTCATAGTGACAGCCCCGTGTATAAATATTGCCAAGGGATCAGGACTGGCCAAATTGCTTTAAAAATGCAGTGCCATCATTTGGGATGAATGCACCATGTCACACAAAAGGGCTCTGGAAGCAGTGGACAGACTGCTGCAAGACCTGCGTAGCAACAAATATATCATGGGAGGAGTAGTTGTTGTTTTGGCAGGTGACTTCCGCCAAACATTACCTGTTATTCCAAGATCAACCTCTGCAGACGAACGCAATGCCTGTCTCAAAGCATCATACCTTTGGAGAACAGTAAAGAAAATGTCACTGAACACAAACATGAGGGTATACATGACAGGTGATGTTTCTGAGGGACTATTTTCGAGCCAGCTGTTGACTATTGGAGATGGCAAAGCACCCGTAAACTCCACCACTGGACAGATCACCTTCCCAAGCAACTTTTGTTGCATTGTGACTTCCATTGAGGAGTTGAAAGCAAAGGTTTTTCCAAACATTCAACTCCACTTCAAAAATACTGGCTGGCTGTGTGAAAGAGCTATTCTAGCTCCCAAAAATGACAGCATCAACAAGATCAATATTCAAATTCTAAATCTCCTTCCAGGTGTGTGCACAACCTACAAGTCAGTGGATACAGTAATAGACCCTGCTCAAGCATTATTTTATCCAATAGAGTTCCTCAATTCCTTGGAGCCACAAGGACTTCCTCCTCACAATCTCTTTCTAAAACCTGGAGCACATATTCTGCTATTGAGAAATTTGGATCCACCAAAGCTGTGTAATGGAACAAGACTCTTGATTAAGAACCTGTTTCCACAATAATAATTGAGTCAACCATTTTGACAGGATGTGCCACAGGAGAAGATGTTTTCATTCCAACAATTCCTCTTATTCCATCTGATTTGCCTTTTGATTTTAAACGCCTCCAGTTTCCTGTTCGACTGGAATTTGCTACGTTCATCAACAAGGCTCAGGGACAGTCTTTGAAAGTAGTTGGAACTGATTTACAATCTCCATGCTTTTCTCATGGTCAACTTTATGTGGCCTGTTCAAGAGTTGGAACAGCCAAAAATCTGTTTGTCTTTGCACCTGAAGGAAGAACTAAGAATGTCGTTTATCAAAAGGCTCTCAAATAAGGAATAGAAGATTACTTCACATTGCTTGGCCGATTTAGTTAAATCTGTGTGGAATATCTGTGGTGTTGAAATATATGTTGTGAAATGCTTCTATTAGCTTAGTTTTTGCCTTTTAATAATTACATTTCTAGTTGTTTTGTGGTTTTTGTGTGCAGAATAATTTGTTAATACATTCTATTTTGTTAACAGCTGTTATTAACCCGAGCGAAGCTGGGTAGTACAGCTAGTAATAGATAAAGTTGAATAGTAAAAAAAAAATATTACATACGATATATAACACTGGGAAATGAAAAAATTGGTGCATGAGAACTGTAACCTGTTATTAGAACAGTTTTTGTCGCTGATTCTACATCTGCCCTTATTTTTCTTCCATCAGCTTTAGTTAATGAAATGTAATATACCCTATGTACTATTATTAATAATAATAATGATAAAAATCTTTATTTCTATATTGCCAACATATTCCGGAGCGCTTTACAATTCAGGAGGATCATATACAAACAAGTAACAGTTATAGAAAATACAATAATTAAAGCAAAAAAGACAACCCTGCTCGTGAGAGCTTACAATCTAAAATGGGGTGTGGTGGGGGACACAAGATACAAGTGCTTATATACATTGGCAATCCAGCCATCTCAAAGAAATGGGGGATAGATAAAGGCTGCCTTTACCAGTCAGCCAAAACTTCAAGATGTTTTTGGGTGCGGTGGAGTTTGATAGAGAGTTATGCTCTGAGTAGTTGCGGAGGGACTATGTGAATTTAATTCGGCTAGAGAGTGTGATAGGCTGCCCTAAAAAGATGTGTTTTTAGGGAATGTCTGAAGCTGAGTAAGTTGGGATCAGTCCTAGTTTCTTGGGGTAAAGCATTCCAGAGGATTGATGCAGCAGAAGTCTTGGATCCATGTTACGGTTGCTGTGGCTCTGGAGACTATGTCCGGATTTCTTGCTACTGCACATGTGCAAGCGCTGGAGACTAAGTCCTATCTTGGAGCCATTGCACTTGTGCGGGTGACATCATCGCTGACGCGAGTTCACATGTCTCTGACACCTTCTAAGCTGATTGGCCACTGGTCATGTGCTTGTGACACGTGGTCACATGTCTCTGACACCTTCTATGCCGATTGGTCGCTGGTCATGTGCTTGTGACGCTTTGCTCGGTGATAGGCCAGCGTGACGTCATTGCTGTCATTCTGGCAGCGGATTGGCTCTGGTGTCCTCCATCTTGGATGAGGCACAGAGTCTATATAAGACCCTGACGCATGCCGCCCGGTGCTCAGTCCTCTTGGTTCATGCATGAGGGTAGACGTCCTGTGCACGTCCCTCTAGGTATCTCTCTGTCTATGTTAGGTGAGCGCTACCAGCAGGGTAGCGTTCTTATACCTTACAGCTTCGGCTGCAGTCCGTATCCTTACCTCTTAGTGGAGCAGACATAGGCAGGTGCCTGAGGCACATGATCCGGCTGGGCCTTGTGATTCTACTCGTAGGTGGACGTTGCCGCTAGGGTAACGTTCCTTATACTGTGTCTGGCAGTTGTTCGTATCCTCGCACACTAGGGGAGCGAACAGAGGTAGGAGCTTTGTGCGGCTTATGCTGCTGTCCGTCTCTTTTGCACCACTAGAAGAGCTGACCTAGGCAGGTGCCATATCTAGTGGTTCGTGTCCTCGCACACTAGTGGAGCGAATGCAGGTAGGAGCTTTGTGCGGCTTACGCTGCTGTCCGTCTCTTTTGCACCACTAGAAGAGCGGACCTAGGCAGGTGCCATATCTAGTGGTTTGTGTCCTCGCACACTAGTGGAGCGAACGCAGGTAGGAGCTTTGTGCGGCTTACGCTGCTGTCCGTCTCCTGGCACCACTAGAGGAACGGACCTAGGTAGGTGCCATTTCACACTCACTGCTTTTGTCTCTGTGATCTTTAACAGAGACCATTCCACACACCCTCCGAGTAAGGGAGGAATTGCTTTATTTTCTAATTATATTCCTCTGTGAGTTTAACAGAGGTATTGCACTCTGCACTTGTGCTATTATTTTTTACAGTGGTACACTTATATACCCCTTATCCTCTGCCATAGTCTGCAGCAGAGTCTTTGCACGGTGGACCCTGACTGTCTGACATTCCTTTAGGTTTTATAATCAGACAGCCCCCCGTAACAATCCAGGAGTGGGAGGTTTGGATTAGTGTGGATGTTAATCGAACGTCATTTGCAGAGCTTGGAGAATGGGTGGGGTGATACACAGAGAGGAGGGTGGAGATTTAGGGGGTGTCGCACTGTGGAAAGCTTTGTGGGTGACAACAAGCAATTTGTATTGGATCGTGTGATATATGGGCAGCCAGTGCAATGACTGGCAAAGAGCAGAAGTATCCAAATAATGGTTAGCATAAGATGATACGGTGATGAAAAGAAGATAAAGAAGATAGCATTTATTTACTTACTTTCAAAAGGGTATTTGTGGTTTTAAATTTTATCTTGTGTTTTACCTTTTAAAGGCAATGCAAATGTAGGAAGCTTATCAACAATGGAGGGCACCACTGAATATGTTCAGGGATCACTTATACATACCAAATAACATTAATTGAAAATTTAAAAGAAAAAAGGTGTGTATGCAAAAAGTATTACTTTAAATTTTTTTATTACTGTTAAAATAGCAAAAAAAACACACAAAAAAATTGCTAAAAACAATTAAAAGACACAAAAAGCCAAATTCACAAATCTGGCCTAATCTGAATTTGAAAAAGGCCTCCTACTCATCACCAGTCATGTATTGTCTTTGTCTCCTTTACCATTTTAATTGTTCCCAGTTCTTATTTAGCACCCTTATTTATTTTAGCCTTATGTAGCAGAGTGTAGTATGTGGTTACAGCTGCTGCTCTCCATACACTGAGTGGTGACTGGAAGCTGAATGCTGCTGAGAAGTATAAAGTAAATTTATTCCTAGTAGTGGGGCTTTAAGTGCGAGCAGCAGGCTGGTTCCAAATGCTATTAACCTGCAGATTAACCTCATATTTGCAGGTTAATAGCATTTTTGCAAATGACAGGAGCCCTTTAAGAGCAATATTTATTAATATTGTGCAACATAAACATATCACAATGTAACACAACTAATATTCACTCAAAAACAACAATATAATTTAAGAATATGCATTCTGTAAAAGGTTGTTCGACCCCCTTACATTTCTTCATATACTGTAAGACTGGCTAGTGGTCATAGACGATAAAGTCACAAGTGCACATCACATAAATTAAATTTTGTAGTCTACTGTAATAACTGTAACAACATATGTGAATAATCTGTTTTACACCTGTAACATTATGAAAGTTACTTTATATTAACATTACAGTTTCTTTTTTCATTTAAAGCTATTTTATTAAATTTACCCTGACATGGTCACAAATCTAGTTTAAATAAGCATACTTAAAGGGAACGTATCAGGTGTTATATGCACCCAGAACCACAAACAGTTCTGGGTGCATATTGCTAATCCCTGCCTAACCGTCCCTGTATACATTAGCATAAATAAACAGATCTTTAGAAAAAGTATTTTTAAACATCGTTTCTCGGGATGATCAAATACCGAAAATATTCGGCAACGCCCTTATTCGACGAATAGGTCGCCGTTATTTGACTATTTATGAATATTCGATGCGCAATATAAGTCTATGGGAAACCCGAATAGCAACTATTCGGGCTTCCCATAGACTTACATTGCGCATCGAATATTCGCATAGTGGCAACCTATTCGTCGGATATTTGCAAAGCCAAATATTGCCAAATATTTGTGATATTCGATCATCCCTAATTGTTTCTTATATGCTAAAGAGGCCCACGACTAGTCACAAGGGTGTGAGTTCCCTTGACTAGCCAGCCCACATAGCATGTTAGAAGACCCCTGTGGGCATTCTAACATGCTAATGAATGCACAGCTCCGAAAGAACATACCTCAGTGTTGATAGCAGCCGATGGAGGTTGGATGCGCACTGCTCATGATGCAAAGTCCCCGTGACTTCCGATCATACAGTCATGCGCACTATACCTCACTGAAGCCGGGAAGCTTACACCAGGCATCACATTAGTGCACATGACAAGAAGTCCAGGGGATTCTGGGTCATGTGCAGTACGCATTCATCCTCTGCTGGCCGCCATCAAGACTGAGGTATGTACGGCAAAGCTGTGCATTAATTAGCATGTTAGTACACCCTTGTGACTAGTCGTGGGCCTCATTAGCATATAAGAAACAATCTTTAGAAATACTTTTTCCAAAGATCTATTTATTTGTGCTAGAGTATACAGAGACTGGTAGGCAGGGATTAGCAATATGTACCAAGCAGTTCCCTTTAAATTGATGTATATATTACAGATTTTGTATCAAACGTTTATATGGGACTATTTTGGACAGGTATCTCACTATTAGAATATCAATATAATACTTTGCCAGTGTGCATTTCTTTTTTATGTGCATTATGAAATGGTTCATTATGTCATTGTCCATGGTCTTTAGAGATATTCCTCAGCTGCATTACTAAACATACTCCCACGATTCTTATTAAATGCTACATTGATATTAAAATGATTGAACATTTATTATATTACACTGTAAAAGTGACTCTTAATACAAATGCAATTTTTAAATTGCCACACTGTCCTTTTATAATAGCTGAATGAAAAAGACACAGTTTCAATATTTCGGTATGTCTAGCATGAAAAATCATACTGTTCTTACTCTGTCTACCATTTATTATTAAGGATTTAAAAGTATTGTCTGCTACTGTTATAGAGTTTCAAAAGACAAACTAAGTTTGTCAGAAACTTAGTTGCAGGGAATTATTATACATTAAGCAAATGAAAAAAAAAACACAAACAGTTAAAAGCAGACTAAACTTAATTTAAAAGTTAGAAAGAAGTTTTCCCCCAATGTGGCTGCGGGATCTTCATAAATGTTTCTTATTTGTACTCTAACTTCAAAAGCACATCTAGTTTCTTTGAAATATATGTGGAGAGTGCTTACTTCAGAATACTAATTTAAAAAATAAAATAATATAAATTAAAATAATATTATATTATAGTGTTAATGTTACATTAGATAGTAAAACATATATAGAATTTTATGTGGCATTAAAATTGGGACAAATTATTTAAATATTATATATACACATGGAGAAAGATTTTTTTATTGTGCCTGTTCTTTTTCTTTCTCAATTCAACGTTAAGTAGCTTTCTAAACAAATCAACAAAACATGTTTACTATTTTGCTGCTGCAGAGTGTCCATAAGTCCATATGTCCTTTACCAAGTGGAGTGCTTTTGCAAAATACTATAAAATATTAAGAGCTTCTGGTTATGGTTCTAATTGCTCTTTCTGCAACCCTAACCCCCTTAATTACCAACATAGAAGCAACAAGAGGGAAGGTTTGGATATATGATGAATTGGGATGATGGAATTATTTAATAGACGGCAAAAATAAAAATAATGCATACAAAAAATTATATGAAGAGTAAATTTCAGGATTGAAGCTGTGATAGTATTGTTGAGTGAATATACTCTGCACAATTTGTTACTTGCAAGAATAGTATGGCAGTAGCGATATTTGTTACTCCATGAGCATTTTGCTTCTTTTCTCATGAGTTTCGAGAACATTTTTGGTGTCCCATTTTAAGCCACTAAATATGCTGGGATTGCATGTCAATCAGAGTAATGCCATAACAATTTTTGCTACTAGCCTTACTGTGATTGGGAGGTGCAGTTAAAAAAAAAATACTTGTGGTCATTGAAGTCAGTGACAGATTAACAGATTAGGAGATATGTGCATAGTGAGAATTCAGCTGCAGACTCGTCAACTCCAAATCTGCATCTCCTGGGAGAAAAACTCATCAAAACCACATGCGGTTTTCATGCGGCTTGGGAGTATTTTTCTGCCAGGAGATGTAGATTTGATGCAGAAAGGTCTGCAACCAAGTACTTAGAGTGTGTACATTGCCTAACCAGAAATCTTGCATTGAGTTAAATTAATTCACCTGAGGTGAGGTCACTGAGTTCAATGAGTTAATCTGAGGTGGGTTCACCTGAAGTCACAGTTGAGGTACCATCGGAACCCCAGCTGGGATGTTACGTGAACTCACTGATGTCACCTCTCTCAGCTGCGGCTCCGTTACTGTGTCCCTGATGCCACAGTCAGCATTGTTGTTTTCTAAAGTAATTGCACAAAGCTATCTCAGATGTAGAAGAGCTGGAACCATCATGTGATGTGGTGGAGATTACATCAAACCTGCAAGGGTGTTTTGGGGTTTAATAAATTGGAGAAAAAAGGTTCAGAGTTTTTTTTGAATAAAGGATTTTTCTCTGTGTTTTGTGCTTACGTCTTTTGACTTACAGGGTTAGTAATAGATGCAGCCTTATAGACCCCTCCACAATATTCACCTCAGGCTTAATTACAGCTGTGATTTTTTAACAAATCACAGTTGTCATTAACCCCTTATATTACCCTGATTGCCACTGCACAATGGCATTAAATATGAGCAGAGTAAAGTGCCGGAATTGGCACATCTAATGAATGCACCAATTCTGGGGTGGCTGCAAGCTGCTAATTTTAGACTTGGGGAGGCCCAAAAATCATGGGTCTCCCAAGCCTGAGAATACCAGCTTTCAGTTTTCCACTTTTTCTTGGCAGGGTATCAAAGTTGGACAAAGGGGACAGTACAACATTTTTTAAAATTATTTATTTAAAAATTTTTAAAAAGCCACAGGGCTTCCCTTACATTTTGATACAGAGCCAAGATAGCCAATCACAAACACTGTCACAGAGAGTGGGCAGGGGAAGCAGGACTGCAACCAATCACAAACACTGTTATAGACGGTGTGTGGTAGCAGCAGTGCATATTCATAAGTATTAATGAGCGGACTAAAAGCAGTGTGACAGCCCTTGGAAATTCAGTATTATTCTCCTGCTTTACTCCCTGTAATACTCTGACAATATTATGCCTATAAACCAACTATGAGTCAGAAATACATCCTGGCATCTTCTTCATGCTGTTCCCATTTAGTTTCTGCACTTTTCCATCCATTGCAGAAACTTTTCAGCCCTCCCAGACCTACTTTCAAGGTCCTCCAGAAAATTGGTCGAGTTTCCCGGTGACTTGCATTATGTTTTGTTATTCGATACAGTTGCACAAATAATATAAATTATTCTGCACAAAGAATCCAAACCCATAACTATACGCCCATATTTAATAATTAAAAATGAGCTGAACAAGTTTAAGTTGAATTCTTAAATTTGCGGTTTCACATGAATTAGAACATTTTGAGATTATATTTGTGGTTTACAAAAAACAAAAATACTTGCCCGGAACATTTCACACACTGCTGAGTTCAGCTTTCTCACACAGATTCAATACACACCTAGAAAACCACAGAGTGTTATGCACACATTTTCCAGGTAATTAGGGGTTTTCCAACTGTGTGAATAAATTTACCACAAATCAAATTTTTGGGGTAATTCTGGTGAAGCAAAATTGCAAATGATCTGCTGGTCTCTATTTCTAATTTCTTTTAGATGTGTTTCTTTCTTTTTGTTTCCGTATGTGTTCCTTCATGGTTTTGCTGCTTTCACTCGAAAATTGCAATTTGCACATTCCACTAAAAACAATGAGAACCATTGCATGAATATGTTTGCCAAAGGTTAATGTTACTATATGCAGATATAATTTTTCGATAGCAAAGGTGTCCATAACCTTTAAATGGCAAATATATGTACAGCCCTGTTAGTTTCCGTTTCAAAATCTGTTTATATTATACTAATAGTGTACACAATTCTTCTTTTAGTCTTGAGTGATGGAGAATATAAAAGTGAAAAGGTTTTATGTGAAAAGGTCAGCAAAACGAATCTACATTCACAGTCAGTGGCTACATCAAGTGCTGTACAAGAACAAATAGCATGACGTGGGTGGTACTAAGCACAGGAAAGGGAATCCATCTCATCTAACTTCTCATACACACCACTGTGCCATGTGCTTTGCCCTCAGAAGTGTAGTGGAGTAGTGGAGTCTTCCTTCTGTTAAACTAACTTGCCAATTTGGCTCAGTTCCTACCGTTTCATCAGCCACTGGCCTCTCACTGTATTCACTGTGCATATCAAAGTGCCATAAATGGATATATACTGACAAGCAAAAGGGTATAGATGTTTAGAACTTTTTATTTTCAAGCTCCAAATCTCATCATCCACTACAGCATGATACTACCTACTACTACACTTATATATCCTGAGTCATATTGCAAAGGATTGTCAAAAATCCACTTGTGACTTTTAGGATCGCTACTTCCAATAGGTGGCGCTGTGCTAGAGTTTGTCTCCTTTACTGGAGAGACAATTTGAATACCTACTACTACTTCATTTTATAGACTATCACCATGGCTATCTGATATATATATTTGCAATCATTTAGCATATGATTAGTTATGCAATTTTTTGCCATGTCACTGTATTGTTATTGTTTTGCTCCTAACAAAATCAAAATTCCTTTTTTTATTTTTTTGTTTCAACACTCCCTGAATCGTTCTGGGCATTTACTCAATCAGATGTATGCATGTTTTCACCGAAATCTGATACAAGATTTCTTCCACGGGTCACAATATTGGTGCATACTGGTCAACTCACTTGGGTTTATATACAGCTTTTTGTTTTACTCTGCCAACAAGTGTTCAATTGGGTCCAGGTCTGGGAACTGTGAGGGCTTATCCAGCTGTTCTACTTCATTGGCATTGAACCATTTATTTGCTAAGCATGGAGTATGCTTCGGGGGGTTGTTGTACTGCTGGAACAAACACAGTCTTGTCCTTTTCATACCCATAGTACTCGAGTGGAAGAAGTAACTTGTCTTGTATGATATTCACATATAAAATCAGCATTGAAACCACCATTAATCCTGGTCAATTATCCAACACTTTTGGCTGTGGATCAACCCAATATCATCACTCTACTTGCACCAAACCTGGCAGTTTGGAAGAGGAAGCCCCTTTTTTATTGTTTCTTTCAGACCCATTTGTACTTTGTTGACTCCAATAAAATGTTGAGCTATTAGGGAATGTTTGAACAGGCTGTAATTTTTAGTATACATCAAGGAAAATATTTTCAAACACCAGGAACAAAACAGTTACAATGCAGTAACATGACAAGAATTTTAAGGAAAATTAGTATAGTAAAAATCTATTATCCGCTTGTAGAAATTAAAACAGAGCTTTAATGAAAACGATTAAAAACAGGTGCAAAATCATGTTTAAAGCATATGTGTACCATATGTCCTTGAATGGGACTGGCTGCTCATATATCTTCAATAGGTAAAATTGGAGACCAGATGTCTCATTTAGAGTGTGTGTGGAGGTGTGCAGATGTCCAGTGTGTTTTTCTTTGCTAAGGAATGAGAGCTGAACATTAACCTGACTGGACGAACCCACACTGTTGCATGGACTATTTGCTTTGATATTCTCTACCTTTGTGCCTAGAGAAGGCTGTTTTTTCTGTTTGTTTTTCTGAAGGTTATATACTATAATAAACCTCTTTGTATTGCATTAAACAACTTTGTGCCTTTGCATACCTCAAGTGCTGCCATAGGAAGTGAATCCCCTAAAGTTGGTGCCAAAGCACAGACATGAATTCCGAGTGTTTTCCACAGGGAAACTGCAGTAAAAGTGGCTACAGGACTGGGAACAGACAACATGAAGGATCTAATCAAGGCCAATATACAGCAACAGTAAGCCTAGCAGTAGCAACGACAAGCTCAGCAGCAGCAACAGCAAGCCCAGAATGAAACAAATTGTAATACTATTGTATGTTCTGAGGATTTCGATAGCGTTAGGGCAATGACAACCAGAGACGAGTTCTTGGTGCAGAGATATTTATAATACGTAACCAACGATAGGTACACAAACAGAACAAACACAGTAGAACAATAACACAAGAAATACCTTCCCGGATCGGAGCGAAGGGAATTCCCGGGGCCACGCACCGGACTCCCCCAGGGAGACCACCAAGAGCGAACCCCTATACAGGGACTGTCTGGCAATCACCCCGGAAGGCCTAAATGCGCAGCAGCCGGGACACAAGGGGCAATAGGTAAAGTCCAGGAGTGTCCGTACGGAATGAGAGTCCAGAGGTTACGAACCGGAAGGAACCGGGCAGAAGTGCTGACCAAAGACGGCAGACGGAGTCCGGGCACAGCTTGATGAAACCGGGTAAAGTCCAGAGTCGGTGTCGGTTGTCTTCAGGAGGATCCAAATGTCAATCAGGAAATAGGAGCAGCAAAGCAGGAGCACACAGCAAGCAGTATACTCAGGCACTGGACTAGGCTTAGAGGCGGCCTTTTAAGCAGCTGGACAGGAAGTAGGGCAACAGAACAGCAAACTCCATGTTAACCGAGGGCAAGCTCTTTCAAAAGAGAACTGGAAATCCCGGAAACCTGACAGTACTCCCCCCCCCCAGAAACGGCCTCAGGACGGATCAGGGCCCGGCTTGTCCGGGTACCGCCGATGAAACTGAGCAATCTTCCGGGGCGCCCGAATGTTACCCACCGGTTCCCAGGAATCGTCCTCGGGGGAGTACCCCTGCCAACGTACCAGATACTGAAGCCGATGACGATGGAGCCGGGAGTCAATAATGTCCTCAACCACGAACTGCTCCTCGCCGTCAACCATCACAGGCGGAGGAGGAGGCACGACACGACCATGAAACGGATTAGGAGAAACGGGTTTGAGGAGAGAAACATGAAAGACCGGGTGTACCTTTAGATGGTGCGGTAACCGCAGCCGACAGGCCACAGGGCTCACGATCCCGGTGATCTTAAACGGACCGATGAATTTCTGTCCCAGCTTCTGCGAAGGAACACCCAATCTCAGGTTTTTGGTGGATAACCACACTGAGTCCCCTACCTTATACATGGGGGCCGGTTTCCGGTGAGTGTCTGCCGACCTCTTGTAACGCTCCTGAGCCGTAGCCACAGTGTCCTTTAGTACCTCCAGAATCTGTCATAGCTCCGTCAATCTGTCCTCCACCGCTGGCACCGAAACCGCAACCGGTGACCTAGGTAAAACATTCGGATGGTAACCCAAGTTAGCGAAAAAAGGCGTTACCTTAGTGGAGCTGCTCTGAGTGTTGTTATACAAGAACTCCGCCAACGGAAGCATCTTCAACCAATCGTCCTGCAGATGGCTGACATAACATCGAAGGTACTGTTCCAGGGTTTGATTAGTCCGTTCGGTTTGCCCATTTGTCTGAGGATGGTATGCAGAAGACAAACAGACATCAATCTGGAGTGCCGAACAAAACCCCTTCCAGAACTTAGACGTGAACTGCACGCCCCGGTCAGAGATGATCTCATCTGGTACCCCATGCAATCGGAATATGTTCTGGATAACCAAATCCACTGTCTCTGCGGCTGAGGGAAGACCGGTACACGGAATAAAGTGAGCAGCTTTTGTCAACCGATCCACCACCACTAAAATGGTATTGTGACCGCCTGAGACTGGCAACTCCACAATAAAATCCATTGAGATGGATCCCCAAGGGCGAGATGGAATGGGTAACGGTTGGAGGAGTCCCGTAGGAGCCACACGAGGGACCTTGCACCGGGCACAAACCACACATGAGTGGACATAGTCTTTTACATCCTTTAAACAGGTAGGCCACCAGAAAAAACGGCTCAGAAATTCCTGCATCTTCTGTACCCCCCTATGACCAGCCAACACGGAGTCATGGACCAACTTGAGAACCCGAAGTCTTACGGCCTCTGGGACATAAATGCGTCGCTCTCTCAACCACACACCATTCCGAAGAACAAGAGTCACATCATTCGGGGGGGCAGTAAGAAATAAGTCACCATCATAGGCCAGCTTGATGTCCTTCCACAAGTCCTGGTCCTGGATTACTCCAACGAAATTGGCATCCGATAACACGGTCTGAGACGGGGTTCCAGGCACGGAGTCCACGGCGTGGATTCGGGACAAGGCATCGGCTTTCCCATTACGTGAACCTGGACGGTATGTAACGATAAAATTGAACTGGTTAAGGAATAAGCTCCAACGGGCTTGCCATGGAGACAGGCACCTGGCAGACTTAAGAAATTCCAGGTTACGATGATCTGTGAGTACTATCACTTGCTGTGCAGCTCCCTGTAAGTGGTGTCTCCATTCCTTGAAAGCTGAAATAATCGCCAACAATTCCTTGTCCGCAATGTCATAGTTCCTTTCTGCAGGGGACAACCGGCGAGAAAAGAAAGCACACGGATGCAAGAGACTCTTGTCCCCAGTCCTTTGAGAAAGGATTGCCCCTAATGCATAATCGGAAGCGTCGACTTCCACAATAAAGGGAAGTGCGGGATTCGGGTGTACTAGTATTGGCGCTGAGGTAAAACAAACCTTGAGACGATGGAAAGCTTCCTGGGCCTGGGCGGACCACACAAACTTCTGTCCTTTCTTGGTTAACAGAGTGATGGGACGGACGATTTCTGAAAAGTTACGGATAAAGCGTCGGTAAAAGTTGGCAAAACCGACAAAGCGTTGTACCTCCTTGATGTTTCCCGGTTCCGGCCAGTCTAGAATTGCTTGTATCTTGCCAGACTCCATGTTCAGTCCCTGAGGAGAGATGACATAACCTAAAAATTGTATTTGTGAGCAATGGAATTCGCACTTCTCCAGTTTAATGTACAGGTGGTTATCCCTCAGACGGGTAAGTACTGTCTTGACGTGCTCCTGGTGTTCCTGTAGGGAATCAGAAAAGATCAGGATATCATCCAGATAAATCACCATGAATTGGTCCATTATATCCCTAAAAATATCGTTAACTAGGTGTTGGAAAGCTGCAGGAGCGTTACAAAGTCCAAAAGGCATCACTAGGTACTCATAATGTCCATACCGACATCTGAACGCTGTCTTCCACTCATCTCCGGGAAGTATGCGAAGTAGATTATATGCCCCACGGAGATCCAATTTAGTGAATATCTTTGCCTGTTGGACTCTCTCCAATAGCTCAGAAATCAACGGTAACGGATACCGGTTCCGGATGGTTATCTTATTCAGTTCCCGGTAGTCAATACAAGGTCTCAGAGTCCCCTCTTTCTTTTTCACGAAAAAGATGGGTGCCCCTGCTGGTGAGGTAGAAGGACGAATAAATCCCTTGGCTAGACTTTCATCGATGTACTCCTTTAGTGCTTCTAGCTCAGGTGCCGCCAACGGGTAGACATGACCAAACGGGATCTCCGCCCCTAGGAGTAAGTCTATGGGACAATCATATGGTCTATGCGGGGGAAGCCGATCTGCTTTTCTTTTGTCGCATATATCAGCGAAGTCATGATAAACCGGGGGTAAAACAGGTACCTGTACAGTGCCCTCCGCATTCGGTGTTACTGGAACCGGTACAGTTGGACTAATGGTCGGACCACTCTGCGGTGGGAAGGATATTTCCTTAGTCTCCCAATCGATGACTGGATTTGTAGACCGTAGCCACGGAATTCCTAAAATAATCGGAAAATGGGGAGAAGAAATCAACATGAAAACAAGGGTCTCCTGCTGACCTGGCTTCATCACGCATTCTAGGGGTACTGTTTCCCGATCAACTGGTCCAGAAACTAACGGAGATCCGTCTACCATCTCCATGGTAACCGGTGAGGATCTTTGTTGAGTCCGGATACCGTATTTCCTGGCAAAAGAAGAGTCCATGAAATTACCCCCTGCCCCAGAGTCTATCATAGCAGATGTAGGTATTAACTGTCCCTCCCACCGGATCTGAATGGGAAGCGAGCAATGGGTGTATTTCCCTTCTGAGTCCTTAGGTGATGTTGACATTACAGTCAAGGGAAATACCGCATCCAGGTGTCCACTTGCCTCAGAGATATCGGACTCTGCGTCCGTGTTGTCACACTCTGCCATGGCTGCCAATACCTTATTTGGGCGATTTGGACGTCTCGGGCAGTCAATCAAGAAATGGTCCGATTGACCGCAATAGAAACACAAACGCTCACGGAGCCGGTGTTCACGACGTTCGTTGGTCTCTCGCTTTTGCAGAGAGTCCACTTGCATAGGAACGTCCTCGGCCTCCCGTGGCGTCCTGAGAGCGGGTTCTCTGGAAGGAAACGCAAAGTTGGTTACCCGGTTTACAGCTGCCCATTTTTCCTGTCTACGTTCCGTCAAGCGGGTATCAATACGCACACAGTGTTGGAGAAACAGTTCAAAATCCCCTGGAGATTCGGAACGAGCTAACTCGTCCTTGATGGTACCGGACAAACCTTTTCTGAAAACTGACAATAATGCATTGTTTCCCCAGTCGGTGTCTACCACTAACCTCTTGAACTCAGTGGCGTATTCAACGACAGACCGCTTTCCCTGACGTAAGGAAAGGAGAGCCGATTCAGCGGTAGCATGGCGATTCGGATCATCAAACATTTGCGCCATTGCGGTCAGAAAGTCATCCAGGTGAGTTAAACAGATATCCCGATTCTCTATCATAGGATTAGCCCAAGCCAGTGCTCGTGAGGTTAATAACATGATTATACATAACACTTTTGACCGGTCAGAACGGTAATAATCAGCATGTACATCAAAAAACAGTATACACTGGTTAACAAATCCACGAAACTGACTACGATCACCATTGAAAAGAAATGGGGGTAACCTAGGCATACCGGCAGCTGATACGGACGTAGTGGGGACGGCTTCCTGAGCCTCCACTCTGACTTGCAAATCCTGAATAGCCGGACCCAGTACCTGGTGATCATGGCCCAGCTGTGCCTCCACATCTCTAAGTTTATTCTGCACCGTCTCCATCTCCTGCTGCAAGGAGTTAATCATGGAAAAAAGCTGATCTACTCGTGTCTCAGTCATTGCCCCAGCGAAATCCTTATATGGCCTGAGTATAATGTAATACTATTGTATGTTCTGAGGATTTCGATAGCGTTAGGGCAATGACAACCAGAGACGAGTTCTTGGTGCAGAGATATTTATAATACGTAACCAACGATAGGTACACAAACGGAACAAACACAGTAGAACAATAACACAAGAAATACCTTCCCGGATCGGAGCGAAGGGAATTCCCGGGGCCACGCACCGGACTCCCCCAGGGAGACCACCAAGAGCGAACCTGTTACGGTTGCTGCGAGCACTGGAGACTATGTCCAGATTTCTTGCTACTGCACATGTGCGAGCGCTGGAGACTAAGTCCAGATTTCTTGCTACTGCACATGTGCGAGCGCTGGAGACTAAGTCCAGATTTCGTGCTACTGCACATGTGCGAGCGCTGGAGACTAAGTCCAGATTTCGTGCTACTGCACATGTGCGAGCGCTGGAGACTAAGTCCAGATTTCTTGCTACTGCACATGTGCGAGCGCCGGAGACTAAGTCCAATCTTGGAGCCATTGCACATGTGTGGGTGACATCATCGCTGACACGAGGTCACATGTCTCTGACACCTTCTATGCCAAGAGGACTGAGCACCATGCGGCGTGTGTCAGGGTCTTATATAGACTCTGTGCCTCATCCAAGATGGAGGACACCAGAGCCAATCCGCTGCCAGAACGACAGGAGTGACGTCATGCTGGCCACATGACCAGCGACCAATCGGCATAGAAGGTGTCAGAGACATGTGACCTCGTGTCAGCGATGATGTCACCCACACATGTGCAATGGCTCCAAGATTGGACTTAGTCTCCGGCGCTCGCACATGTGCAGTAGCAAGAAATCTGGACTTAGTCTCCAGCGCTCGCACATGTGCAGTAGCACGAAATCTGGACTTAGTCTCCAGCGCTCGCACATGTGCAGTAGCACGAAATCTGGACTTAGTCTCCAGCGCTCGCACATGTGCAGTAGCAAGAAATCTGGACTTAGTCTCCAGCGCTCGCACATGTGCAGTAGCAAGAAATCTGGACTTAGTCTCCAGCGCTCGCACATGTGCAGTAGCAAGAAATCTGGACATAGTCTCCAGTGCTCGCAGCAACCGTAACAGAACCCCTATACAGGGACTGTCTGGCAATCACCCCGGAAGGCCTAAATGCGCAGCAGCCGGGACAAAAGGGGCAATAGGTAAAGTCCAGGAGTGTCCGTACGGAATGAGAGTCCAGAGGTTACGAACCGGAAGGAACCGGGCAGAAGTGCTGACCAAAGACGGCAGACGGAGTCCGGGCACAGCTTGATGAAACCGGGTAAAGTCCAGAGTCGGTGTCGGTTGTCTTCAGGAGGATCCAAATGTCAATCAGGAAATAGGAGCAGTAAAGCAGGAGCACACAGCAAGCAGTATACTCAGGCACTGGACTAGGCTTAGAGGCGGCCTTTTAAGCAGCTGGACAGGAAGTAGGGCAACAGAACAGCAAACTCCATGTTAACCGAGGGCAAGCTCTTTCAAAAGAGAACTGGAAATCCCGGAAACCTGACACAAATAATGGTGCCATATTTAATGAGGGAACCACAGAAGGCTTAACATGAACTGGCTCTGCAGAATGCAAAAGAGTGGGATGCCGTCCACTCCCACAGGCTCCCGGGTCTCTTATCACTCATCTTGGCCTTTGGTCACTGATAGTATATAGGTTTTTGTGATTGGTCTGACACTTGACACCACAGAGTGCCAGACCTTCCTTTCAGGCACTTTAACATTTTTTCATTAATTCTGGTTTCTGTTAGTTCATGATTAGTAGAGTTGAGCGCGGTTCGCGGTTCGAGGTTCTCCAGTTCTAGGCTCGAGTGATTTTGGGGCCTGTTCTAGATCGAACTAGAACTCGAGCTTTTTGCAAAAGCTCGATAGTTCTAGAAACGTTCGAGAACGGTTCAAGCAGCAAAAAAAAGCTAATTCCTAGCTGGCTTTCCGCTGTAATAGTGTAAGTCACTCTGTGAATCACACTATTATGACATTTCAGTGTATAGTGTGCGGGAACAGCGCCTTCAGATCACTGCTGTTTCTATAATGGTGATCGCCATTTTTTTTTTTTCCTTGTCTTCCTTCCCTAAGCGCGCGCGTCTTGTGGGGCGGGCCAGCATGTCAGCCAATCCCAGACACACACACAGCTAAGTGGACTTTTAGCCAGAGAAGCAACGGCATGTGTGATAGGATGTCCATGTCACATGTCCCTGCATTATAAAACCGGACATTTTCCTCCAGGACGTCATTATCTCTTCTGCGTCTTTGGTGTCAGACATCACTGTCGCAGCTCCGTCCTGAGTCCTATCGCTGATACAGCTGTATGCGCTCCATACACAGCGCTGGACAGCTTAGGGAGAGCACTTTCTATCAGTCCTTTTAAGGGCTCAAACCGGTAGGGTCAGAGCCATAGGTGACAGGTCCTGAAAACAGCGACAGCGTCTGTGTAGCCAAGGTCAGGGATTTCGTCGCTGCATTTCACCATTAGGAGGGAATAGAAAGGCAGGCTTCCATTCCTCTACCCAGAGCCCCACAATCCTGGCACTGTACCCTCCTGTTCTCTGCACACTCCATCTCTTTTTAACTAAGCCATTATGCTAGCAAACAGTCAGTGTACCTAGTGGCATCCTAAACGTGGCTATTGGACTTTTGTGTAGTCACAGTAGTGGAAAGATATTTGCAGCACGTCTGCCTGAATTGCACACTCAAACTTTTTTTAACTAAGCCATTATACTAGCAAACAGTCAGTGTACCTAGTGGCATCCTAAACGTGGCTATTGTACTTTTGTCTAGTCACACTATTGCAAAGATATTTGCAGCACCTCTGCCTGCATTGCACACTCCAACTCTTTTTAACTAAGCCATTATACTAGCAAACAGTCAGTGTACCTAGTGGCATCCTAAACGTGGCTATTGGACTTTTGTGTAGTCACAGTAGTGGAAAGATATTTGCAGCACGTCTGCCTGCATTGCACACTCAAACTTTTTTTAACTAAGCCATTATACTAGCAAACAGTCAGTGTACCTAGTGGCATCCTAAACGTGGCTATTGGACTTTTGTGTAGTCAAACTAGTGGAAAGATATTTGCAGCATGTCTGCCTGCATTGCACACTCCAACTCTTTTTAACTAAGCCATTATACTAGCAAACAGTCAGTGTACCTAGTGGCATCCTAAACGTGGCTATTGTACTTTTGTCTAGTCACACTATTGCAAAGATATTTGCAGCACGTCTGCCTGCATTGCACACTCAAACTTTTTTTAACTAAGCCATTATACTAGCAAACAGTCAGTGTACCTAGTGGCATCCTAAACGTGGCTATTGGACTTTTGTGTAGTCAAACTAGTGCAAAGATATTTGCAGCACGTCTGCCTGCATTGCACACTCAAACTTTTTTTAACTAAGCCATTATAATAGCAAACAGTCAGTGTACCTAGTGGCATCCTAAACGTGGCTATTGGACTTTTGTGTAGTCAAACTAGTGGAAAGATATTTGCAGCACGTCTGCCTGCATTGCACACTCCAACTCTTTTTAACTAAGCCATTATACTAGCAAACAGTCAGTGTACCTAGTGGCATCCTAAACAAGGCTATTGGACTTTTGTGTAGTCAAACTAGTGGAAAGATATTTGCAGCATGTCTGCCTGCATTGCACACTCCAACTCTTTTTAACTAAGCCGTTATACTAGCAAACAGTCAGTGTACCTAGTGGCATCCTAAACGTGGCTATTGTCCTTTTGTCTAGTCACACTATTGCAAAGATATTTGCAGCACCTCTGCCTGCATTGCACACTCCAACTCTTTTTAACTAAGCCATTATACTAGCAAACAGTCAGTGTACCTAGTGGCATCCTAAACGTGGCTATTGGACTTTTGTGTAGTCAAACTAGTGGAAAGATATTTGCAGCATGTCTGCCTGCATTGCACACTGCAACTCTTTTTAACTAAGCCATTATACTAGCAAACAGTCAGTGTACCTAGTGGCATCCTAAACGTGGCTACTGGACTTTTGTGTAGTCAAACTAGTGCAAAGATATTTGCAGCACGTCTGCCTGCATTGCACACTCAAACTTTTTTTAACTAAGCCATTATATTAGCAAACAGTCAGTGTACCTAGTGGCATCCTAAACGTGGCTATTGGACTTTTGTGTAGTCAAACTAGTGGAAAGATATTTGCAGCACGTCTGCCTGCATTGCACACTCCAACTCTTTTTAACTAAGCCATTATACTAGCAAACAGTCAGTGTACCTAGTGGCATCCTAAACAAGGCTATTGTACTTTTGTCTAGTCACACTATTGCAAAGATATTTGCAGCACCTCTGCCTGCATTGCACACTCCAACTCTTTTTAACTAAGCCATTATACTAGCAAACAGTCAGTGTACCTAGTGGCATCCTAAACGTGGCTATTGTACTTTTGTGTAGTCAAACTATTGCAAAGATATTTGCAGCACGTCTGCCTGCATTGCACACTCAAACTTTTTTTAACTAAGCCATTATACTAGCAAACAGTCAGTGTACCTAGTGGCATCCTAAACGTGGCTATTGTACTTTTGTGTAGTCAAACTAGTGCAAAGATATTTGCAGCACGTCTGCCTGCATTGCACACTCAAACTTTTTTTAACTAAGCCATTATACTAGCAAACAGTCAGTGTACCTAGTGGCATCCTAAACGTGGCTATTGGACTTTTGTGTAGTCAAACTAGTGCAAAGATATTTGCAGCACGTCTGCCTGCATTGCACACTCAAACTTTTTTTAACTAAGCCATTATACTAGCAAACAGTCAGTGTACCTAGTGGCATCCTAAACGTGGCTATTGGACTTTTGTGTAGTCAAACTAGTGCAAAGATATTTGCAGCATGTCTGCCTGCATTGCACACTCCAACTCTTTTTAACTAAGCCATTATACTAGCAAACAGTCAGTGTACCTAGTGGCATCCTAAACGTGGCTATTGTACTTTTGTCTAGTCACACTATTGCAAAGATATTTGCAGCACCTCTGCCTGCATTGCACACTCCAACTCTTTTTAACTAAGCCATTATACTAGCAAACAGTCAGTGTACCTAGTGGCATCCTAAACGTGGCTATTGTACTTTTGTGTAGTCAAACTATTGCAAAGATATTTGCAGCACGTCTGCCTGCATTGCACACTCAAACTTTTTTTAACTAAGCCATTATACTAGCAAACAGTCAGTGTACCTAGTGGCATCCTAAACGTGGCTATTGTACTTTTGTGTAGTCAAACTAGTGCAAAGATATTTGCAGCACGTCTGCCTGCATTGCACACTCAAACCTTTTTTAACTAAGCCATTATACTAGCAAACAGTCAGTGTACCTAGTGGCATCCTAAACGTGGCTATTGGACTTTTGTGTAGTCAAACTAGTGCAAAGATATTTGCAGCACGTCTGCCTGCATTGCACACTCAAACTTTTTTTAACTAAGCCATTATACTAGCAAACAGTCAGTGTACCTAGTGGCATCCTAAACGTGGCTATTGGACTTTTGTGTAGTCAAACTAGTGGCAAGATATTTGCAGCACGTCTGCCTGCATTGCACACTCCAACTCTTTTTAACTAAGCCATTATACTAGCAAACAGTCAGTGTACCTAGTGGCATCCTAAACGTGGCTATTGGACTTTTGTTTAGTCAAACTAGTGGAAAGATATTTGCAGGATGTCTGCCTGCATTGCACACTCCAACTCTTTTTAACTAAGCCATTATACTAGCAAACAGTCAGTGTACCTAGTGGCATCCTACACGTGGCTATTGTACTTTTGTCTAGTCACACTATTGCAAAGATATTTGCAGCACCTCTACCTGCATTGCACACTCCAACTCTTTTTAACTAAGCCATTATACTAGCAAACAGTCAGTGTACCTAGTGGCATCCTAAACGTGGCTATTGGACTTTTGTGTAGTCAAACTAGTGGAAAGATATTTGCAGCATGTCTGCCTGCATTGCACACTCCAACTCTTTTTAACTAAGCCATTATACTAGCAAACAGTCAGTGTACCTAGTGGCATCCTAAACGTGGCTATTGGACTTTTGTGTAGTCAAACTAGTGGAAAGATATTTGCAGCATCTCTGCCTGCATTGCACACTCCAACTCTTTTTAACTAAGCCATTATACTAGCAAACACTCAGTGTACCTAGTGGCATACAAGAAGTGGCTGTTGTACTCCATTAGTGCCCCACTGGTGCAAATCTATGTGCAGCACCTCTGCATGACACCCTCCTGCTCTGTTTTTAATGAGCTATAATGATAGCAAAAAATACTGCCATTTAATGGCATCATAGAACTGGCTGTTGTATTCCATTAGTGCCCCACTGGTGCCAAGCTATTTATAGCACCTCTACATGACACCCTCATGCACATTTTGCTACGCTAATGTTATAGCAAACTCAGGGAATTCATTGCTGCATTTGATAATTCGGAGGGATAGAAAGTCAGGCTTCCTTTAGCTTTTCCTTCTCTTCGTAGACAGCATCCCCAAGAGCAATTTCTCCTCCACGTCTAAGTGTGGAGAGGCAGCTAGTGCGCATGCGTGTGCCGATTTACCCCAGCTGCAGCCTAATTACAGTGTTTCGCCTAGTGAGTATGCTCAGCCTGACTGTGCCATTCCTGACGCTAAGTCTTCATTTCAGGATACAGTGCATGCTCCCACACTAAGTGTGAAAAGCTTCTTTGCACAGGTGCTTGCATTCCGTGCCGGGTCTAAGTCCTGTTTTGTGCCTAGACACCATGCTAAAGCTGATAGTCTTTTTTCAGAGACTGTATTTCATGCTACTGAGCATGCTCAGGCACTTACTGCATCAGAGACTAGGTCCGGTAATGAACTCTTTGGCCCTGCCCTTGATGTGGGGGTCCCATATAGACCACAGGGCATCAGGTGTCCTCCCAAATGGCTTGCAGAGGCCCACCCCTATGACTTGTCACCGCATTATTGATGGTCAGACGATGACTGGTGAGGTCTTTGGGTCATGGCAGCCATGAGGTCATCATTGAAGTTGCGGTTCCAAATAGGACGCTAGTTATGCCACTCATGACGTGTCACTCTACTTTTGTCTCCAGGAGGTGCATTGTGGTTCACCCTGGTTTGGGGCGGACCCAGGTTATAAAAGGGGCTGGAGCCAACAAGGAGGTGCGCAGTCTTCTATTATGCTCCGAAAGAGCACACCTCCATGTGTTGAACCCATTGCGGCTTTAGGCCAGAGGTAGGCAGGGATAGGGTGTCGATGCAGGCCACCACCACAGTTGGTAACGCAGAACGGTTAAGACCAGCTCCTGTCCTACCAGTCCTGCTTGTGCAGCCCAGTGGCATTAACAGGCCTGCTGCTGCTGATGCGCCTGCTGTCCACAGGTGTGCCCCTACGCACACGGTCAGCGTACTCAATGGCCCCTGTGTTGTTAACAGGGAGTTCCTGGGCTGGGTGGGCATGTGGACCTTGTGACGCTAACAGGGCTCCTAGTCTCCAGATCTGAATGGCGTCTAACTCGGTTCAGGCTACTATTAGTTTCATAGCCACACAGCTCTTTATCCTCCACCAAACCTTCCAGTTGCCAACCTCTCCTTTTCCAACTGGGAGCACGGTGCACACTGACTGCTGATGGGGATATATACCTTTCTCTTTCTTTTCTTATTAATTTTCGTTATATAGCGGTAACATAGTATATACCACTTTATCCAAATCTTCCAGTCCCACTGTAACAGATGGTGTTTCTTCAGCAAATGTTACTGTTGCTTAACCACCAAATCCACGGACCAAAACTTTTTTCCCCTTTCCAACACACCTGTTCCCCTTTCCACCAGCATCTGTCCTTTTTTCAACTCATTTTGGGAAATGACCAAAAGTGCAACTCTGCAGGGACACCGTACTCAACGCCATCTCAGCACAGCAGCCAGCCCTCGGTCCCTCAGATGTGGACAAGTAAAAGACCATTTCCTCCTATCCATGACAAAGCGTTGAGATTCACTCTGTGCAGCACAGGTGTTTAGTGGAAAAGCAGATCTAAGATTGCGTACCACATTCTGCAGATACTCCTGTATACGTGCGTCCATTTCTATGGCAGGAATTATTTCGCCAAATTTTGTCTTGTACCGGGGATCTAACAGTGTGGCAACCCAGTATTCTGGATTACTTTGAATTCGTACAATCCGAGGGTCATGTTGTAGGTAGTGCAGCAAGAAGGCGCTCATGTGTCTTGTGCATCCAGGAGGACCAAGTCCTTGGTGTGTTGGTGGCAGAGAGGTGAGAATCGTGCCTCCTTCCTCTGCCCTCTCCCCACAACCTCGCACAACCAAAATGTGAGCAAGCTCTCACTCATCTGCTGAGTCTTCCATGCCCATCGCCAGTTCGTCCTCCATTTCTTCATGGGCTCCTGCACCTTCCTCAACACTTTTTGCTGATACTATGCGCCCTTGTTAATCCCTCTCCCTCACCATGACTGCCACATAGGTGCCGCTGACCATCTGGACCTCGTAGATCTTGTTATCCCTTCCGCATATGACTCCTCCTGTACTTCCTCCCCTTCCTCTTGTCCCAACACCTGACTTCAAATAATAATTACAGTGTGCTCCATCATGTAGATGACCAGAATTGTCACGCTGAGAATGACAATGCCAGTGCTAAACATCTTCGTCGACATTTGTAAACTGTGTAGCAGGGTGCATAGGTCCTTGATCTGACACGACTCCAGCAGTGTGATCTGCACCACCTCTGGATCAAGTTATCCCAGGCTATATGTCATAACGTATTGCAGCAGGGTTCGGCAGTGCTGCCACAAACGCTGCAACATGTGCAGATTCAAATTCCTGCGTGTCGGCACATCGCATTTCAGGCGTTTAACCACCAGACCTAAAGACTTCTGTAGCGACGAAAGTTGTTGAGCTGCTGTGTGCGCACGATGGAAGTGAGCACATAGCGAGCGTGCCCGCTGCACAAGGCCATGTAGGCCGTGATGGTGTTTTAAAAATTGCTGGAGAATTAGGTTCAACACGTGAGCCATACAAGGCACGTGTGTCACATTGCCCTGAAGATGGCCCGCAGCCAGGTTTGCATCATTGCCGCACACGGCTGTTAAGTCACCAACGGAGTCCGCTCCGTCAATTTGTACTCCGGTCGCCAGGTGACAACGTGTTCCTTTCATGCATAGTGCTGATGATGGGAGAGGAGTCGATGCCAGCGGTGCAGGTGGACGCAGGTTATGCTCACCCACTGGGCTGCATTACCTTGACAGATACAGAATCTCTGGCTGAATGTAGCTGGTGGGTATCTCACAGATGAAATACCATCATTCAGCTACAACCAATGGGAAGACACCACACCCTTTTTTATGCCCATCCTGTCTGCAGACCACTGCCAGACATAGCTCTGCTTTTACCCCCAGTTCAGTTTTATGATTTTGTGTGCTTGTTACCTGACTACTTTTCCTGCTTGCTGTTTATGTACCTTGTTGGCCGATCCGCATTTCACCTCTGCTTGTTTTCTGATTAAGTCCTGGCCGTCCCATTCTGTTCCTGTTCCTCAATTAATGTTTTGACCCTGCCTGACTACTATTCTCTGGAACTGCAGCCTTCCACAGGTATTAATCACCTTGGGCCCTGTGTAATTCCTAATCCCTGTATAGGAGTTAAAGGGTTTCAGGGTTCTAGGGGTCCTGCTTGGTGAGTGGCTTCCCTCTAGCCTATCATTTACAGCCCATCTGAGTGTGTGGATCAAGGAAGGCGTTACACCGTGCTCTCTGCAGAAGGCCATGTGGGCCAGGATAGTGCTTTAAAAATTGCTGGACAACCAGGTTCAACACGTGAACCACACAAGGCACGTGTGTCACATTGTCACAGCAAAGGGCCGCACCCATGTTTGCATCATTGTCGCACCCGGCCTTCCCTGGCTGCTGGTTGAGTGGAGACAACCATTGATGAAACTCGGTCTCCAGAGCTAACCGTCCACAACTTCTCAGCGGTGTGACTCACATTTCCCATACATTTCAAAGTAAACCTTTGACCGCCTGATGGCATTGAGCTCTGCTGCCAGCACAGTAAGGAGGTGTGTGGTAGTCCTTGTGCGCAGTTACAAGGAAGGGTGGCCTGACCACACAGGGTTTGCGCCAAGGTGGAGGACCCACACGAGGTTGAAGAGGCAGAAGCAGTGTATTAACTTCTACATACAGAAGAAGGATTGAAACAACTCGTGGGGACGGCAAGACTTGTACAGCAGACCCTTCTCCATCTCTCCCCACAGTAACCCATTGCCCAGTCAGCGACATGTAACGCCCCTGTCCATGCTTACTGGGACAATTATCTGTGTTGAAATGCACCCTGTCACACAGAGTTTCTCAAGGAATCAGTGATGTTTAGTGCGACATGCTGGTGTAGCGCGTGCACGCCTTTGTTGGAGAAGGAGTGGCGCCTGGGCATCGGCTCTTGGGGCACTGCGATGGGCATAAGGTCTCGAAAATCCTCGGTTAAAAAGGTTGGAAAGGCAGCATTTTGGTAGCCAACAGTTTCCAGATGCTGAAAGTCAACCTCTAAGCCATGTCATGCCCTTCTAAAAGCATGTAAAACACAGCGAGGGGACTCCAACCACAGTCTCCCTCGTTTCCACTAACTGGGCCACACACACCCCACTTGACTGGCATCGGTTGAGCCCCCTTTTGAAAAAGAAAAAGATGCTTTGCATGAAGCACTCTCAAAAATACGCGTGCCTTTCCCATCCCCTGGCTGACCCAGGGGAAGAAAAGTCCTCTGAGAGCCATGACTTGTTCATCTTGGTTCTTTTAGAAACACAGCGAGGGGACTCCACCACAGTCTCCCTCGTTTCCACTAACTGGGCCACACACACCCCACTTGACTGGCATCGGTTGAGCCCCCTTTTGAAAAAGAAAAAGATGCTTTGCATGAAGCACTCTCAAAAATACGCGTGCCTTTCCCGTCCCCTGGCTGACCCAGGGGAAGAAAAGTCCTCTGAGAGCCATGACTTGTTCATCTTGGTTCTTTTAGAAACACAGCGAGGGGACTCCACCACAGTCTCCCTCGTTTCCACTAACTATGCCACACAAACCCCACTTGACTGGCATCGGTTGAGCCCCCTTTTGAAAAAGAAAAAGATGCTTTGCATGAAGCACTCTCAAAAATACGCGTGCCTTTCCCGTCCCCTGGCTGACCCAGGGGAAGAAAAGTCCTCTGAGAGCCATGACTTGTTCATCTTGGTTCTTTTAGAAACACAGCGAGGGGACTCCAACCACAGTCTCCCTCGTTTCCACTAACTGGGCCACACACACCCCACTTGACTGGCATCGGTTGAGCCCCCTTTTGAAAAAGAAAAAGATGCTTTGCATGAAGCACTCTCAAAAATACGCGTGCCTTTCCCGTCCCCTGACTGACCCAGGGGAAGAAAAGTCCTCTGAGAGCCATGACTTGTTCATCTTGGTTCTTTTGGAAACACAGCGAGGGGACTCCACCACAGTCTCCCTCGTTTCCACTAACTGGGCCACACACACCCCACTTGACTGGCATCGGTTGAGCCCCCTTTTGAAAAAGAAAAAGATGCTTTGCATGAAGCACTCTCAAAAATACGCGTGCCTTTCCCGTCCCCTGGCTGACCCAGGGGAAGAAAAGTCCTCTGAGAGCCATGACTTGTTCATCTTGGTTCTTTTAGAAACACAGCGAGGGGACTCCAACCACAGTCTCCCTCGTTTCCACTAACTGGGCCACACACACCCCACTTGACTGGCATCGGTTGAGCCCCCTTTTGAAAAAGAAAAAGATGCTTTGCATGAAGCACTCTCAAAAATACGCGTGCCTTTCCCGTCCCCTGGCTGACCCAGGGGAAGAAAAGTCCTCTGAGAGCCATGACTTGTTCATCTTGGTTCTTTTAGAAACACAGCGAGGGGACTCCAACCACAGTCTCCCTCGTTTCCACTAACTGGGCCACACACACCCCACTTGACTGGCATCAGATGACCCAATTTTCAAGATGAAAAAGATGCTTTGCATGAAGCACTCTCAAAAATACGCGTGCCTTTCCCGTCCCCTGGCTGACCCAGGGGAAGAAAAGTCCTCTGAGAGCCATAACTTGTTCATCTTGGTTCTTTTAGAAACACAGCGAGGGGACTCCAACCACAGTCTCCCTCGTTTCCACTAACTGGGCCACACACACCCCACTTGACTGGCATCGGTTGAGCCCCCTTTTGAAAAAGAAATAGATGCTTTGCATGAAGCACTCTCAAAAATATGCGTGCCTTTCCCGTCTCCTGGCTGACCCAGGGGAAGAAAAGTCCTCTGAAAGCCATGACTTGTTCATCTTGGTTCTTTTAGAAACACAGCGAGGGGACTCCAATCACAGTCTCCCTCGTTTCCACTAACTGGGCCACACACACCCCACTTGACTGGCATCAGTTGACCCAATTTTCAAGATGAAAAAGATGCTTTGCATGAAGCACTCTCAAAAAGATGCGTGCCTTTCCCGTCCCCTGGCTGACCCAGGGGAAGAAAAGTCCTCTGAGAGCCATGACTTGTTCATCTTGGTTCTTTTAGAAACACAGCGAGGGATCTCCAACCACAGTCTCCCTCGTTTCCACTAACTGGGCCACACACACCCCACTTGACTGGCATCGGTTGAGCCCCCTTTTGAAAAAGAAAAAGATGCTTTGCATGAAGCACTCTCAAAAATACGCGTGCCTTTGCCGTCCCCAGGCTGACCCAGGGGAAGAAAAGTCCTCTGAGAGCCATGACTTGTTCATCTTGGTTCTTTTAGAAACACAGCGAGGGGACTCCAACCACAGTCTCCCTCGTTTCCACTAACTGGGCCACACACACCCCACTTGACTGGCATCGGTTGAGCCCCCTTTTGAAAAAGAAAAAGATGCTTTGCATGAAGCACTCTCAAAAATACGCGTGCCTTTCCCGTCCCCTGGCTGACCCAGAGGAAGAAAAGTCCTCTGAGAGCCATGACTTGTTCATCTTGGTTCTTTTAGAAACACAGCGAGGGGACTCAAACCACAGTCTCCCTCATTTCCACTAACTGGGCCACACACACCCCACTTGACTGGCATCGGTTGAGCCCCCTTTTGAAAAAGAAAAAGATGCTTTGCATGAAGCACTCTCAAAAATACGCGTGCCTTTCCCGTCCCCTGGCTGACCCAGGGGAAGAAAAGTCCTCTGAGAGCCATGACTTGTTCATCTTGGTTCTTTTAGAAACACAGCGAGGGGACTCCACCACAGTCTCCCTCGTTTCCACTAACTATGCCACACAAACCCCACTTGACTGGCATCGGTTGAGCCCCCTTTTGAAAAAGAAAAAGATGCTTTGCATGAAGCACTCTCAAAAATACGCGTGCCTTTCCCGTCCCCTGGCTGACCCAGGGGAAGAAAAGTCCTCTGAGAGCCATGACTTGTTCATCTTGGTTCTTTTAGAAACACAGCGAGGGGACTCCAACCACAGTCTCCCTCGTTTCCACTAACTGGGCCACACACACCCCACTTGACTGGCATCGGTTGAGCCCCCTTTTGAAAAAGAAAAAGATGCTTTGCATGAAGCACTCTCAAAAATACGCGTGCCTTTCCCGTCCCCTGACTGACCCAGGGGAAGAAAAGTCCTCTGAGAGCCATGACTTGTTCATCTTGGTTCTTTTGGAAACACAGCGAGGGGACTCCACCACAGTCTCCCTCGTTTCCACTAACTGGGCCACACACACCCCACTTGACTGGCATCGGTTGAGCCCCCTTTTGAAAAAGAAAAAGATGCTTTGCATGAAGCACTCTCAAAAATACGCGTGCCTTTCCCGTCCCCTGGCTGACCCAGGGGAAGAAAAGTCCTCTGAGAGCCATGACTTGTTCATCTTGGTTCTTTTAGAAACACAGCGAGGGGACTCCAACCACAGTCTCCCTCGTTTCCACTAACTGGGCCACACACACCCCACTTGACTGGCATCGGTTGAGCCCCCTTTTGAAAAAGAAAAAGATGCTTTGCATGAAGCACTCTCAAAAATACGCGTGCCTTTCCCGTCCCCTGGCTGACCCAGGGGAAGAAAAGTCCTCTGAGAGCCATGACTTGTTCATCTTGGTTCTTTTAGAAACACAGCGAGGGGACTCCAACCACAGTCTCCCTCGTTTCCACTAACTGGGCCACACACACCCCACTTGACTGGCATCAGATGACCCAATTTTCAAGATGAAAAAGATGCTTTGCATGAAGCACTCTCAAAAATACGCGTGCCTTTCCCGTCCCCTGGCTGACCCAGGGGAAGAAAAGTCCTCTGAGAGCCATAACTTGTTCATCTTGGTTCTTTTAGAAACACAGCGAGGGGACTCCAACCACAGTCTCCCTCGTTTCCACTAACTGGGCCACACACACCCCACTTGACTGGCATCGGTTGAGCCCCCTTTTGAAAAAGAAATAGATGCTTTGCATGAAGCACTCTCAAAAATATGCGTGCCTTTCCCGTCTCCTGGCTGACCCAGGGGAAGAAAAGTCCTCTGAAAGCCATGACTTGTTCATCTTGGTTCTTTTAGAAACACAGCGAGGGGACTCCAATCACAGTCTCCCTCGTTTCCACTAACTGGGCCACACACACCCCACTTGACTGGCATCAGTTGACCCAATTTTCAAGATGAAAAAGATGCTTTGCATGAAGCACTCTCAAAAAGATGCGTGCCTTTCCCGTCCCCTGGCTGACCCAGGGGAAGAAAAGTCCTCTGAGAGCCATGACTTGTTCATCTTGGTTCTTTTAGAAACACAGCGAGGGATCTCCAACCACAGTCTCCCTCGTTTCCACTAACTGGGCCACACACACCCCACTTGACTGGCATCGGTTGAGCCCCCTTTTGAAAAAGAAAAAGATGCTTTGCATGAAGCACTCTCAAAAATACGCGTGCCTTTGCCGTCCCCAGGCTGACCCAGGGGAAGAAAAGTCCTCTGAGAGCCATGACTTGTTCATCTTGGTTCTTTTAGAAACACAGCGAGGGGACTCCAACCACAGTCTCCCTCGTTTCCACTAACTGGGCCACACACACCCCACTTGACTGGCATCGGTTGAGCCCCCTTTTGAAAAAGAAAAAGATGCTTTGCATGAAGCACTCTCAAAAATACGCGTGCCTTTCCCGTCCCCTGGCTGACCCAGAGGAAGAAAAGTCCTCTGAGAGCCATGACTTGTTCATCTTGGTTCTTTTAGAAACACAGCGAGGGGACTCAAACCACAGTCTCCCTCATTTCCACTAACTGGGCCACACACACCCCACTTGACTGGCATCGGTTGAGCCCCCTTTTGAAAAAGATGCTTTGCATGAAGCACTCTCAAAAATACGCGTGCCTTTCCCGTCCCCTGGCTGACCCAGGGGAAGAAAAGTCCTCTGAGAGCCATGTCCACATTGTCAGTGGACAGACACGTGTGCTTATCTGCCAGCAGACCCCCAGCAGCACTGAAGACAGGTTCCGAGAGAACGCTGGCTGCAGGACATGACAAGATCCCCAAGGCGTACGTGGCGAGCTCAGGCAATTTATCAAGATTGGAAGCCTAAAATGAGCAGGGCTCAAGTTGCACAATAATGGAATCGATGTTTCCTTGCATATACTCATATATCTGTGTGTCCTCCTCTTTTTCCTTGTCCAGCTCTTTTGTTTTCGCATGAGTATATGTCCTTGTCACTTTCCCATGTGTTTGTGTTGTGTTGTGAGTTGTTTGTCACCTTTTGGACACCTTTGAGGGTGTTTTCTAGGTGTTTTTCTGTGTTTGTGATTGCCTGCCATTGTTTCCTATGCAGTTCGAGTTCGGTTCGTCGAACGTTCGACGAGCCGAACTCGAACGGGACCTCCGTTCGGCGAACCGACCTCGAGTCGAACCGGGACCGGTTCGCTCATCTCTAATGATTAGACATCTGTTCTATTATAAGGAGTGACTCCTAACCTGCATACCAGGGTACAATATCTTTCACAATATTACAAGAAGTGATGGTGGTGCCAGAACTTGTGCTGTTACTTTATTAAGTCCTTGTACACTGTTTGAAATTCAATTGTGTTTTGTATACCTATTTATTTGTCAGACTGTGTGTGTACACTCTATTCTGGGCTTAATCCACTTTTTCCTAGGGATGTTGTGTTAATATCTCATTCTGGGTACCTTTGTGGGATGTTTTTTAGTCACTTTCTTGACTTTTTAATTGTTTTTAACACTCACATTTTTGCATGTTGTACTGCATCCCTTTTGTACAGCATTTCTTTCTCTTCTTACACTTATGTTCATTGTTTTGCTGGTGGTGATCCCAGTAGGGGACAGGTGCCCTTCAATACATTTTTTTGGTTTCCCTATCTCTGTAATGGATGGCAATGAAGATGAGGCCAATCGGCCAAAAAAAACCATACATGAGCAGGGGGTGTCTGTGGGTTACTTTGGAACCGCCCAACTCAGGGACCTAACGCTTAAATGGGAATTTGATAATGCATCTTTCTTGTACGGGTTTGCTCAAGCACCAGGGGGCCATCATCAAGTACCCATGGTGAGCTATTATATCATGTCGGCATGTAAAGAGGTGAGGTAGTAGAGCAAATGTTGATATCAGTGTCCTTAGTGCTCATCTGGGGGGTAGAAAAAAAACACAGGAACAGCTCTTGCAGAGGTTCTACTGGCCCTTTTTTCTCCAAGAAATTTAGAATTTTTTAAAGTCTTGTCCCATATGCCAGCTAACCAAACTAGTCGCTCAGTTTCGCAACCTTTTAGTGACCTTACTCATTATTGAGGTTCTCTATCATTCCATAATGATAGATTTAGTAGGACCCCTGGTCAAGGTAGCCAAAAGACATCAGTAGATCTTAGTGGTCATGGATTATGCTACATAATATCCTGAGGCAGTGCCACGGAGCACTCCTTCTGGTAACAGTATAGCTAAGGACCTGGTCCAGATTTTTTTCTGAACTGGACTGCCAAAAGAGATCCTTACAGACCAAGATATTCCATTCATGTTGAAAGTCATGAGAGAACTATTCAAAGCCCTGCAGATAAAACAACTCAGTACCTCAGTATACTACCTGCAGATGAATGGACTCATGGAATTAGTAAATAAAACATTGAAGGTCATGTTAAAGAAGGTTGTGTAAAACATGTCTGAGACTGGAACTGTCTACTACCATACCTTTTATTCTCCATCAGAGAAGTCCCATAGGCCTCTTTGGGGTTTTCCCTGCTTGAACGCATGTATGGTTGACAACCCCATGGACTTCTGAATATAGCAAAAGAGATGTGGTAAGAAGAGGTTACACCCTATAAGAGCGTGATCAAGCATGTGGCCCAGCTGCAAAAAAGAATTGCTGAAATTATGCCAACCATGAAATAGCATCTCTTCCAGGAACCAGTGACCCAGTCGAAGATATACAATCAGTCAGCAAGAGTGAGCCAATTCAGCCAGCATACTAGTGCTCATATCCATGGTGGAAACCAAATTTCTGGCCAAGAGGCAAGTCCCTTGGACAAAGTTAATTATAAAATCTACAAATCAGGGAGAAGGAAGCTCTACTGGGTGTTCTGAGTTAATTTAATCAAGCCATGGCAAGATAGGGAACCCGGGAAGCCCAGAGTTTTGTGGCTAATTTTGAAGCCGACATGGAAGTTGTCAAGGTAGCAGAGATGCTGTCAACTGCCCAAAATCAGTAATTGACGAGAATTGATTCATTGGAACAGATGTTTGTTCTCAGAACTGCCAGGTTATACTCAGGTCATTGAACCTGCAATTCTGATGGAACCTCATGTTTGAATGAGTTTGAAGCCATATCAGATTCCCAAGGCCTGCTGAGAAGTAATCTCATAGGAGATGAAGTGGATGTTGGACCTAGGAGTGATTGAAGGGTCCAAGAGTTGCTTTTCCAGTCCCATCATCTTGGTGCCGAAATCAGATGGAAAATGGTGGTTCTGAAATTATTCCAGGAAGTGGAACAAGGTATTCAAGTTTGACTCATAGCTAATGATTATTTTTAATGAGTTCTTTGAGAGGCTAGAGCGAGCCCGCTATATCACCACTCTAAATCTCACAAAATTATGTTGACAGATTCCCCTTACCAAAGAAGGCACCCTTTTCAAAATCAGATGGCTATTTACAGGATGTACAGATACCATTTAGGCTGCAAGGAGCTCCAGCCACTTTCCATAAGAAATATGCAGTGGCCTTCCTGGATAACATTGTGCTCTTCAGCCAGGATTGGGGAAGCCATCTAGGCAAGATCCAGGCAATATTTGATAAAATAAGGAAGGTTTTTTTTCATCAGCCCAAAGAAATGTACCATTGGACTGCAATAAGACAGATACTTAGGCTATGTCATGGGCAGGGGCAAGAACAAGCCCCAAGTGAATAAGGTGGATGCCATCCAGAACTGGGCACAACCATTCTCGCAGAAACAAGTTAGGGTGTTTCTGTGGATCATGGACTGCTAACGTTGCTTCATCCCAAACTTTGCAATAGTAGGCACAACCTAGTTAAGAGCAAAAAGTTGGCTATCTAATCCTGTGTAAACAACTATTTTGATGGCTTTGGACTTTAATAAGGAATTTGTGGTCCAGACAGATGCATAAGAGGTCAGGTTAGGTGTTGTCTTAGCCCAGGAAGTGAACAGCAAGGAAAACACAATAATGTACAGTATAGACTAAAAATTTGGACACACCTTCTCATATCTAGAACAACTATTAAGAGGAGACTTTGTGCAGCAGGCCTTCATGGTAAAAACGCTGCTAGGAAACCACTGCTAAGGACAGGCAACAAGCAGAAGAGACTTTTTTGGGCTAAAGAACACAAGAAATGCACATTAGACCAGTGGAAATCTGTGCTTTGGTCTGATGAGTCCAAATTTGAGATCTTTGGATCCAACCACCGTGTCTTTGTAGAAAAGGTGAACGGATTGACTCTACTTGCCTGGTTCCCACCGTGAAGCATGGAGGAGGAGGTGTGATGGTGTGGGGGTGCTTTGCTGGTGACACTGTTGGGGATTTATTCAAAATTGAAGGCATACTAAACCAGCATGGCTACCACAGCATCTAGCAGCGGCATGCTATTCCATCCGGTTTGCATTTAGTTGGACCATCATTTATTTTTCAACAGGACAATGACCCCAACCACACCTCCAGGCTGTGTAAGGGCTATTTGACAAAGAAGGAAAGTGATGGGATGCTACGCCAGATGACCTGGCCTCCACAGTCACCAGACCTGAACCCAGTTGAGATAGTTTGGGGTGAGCTGGACCACAGAGTGAAGGCAAAAGGGTCAACAAGTGGTAAGCATTTCAGGGAACTCCTTCAAGACTGTTGAAAAACCATTTCCGGTGACTACCTCTTGAAGCTCATCAAGAGAATGCTAAGAGTGGGCAAAGCAGTAATCAAAGCAAAAGGTGGCTACTTTGAAGAACCTAGAATATAAGACATATTTTCATTTGTTTCACACTTTTTTAAGTATTTCATTCCACATGTTTTCATTCATAGTTCTGATGTTTTCAACGTGAATCTACAATTTTTAGTCATGAAAATAAAGAAAACTCTTTGAATGAGAAGGTGTGTCCAAACTTTTGGTCTGTACTGTACCTAAGCAGGAAACTGACTTTCTATCAGAAGATTTACTGCATCACGGAGAAAGAGTGATTAGCCATCAAATGAGCATTGGACACTCTATGATATTACCTATTAGGCACAACATGTAGTTTAGTGTCATTGTCAGACCATGCCTTCCTGAGTTGGAAGTGTGAAAAGAAATGAATTAATGCCTGAGTAACCAGATGGTTCCTAGCATTCCAAGATTTTAGATTCCATGTGGAGCATAGGACCGGAACATTACATGGCAATGCTGATGCTCTATTGACAGTTTACTGTCTGATGATGGAAGATGCTAAGCCTCCCAGGTATGCACAGAGGGGGGTATCTAAGGTGGCAGCCAGACATGTCACAGAGGGAAGAAATGTGTCACAGAGATGGCAATCCTCTGTGATATAAGCCTGGAAGCTAGGTCCAGTATGTAATTTACTGAGAGGGTTAACAGGCATGGGACTAGCTGCTCACATAACTTTTTGCTGGGTTTTGGTACAGCAGGTATAATGGAGATCAGTTTTCTCATTCAAGATCAGTGTGTGGAGGTGTGCAGATCTCCAGTGTATTTTTCCTTGCTAAGGAATGAAAGCTGGACATTAACTTGAGAGGGAAAACTCACACTGTTATATGGACTATTTGCTTTGATATATTCTTTTTTTGTAATAAGAGAATACTGTTTTTATGTTTTTTGCTGAAAGCTTTTGCTTTATAATAATCCTTTCAGTTTTGCACCAAGCAACTTCGTACATGTGCCCATCTCAAACGCTCCCATAGTGATTGAATTTTTACAGTATACTGTATATACACTGATATAGAAGGGTTAAATAGTTTCTCTATTTCTTTATTAAAGATATTTTATTTCATTAGTAAGTATATCTGGTGGTAGTTCATAGTCATAGAGCCTTCGGAATAAGAGACAAGCTCAAGGAATATTATTGTCTCTAAAGGTACTGTCACACATAACGAGATCGCTAGCGAGATCGCAGCTGAGTCACCGTTTTGGTGACGCAGTAGCGATCCCGTTAGCGATCTCGTTATGTGTGACACTTACCAGCGATCAGGCCCCTGCTGTGAGAACGCTAGTCGTTGCTGAATGGTCCAGGTCATTTTCTTCAAAGGCGACGTCCTGCTGGGCAGGACACATCTCTGTGTTTGACACTGTGTGACAGGGTCACAGTGACTGCTGAGATCGTTATACAGGTCGCTACTGCGACCTGTATTGTTCCTGCATCGCTGGTAAGATCTGACTGTGTGACATCTCACCTGCTACCTCCCAGCGACTTACCTGCGATCCCTATCAGGTCGCATCGTTTTCAGGATCACTGGTAAGTCGTTGTGTGTGACTGGGCCTTTAATGTTCTTCTTATCTTCTTCTTATCTCATATGCATGACTTTACATTTTTGTTTTGCTAAAACTTAAAGGTCATATGAGCAACTTGTACAGTCCAGCTAGAAGCCTTATTTGCAATATCACATTGATGTGTAAATGGTATAAATAAACTGTACCTTAGCTAAATAAACAGAAAATTGATCATGCTCACATGAATGCAGGTCTTTTTCTCCGAGCGCTCGATCTTGATTAGGTCTGAAGAGGCCTAATTCAGAGGACATCACTGGTGATCCCATAAGCTGACTTGTGACAAAACAGAACAGCTACAACAACACAAATATACGAGTATATGTATGCGGCAATCAAGAACTCTACACTTAAGTGGATGCTTTTTCTGTTATTGTCAGCATCCTGGTATGGGCTATTTACTAGTAATTAATTTACATACAGTGTTTTATTCTCCAGGAGTTTAAGCTATTGCCTTGAATATTTCTGTTAAGCATGCGTAGAAAACTCCAAAGAAATCAATGAGTTTAGACTATTGTACCTTATATTCTGCTATAAAACCTCTAAATGCTGTTACCAAATACACTCATAATCATATGTCAGAGAGAGGAGGACAAGAGTTTTTCAGGTGCAAAAAATTGAACAAATTTTATTAGACATAGTGGGGATACACATCCAAATAGTCATTAAAAACAGGTTAAAATTTAGTGACGGGTCACCCCCACATTTGACATAAGCTGAGGTGTACACATATCAGCCATATGGGTAGAGCAAGCTCAATAATGCAAAGAAAACATGTGGGTATAGTCTATCAACCTGCTGTTTGTCTCAAAGCCATACTGCCAGACATATCTTGCTGCAGTGCTAGACACAGCTCTTGGTGTATATCAGACCCCACCAAGGACCCTGCACAGACAAATACCGATAACAGTGACATCCTGTATCAATCAGCAAGGTGGGGAGGGGAGTTCCGTCAGGGATAGAGCCTCAGGAAGACCTACGTACGTTTCGATATTGATATATGGCAATCTTCATCAGGGAGGAGGCGTCTCGTGCCATCCGTCCCCTGTAACAGGCTTTTAAATGTGCAGTTTCAATTGCCCTGGACCCGGAAATCTCATCATCGGCGGTCACGCCCGCAGCCGGACGAAATCGCGCGAGACGCTGGCTGTCACGTCACAAGCACGCATGCGCGGGAGCGGGGACGCGTCACCAAGGCTCTTGCGCATGCGCGCAACGCTAAGACAGCCGCGGCTACGTGCGCTCGAGCGGCACCGGGCGCGATCGCACGGAGACAGCCGAACATCATAGCAAAGGGTAAATATAAACAAATCTCTCTGGATATAGGGTAATTCAAAAATGTTCGGAGTTCTTAGCGTCGCACGCATCCGCGGGAGCCTTGGTGACGCGTCCCCGCTCCCGCGCATGCGTGCTTGTGACGTGATGGCCAGCGTCTCGCGCGATTTCGTCTGGCTGCGGGCGTGACTGCCGATGATGAGATTTCAGAGTCCAGGGCAATTGAAACTGCACATTTAAAAGCCTGTTACAGGGGATGGATGGCACGAGACGCCCCCTCCCTGATGAAGATTGCCATATATCAATATCGAAACGTACGTAGGTCTTACTGAGGCTCTATCCCTGACGGAGCCCCTCTCCCCACCTGGCTGATTGATACAGGGTGTCACTGGTATCGGCATTTGTCTGTGCAGGGTCCTTGGTGGGTCTGATATACACCAAGAGCTGTGTCTAGCACTGCAGCAAGATATGTCTGGCAGTATGGCTTTGAGACAAACAGCAGGTTGATAGACTATACCCACATGTTTTCTTTGCATTATTGAGCTTGCTCTACCCATATGCCTGATATGTGTACACCTCAGCTTATGTCAAATGTGGGGGTGACCCGTCACTAAATTTTAACCTGTTTTTAATGACTATTTGGATGTGTATCCCCACTATGTCTAATAAAATTTGTTCAATTTTTTGCACCTGAAAAACTCTTGTCCTCCTCTCTCTGATATGCTAATGAGTTTGTGCTTATTGGGTATGATTCCAGAAAAACCTGGACCTACCCTTTATTTTGCTATGGTATTTTGGAGTATCCTTTCCTTAATCATAATCATATGTACAGAATCAAATAAGGAAATAAAGTACAGTATGTTAGATTAAGTTACCACAATGAGCTTTTCAGGAGTTTTTACATCTATTGTCACTGCACAAAAAGTGTAGCTTCCCACAATTCTAGAAAAGTGGATGGGATAGGAAGAAGTCTCTTGCCCACTGCTTTTTTTTATAGTTTGTAAGCTAACCTGCGGTGCTTGTTTACAATCCACAACCAACATGTCACTTTCTGTTGCAGGTATGCAAAATTGTATTTGCGGAATTTCTCTGTACAATGACATTATCAACAGGAAATCCACAGTAAAAAACCCATATGCATTCATAGTTAGAGATGAGCGAACTGGTCCCGGTTCGGCTCGAGGCCGGTTCGCCGAACGGGGGTCCCGTTCGAGTTCGGTTCGTCGAACGTTCGACGAACCGAACTCGAACGTATAGGCTATAATGGGAGGCAATCACAAACACATAAAAATGCATTATAAATGTACACAAACAGTTAATAAACATTGCCATAACACTTACCGGTCCTCGCGATCCCTTCTGCACTCTGTCTCCTGCCGCTATTCCATCCGATGATCGCTGAATCCTCCCGGTGACCTGCACTGCCAGCAGAGATGCAGGACCTATCGTGACGTCAAAATAGCCATGTGACCAGTCACGTGGCTATTATCTCATTGGCTACAGACTGGTCACATGACTATGACACGTCATGTAGGACCTGCAAATGCATCTCTCCGGTACACGGTGCACATATGTGTATCGCCGTGTACCGGCGACATGCTCTAGCACACGGTCGACTCCCCGTTCCGTTAGGGACTGGCTGACACAGCCGGTCATTAACGGAGATCACCGTTGCCATAGCAACGCAGTTAGCGGTGACGTAACCGCTAACCGCGGCTCCGAGAGCACCGTTGCTATGGTAACGCGTCTGTCAGCGTTACCGCTAGCAGCCAGCAGTGATCACTCACGGAGTGAAGGCTGCACGCTGCTTCCCGATTGTAGTGATGATTGTAGTGAGGATGGAGGTTCCCCAGCCCCAAGTGATGAGCTGGTGAATCTCATCCTCACTACAATCGTCACTACTACTACTACACTAGTGAGGATTGTAGTGAGGATGGAGGTTCCCCAGCCCCAAGTGATGAGCTGGTGCACCTCATCCTCACTACAATCGTCACTACTACTACACTAGAAAGAAAGAAGACAGAAGAGCAGGATCGTGGAGGGCTGACAGGGGGTAATAAAGATGGAGTCTCTAATGTGTCTGTGTATTTATTTCTATTAAAGTATTTTTTCTCTGTGTGGTGTCTTTTTTTTAACCCTTTATTGGAGATTCTTAATGGCCGGGTCAAACGTGCCTGACATTAAGAATCTCTGGCTTAATACTGGCTGGTAAAACAAAGCCACTATTAACTCATGATTACCCAACAAGCCACCCGGCTCCAGGGCTGTTGGAAGAGTTGGATACAGCGCCAGATGATGGCGCTTCTATGAGAGCGCCATTTTCTGGGACGGCTGCGGACTGAAATCCGCAGCAGAGGCGCCCACAAACCTCGGGCTAACCTGTGCTGCGGATTCCAATCCCCAGCTGCCTAGTTGTACCCGGCTGGACAGAAAAATGGGGCGAAGCCCACGTCATTTGTTTTTTAATTATTTCATGAAATAAGTGAAATAATTAAAAAAAACGGGCTTCCCTATATTTTTGGTTCCCAGCCGGGTACAAATAGGCAACTGGGGGTTGGAGGCAGCCCGTGGCTGCCAGCTGTACCTGGCTAGCATACAAAAATATGGCGAAGCCCACGTCATTTTTTTGGTGGGCAAAAAACTTCTGCATACAGTCCTGGATGGAGTATGCTGAGCCTTGTAGTTCTACAGCTGCTGTCTGCTCTTCTCCATACAGACAGACAGCAGCTGCAGAACTACAAGGCTCAGCATACTTCATCCAGGACTGTATGCAGAAGTTTTTTGCCCCCTGAAAAAATTATGTGGGCTTCGCCATATTTTTGTATGCTGGCCAGGTACAGCAGGCAGGTTCGGCTGCCCCCAACCCCCAGTTGCCTATTTGTACCCGGCTGGGAACCAAAAATAAAGGGAAGCCCTTTTTTATTATTTCATGAATTTCATGAAATAATTAGAAAACAAATGACGTAGGCTTTGCCCCATTTTTGTGTCCAGCCAGGTACAACTAGGCAGCTGGGGATTGGAATCCGCACCACAGGTTGGCCTGAGCTTTCTGGGCCCCACTGCTGCGAATTGCAGTCTGCAGCCGCCTCAGAAAATGGCATTTTCATAGAAGCGCCATCTTCTGGCGCTGTATCCAACTCTTCCAGCACCTGCCTGCTATACCTGGCTAGCATACAAAAATATGGCGAAGCTCACGTCCTTTTTTTGTAGTTTTTTGGCAAAAAAAATAAAAAATGCTTCCCTGGATTTTCCATTGCCAGTGAAGGTAACACCAAGCAGTGGGGGTTAGCAGCCAGTAGCTGCTTGGATTACCATTAGCTAGCAATACAAAAAATGCAGCGGGAGCCCATATATATTTTTTTAATTATTTATTTAAATAACTAAAAATAAAATGGGCTTCCCTGTATTTTGATTGCTGGACATCACAGTGCTGTAAAAATAAATCTTTAAAAAAATGACGTAGCGCTCCGCGGTATTTTTGATTCTCAGCGCAGATAAAGCAGACAGCTATGGGTTGCCACCCCCATCTGCCTGCCGTTACCTTGGTTGGCAATCAAAATACAGGGAAGCCCATTAATTTTTTCTATTTAAAAAATAGTTAAAAAAAAAAAATTACGTTGGGTCCCCCCATTTTTGATAGCCAGCTAGGGTAAAGCAGACAGCTGTAGCCTGAAAACCACAGCTGGCAGCTTTACCGTGGTTGGGGATCCAATGTGGAGGTCCCCTCAGGCTCTTTTTTATAATTATTTTATAAATATTAATAATTACACAATAAAAGTAGGGTCCCCCCCCCAAATTGGATCACCAGCCAAGGTAAAGCGGACAGCTGTGGTCTGGTATTCTCAGGGTGGGAAGGTCCATAGTTATTGGGCCTTCACAGCCTAAAAATAGCAGGCCGCAGGCACCCCAGACGTGGCGCATCCACTAGATGCGCCAATTCTGGCGCTTCACCCCAGCTCATCCCGTGCCCTGGTGCAGTGGCAAACGGGGTAATAAATCGGGTTGATACTAGCTGTAAAGTCACCTGAGATCAAGCCCAGCAGTTTGTGATGTCATGGCGTCTATTAGATACCCAACATCATAAACTGTCAGTACTAACAAAAACAAAAAATCGACAAAAGAAATTTATTTGAAAAAACAGTCCCCAAAACATTTCCTCTTTCACCAATTTATTGTAAGAAAAAAAATAAAGGGGTCCCACGACGACTCTGGACCGTCTAGAATATGGGGGGGAGACACTCAGGGAACGTATCCCCCATTTTCTAGGAGTGCGGACCCTTCATGTGAGGAGTGTGGGTGCAATGAATCTGCACTCACTCTCCCCGGGTCCACAGCAGCAGAGTCCATGTCGTAATGGTTGCTACCAAAGCTGCAATGCCCTGCTCATGAGGTAAGGGCATGCCTAATCAGGAGAACTACTGTAGAGGAAGCTCTGCTCACTGTTATATAGGTGCTCAGAGGTAATAATAGATAAAATTAGTGAGTAACCTCGGCACTCTATATCTCCCAGACTAAGTCAGTAAGTCACAATGGATAGTAATGCAAAATCACTCTTCATTGGTCCGTATTAAGAACATTTTTTTTTCATAAGCATATATGTTTTTGTCCAAAACAAGTTACAAATGACGTTTCGGCCTGAGCCTTCGTCAGATTGGACTTATCTGCATGTAATCATGAAAAATGACAATAATCAGTATCACATAAGAGTGAGAGAACAATAACATAAACTCGAACAATGTAGAGGTACAATTGGGATGCAGCAAAAAAATTGCAACACAGCAAGAAATGAAACACATGATACAAATGTCATAATACAATACAAGGACAATATAGTAATGACAAATATGGGGTCAGAGTAGGCTTAGACAGCTCTGGTACGAAAGAGATGTCAATCATAAAGTAACATGTGCAGTAGGTGTAGAGCTACAGTATGCATGGCAGAGCTAATGGGTAGACCGACCATAGAAAAAGAACGGAGAAAAAGTGGAGAAAAAATGGAGAAAAAGTGGAGAAAAAGTGGAGAATAAATGGAGAAAAAGTGGAGAAAAAAGTGGAGAAAAAGTGGAGAAAAAGTGGAGAAAAAGTGGAGAAAAAGTGGAGAATAAATGGAGAATAAATGGAGAAAAAGTGGAGAAAAAGTGGAGAAAAAAATGGAGAAAAAGTGGAGAAAAAGTGGAGAATAAATGGAGAAAAAGTGGAGAAAAAGTGGAGAAAAAGTGGAGAAAAAAATGGAGAAAAAGTGGAGAAAAAGTGGAGAATAAATGGAGAAAAAGTGGAGAAAAAGTGGAGAAAAAAATGGAGAAAAAGTGGAGAAAAAGTGGAGAATAAATGGAGAAAAAGTGGAGAAAAAGTGGAGAAAAAGTGGAGAAAAAGTGGAGAAAAAGTGGAGAATAAGTGGAGAAAAAGTGGAGAAAAAAATGGAGAAAAAGTGGAGAAAAAGTGGAGAAAAAAATGGAGAAAAAGTGGAGAAAAAAATGGAGAAAAAGTGGAGAAAAAGTGGAGAATAAATGGAGAAAAAGTGGAGAAAAAGTGGAGAAAAAGTGGAGAAAAAGTGGAGAAAAAAATGGAGAAAAAGTGGAGAAAAAGTGGAGAAAAAAATGGAGAAAAAGTGGAGAAAAAGTGGAGAAAAAGTGGAGAAAAAGTGGAGAAAAAGTGGAGAAAAAAATGGAGAAAAAGTGGAGAAAAAGTGGAGAAAAAGTGGAGAAAAAGTGGAGAAAAAGTGGAGAAAAAAATGGAGAAAAAGTGGAGAAAAAGTGGAGAAAAAGTGGAGAAAAAATGAAGAAAAAGTGGAGAAAAAGTGGAGAAAAAGTGGAGAAAAAGTGGAGAAAAAGTGGAGAATAAATGGAGAAAAAGTGGAGAAAAAGTGGAGAAAAAAATGGAGAAAAAGTGGAGAAAAAGTGGAGAAAAAGTGGAGAAAAAAATGGAGAAAAAGTGGAGAAAAAGTGGAGAATAAGTGGAGAAAAAGTGGAGAAAAAAATGGAGAAAAAGTGGAGAAAAAGTGGAGAATAAATGGAGAAAAAGTGGAGAAAAAGTGGAGAAAAAGTGGAGAAAAAATGGAGAAAAAGTGGAGAAAAAGTGGAGCACCCTTTGGTGCCTTTCATGTGGCACTAAGGGGTGCTTAGCTTTGTATTTTGCCAAAAAAATGAAAAAAAAATGACGTAGGGTTCCCCCTAGTTTTGTAGCCAGCTAGGGTAAAGCAGACGGCTGCAGCCTGCAGACCACAGCTGGCAACCTCACCTTGGCTGGTAATCCAAAACTGAGGGCACCTTACACTGTTATTTTAAATTAAATAAATAATTTAAAAAAAAAACACGTAGGGGTCCCCCAAAATTGGATCACCAGCCAAGGTAAAGCAGACAGCTGGGGCCTGATATTCTCAGACTAGGGAGGTCCATGGTTATTGGACTCTCCCAAGCCTAAAAATAGCAGGCCGCAGCCGCCCCAGAAGTGGCGCATCCATTAGATGCGCCAATCCTGGTGCTTCGCCCCAGCTCATCCCTCGCCTTGGTGCGGTGGCAAACGGGGTAATATATGGGGTTAATACCAGATGTGTAATGTCACCTGGCATCAAGCCCTGGGGTTGGTGAGGTCAGGCGTCTATCAGATACCCGACATCACCAACCCAGTCAGTAATAAAAAAAAATAGACGACAAACACATTTTTATTTGAAAAAACACTCCCCAAAACATTCCCTCTTTAACCAATTTATTAGAATGAAAAACAAATCCAGGTCTGCTGTAATCCAAGGGGTTGCCATTACGATCCACACTGTCCCAGTCAATGAAGAGCAGGATGTTCCCCATTGGCTGGGAGAGCAGTGCAGTGACCTGAGCTAACATTAATGGGTCAGCCCAGGTCACTGCAGGGGATGACAAGTGCTGCTGTCAGCGAGGTACATTACCTGCGCTGATCTCCAGCACTGCCGACAGCCCCTGTCACTGAGTTCAGTGACCGGCGCCTTCACAGCCAAATATCGCGAGAGGTCCGTGACGTCACCGCTAGTCAGTCTCGGGTCGGAAGCGAGAGGTGATGTGACAAGCGGCGGCCATGGAGGACAGTGACAGCGCTGAGGTCGGGATGGCGGGACTTCATCACTGCAGGTAAGCCGAGCGGGGGGGGGGGATGTGTGTGTGTGTGTGTGTGTGTATGTATGTGTACGTGTGTGTGTGTATATGTGTACATGCCGCGGGCAGGAGGGGGTGGAGCGAGCTGAGCGGGAAGTGTGGGCTTCCTGCACGTAACTAAGATAAACATCGGGTACTAACCAAAGCGCTTTGCTTGGATACCCGATGTTTATCTTGGTTACCAGCTTGTGGCAGGCTGCCAGCGATGGCTCCTGCACACTGTAGCTATAAAAAGCCCTGCTTTTTGCTGCTAGAACCGTTCTCGAACGTATCTAGAACTATCGAGCTTTTGGAAAAAGCTCGAGTTCTCGTTCGATCTCGAACAGCCCCAAAAATCACTCGAGCTTAGAACTGGAGAACCTCGAACCACGAACCGCGCTCAACTCTATTCATAGTACATTTCTACAGTATAACTCCACTAAAAAGGCATGTAATCCACACATGACTGTATAACTAAAATTTTGTCAAAGCCAAGTACCTAGAAGTTATAAAAAAACAAAACTTTATTTAAAACATACATGATATAAATAGAAAATAAAAATTCAGCATCAAAAAGTGCTAGAAATGCAGTTAGAAAATATGCAATGAGAAAATGCAAATAAATAAAACAGAGCAATGGGTGCAAAATGCTGCCTAAAGACTAAAAGAAAATCTACAGCACTCAAAACATATTGAATATATATTGTGGAAACATAGACTTAGGAAAAAAGGAATGGTTCAGAATCTGGTTTTATATATATATATATATATATATATATATATATATATATATATATATATATACAGTTAGGTCCAGAAATATTTGGACAGTGACACAATTTTCGCGAGTTGGGCTCTGCATGCCACCACATTGGATTTGAAATGAAACCTCTACAACAGAATTCAAGTGCAGATTGTAACGTTTAATTTGAAGGTTTGAACAAAAATATCTGATAGAAATTGAAATTGTAGGAATTGTACACATTTCTTTACAAACACTCCACATTTTAGGAGGTCAAAAGTAATTGGACAAATAAACCAAACCCAAACAAAATATTTTTATTTTCAATATTTTGTTGCGAATCCTTTGGAGGCAATCACTGCCTTAAGTCTGGAACCCATGGACATCACCAAACACTGGGTTTCCTCCTTCTTAATGCTTTGCCAGGCCTTTACAGCCGCAGCCTTTAGGTCTTGCTTGTTTGTGGGTCTTTCCATCTTAAGTCTGGATTTGAGCAAGTGAAATGCATGCTCAATTGGGTTAAGATCTGGTGATTGACTTGGCCATTGCAGAATGTTCCACTTTTTTGCACTCATGAACTCCTGGGTAGCTTTGGCTATATGCTTGGGGTCATTGTCCATCTGTACTATGAAGCGCCGTCCGATCAACTTTGCGGCATTTCGCTGAATCTGGGCTGAAAGTATATCCCAGTACACTTCAGAACTCATCTGGCTACTCTTGTCTGCTGTTATGTCATCAATAAACACAAGTGACCCAGTGCCATTGAAAGCCATGCATGCCCATGCCATCACGTTGCCTCCACCATGTTTTACAGAGGATGTGGTGTGCCTTGGATCATGTGCCGCTCCCTTTCTTCTCCAAACTTTTTTCTTCCCATCATTCTGGTACAGGTTGATCTTTGTCTCATCTGTCCATAGAATACTTTTCCAGAACTGAGCTGGCTTCATGAGGTGTTTTTCAGCAAATTTAACTCTGGTCTGTCTATTTTTGGAATTGATGAATGGTTTGCATCTAGATGTGAACCCTTTGTATTTACTTTCATGGAGTCTTCTCTTTACTGTTGACTTAGAGACAGATACACCTACTTCACTGAGAGTGTTCTGGACTTCAGTTGATGTTGTGAACGGGTTCTTCTTCACCAAAGAAAGTATGCGGCGATCATCCACCACTGTTGTTATCCGTGGACGCCCAGTCCTTTTTGAGTTCCCAAGCTCACCAGTCAATTCCTTTTTTCTCAGAATGTACCCGACTATTGATTTTGCTACTTCAAGCATGTCTGCTATCTCTCTGATGGATTTTTTCTTTTTTTTCAGCCTCAGGATGTTCTGCTTCACCTCAATTGAGAGTTCCTTAGACCGCATGTTGTCTGGTCACAGCAACAGCTTCCAAATGCAAAACCACACACCTGTATTCAACCCCAGACCTTTTAACTACTTCATTGATTACAGGTTAACGAGGGAGACGCCTTCAGAGTTAATTGCAGCCCTTAGAGTCCCTTGTCCAATTACTTTTGGTCCCTTTAAAAATAGGAGGCTATGCATTACAGAGCTATGATTCCTAAACCCTTTCTCCGATTTGGATGTGAAAACTCTCATATTGCAGCTGGGAGTGTGCACTTTCAGCCCATATTATATATATAATTATATTTCTGAACATGTTTTTGTAAACAGCTAAAATAACAAAACTTGTGTCACTGTCCAAATATTTCTGGACCTAACTGTATGTATATATATATATATATATATATATATAGTACAGACCAAAAGGTTGGGCACACCTTCTCATTCAAAGAGTTTTGTTTATTTTCATAACTCTGAAAATTGTAGATACACATTGAAGGCATCAAAACATTGAATTAACACATGTGAAATGAAATACTTAACAAAAAAGTGTGAAACAACTGAAAATATGTCTTATATTCTAGGTTCTTCAAAGTAGCCAACTTTTGCTATGATTACTGCTTTGCACACTCTTGGCATTCTTTTGATGAGCTTCAAGAGGTAGTAACCGGAAATGGTCTTCCAACAGTCTTGAAGGAATTCCCAGAGATGCTTAGCACTTGTTGGCCCTTTTGCCTTCACTCTGCGGTCCAGCTCACCCCAAACCATCTCAATTAGGTACAGGTCTGGTGACTGTGGAGGCCAGGTTATCTGGCGTAGCACCCCATCACTCGCCTTCTTAGTCAAATAGCCCTGACACAGCCTGGAGGTGTGTTTGGGGTCAATGTCCTGTTGAAAAATAAATTATTGTCCAATTAAACGTAAACTGTATGGAATAGCATGCCGCTACAAGATGCTGTGGTAGTCATGCTGGTTCAGTATGCCTTCAATTTTTAATAAATCCCCAACAGTGTCACAAACAAAGCACCCCCAAAACGATCACACCTCCTCCTCCATGCTTTACAGTTGGAACCAGGCAAGTAGAGTCCATCCGTTCACCTTTTCTGCGTTGCACAAAAACACGGTGGTTGGATCCAAAGATCTCAGATTTGGACTCATCAGACCAAAGCAGAGATTTCCACTGGTCTAATGTCCATTCCTTGTGTTCTTTAGCCCAAACAAGTCCCTTCTGCTTGTTGCCTGTCCTTAGCAGTGGTTTCCTAGCAGATGTTTTACCATGAAGGCCTGCTGCACAAAGTCTCCTCTTAACAGTTGTTCTAGAGATGTATCTTCTGCTAGAACTCTGTGTGGCATTGACCTGGTCTCTAATCTGAGCTGCTGTTAACCTGTGATTCTTGAGGCTGGTGACTCGGATAAACATATATCTTCTGCAGCAGAGGTGACTCTTGGTCTTCCTTTCCTGGGGCGGTCCTCATGTGAGCCAGTTTCTTTGTAGCATTTGATGTTTTTTGCTATTGCACTTGGGGACACTTTCAAAGTTTTCCCAATTTTTCGGACTGACTGACCTTCATTTCTTAAAGTAATGATGGCCACTTGTTTTTCTTTACGTAGCTACTTTTTTCTTGCCATAATACAAATTCTAACAGTCTATTCAGTAGGACTATCAGCTGTCTATCCACCAGACTTCTGCACAACACAACAGATGGTCCCACCCCCATTTATAAGGCAAGATTCCCACTTATTAAACCTGACAGGGCAAACCTGTGAAGTGAAAACCATTTCCGGTGACTACCTCTTGAAGCTCATCAAGAGAATGCCAAGAGTGTGCAAAGCAGTAATCAAAGCAAAAGGTGGCTACTTTGAAGAACCTAGAATATAAGACATATTTTCAGTTGTTTCACACTTTTTTGTTAAGTATTTAATTCCACATGTGTTAATTCATAGTCTTGATGCCTTCAATGTGAATCTACAATTTTCAGAGTCATGAAAATAAAAAAACAAGAAAACTCTTTGAATGAGAATGTGTGTCCAAACTTTTGGTCTGTACTGTGTATATATATATAGACAGATATATGTATATATATTTACAATATATATAGCTACAATTTTTCTTCACTCCAAGAACACAGCCCATTTTTACAATAAGGCTTCAGGTTTTTTCCCATCACCACATTCAAAGAGACACTTTTTTATTTTCCTGTTCACAAAGCTGTGTGATGGTTTACCATTGCAGTGTTAGATACATGTTACATGCACACCATTTTTAGTCCTAAATTCTAGTTTTTATCATATTTTTGACAGTACACAATCCAGAAGAGTATAAATACATCTTAACTTTATTAACTAAGTACATATGTTTATGTTCATTTACTATTGTTTATATTTGTTACCCCTTTTACTCAATAAATATATTTTTCATAGAGAAATAATGGTTTTGCAATGTCATATTTGAAAAGTCTTTTTTTATTTTTACAGTAACATAGCATTATGGGAGCCCCACTAGCTTTAATATGATTACTTATACAAGTGGTACATCAGTTTTCGTTGACATCGGTTTTCTTGATTTTTTTTCACTGAAAAATTGACTTAGTTTTTGTTAGTTGCCTCAGATCACTTCGTTTTTGTCTGCATGCCCACATTACTACGCTGTTAATTTTGCGACAATAAAGTGTAATCCACGCATTCTCTTGCTCTGTGTGGCATTATGTGAGTATCACCCCACTCGTCAGTTTCAAATTGTATGCAACAAATGTAAGATAAAATGTATTTATTCTTTACATTAGTATTTTATTTTAATTTTATATTTATTTCTTATTGTTTTAGTATTAAACACTACCTTTATTTTCTATAAAATGTGTTTCTGGTATGTATTTTGCAGTGTCTAAACAAATTAATTGGATTTACATTGATTCCTATGGAAATAATTGCCTCACTTTTCATTGGTTTCAGATTTCACCGATTGTATTTGGACGCATTATCAATGAAAACTGAGTTATCACTGTTTTTCAAGTGTATCATGTTTAGAGAATATTTCACAATAATTAACTTTTATTAATTTTTTTTACTTTAGCTAAAAGGAAAACATAAAAATATTTTATATTTAATTTTACTATTTTAGTACTATAAAAAGGTCTACAAATTCATTAAATATGCATAATAGGGTCCTTATAACTACAAACTACAAACTACAAAGAACAAATTACCCCAATATATTTATTTATTATTTATATATAAGATAAGATAAAACTTTATTGATCCCATAGTGGGGAAATTTGCACATAACTGCAGCTCAATACAGGAGAGGGTGGGATAGAATAAAGAAAGATAAAAACACTGTACACATGTGATATAATATTAAAAATAAAATCACCCATGAAAAACTACAATAAAACAATTACACATATAACAACATAAGACTAAAAAACAATGCCCGTATTATCATTAGGGGAAGGCCAATAGATAAATGCTTACCCTATACTTTTCCCAATCTGTGATTTACTGCCCAGCCAATGGAGGACTACCTTAAAGTAAATGGATGCTCCCGCTCCATGGCGGCTCACCCTATGCAGCCCTCATCTCTTCCTCACCTATCCTATTAGCTTAATCCCCAACCAAATGCCAACAAAATACCACAAAAGAGAGGCAGGGAAAGAAACAACAAAGGTCCTCTATTTAAGGCCCCTTTCACACGTCAGTGATTCTGGTACGTTTGTGCTTTTTTTTAAACGTACCAGAATCACGGACATACGCAGACCAATTTAAATGAATGGGTCTGCTCACACGTCAGTGATTTTTCACTGCACGTGTCTCCGTGCAGCGTACCCGCGTGTGCGTGATTGCCGCACGGAGACATGTCCATTTTTTTCTGGCATCATTGATGTCCCACGGACCACGCAGTGGTGTGGTCCGTGAAACACGTGCCAGAAAAAAACGTGCATTTAAAATAATAAACATTTTTACTCACCCGGCGTCCAGGGATGTCCTCTGCAGCCCGTGCAGCTTGCTGCTTCTAAGCCGACTGATTACTGTCGCGCATATTCATTATGCGCGACACAGCCAACCCGGAAGCAGCTCCTGCAGGGGTCAGCGCCGGCCAGATGCTGCATCGCGGGAGCGATCAGCACCATGGAGAGCGGGAGCGGGCACAGATGAGTTGATTTCTAAGTGCAATCACGGGCCACGGAGAACGGAGCCCGGATTGCACTTAGACAACCCACGTGTGCCGTGATTTTCGGCACATGCAGGGACATTTGCGTGTTTAACACGCCAGTGAAAAACGTCTGTGTTTTTCACTGACGTGTGAAACGGGCCTTATAGGAAGGAAATCAGAGATAGGGAAACATATAGAGGAAGCATCTATCTATTGGCCTTCCCCTAATGATAATAACAGCATTGATTTTTAATCTTATGTTGTTATATGTGTAATATAATATATGGGTAACTGATTTTTTTCTAATTTAGGCCTTATTTTTTCATCATATTATCACTTTAACTCTTTCCTGCATTTGATTGTGAATTAAAATTCTGGGAATTGATCTGCACTGCATGAGTGGAGAGAGCTCAGGAGCGAAGTTCATTTCACACTCAGCTCTAGCCAATACATAGCCAGCATCTCTCCAACAGCTGCAGACCAGAGTTAAGCTTCAGCCATGATTGTTAACCATACAGTGCCTACAAGTAGTATTCAACCCCCTGCAGATTTAGCAGGTTTACACATTCGGAATTAACTTGGCATTGTGACATTTGGACTGTAGATCAGCCTGGAAGTGTGAAATGCACTGCAGCAAAAAAGAATGTTATTTCATTTTTATTTTTTTTTAAAATTGAGAAAAGTTTATTTAGAGGGTCATTTATTATTCAACCCCTCAAACCACCAGAATTCTGTTTGGTTCCCCTAAAGTATTAAGAAGTATTTCAGGCACAAAGAACAATGAGCTTCACATGTTTGGATTAATTATCTCTTATTCCAGCCTTTTCTGACAAATTAAGACCCTCCCCAAACTTGTGAACAGCACTCATACATGGTCAACATGGGAAAGACAAAGGAGCATTCCAAGGCCATCAGAGACAAGATCGTGGAGGGTCACGAGGCTGGCAAGGGGTACAAAACCCTTTCCAAGGAGTTGGGCCTACCTGTATCCACTGTTGGGAGCATCATCCGGAAGTGGAAGGCTTATGGAACTACTGTTAGCCTTCCACAGCCTGGACAGCCTTTGAAAGTTTCCACCCGTGCCGAGGCCAGGCTTGTCCAAAGAGTTAAGGATAACCCAAGGACAACAAGGAAGGAGCTCCGTGAAGATCTCATGGCAGTGGGGACATTGGTTTCAGTCAATACCATAAGTAACGTACTCCACCGCAATGGTCTCCGTTCCAGACGAGCCCGTAAGGTACCTTTACTTTCAAAGCATCATGTCAAGGCTCGTCTACAGTTTGCTCATGATCACTTCGAGGACTCTGAGACAGACTGGTTCAAGGTTCTCTGGTCTGATGAGACCAAGATCAAGATCTTTGGTGCCAACCACACACGTGACGTTTGGAGACTGGATGGCACTGCATATGACCCCAAGAATACCATCCCTACAGTCAAGCATGGTGGTGGCAGCATCATGCTGTGGGGCTGTTTCTCAGCCAAGGGGCCTGGCCATCTGGTCCGCATCCATGGGAAGATGGATAGCACGGCCTACCTGGAGATTTTGGCCAAGAAACTCCGCTCCTCCATCAAGGATCTTAAGATGGGTCGTCATTTCATCTTCCAACATGACAACGACCCAAAGCACACAGTCAAGAAAACCAAGGCCTGGTTCAAGAGGAAAAAAATCAAGGTGTTGCAGTGGCCTAGTCAGTCTCCTGACCTTAACCCAATTGAAAACTTGCGGAAGGAGCTCAAGATTAAAGTCCATATGAGACACCCAAAGAACCTAGATAACTTAGAGAAGATCTGCATGGAGGAGTGGGCCAAGATAACTCCAGAGACCTGTGCCGGCCTGATCAGGTCTTATAAAAGATGATTATTAGCTGTAATTGCAAGCAAGGGTTATTCCACAAAATATTAAATCTAGGGGTTGAATAATAATTGACCCACACTTTTATGTTGAAAATTTATTAAAAATTAACTGAGTAACATAACTTGTTGGTTTGTAAGATTTATGCATCTGTTAATAAATCCTGCTCTTGTTTGAAGTTTGCAGGCTCTAACTTATTTGCATCTTATCAAACCTGCTAAATCTGCAGGGGGTTGAATACTACTTGTAGGCACTATATATATGCCACTTTAAACTCTGACCTTAGCAGTTAAATGGAACTTGTTCCAATGCTCATGAACATTGCTGCTTATTGTTGACCCACTGCGACCAAATTGTGGGGTCCCGATTGGTTAGGATGACAGTCGGGAGTCTGCGGATGGCCCTCCGTCACTGTCATAGGAGCCTATGATTTTAATACAGTACAAAACTTTGTTCTTAATGTATATTATACAAAAAACAAATAGTTGCAGATTTAAGTGCCCTAAGAGGCCAAAAAAGTATGTTAAAATTGAAACATAAACTTAAAAATATTTTTTTAACAAAGTAAATAAAAATTCAAACTATCTCACTTTTGCCCTTTAAAAATAAAAAATTAACAAAAAAAGAAAGATATATTAACATATTTAACATATTTGGAAATACAGTATCCAGAAAAGTCTGATCCTTTAAAATGTGATAGTAATTAACCCATACGGTAAAAAGGTAAAGAAAAAAACCCCAAGATGTTAGAATTGCAATTACATTTTTTGATCAACTCACCTCACTAAAAAAAGCTCAAAAAAGAGATTAAAATGTATGCAAAAACAATCTCTATGTTCAAAATATTTCAAATTTAATAGGTCTCCAAAAAAGCCATACAAATGGGGTTTTTTTTACAAAATTTAAAGTTTTTTTTCATCACTTATATAGAAAATAAATAGATGCAATGTTAGTATTTCTGTAATTACACAGACCTGGAAATAAGGTTTGTACGTCATTTTTACAGTAAACACTGTAAAAAAACAAACCAAAAGCAATGGAGCAATATATATTGTTTTTTGAATGAGGTGAGGAAAAAACAAAATCACCAATACAAAAAATGTACTGGTTTTTAGAGGGTAATGACACAAAGGCAATTTGATGGAGACACAAGCATAGTGAAAACGTTGGGTTATTTGCTTCCTGCTGCCATGATAACCCATTATTACACCCTCATTGGCATGGAAATTCCAATAGGATAGAAAGTAGACTCCCTGTCTTTTGTAAAACTCTTTTTTATTTAATTTTTACTATTAATAACAATATCTGTCTAAGCAGTTAAGGGGCTCATTTCAATGACAGTTATCACAGATAAAAATCTTTTCAATAAGGGATATTGGCAACAGCTTCTGTGCTCGCATAACCATGACAGATTAGCAGCCAGTTCCCTGTTGTCCTTGCCATGGTGACATACTATTATGGTATATGGTAAGAACAAGTTTAAGTCTCATTCCAGGTCTGTCTCGTTCCAGGTCTATCTCTTTCCAGGTCCGTCTCTGTCTCTTTCCCTGTCTCTTTCCCCGTCTGTCTCTCTGTCTGTCTCTTTCCCTGTCTGTCTTTTTCCCTGTCTGTCTCTCTGTCTGTCTCTTTCTCTGTCTGTCTGTGTCTGTCTGTCTTTCTGCCTATGTCTCTTTGACTGTCTCTCTCTTTCTCTATCTCTTTCCCTCTGTCTGTCTCTGTCTGCCTCTGTTTCTTAGACTGTCTGTCTCTTTCCCTGTCTGTCTGTCTGCCTCTGTCTGGCTCTTTGACGGTGTGTCTATCTCTCTCTCTGTCTTTTTCCCTGTCTGCCTCTTACTCTGTCTGTGCCTATGTCAGCCTCTCTATCCGTCTCTTTCCCTTTCTGTCTGAGTCTGTCTGCCTCTGTCTCTTTGGCTGTCTGTATCTCTCTCTGTCTCTTTCCCTGTCTGTCTCTGTCTGTCTGTCTCTTTCTTTCTCTCTCTACCCGTCTTCCCACCGACATCTTATTACCTCACACATAAGCTTCTTATACTAACAATTTATTTTGTTTCTATAGAAACCACTCACAGCTGCTATTAATAACCTATAGCTCGCAGCTCCATTGACTTTAATGGAGGCAGGTTTCTTGGAGAGTAACTGTAAAGCGTGGGGTTGAATTTTCCCATCAAAACATAGTCTACGACGTTCCCTGGGTCACATGAGGCGTCTGTGCAAAATTTCATGATTGTAAATGTGACGGTGCGGATTCCCTTAGCGGACAGACATACATACATACACACACACACACACACACACATACACTCAGCTTTATATATTAGATTTGTAAATTTTATTTGATATTATTTAATCTTCTGAGGGACACATTAACTATTTGCACTAGAATCTAAAGCCATTTCCACCATTTATGCCAGTTAGTAACACTGGAGTGAGAGGTGACCATGGCTTAATGTTTTGAAATGGTTTGTTCATATTTAACCCCTTTACGACCCATGACGGATATATCCGGCATGGAGCGTGTGACGTTAAGCCCCACCCCCTGCCGCGGGCAGGATGCGGCGATCTGCGCACATATCAGCTGTTTTTAACAGTTGACATGTGTGCCTGCATGTTCCGAGTGGAATCGCATTCCACCCGGAACATTTAACCCCTTACATCCCGCTGCCAAAGTCTGGCAGTGAGATGTATATGCGCGCGGCCATGAATTTCACTTACCACCGCCCTCACCAGAAGTCACGTGCATGATCACGTGACTTTTGGTGGTTGCCATGGTAGCACAGGGTCATGTGATGACACCTGTAGCTAACATAAGTCACTTCCTTTCAATGCCGGAATACAGCCGGCATTGAAAAGTAAAGCACCATACTGTATCTGCAGTTCTCAGCTGTGTAGCTGAGATCTACAGATAGAGCAGAGCGATTGGATTGCTGATCACTATAGCCCCCTAGGAAGACTAGTAAGATAAAAAAAAGTTTTAAAAATAAAAAAAAAACCTAAAAGTTCAAATCACCCCCCTTTCGCCCCATTGGAAATTAAAGGGTTAAAAAAATAAAAAATATACACATATTTGGTATTGCCGCATTCAGAAATGCCCGATCTATAAAAAAATAAAATCAATTAATCTGATCAGTAAATGGCGTAGCGGCAAAAAAAATCCAAACGCCAAAATTACTTTTTTGGCAGTTTTTTGGCAGTTTTTGCACACTTGGAATTTTTTTGCTATTTTCCAGTACACTATATGGTAAAACTTTTGGTTTCATTTAAAAGTACATCTGATCCCACAAAAAGCAAGCCTTTATATGGCAAGATTGACAGAAAAATAAAAAAAGTTACGGCTCTCAGAAGAAGGGGAGCAAAAAACAAAAACGTAAAAACGGAAAGTGCCCGGGGGCTGAAGGGGTTAAAGATATTAGAATGTCACAATCGACTCCCTGCATGTTGAGACCAGTGACAGCCTTTTGACTGGAGCCTCTCATCTGGCTCTTTTCATTTAAACGGGTTTCATTTCTTTTGCCACCTAAGTGGTTAAGTGCCAATTTTGCTACTCCAGTTTTTCCAAAACAGTACCTTGCTAAGTGATCAGCTGCACTTACTAAGTAGTCACACCCTTTCAATAGTAGTGTACCCTAGCATTCTCTACTGAAGATATAAACTCATTTTTGTCCTGGCTGCCTGTGAAGAAGGTTCTGCTAGTCTAGTTCCTGTGTTCAGGCAATATCCTTTTGGTTGTTATTTTTCCTCCTGTTTGTCTTTACTTCCCTGGTGTTTTGTTTAGTGCAGCAGTGAGGTCTAGTGTGCTTCATCTGCCCATCACTAGTCAGGGTTACTATAAGGCCTTTTCTAGGGTCCCAGGTTCCTGCTCGGTGACAGTTGCGGACACTGTATAGAGACTGGTGAGGAGAGAAGGGACAGTTCCAGGTAAGATTAGGAGGTGCCCACCTACCCCTCTCACTAGTTCCAGGCTTTCCTGTTGTTTTTCTGTCCCCAGTGCCCCCTTTTTTGTGTTTTTGTTTTGCTTCAGAGGCACGTAGGTCTGAATGCACCTTGCCACGCTTCCTATCCCTGGCAAGCGTGACATTGAGATGAGCAAATATTTCTACATTCAAATTTGTCAGCTTGCCTGAATGTTTCCAAGAAATTATATTTTTGGTTAATCATATCCTTCAATTTCTCTGAAAAATATGTTTGATAGTATTTATTTTCTTCAGACATTATTTTTCTTCAATGCTGTGATGTTCAGCACATGATCTGTGCTATTTGTTTGGTATTTTAATGTTTCCCCTATCTCTATGGTTAAGCTGTGAGAATTGACCTCCTATCACTGTCAAAATTCATCACCAAATAGTTGCTTCTTTCCCTGCTTCTGCTTTTTTACAGGCTATAATATTCCCTTCTATGTAGCTGTATTGTACCATGTGATGCATTATGGATAAATCTCACTAGCCACTCCCACTGTCATGTGAGCCTTCTGTGGCTAATGCAATCTTCTGCAATATGTAAAGTGGTAATGGCCATTTGAGGCTGTGAGGTAAATCCTGGGATATGAAGAGGAATTATAATGTCCATTCATAATTTCTCTCCTCACTCTCTGGTGGCACCCCCTCCCTTCTCCCTTCACTCACCGAGATCCTTCTCAGATGCCAAATATCTGGAAAGGTGTCAAATCCCAGTACACATCCAAAAGCAATCTCCTGTGATATGGAGATTAGGTGTCCTGTCAGGCCTTTACAAAAAAGAGAGAGGAAGACCCCCTGGGGGGTTGTGTCCATTCATCAAAGAGAGTGGACAGGGACTTAGCAAAACCAAAAGGAAGCTAGTCACAGCACGAGAACATATTGCTGGCTCCGTAATATCATACACAGTTATGATATTACCGTGCGTCTCAGCCATACACCCCCTACATCGTTCGAATCGGGACTTTGAGCTGCATCTCTGCATATCCTCAAAGTCTATGTTGCGCCCTGGGGTAGCGAGATATAGAGAACTGCTAGTAGGAGTCCGGTAGATGAGTCGGGCTTGGACTCAAAATGCAGAGGGGACCCGGGCAGATCTGATGACACCAGAACCGCCAAGATCGGACCTCCCAGTCCAGAGTTGCGGGTAATAATCCCTTTTGGGATATTATGTTGGACTCCAGCCAGGGGAGTGGCAGTGCTTCCCTCTGAGGTCACAAAGGTAGGAGGGGACAGGGATTCGGCCAGGTTGATAACCACAGTTCAGACATTTTGGCTTGTTCATTTGCTGGGGGTCACGTGTGGATACACCTGTGGAAAAGTTCCTGGAAACCTGGTCTAACAGCACCCCCTGTGGCCAGATGCACAAGGTAACTGCTTGAATTGTATGCCTGTTTGTAATCCATACCTTGCCTGTAAATGTACTCTTACCTAACTGTATATTCTGTAGATTACTTATTGTATATATTGTAGTTTCTAGTGTGGCTTAGGCTGGTTAAATTAAATAATTAATCTTGGGCTGTTCTGTTATCTCGATCTTGAATCCCACATCTGTGTGCTCGGTTAATAGTTACCGTAAATCGGTTGGTGGCAGCGAGTTTGTGCCAAGGATCATTGAGGGGTGGCCAGTGAGATTTGGGGAGCTTTTATGTATTCCGTCCACGGAGGTCGGGGGAATATATACCCTACTCTCACCGGGAGCCCTTCAAGCATCGGCACAGTAGAATAGTGGCCTCCTTGCTTATTGTCGGGCAATTCCATAATTGGCCTGACGATAAGAGGGGCGCTAGAGAGCGCGTCACGTGCTCTGTCTGTCGGTCGGGAGGTATATAGGAGGGGTGTGACCCCCGCCTATTACCCCCCGATCGTGACAGAGGCCTTTTGTGCAAAGTGAATTGCAAGTTGTTTAAATTCATAATGTTTAGCAAATTACTAAAAATTCTACTTAAAATCAATTGCCATCAAATCAATTTACAAATCTCTATTGGCTCTCTAAAGGATGCAAATGATACACTTTTTTTTTATTCTGTAACAATCTTGTAGATGACAGATGATCATTTTTAATGATTAAAGAAATTTTGATTTTTTTTTTTATTGCCTCAAGCAAAACTAGAAAAAGATAAATTCCACCCAAAGTCCTAAAGATTCCTTATAATAAACGGAGGGGGGATTCAACACTTAAAATAGTAGGGCTATCAATTTATAATTGGTTAATTAAAGGGTTGATAATTATTATTTTTTAAAGATGGACACTAGCGCTCCCACAAGGAATGGGAAAGGGGCTATACTTAACTATGGGGGTATGGAGATGATGCTGGGGGAGGGGGGTTGCACAGGACTAAAAATATCAGTTAAATCTATAAAAAGGGGGGGGAATGGAAGCTGCAGGCAGTTGGCAGGGTCCGCGTAAACCTGTCTAAAAGAAGAAATAAATGAAAAACTACCGCGCTAACTGGATGAGTGGGAAAAGGGAGTGAATGGGTAGACCTAAATTTAGGTATACAAATATGGAGACACAGCAGGGAATTGGTAAACTGTAAGATGATTTATTGTATAATAATTTAAGATAAAGCACAAGTTTTAAAAATATAAAAATATAAATAAAAACAAAGCAAAATAAAAAAAAAAAGAAAAGTAAAACTCTGCTTGGAGGTATTGTGGAGAGGGTCCTGGTGAGGAACATAGGGACAGGAGGGGAGGCTTGGGACCTTTTAGGAATAAAAACTGATAGGAATGAATGCAGGTAAACTGATAATAGGAATAATGAGGATCTAGGTTGAATACTGATTACCTGGTGTTTTTGAACACAATGAGGATGAAAATGTAGAATTTGTGAAAATGACAAGAGGAGGAGAGAACAACTTTTGGTGTTTCCCCTTTATGTAGGAACCTGTAAACCAAAATAAGTAGATTAGTCTGTGTTGACAGTCTGCTCCACAGTGTGGGGGTTCCTAAAAAGGGGGGGGGCAGGGGGTAAACTCACCAGTGCTGGACTTTTGAGTGCCTGTGTATTTGCTTTTGGAGGCCTGATAGATTAGCGATATTTAGGAAAATGTCCTAAAAATATTAGTAGATTGAAATTAGTACTAATAGATAGAGTTGAGCGCGGTTCGTGGTTCGTGGTTCTCCAGTTCGCGGCTCGAGTGATTTTGGGGCATGTTCTAGATCGAACTAGAACTCGAGCTTTTTGCAAAAGCTCGATAGTTCTAGATACGTTCGAGAACGGTTCTAGCAGCAAAAAGCAGGGCTTTTTACAGCTACAGTGTGCAGGAGCCATCGCTGGCAGCCTGCCACAAGCTGGTAACCAAGATAAACATCGGGTATCCAAGCAAAGCGCTTTGGTTAGTAACCCGATGTTTATCTTAGTTACGTGCAGGAAGCCCACACTTTCCCGCTCAGCTCGCTCCGCCCCCTCCTGCCCGCGGCATGTACACATACATACACAAACACACACACACACACACACACACATCCACCCCCCCATCCCCCCCCATCCCCCCCATCCCCCCCCGCCCGCCCGCTCGCTCGCTCGCTCGCTCGGCTTACCTGCGGTGATGAAGTCCCGCCATCCCGACCTCAGCGCTGTCACTGTCCTCCATGGCCGCCGCTTGTCACATCACCTATCGCTTCCGACCCGAGACTGACTAGCGGTGACGTCACGGACCTCTCGCGATACTTGCTGTGAAGGCGCCGGTCATTGACCTCAGTGACAGGGGCTGTCAGTGTGCTGGAGATCAGCGCAGGTAATGTACCTCGCTGACAGCAGCACTTGTCACCCCCCTGCAGTGACCTGGGCTGACCCATTGATGTTAGCTCAGGTCACTGCACTGCTCTCCCAGTCAATGGGGAACATCCTGCTCTTCATTGACTGGGACAGTGTGGATCGTCATGGCAACCCCTTGGATTACACCAGACCTGGATTTGTTTTTCAATCTAATAAATTGGTTAAAGAGGGAATGTTTTGGGGAGTGTTTTTTCAAATAAAAATGTGTTTGTCGTCTATTTTTTTTTATTACTGACTGGGTTGGTGATGTCGGGTATCTGATAGACGCCTGACCTCACCAACCCCAGGGCTTGATGCCAGGTGACATTACACATCTGGTATTAACCCCAAATATTACCCCGTTTGCCACCGCACCAGGGCGCGGGATGAGCTGGGGCGAAGCACCAGGATTGGCGCATCTAATGGATGCGCCACTTCTGGGGCGGCTGCGGCCTGCTATTTTTAGGCTGGGGAGATTCCAATAACCATGGACCTCCCTAGTCTGAGAATATCAGGCCCCAGCTGTCTGCTTTACCTTGGCTGGTGATCCAATTTTGGGGGACCCCTACGTGTTTTTTTTTTTAATTATTTATTTAATTTAAAATAACAGCGTGGGGTGCCCTCAGTTTTGGATTACCAGCCAAGGTGAGGTTGCCAGCTGTGGTCTGCAGGCTGCAGCCGTCTGCTTTACCCTAGCTGGCTACAAAACTAGGGGGAACCCTATGTCATTTTTTTTTCATTTTTTTGGCTAAATACAAAGCTAAGCACCCCTTAGTGCCACATGAAAGGTACCAAAGGGTGTTCCACTTTTTCTCCATTTTTTTCTCCACTTTCTCTCCACTTTTTCTCCACTTTTTCTCCATTTTTTTCTCCACTTTTTCTCCACTTTTTCTCCACTTTTTCTCCACTTTTTCTCCACTTTTTCTCCACTTTTTCTCCTCTTAATCTCCACTTTTTCTCCTCTTATGCTCCACTTTTTCTCCACTTTTTCTCCACTTTTTCTCCACTTTTTTCTCCACTTTTTCTCCTCTTATGCTCCACTTTTTCTCCACTTTTTCTCCACTTTTTCTCCTCTTATGCTCCACTTTTTCTCCACTTTTTCTCCACGTTCTCTCCACTTTTTTCTCCACTTTTTCTCCTCTTATGCTCCACTTTTTCTCCACTTTTTCTCCACTTTTTCTCCACTTTTTCTCCACTTATGCTCCACTTTTTCTCCACTTTTTCTCCACTTTTTCTCCACTTTTTTCTCCACTTTTTCTCCTCTTATGCTCCACTTTTTCTCCACTTTTTCTCCACTTTTTCTCCTCTTATGCTCCACTTTTTCTCCACTTTTTCTCCACTTTTTCTCCACGTTTTCTCCACTTTTTTCTCCACTTTTTCTCCTCTTATGCTCCACTTTTTCTCCACTTTTTCTCCACTTTTTCTCCACTTTTTCTCCTCTTATGCTCCACTTTTTCTCCACTTTTTCTCCACGTTCTCTCCACTTTTTTCTCCACTTTTTCTCCTCTTATGCTCCACTTTTTCTCCACTTTTTCTCCACTTTTTCTCCACTTTTTCTCCACTTTTTCTCCTCTTATGCTCCACTTTTTCTCCACTTTTTCTTCACTTTTTTCTCCACTTTTTCTCCTCTTATGCTCCACTTTTTCTCCACTTTTTCTCCACTTTTTCTCCACTTTTTCTCCTCTTAATCTCCACTTTTTCTCCTCTTATGCTCCACTTTTTCTCCACTTTTTTCTCCACTTTTTCTCCACTTTTTCTCCTCTTATGCTCCACTTTTTCTCCACTTTTTTCTCCACTTTTTCTCCACTTTTTCTCCTCTTATGCTCCACTTTTTCTCCACTTTTTTCTCCACTTTTTCTCCTCTTAATCTCCACTTTTTCTCCACTTTTTCTCCACTTTTTCTCCACTTTTTTGTCCACTTTTTCTCCACTTTTTCTCCTCTTATGCTCCACTTTTTCTCCACTTTTTTCTCCACTTTTTTCTCCACTTTTTCTCCTCTTAATCTCCACTTTTTCTCCACTTTTTCTCCACTTTTTCTCCACTTTTTCTCCACTTTTTTCTCCACTTTTTCTCCACTTTTTCTCCTCTTATGTTCCACTTATTCTCCACTTTTTCTCCACTTTTTCTCCACTTTTTCTCCTCTTATGTTCCACTTATTCTCCACTTTTTCTCCACTTTTTCTCCACTTTTTCTCCTCTTATGCTCCACTTTTTCTCCACTTTTTCTCCACTTTTTCTCCACTTTTTCTCCTCTTATGCTCCACTTTTTCTCCACTTTTTCTCCACTTTTTCTCCACTTTTTCTCCTCTTAATCTCCACTTTTTCTCCTCTTATGCTCCACTTTTTCTCCACTTTTTTCTCCACTTTTTCTCCACTTTTTCTCCTCTTATGCTCCACTTTTTCTCCACTTTTTTCTCCACTTTTTTCTCCACTTTTTCTCCTCTTAATCTCCACTTTTTCTCCACTTTTTCTCCACTTTTTCTCCACTTTTTCTCCACTTTTTTCTCCACTTTTTCTCCACTTTTTCTCCTCTTATGTTCCACTTATTCTCCACTTTTTCTCCACTTTTTCTCCACTTTTTCTCCACTTTTTCTCCTCTTATGCTCCACTTTTTCTCCACTTTTTCTCCACTTTTTCTCCACTTTTTCTCCTCTTAATCTCCACTTTTTCTCCTCTTATGCTCCACTTTTTCTCCACTTTTTTCTCCACTTTTTCTCCACTTTTTCTCCTCTTATGCTCCACTTTTTCTCCACTTTTTTCTCCACTTTTTCTCCACTTTTTCTCCTCTTATGCTCCACTTTTTCTCCACTTTTTTCTCCACTTTTTTCTCCACTTTTTCTCCTCTTAATCTCCACTTTTTCTCCACTTTTTCTCCACTTTTTCTCCACTTTTTTGTCCACTTTTTCTCCACTTTTTCTCCTCTTATGCTCCACTTTTTCTCCACTTTTTTCTCCACTTTTTTCTCCACTTTTTCTCCTCTTAATCTCCACTTTTTCTCCACTTTTTCTCCACTTTTTCTCCACTTTTTCTCCACTTTTTTCTCCACTTTTTCTCCACTTTTTCTCCTCTTATGTTCCACTTATTCTCCACTTTTTCTCCACTTTTTCTCCACTTTTTCTCCTCTTATGTTCCACTTATTCTCCACTTTTTCTCCACTTTTTCTCCACTTTTTCTCCTCTTATGCTCCACTTTTTCTCCACTTTTTCTCCACTTTTTCTCCACTTTTTCTCCTCTTATGCTCCACTTTTTCTCCACTTTTTCTCCACTTTTTCTCCACTTTTTCTCCTCTTAATCTCCACTTTTTCTCCTCTTATGCTCCACTTTTTCTCCACTTTTTTCTCCACTTTTTCTCCACTTTTTCTCCTCTTATGCTCCACTTTTTCTCCACTTTTTTCTCCACTTTTTTCTCCACTTTTTCTCCTCTTAATCTCCACTTTTTCTCCACTTTTTCTCCACTTTTTCTCCACTTTTTCTCCACTTTTTTCTCCACTTTTTCTCCACTTTTTCTCCTCTTATGTTCCACTTATTCTCCACTTTTTCTCCACTTTTTCTCTACTTTTTCTATGGTCGGTCTACCCATTAGCTCTGCCATGCATAGTGTAGCTCTACACCTACTGCACATGTTACTTTATGATTGACATCTCTTTCGTACCAGAGCTGTCTAAGTCTACTCTGACCCCATATTTGTCATTACTATATTGTCCTTGTACTGTATTATGACATTTGTATCATGTGTTTCATTTCTTGCTGTGTTGCAATTTTTTTGCTGCATCCCAATTGTACCTCTACATTGTTCGAGTTTATGTTATTGTTCTCTCACTCTTATGTGATACTGATTATTGTCATTTTTCATGATTACATGCAGATAAGTCCAATCTGACGAAGGCTCAGGCCGAAACGTCATTTGTAACTTGTTTTGGACAAAAACATATATGCTTATGAAAAAAAAATTTTCTTAATACGGACCAATAAAGAGTGATTTTGCATTACTATCCATTGTGACTTACTGACTTAGTCTGGGAGATATAGAGTGCCGAGGTTACTCACTAATTTTATCTATTATTACCTCTGAGCACCTATATACCAGTGAGCAGAGCTTCCTCTACAGTAGTTCTCCTGATTAGGCATGCCCTTACCTCATGAGCAGGGCATTGCAGCTTTGGTAGCAACCATTACGACATGGACTCTGCTGCTGTGGACCCGGGGAGAGTGAGTGCAGATTCATTGCACCCACACTCCTCACATGAAGGGTCCGCACTCCTAGAAAATGGGGGATACGTTCCCTGAGTGTCTCCCCCCCATATTCTAGACGGTCCAGAGTCGTCGTGGGACCCCTTTATTTTTTTTCTTACAATAAATTGGTGAAAGAGGAAATGTTTTGGGGACTGTTTTTTCAAATAAATTTCTTTTGTCGATTTTTTGTTTTTGTTAGTACTGACAGTTTATGATGTTGGGTATCTAATAGACGCCATGACATCACAAACTGCTGGGCTTGATCTCAGGTGACTTTACAGCTAGTATCAACCCGATTTATTACCCCGTTTGCCACTGCACCAGGGCACGGGATGAGCTGGGGTGAAGCGCCAGGATTGGCGCATCTAGTGGATGCGCCACGTCTGGGGTGCCTGCGGCCTGCTATTTTTAGGCTGTGAAGGCCCAATAACTATGGACCTTCCCACCCTGAGAATACCAGACCACAGCTGTCCGCTTTACCTTGGCTGGTGATCCAATTTGGGGGGTCCCCTACTTTTATTGTGTAATTATTAATATTTATAAAATAATTATAAAAAAGAGCCTGAGGGGACCTCCACATTGGATCCCCAACCACGGTAAAGCTGCCAGCTGTGGTTTTCAGGCTACAGCCGTCTGCTTTACCCTAGCTGGCTATCAAAAATGGGGGGACCCAACGTAATTTTTTTTTTTTAACTATTTTTTAAATAGAAAAAATTAATGGGCTTCCCTGTATTTTGATTGCCAACCAAGGTAACGGCAGGCAGATGGGGGTGGCAACCCATAGCTGTCTGCTTTATCTGCGCTGAGAATCAAAAATACCGCGGAGCGCTACGTCATTTTTTTAAAGATTTATTTTTACAGCACTGTGATGTCCAGCAATCAAAATACAGGGAAGCCCATTTTATTTTTAGTTATTTAAATAAATAATTAAAAAAAATATATGTTAGCTCCCACTGCATTTTTTGTATTGCTAGCTAAGGGTAATCCAAGCAGCTACTGGCTGCTAACCCCCACTGCTTGGTGTTACCTTCACTGGCAATGGAAAATCCAGGGAAGCATTTTTTTTTTTTTTTGCCAAAAAGCTACAAAAAAAGGACGTGAGCTTCGCCATATTTTTGTATGCTAGCCAGGTATAGCAGGCAGGTGCTGGAAGAGTTGGATACAGCGCCAGAAGATGGCGCTTCTATGAAAATGCCATTTTCTGAGGCGGCTGCAGACTGCAAATCGCAGCAGTGGGGCCCAGAAAGCTCAGGCCAACCTGTGCTGCGGATTCCAATCCCCAGCTGCCTAGTTGTACCTGGCTGGACACAAAAATGGGGCAAAGCCTACGTCATTTGTTTTCTAATTATTTCATGAAATTCATGAAATAATAAAAAAAGGGCTTCCCTTTATTTTTGGTTCCCAGCCGGGTACAAATAGGCAACTGGGGGTTGGGGGCAGCCGTACCTGCCTGCTGTACCTGGCTAGCATACAAAAATATGGCGAAGCCACATAATTTTTTCAGGGGGCAAAAAACTTCTGCATACAGTCCTGGATGGAGTATGCTGAGCCTTGTAGTTCTGCAGCTGCTGTCTGTCTGTATGGAGAAGAGCAGACAGCAGCTGCAGAACTACAAGGCTCAGCATACTCCATCCAGGACTGCATGCAGAAGTTTTTTGCCCACCAAAAAAATGACGTGGGCTTCGCCATATTTTTGTATGCTAGCCAGGTACAGCAGGCAGCCACGGGCTGCCTCCAACCCCCAGTTGCCTATTTGTACCCGGCTGGGAACCAAAAATATAGGGAAGCCCGTTTTTTTTAATTATTTCACTTATTTCATGAAATAATTAAAAAACAAATGACGTGGGCTTCGCCCTATTTTTGTGTCCAGCCGGGTACAACTAGGCAGCTGGGGATTGGAATCCGCAGCACAGGTTAGCCCGAGGTTTGTGGGCGCCTCTGCTGCGGATTTCAGTCCGCAGCCGTCCCAGAAAATGGCGCTCTCATAGAAGCGCCATCATCTGGCGCTGTATCCAACTCTTCCAACAGCCCTGGAGCCGGGTGGCTTGTTGGGTAATCATGAGTTAATACTGGCTTTGTTTTACCAGCCAGTATTAAGCCAGAGATTCTTAATGTCAGGCACGTTTGACCCGGCCATTAAGAATCTCCAATAAAGGGTTAAAAAAAGACACCACACAGAGAAAAAATACTTTAATAGAAATAAATACACAGACACATTAGAGACTCCATCTTTATTACCCCTGTCAGCCCTCCACGATCCTGCTCTTCTGTCTTCTTTCTTTCTAGTGTAGTAGTAGTGACGATTGTAGTGAGGGGCATCACTTGGGGCTGGGGAACCTCCATCCTAACTACAATGCTCACTACAATCGGGAAGCAGCGTGCAGCCTTCACTCCGTGAGTGATCACTGCTGGCTGCTAGCGGTAACAGCGGTAACGCTGACAGACGCGTTACCATAGCAACGGTGCTCCCGGAGCCGCGGTTAGCGGTGACGTCACCGCTAACTGCGTTGCTATGGCAACGGTGATCTCCGTTAATGACCGGCTGTGTCAGCCGGTCCCTAACGGAACGGGGAGTCGACCGTGTGCTAGAGCATGTCGCCGGTACACGGCGATACACATATGTGCACCGTGTACCGGAGAGATGCACTCGCAGGTCCTACATGACGTGTCATAGTCATGTGACCAGTCTGTAGCCAATGAGATAATAGCCACGTGACTGGTCACATGGCTATTTTGACGTCACGATAGGTCCTGCTTCTCTGCTGGCAGTGCAGGTCACCGGGAGGATTCAGCGATCATCGGATGGAATAGCGGCAGGAGACAGAGTGCAGAAGGGATCGCGAGGACCGGTAAGTGTTATGGCAATGTTTATTAACTGTTTGTGTACATTTATAATGCATTTTTATGTGTTTGTGATTGCCTCCCATTATAGCCTATTGGTTCTAGTTCGGTTCGTCGAACGTTCGACGAGCCGAACTCGAGCCAGACCCCCCGTTCGGCGAACCGCCTCGAGCCGAACCGGGACCGGTTCGCTCATCTCTACTAATAGATAAACCACAGGAATACAAGTGTTAATGATGGTGATAGAAAAATACCTGATGATATGAATGATGTCTTTAGGATATGATATGTGTGCTGGTTTCAGCAACTACATAGGATAGAGACTGAAGTTTCACCTGGTAAAAATGGTATAAGATATTGAAAGCGTATGAATGGAAATGATGTAATCCCATGAAATAACCATATGGAAATAAGGGACAGTATAAAAAATTGGTAATAGTATTGTATAATAAGTGTAAATACCTGATAGGGTGTTTGGTGAATATAAAGAGATAAATAGAAAGGATGTTCATATGATTACTGAAACTGGATAATTTAGCTGGTGCCAACTATTAAAGATAGACAATACAGGTCAGAGTTTTGTTTTTATTTATAGTTTTAAAACTTGTGTTTTATCTTAAATTATTATACAATAAATCAGCTTACAGTTTACCAATTCCCTGCTGTGTCTCCATATTTGTATACCTAAATTTAGGTCTACCCATTCACTCCCTTTTCCCACTCATCCAGTTAGCACGGTAGTTTTTCATTTAATTATTTTTTAATTATTTATTTGGCTGCACTTGCCATGGTCTAAAAAAATAATACATGTACTCACCAATCCTTTGCTTCTCTGACAGTCTCATTTGCCAATTAAAAAAGGGTTTGCATTGACAGCCCCTTTATCTACAATAAATATAAGAACATACAGAATCTTTAAGCGTTTTTAGCCTATTGTCATTTTATAAAAGATCATATTTAACTTAGAGCCTTTATTTTCCAAGAACCTAGACTTTTTAGCCTTGCATAATTATGTTGCTTGTTCTACAATCTTGAATGCTTTAGAAATTAGTGAAACCATGTACGGCTTTTAACCTGACATTTAATTGAAAAGATTAGTATAAACTGACCCATATAATAACTTTTTACCACAAAATTGTAATAAGATTTACCTTACTTGGCACTTAACATAGAAATACCTCTCGTAATTCTAATAGATGCAAACTTTAATTATCTTTAATGATCTTTCTGCCACTAAGTTTAATGCTACCTATTTTAAACGCACCACATTTGTGCTTAACAGTACGATACAAAAAGTTAGAGCAAATGAGGTTCTAAATATACTGCAAAACACAGAATGGAAAGTTTCACTTTTTATTTTAACAACCAAGTTATTGCCTTATTGTGCTTACATTGCAAAAATATATAACAGTACTTGTTTTTTGTTGGGCTATTAATAAAGTGCTGTTTTTTTCTGAAATTGAGGAGCAGATTTTAGGCAAATCCTACCATGTTGTTTAATACAAACACGTCTAATATTCCTTGACATGTGTCACCTCAATATGCAATTTCCAATAGGGTAACAGTAAAATCATTCCATTGCCAACACATTTTTACCATGACTTATTATTGACCATATATTATCAAGGAACCTTAGCTTTCCTTTTTATTGTATTACCAATATTTTACAGATCCTAGAGACTGAAGTGCTATGTGCCCATGGGGAAAGTGTCCTGTAGATATATCCACAGGACATTCCGCAGGAGCTCCCAGAAAACCGCAGCACAACTTTGTCTGTTTCCATGCTGCGGTTTTATTGCGGAATGTCCTTCGGATATGCTGCGGTCATTCTGCATTGAGGATACAGTACCATGGCTTCGGCACTGCATCTTCAATGCAGAACAAGTGCTGGAGTGAAGGTGGAGTTCATACGTACCTCCATCACGCAGCACTAGACTTTCCGGCTGTCTGTCTACCCATTGCCGGAGAAGGTGGGCGGGCCTGAACTAGCTCTGGCTGTCACATGACCGGAGCTCTTGCAGGCCCCCCCACCTCCTGCTCCTGGCTCGACTGCGCTCCTCTGCACCGGTGGTGAAGTGTCTTCTATCAAGGCAGGTAAGTATGAGATTGTGCGGAAAAATCTGCAGGCATAATTGACATGCTGCAGATTTTTCCGCAGGCAAATCAGCATTATTTCTGCTGCGGAGAAAAACGAAACATGGCCACAGCAATCCCCAAATGCCATAGAAATAGCTGGGGACTCGCTGTATTGCGGATTTTTGAAAAATCTGCTCAATTTCCGCGAAAAAATGGCGGTAAATTCCGCAAATTTTCTGCAGCGTGGGCACATAGCCTTATAACAAAAACCCTGTCATCAGCTCATCTCTGTCCCATCTTCTAGCATTTCTTCTACATACATAAATTTAATAACAATGTTTTCATTTTTGCAAAAGTTGGAGACAATGTCATGGTTCTCAATACGTAAGATGTATAAGCTAGATCTGTTGTACTAATTTTATTACTGCTTTGCTAAAATCCTCTGCATAATTATCGCTAAGGTTTTGCCAGAGAAAACTTGTGCCTAATAGGCGAGCCTAATTAGAGCACCATATTAAGATGATAAATATGCTTAAAACTTACATTAAGGCTGTTTCTTAACCCAGAGTTTTTGTTTGCAGAATTTTTCTGGCATAATTTTCAGTTAATAGTTGTTGTTTTTGTGATTTCTGTAATGCTTGCTTTTTTCAAATATCTTTCTACAGTAGGGAGTAAATAACTTTAAAAATCACATGAAAAAGTCACACCTAAGGCTAAGGCTATGTGCGCACATTGCGTTCTTCCGTGACAAATATTCTGCAGCGTTTTGTCACTGCATGTGCATTTAAAAACGCAGCCAAAATGCTGCATTTTGGATGTTTTTTGAATGCAGAATGGATGCAGAATTCATGCATTCTGGATGCTTGCTCTGCCATGGACAGAGCGGGAAAAGCATCCAAAACGCACAAAAGAAGTGACATGTTGCTTTTTAGAACGCATCGATTTTGTAAAAAATTTGGGCATGTAAAACACTGCATTTTAAAACACAACATGCTCATGGAATTTGCTAAATTCTCATAGACTTTGCTGGGGATGCAGAACACATGCATTTACCCTGCAATTTAAAATGCTGCGTAAACGCTTGAAAAAACGCAACGTGCGCACACAGCCTTTCCGTGATCACAAAACAACCTCCACACCCAAAGTTTGTGATAATACTACTGAAAATGCTCTGTTTAATTTTTTTTTCACATTTTACTATTAAATTAAAAGCATGGTGGCTCAGTGGTTAGCACTACAATCTTGCAGCTCTGGAGTCCTGGGTTCAAATCCCACCAATGACAATATCTGCAAGGTGTTTGTATGTTCTCTCCGTGTTTACATGGGTTTCTTCCAGGATCTCTGGTTTCCTCCCTCACTACAAAAACATACAGATCTTAGATTGTGAGCCCCAATGGGGACAGTGTTGCTAATGTATGTAAACCGCTATGGAATTAATAGTGCTATATAAATGAATAAATATATATCATTATTATTATTATTATTATTATTATTATTATTATTATTATTATTATTATTAATGATAATTAAAGCTAACAAATGTATTCTAATAGATATAACAGTTGTGAGCAACTATGGTGCATAGTAAGGCTGAGTTCAGATGTCCAGTATTCATCCATTAGGAATGCATCCTGCAGATAGTGAATGGGAAAAAGTTCTGAAAACAACTTTTTTTGCCCATTCTTAAATAACTCAAGTCTGTTGGATCCGTTTTTTATAACATTGTAGTCTATGGAAAATTGATCCACTAACGGATTGCTATTTAGTCATCCATTTTTTTTGCATTTGTAATGCATCTGTTTTTTTCTTACAGGATCCATTTCAAATGAAAGATAAATAGCAATCTGATAATGGATCCATTCTCTATAGACTCCCATGTTAAGAAAATGGATACAGCAGAATTTATGTTGCCAACGGATCTCTGCAGGATCCATGTTTACAGGACATGTGATCTCATCTACTTTATTATCACCCATCCTTTTTAGACTGTGAGCCCTCGCAGGCAGGGTCCTTTCTCCTTCTGTACCAGTCTGTGTCTTGTTTTGTTTATGAATATTGTACTTGTCCATATTATGTGTACCTCTTTTCACATATAAAGCGCCATGGAATAAATGGCACTACAACAATACTAATCATAATAATAATTTCAACCTAACCTATTGTCTGCAGATTTATACAGATTCAATGTCAGGGAGGCACCAGGACTGAATGGGGGTCATTACAATTTAGGGTTAGCTGTGGACTGCCCTTGTTAGGGCGGGAGCTATATGGTTTAGTGATAGTATGTTAATAGGAAGCTAGGCCCTGCTCCTGACCCATTTTTTTCTGACTGGAGTGGAAGATACACTGACTGGATGGACACGGCTGGACTTGGTGAGATCAATCCATAGTGTTATATCTCGGGGTTGACAATATCATGGGTCCATCCTCTATGTAACTTTTGTAGTGGTATCTGTTCCTTTGTTTTGATATCCTTTCCCCGCTGGGTAGGAAAATAGGTGTTACCCAGAGTTATACTACCTTGACTTATGGGTCACCTGATGAAAACTGTAATCTAACAGTGTTTTAATGCACGGGTACATTTCTTTCTTTATGTGTTTTTATCCTATCATATTAAAGGTTAAGTTTTAATACTTCACTGCTAAATTCACATTACCCATTCTCTGGCAAACAATGTTACATCATTCCAAATACTAACTTCAGTGAACTAATAATGAAATCTCACTAGTAATAACAAATAATTTTTCTAATTACAACAAATTACATGTATTAATGAAAATGCATCTCCAATAAAAAAAATGTTTATATAAAAATTAATGTAACACATTCCATGGCTCCAAAAATAAAAGTATCACACCGTGCCCCAAAACACTGCCCCAAATTATTTTTCTGTTGTACTCTTCTCACCCTTTCCCCACAGCAATATAACACATATAGTCATTTTTTTTTCATACCTACATATATTTTATGTTTGAAATAATGATATCCTTGCTCTACTATAATATTAAATAGTATTTACACTTGTTAAAAATGTTCTTGTAAATATGGACATAGCCTTTAAGATTGTAACTTTTGAATATATTGTTGGAGGCAACTGTTGAAAAAGGGGTTACCTCATCACAGACAAACCCTCTTAAAACACACTATTTAGGATGCTCTGCCGATTTTTCCAGAGGAAGCCATGGACAACCCTTTCCAGGAAATGTAGTAATACTGTACGTGTCGGACATTCAGATGGCTTTGTAAGAGTCTGCCCAAATGGAAGTTACTTGTAGAGAGAGGGCACAAACCTCTAATAGAGCATAGGAATAAAGTTGTCTTTATACACAATACTTTCAAGCCATTGATAGCCATTCAAATAGTAAGACAAGTATCTTGGCTAGCTTTAAACCTATAAGTTTTAAGTTCAATGTTTTTTACTACATCCACTTAGCAGTATAAGTTAACATTTTACATTTATGCGTGAGAGTCAAGCTAGATATTTCTGTGAGGGTAAGCAAACAAGCAAATGTAAGCCAATATTTAGAACATTGACAATGAAAGTTGTGGAGGCTTACCCACCAGTAAATACTAGTTTTCTTTAATAATAAGTGTAATAGAATATTATTCCTGGTCCAATCATGTTATTCCAAAGACATATCTCTCAAGACAAATATTACTAAACATCTGGCTCTCCTGCCAATATTTTGATAATATTGAATCTAAATGGGCAACTATCTAACTGTACTGTGTCTATACAGTCATATGAAAAAGTTTGGGCACCCCTATTAATGTTACCTTTTTTCTTTATAACAATTAGGGTTTTTGCAACAGCTATTTCAGTTTCATATGTCTAATAACTGATGGACTCAGTAATATTTCTGGATTGAAATGAGGTTTATTGTACTAACAGACAATGTGCAATCCACATTTAAACAAAATTTGACCGGTGCAAAAGTATGGCCACCCTTAACAATTTCTTGATTTGAACACTCCTAACTACTTTTTACTGACTTGCTAAAGCAATAAATTGTTTTTGTAAGCTCATTGAGCTTTGAACTTCATAGGCAGGTGTATCCAATCATGAGAAAAGGTATTTAAGGTGGCCACTTGCAAGTTGTTCTCCCATTTGAATCTCCTATGAAGAGTGGCATCATGGGCTCCTCAAAACAACTCTCAAATGATCTGAAAACAAAGATTATTCAACATAGTTGTTCAGGAGAAGGATACAAAAAGTTGTCTCAGAGATTTAAACTGTCAGTTTCCACTGTGAGGAACATAGTAAGGAAATGGAAGAACACAGGTACAGTTCTTGTTAAGCCCAGAAGTGGTAGGCCAAGAAAAATAACAGAAAGGCAGAGAAAAAGAATGGTGAGAACAGTCAAGGACAATCCACAGACCCCCTCCAAAGACCTGCAGCATTATCTTGCTGCAGATGGTGTCAATGTGCATCGGTCAACAATACAGCGCACTTTGCACAAGGAGAAGCTGTATGGGAGAGTGATGCGAAAGAAGCCGTTTCTGCAAGCACGCCACAAAGTCGCCTGAGGTATGCAAAAGCACATTTGGACAAGCCAGTTACATTTTGGAAGAAGGTCCTGTGGACTGATGAAACAAAGATTGAGTTGTTTGGTCATATAAAAAGGCGTTATGCATGGAGGCAAAAAAACACGGCATTCCAAGAAAAGTACTTGCTACCCACAGTTAAATTTGGTGGAGGTTCCATCATGCTTTGGGGCTGTGTGGCCAATGCCGGCACCGGGAATCTTGTTAAAGTTGAGGGTCGCATGGATTCAACTCAGTATCAGCAGATTCTTGACAATAATGTGCAAGAATCAGTGACAAAGTTGAAGTTACGCAGGGGATGGATATGGATATGGATAACAATTACAATGTTCTGGAATGGCCATCCCAGTCCCCAGACCTGAATATCATTGAACATCTGTGGGATGATTTGAAGCGTGCTGTCCATGCTTGGCAACCATCAAACTTAACTGAACTGGAATTGTTTTGTAAACAGGAATGGTCAAATATACCTTCATCCAGGATCCAGGAACTCATTAAAAGCTACAGGAAGCGACTAGAGGCTGTTATTTTTGCAAAAGGAGGATCTACAAAATATTAATGTCACTTTTATGTTGAGGTGCCCATACTTTTGCACCGGTCAAATTTTGTTTAAATGCAGATTGCACATTTTCTGTTAGTACAATAAACCTCATTTAAATCCAAAAATATTACTCAGTCCATCAGTTATTAGATATATGAAACTGAAATAGCTGTTGCAAAACCCCAAATTGTTGTAAAAAAAAAAAGTTAGCATTATTAGGGGTGCCCAAACTTTTTCATATGACTGTATGTACACTGCTCCATATTACAATGCATTTATCGTACAAGATATAAGCAGACCTGTGAAAGTTTGGGTTTGCTGGGACTAGCGGGGATTTAGATAAATTTCTGTTCTCAACTTGGAATTGACCTGAACTCCATTGAAAGTCACTGATTGGACAGTTTGACAGAAGGGCATTTTTTTTCTCGTATACATGTAAGGGGTTGGTTGAGCCCCTGGGAGAAGAAACCCCCCAGAAGCCATTATTATTATTATTTATTTTTATAGCGCCATTTATTCCAAGGCATTTTACAGTGAAAGAGGGTATACGTACAACAATCATTAACAGTACATAACAGACTGGTATAGGAGGAGAGAGGACAATGCCCGTGAGGGCTCACAGTCTATAGGGAATGGATCATGGTACAATAGGTAAAGACAGAGCTGGTTGCGCAGTGGTGTACTGGACTGAGGGTTATTGTAGGTTGTAGGCTTGTTGGAAGAGGTGGGTCTTGAGTTTCCTCTTGAAGCTTTCCACGGTAGGGGAGAGTCTGATATGCTGTGGTAGAGCGTTCCAGAGTATGGGGGAGGCACGGGAGAAATCTTGTACACGATTGTGGGAAGAGGAGATAAGAGAGGAGTAGAGAAAGAGATCTTGTGAGGATCTGAGGTTGCGTGCGGGTAGGTACCGGGAGACTAGGTCACAGATGTAAGGAGGAGACAGATTGTGGATGGCTTTGTATGTCATGGTTAATGTTTTGAACTGGAGTCGTTGGGCGATGGGAAGCCAGTGAAGGGATTGGCAGAGTGGCAAGGCTGGGGAATAGCGAGGGGAGAGGAGGATTAAGTTTGAGTTTAGGATAGATTGGAGGGGTGCAAGAGTGTTGGAAGGGAGACCAGAGAGCAGGAGGTTGCAGTAATCGAGGCGGGAGATGATGAGGGCATGCACTAATGTTTTTCCTGAATCTTGGTTAAGGAAAGCACGGATCCGGGAGATATTTTTGAGTTGTAGTCTGGATGAGGTGAAGAGGGCTTGGATGTGTGGCTTGAAGGATAGAGCAGAGTCGAGGGTTACTCCAAGGCAACGAGCTTGTGAGACTGGGGAGAGTTTGATGGAAAAGCTTCTTGGAGGGGATGAGTGAGGAGGAGGAAAGACAATGAATTCTGTTTTGTCCATCACATCACATCACATCACATGTTTCTAAAATGTGGTTATTAATCTTTATAGTGTGTTATAAGGATGTATTAGAGTTTTATGCATATTGTAATGTATAAGATGTAGCAGAGTAGAGAATGTTACTATGTAGAGGTGTAGCAATATTGAAGATGTAATGTACAGTATGTGTATAGATATAAGGTGTAATGTTATGTAGTATATAATGTATAATGCTTAATAAGGTATTATTAGTGTTATAGGTGCAAGTGAAAAGTTAAATCTGCCCGGTGACAGACAGGTGACAGTTGGGATTCTAGGTTTAGCCAATAGAGAAAGAGCTACTGCTGAGGGAGAGAAGCAGTTGCTGTGGAAACGTCAGTTAGGGCCCAGCCTGTGACAAAGACAGACCTCAGGTCTGAGGAGCAGCAGAGCTGCATGACATAGGTGACAAGAAAAGAGGGAGACCATTACATAGAATAGTTTGACCGAGGAAAATAAGGAACGACTGTCAGAGAATGACAAGTCCTGATGCAAGACAGAGCAGGACAAGGAATGACGTGAGTGTCTTAAGCAGGTGTCCCTGAGGTGTCTTGAGTACCTTATAGCTCGGTCCAGCTATATTTTCAAAATATCTCTAAGAAGGAAAAGACGTGGAACTGCTTGAGGAGAAGAAAGTCTTCCAAGGACTGTGATGTAGTACTAGGCTGGGTGGTGTGGGAAAGAAAAGACTTAGGCGGGCTTTGCACGCTGCGACATCGGTATCAATGTGTTACCGATGCTGCAGCGATAGTCCCGCCCCCGTTGCACGTGCAATATCTAGTGAAAGCTGCCGTAGCGATTATTATCGCTACGGCAGTTTCACACGCACATACCTGCCGTGCGACGTCCCTCTGGCCGGCAACCCGCCTCCTTCCTAAGGGGGCGGGTCGTGCGGCGTCACAGCGACGTCACACGGCAGGCGGCCAATTGAAGTGGAGGGGCGGAGATGAGCAGGATGTAAACATCCCGCCCACCTCCGTCCTTCTCATTGCAGCCGGCGGCAAGTTCCTCTCTCCTGCGGCTTCATACACAGCGATGTGTGCTGCCGCAGGAGCGAGGAACAACATCGCACCTGTCGCTGCACCGGCAATATGGAAATGTCGGAGGCTGCAGCGATGATACGATAACGACGCTTTTGCGCTCGTTCATCGTATCATCTAGGATTTACACACTACGACATCGCAAGTGACGCCGGATGTGCGTCACTTTCGATTTGACCCCACCGACATCGCACCTGCGATGTCGTAGTGTGCAAAGCCGCCCTTATGGAGGTTGGAACAACTGAACTGAAGGTTGTATGCTTAACCCCTTCAGCCCCGGCCACTAAAACACCCTAATGACCGGGCCATTTTTTGCAATTCTGACCAGTGTCACTTTGACAGGTTATAACTCTGGAACGCTTCAACGGATCCTGGCGATTCTGAGATTGTTTTTTTGTGACATATTGTACTTCATGTCAGTGGTAAATTTAGGCCGATATTTTTTGCGTTTATTTGTGAAAATTTAGGAAATTTTGCAAAAATGTTGAAAATTTTGCAATTTTCAAATTTTGAAAATGTATGCCTATAAATCTGAGAAATATGTCACACAAAATAGTTACTAAATAACATTTCCCACAATGTTACTTTACATCAGCGCAATTTTCGAAACAAATCTTTTTTCCGCTAGAAAGTTAGAAGGGGTCAAAGTTCATCAGCAATTTCTCATTTTCCCATAAAATTTACAAACAAATTTTTTTTAGGGACCACATCACATTTGAGGTGACTTTGAGAGGCCGAGGTGACAGAAAATACCCAAAAGTGACCCCATTCTAAAATCTGCACCCCTCACTCTGCTCAAAACCACATCCAAGAAGTTTATTAACCCTTTAGGTGCTTCACAGCAACCAAAGCAATGTGGAAGGAAAAAATGAAAATTTTACTTTTTAACACAAAAATGTTACTTTAGCCATAAAATTTTAAATTTTCACAAGGGAGAAAAGAGAAAGTGCACCCTACAATTTATTGTGCATTTTCTCCTGAGTACGCTGATACCCCATATGTGGAAAAAATCAATTGTTTGGGTGTACGGCAGAGTTCGAAAGGGAAGGAGCGCCATTTGAATTTTTGAACACACAATTAGCTGCACTCATTAGCAGATGCCATGTCGGGTTTGAAGACCCCCTGAGGTGCCTAAACAATGGAGCTACCCCACAAGTGACCCCATTTTGGAAACTAGAGCCCTCAAATAATTTTTCTAGATGTTTGGTGAGCACTTTGAACCCCTGGGGGCTTCACAGAAGTTTATAACGTTGAGCCATGAAAAGAAAAAAAACTGTTGCTTCAACTAGGTAGCTTTTTTTTCACAAGGGTATCGGGAAAAAAATGCAACATAAAATGTATTGTCCATTTTCTCCTGAGTACGCAGATACCTCATATGTGGTGGAAATCAAATGTTTGGACACACGGCAGTGCTCGGAAGGCAAGGAGCGCCATTTGAATTTTTGAACGCAAAATCAGGGTATCAGGAAAAAATGCACCATGAAATTTATAGTGCATTTTTTCCTGAGTATGACGATACCTCATATGTGGTGGAAAGTAATTGTTTGGGCGCATGGCGGGGCTCAGAAGAGAAAGAGCACCATCTGACAGCAAAATTGGTTGGAATCATTAGCTGACGTAATATTGCATTTGGAGACCCCCCTGAGGTGCCTAAACAATGGAGCTCCCCCACAAGTGACCCCATTTTGGAAACTAGACCCCTCAAGGAATTTATCTAGATGTTTAGCGAGCCCTAAGGGGCTCCACACAAGTTGATTATATTGAGCCATGAATACAATTTTTTTTTTTCACCACAAAACTGTTACTTGAACCACGTAGCTTTTTTTTCCACAAGGGTATCAGGAAAAAATGTACCATAAAACGTATTGTGCAATTTCTCCTGAGTACAACGATACCTCATATGGTGGAAAGTAATTGTTTGGGCACATGGCAGGGCTCAGAAGAGAAAGCGCACCATTTGACAGCAAAATTGGTAGGAATCATTAGCGGACGCCATGTCATGTTTGGAGACCCCCTATGGTGCCTAAACAGTGGAGCTCCCTCACAAGTGATCCCATCCCCTCAAGGAAATTATCTAGATGTTTGGTGAGCCCCTTGCACCCCCAGGGGCTCCACAGAAGTTGATAACGTTGAACCGTGAAAATTGTTTTTTTGTTTTTTTTACCACAAAATGTTTGCATCAACTTGGTAGCTTTTTTTTTTTCTTTTTACACCGGTATCAGGAAAAACTGCACCATAAAACGTCTTGTGCAATTTTTCCTGAGTACGCAGATACCTCATATGTGGTGGAAATAAATTGTTTGGGCGTATGGTGGGGCTCAGAAGAGAAGGAACGCCATTTGACTTTTCAAACGCACAGACGCGGTGCACTGATCGACCGCTGCAGGACGCACATTCGGATGAGATACAAAAAGCGTCGGTGATACGGAAAAAAAGAAAAAGTCACGCCAAAAATTGAGCAAGGATGCCGATCCGTTATGTGCATCCCTGATCAGCGCTCGGCGGGACGCACGGACAGATGCGATACAAAAAGCGTTGGGGATACGGAAAAAAGTCACTCCAAAAATTGAGCAGGGATGCAGATTTGTTATGTGCATCCCTGATCAGCGCTTGGCGAGACGCACGGATGGATGCGATACAAAAAGCATCGCGAATACGAAAAAAAGGTCACGCCAAAAATTGAGCAGGGATGCCGATCCGTTATGTGCATCCCTGATCAGCGCTCGGCGGGACGCACGGACAGATGCGATACAAAACGCGACGGGGATACGGAAAAAAAAGTCACGCCAAAAATTGACCACGGATGCAGATCCGTTATCTGCATCCCTGATCAGTGCTTGGCGGGACGCACGGACGGATGCAATACAAAAAGCATCGGGGATACAGAAAAAAGTCACGCCAAAAATTGAGCAGGGATCCCGATCAGTTATGTGCATCCCTGATCAGCGCTCGGCGGGACGCATGGACAGATGCGATACAAAATGCGTTGGGGATACGGAAAAAAAAGTCACGCCAAAAATTGACCACGTATGCAGATCCGTTATCTGCATGTAAGGTGTAAAAATGGACAGGATACAGGGAAAAAAAAAAAGTTATACTCACAGTACCCATAGGAGTAGCAGGAGGAACAGAAGGCAGTCGAGATAGACAGCTGTACAGGAGTCGCAGGCAGGACGTTGGACAGATCAGCAGAAGACCCAGGAAGAAGGACCCAGAGATGGAGGCAGATGTGATCAGGCCAGTGAAGAAATCGGACGACCCGGTGAAGGCAGGTAAGAGGACGTCAAGGGGAGAGGGGAGGGGGAGAGCAGAGGGGAGGGGGAGAGCATAGGGGAGGGGGAGAGCAGAGGGGGGGCGGGAGAGCAGAGGGGGATACCGGAGAAGCAAGGAAAGAAGGAAGGAAGGAAGCAGAATAGAGATGACAGAGGAGGCAGGCAGATCGCAGGGGGAGCAGATCGGGATGTCGGGGGCAGATCGGGGCGTGGGGGGGAAAATCGGGGGGGCACGGGCAGGGGCCATAAAGAGAGCGCGCAGGAGCCATAACGGGAGCACGCAGGGGCCATAGCGGGAGCGCGCACGGGCTGGAAGAAGAGTGCAATACTCACATGAAGCAGGCAAGAAGACGGTGACATTAGCGGCGGCAGCGGTGGCGTGGTACCACAAGTACCAGCCACTCCACGCTGCAGACATGTTGGGGGAGGCTCCCCAGACCAGCACAGGCCTGGGGAGGGCGGCCACCTGCAGATCAGACCGCCCCACTGCACACTGATTGGAGCGATTGCGCGTCATAGCACGATCGCTCCACTCAGTGCTGCAGGGGCTGGGGGCGGCATGTTTGAGATCCACCTATGATCTGCTGTAGCTGCTACAATAGATCATAGCAAGATCTCATAGTATCGCACTAATTCGGGCATTATTTTTGCCGAAATCAGTGCGAATGTTGTGGTTGGCGGTTCAGATTTGAACAGCCAATCACAACGATCATCGATGGGGGGTTGTGATGCCACCCCCCCTGGGGTCAAGCAAAGGTCCCCTGCTGTAAGAAACAGCAGGGGACATCATTTGAAAGCCGTTGCTATGGCCACGGCAATCAAATGAAATTTAGGCAGTAAAATTACGTCCCTGGTCGTTAAGTCACGTTAAAATAGGACGTAATTTTACTGCCCGCGGTCGTGAAGGGGTTAATGATCATCTGTGACGCTGAAACATGTAAGAAGATTTATGCCCACTAGCTAATGTACATTGGTGTTGACAAGTTTATGTTCAGTAAAATGACATTTTTTAGGAACTTTTGGTCTCCCTCAATGAGCTGTGTACCATGTGGTCCTGGCTAGCCCAAACCATCGGCAATATGCGGCTTGCAAAGGCATATCACCTCCAGAGTGCAACACCACACACCCAGCCAGGTCTTCCATTTTCATATAGCGTGCCGGGGTGCGGCAGAAAATTATCTCGCCCACGACTACCACCCCGCACCACGTTACATACACACTAGATCTGTTAACACTGCCTTTACCTCCCGGAGAGAGACGTTCAAACACTGCAAGTGGATAACACTGGATCGAGCACAGGGCTTACCTGAGCACCCCATTTATCGCTCAAGTGGTCAACATACATAAAGCGTGAAACTCTAAACTTGAACACTGATATTTTTTTAAAGTCCGTATTCGGTATGAACACTAAACTTTACTGTTTGGGCTCCCTCATACCTAATCGTAACTTGAGAACCAATATCAAAAACATCATATTTGTGTACCCGGAGTCTTGTCCCTAAACCTGGTGGCTTTTTAAAATGTAGTCCAGTGTCTAGTTACACCCTGACTTTTTTTGCGAACCTCTATCTCTCTCTCTGAATGAATGAATATATATATATATATATATATATATATATATATATATATATTTATATTTTTATATATATATATATATATATATATATATATATATATGTATATATATATATATATTTGTGATTGTATAATGTAAAATTCTCAGTAATTATAATAATTCAGTATAGTGCTGTTATCTTTCCTGCAGAAAAATGCAGCAGCAACCTCTCACATTGCGGAAAAAAGGAAAAAGCATTTCATCCTCTCATAGTGCAGCATACAGTATGCCTGTTAGCATTTATGGGAAGAGAAATTGCTCTATTATCTATTGCTCTGCAGTCCTATATGATATAGCAGAAAATATGATACACTATGCCAATTTATAACAGTGTTTATTATGCTTGCCAAACTAAATTGAGCTAATATCTCTGTGAACAGAGATAGTTTAGTTTTATCCTAAGGTTGAATAATAAAACTTTAGGCCATCACTGCCATTTATATCAGAGACTTTCCTCATCTGTCATAACACAGAAGCTATGAAAAATGAAATCCTAAATTTAATTTAGAGGCCAATTTGCAGTTAATCTATGGAGTAATTCCGCTGTGAATAATGCAGCAATTTGGATGCATGGTCAGTCAATCCAGTTTGATTTATTAGGATTTAAACATTTTTTCTCTCATTAATGATAATTATGCCACACAGGAAAAGATTTTTCTCTAGGTAGCTTTTCCCACATTGTATCATCAGTTTGTTAAGCTTCTTTGTTTTGAAAACTCAATGTAAGAGAAAGCTTTCATCCAAAGATATATGAGGCATTTATATTCTGAACTGTATCTCTTCAAAGCATATGTATGAAGTGATGGAATAGGATTGGTTTATGACTGTTTCAATTAAGTGTAAAAATGTGAATATGTTAGCATAGGAATGATATTCTTTGCTGAATCATTGAAGTTGAAGTTTTGCAGCAATAGATGAAGCCAGCAGATTAAACACACTTTATTATTTTTTGAATTGAGGAATTAAATATTTACATGTATCCCCAAAGATTAAATTCTAATGAATTAACTCCTACACAACCTTTCACATATATTTATGGCAAAGGTAATGTCTCTACCTTTGATGCGGGCGCACGCGCTGACCCCACATTTTTTCTTGGACAAGATGGCTGATTAGATCAAATAGAAAAAAAATCTGATGCTGTAATCCGAATCTTCATTTTACAAACTTCTCTCGTACTGTGCTAGTTTTCTGTAATACACTACCCCAGACAAGCCATTTTTAAGAGTGCTTTAAAAACATATCTCTTTAGACAAGCCTATCACCTCATTTCACTAACATAAATCTCCCCTTTTCCCTCCTTCAAATTTTAAATCCGAATCTGCATATTTATCTGTCTCCCCATCCTCCATTCACCCAATAAGACATGGTAACTGCACTTAGACAGACAATGGTTCATGATTGGATTATGAAGCTTCTTCAAATGCCCTATTTTTCATGATGATGGTTGGACCATATAGGTGAAGCACATTTTACTTTTTGCCTAATGTGTCCTCCCTATTTCTTTTTATATTTTAAGCTTGCGAGCATGACACTCACTTTTCCTGTAACTGATGAACTATGTTACTTTGTGATGTCTTTATTATCTGTAAATTTCTCCACTCAATTGTAAAGAGTTTTGGAATATGTTGGCGCTAAATAAGTAAAATTATTATTTTTATTTCACGTTCTTTTGAAAACTTTGCCTGCATTCACGGAAGAGCAATCGCTCTGAACATCTGAAGCAATTGGACAGGGCATACTTCAAATTCCCTAAGGGAACTAATAAAATCAATAATATATGTTGAAAAAAGTTTTTAAAATATGAATAAAACACCTAAAAATTCAAATCACCCCTTTTGCTCCAATGAAAATAAAACAAATACAAAAAATAAAATTACACATATTTGGTATCATTGCTTTAAAAAATTACCGATCAAAATATAAAAGCAATTCATCTGATAAGTAAAGGGCATAGCAAGACAAAAATGAAAACAACAGAATTATACGTATTTTTGGGTCACCCAAACTTTGCATTAAAATGCGTTACAGGTGATCAAAACATCGCATCTATCCAAATTTGGTATGATTAAAAATGTCAGCTCAAGATGCAAAAAAATAAGCCATCTCACAGTGCCAGACCCTAAAAAGGATAACGCTATTCTTTTTTTTGGACAATCTTATGATTTTTTTTTACCACTTACCATTTACACCAAATGTTTGATATATATGATATCATTTTGACCTGGGGAATCATACTGCAAGATCAGTTTTACCATATAAATGAACATAGAAAATAAAAAAACTAAAAAGAATTGTGGAATTGCACTTTTTTTTCAAACTTTACCGCAATTGGAAATTTTTCCCTGTTTTACAGTACACTATATGGTAAAATTAACTATGTCATTGAAATGTGAAGCCCCACAGGTGTTGTGTCGGGGCATTACCTTCAGGGACTCCACGTGGGATGATCTGGTCACAGGTAGGGAACCTTCTCTTTAGGATTTTTGTGACGCCACTCTCGGTATTGCGGTCAGGGGACCGCCACTGCAGGTTGAAGGATGCCTGGGGTTGTTGGTAGGTGCAGTTAGATGGTGTGGCCCCCCGAGAGTAGGGCTGGCCCCAGGGCCCGCTTTGAGTGGGTGGAACCACAAGGCGCAGAATGACTCAAACACAATCCAGGGAGTCTTTTAACGTGTTTACTCACTGTTTGGTGGTTACGCTGAGATGCCCAGGCGACACTGTGATAACCAGGTGGAACCAGGAATCCCAGAAGGCAGTTCTGTGGGTAGCTGTCCACTCGCCCTCCTTGCACTCCTTTTGTTTGGGAGGACCCCTTACATGAAGTATGGTAGGATTCCTCCAGGGAAGCTGTTTCTGACCCCGCTCCCCTCTCTGGCCGATCTGCTGGCAGCGTAGACCTTGGTGAGATGGCTTCTGGCCCTATCCCCTTATGGACCTCCTGGTTGCTGCTTGGGCTCAGACTCTGTGTTGTGGTGGTGAGGGTGTGAAGTACCCCCACCTGAAGGTTGAGTAGCTCTGGATGATTAGCTGTCTGCTCTGGGGACCTGTCTCCCTTTGCGTGCTGGAATACCAGTGATCCCCTTACTCGGCCACCTTTCTCTGGGTGTCTTTCAGGCTGACCCACAGGTATCTGTTCTCCCCCGTTTTCAGCTACTGGCTAGCAGGAGAGACCCTCTGTTCCCTTCCACACTCCTTAACACTCTGCTCCAGACTGCTTGCTCCTCCTTCCCTTCCTGTCTCCCCTGCTTCCTAGCAACCAGCCTCTGGGCACACCCCTTGATGGGAATTGAAAGTTAACCCCTTCTGGCTACCAAAGGGTCCCTACTAATGGTGTGGGAGACCTAGTCACTATGTGTTCACACCTCATCCTGGCCTTTGGAGATTACCTGGAAGCACTGACCCAGCATAGGTGCAATACTCTGTGGTGCCTGACCAGGTCAGGGGCGCCACACAAAAGTATCATAGTATCATAGTATCATAGTTTTTAAGGTTGAAGGGAGACTCTAAGTTCATCTAGTTCAACCCGTAGCCTAACATGTTGATTCAGAGGAAGGCAAAAAAACCCCAATGTGGCAAACAAGTTCCAATGGGGAAAAAATTTCCTTCCTGACTCCACATCCGGCAATCAGACTAGTTCCCTGGATCAATACCCTGTCATAAAATCTAATATACATAACTGGTAATATTAAATTTTTCAAGAAAGGCATCCAGGCTCTGCTTAAATGTTAGTAGTGAATCACTCATTACAACATCATGCGGCAGAGAGTTCCATAGTCTCACTGCTCGTACAGTAAAGAATCCTTGTCTGTGATTATGATTAAATCTTCTTTCCTCAAGACGTAGCGGATGCCCCCGTGTTCCAGTCGCAGGCCTAGGTGTAAAAAGATCTTTGGAAAGGTCTCTGTACTGTCCCCTCATATATTTATACATTGTGATTAGATCCACCCTAAGCCTACGTTTTTCCAAACTAAATAACCCAAAGTTTAATAACCTGTCTTGGTATTGCAGCCCACCCATTCCTCTAATAATCTTGGTGGCTCTTCTCTGCACCCTCTCCAGTTCAGCTATGTCCTTCTTATATATCGGTGACCAGTATTGTACACAGTATTCTAAGTGCGGTCGCACTAGTGACTTGTACAGAGGTAGAACTATATTTTTTTCATTAACACTTATACCTCTTTTAATACATCCCATTATTTTATTAGCCCTGGCAGCAGTTGCCTGACACTGTCCACTAAAGTGAAGTACAACTTGTCCTGCAAAAAACAAAATAAAGAAAAATAAAAATGTTATGGCTCTTGAAAGAAGGGGAAGAAAAAACTAAAATGAAAAATGGGAAATTATCAGGGGGAAAGGGGTTAATGATTATCTGTTTAAACATTTATCTGTGCAGGTCTGTTTTGGAAAAGCTGTTTAACCCATATGACATCCACCGTACATCTATAGAGTCACGGGAGATGCATTCTCGTAACATGTATGGCGAGATGATCGCACGCACTCACAAGCAGCGCCTAAAAAATCATCAGTGTGAGTCAGCTATATTTCATAGTTGACAACCTGCTGTGATTGCCTCAATCAACGTTAGCACCGATAGTGGACGTTTAACCCCTCTGATGCTACTGTTAATAGCAAAAGCAGCATCAAATTGGTTACCAGAGAGAGGGGGCTTCCTATTTCCTCCCAACAGCACAACACTATTGCAATAGTGCTTATGGTCTGCATGGTGACCCTAGGCCGAATAATGGCTGTGGTGTCACCCAGTCATGATGACATGTAATGTGCTGCCTTGGGCAAGCCCTGACATGCTTCTTGCCTTTGTCTTATTCTGTGATCTAAACAGAATTAAAATATAAATGCAACACTTCTGTTTTTGCTCCCATTTTTATTCACAATTTTGTCTAAATCTGCATTAGTGAGAACTCCTCCTTTGTTTTTTGTGTACATTGAAAACATCTTTATGCAAACATAAGTGTTGCGTTAATATAGATATTCAGTGTAATAGCCTGCAATGTAAAAGCATTGTAGAGTGTTAAGCCTGCTTTACACGTTGCAATTTCGCATACAATATCGTATGCAATTTGCAATGCCCCCATTGTATGTGCAGCACGTTCAATTTGTTGAACGTGCCACACAAACGATTAACCCCCGTTACACGTACTTACCTTCCATACGACCTCGATGTGGACGGCGAATGTAGGTAAGATCTGTTCATCATTCCTGGGGTGTCACACATTGCGATGTGCGCTACCCCGGGAACGTTGAACAATCTGATGTGCAATTCTAGAGAAATGTACGATGTGTATGCGATGAACGTTTTAACGTTCAATCGCAATCGCACGTACCTGTCACACACTGCAATGTAACTTACAATGCCGGATGTGTGTCACTTACGACGTGACCCCGCCGACACATTGTAAGATATATTGCAGCGTGTAAAGCAATCTTTAGATCAGCGATCAGAAAATTGAAAGATAATGAGCAATCCTGGGACAAGGTAAAAAAATTAAAAAGTTTAAAAACAAATTGTAAAAAATATTTTTAGAAATCACAAAATAAAGAAAAAAAAAATATACCAAGAAATACATATATTTATGTAAAAAAAAAAAATAAACAAACAACCAGATCTGTAAAACTGTCTCACTAGTTAATCCCTTTAGTGAACACTGTAAAGAGATAATTAAAAAATGTGGCAGAAAACAATGTTTTTTAATTTCATCATACAGGCGAAATAAAAGGGGAATAAAATATGATCAAAAAGTCAAATGTAAATAAAAGGGGTATTCCTTGAAACCACATTTTGTCCTAAAAAAAAGTCCCACTCAGCTTTATAAGCATAAAAATAAAAAAACTACAGTTTTCAGAATACAGTGATGCAAAATCTATTTTGTTAAAAAAATGTATTGTGTAAAAGAGGCAAATCATAAAAAAATACATAAATGTGGATTTGCTTTAACCAGAATAGAGCTGTGTATCAAAATAAGAGGAACTGCATGCAGCTTTTTTAAAATAAATAAATAAATAAATATATATTTAAATAAATTATTTTAAGAAACTGACATGTAGTCCCCTCCAATGTTGATACCCAGCCATAATAAAGCCCGACAGCTGGGAAGCTGGTATTCTCAGGCTGGGGAGACCCAAAGTTATTGGGAGCTCCCAGCTTAAAAATAGTAGCCTGCAGCCACCCAAGATTGTCGTATCCATTAAATGTGACAATTTCAGCACTTTACCCAGCAATTCACGATTGCCCTTGTGCAGTGGCAATTGTAGTAACAAGGGGTTAATCATAGCCCACAGATGCCACTAAGAATTAGATTGGTAATGGGAATGGTCTATAAGACCCCCCATTACTAATCTGTAAGTTAAAGTAAATAAACACAAACACCGAAAAAATCCTTTATTTGAAATAAAAGACAAAAAAAAATCCTTTCATGACCGAACGCTGTGAGGTTCAGGCAGAGACTGAGCCTCGATAAGCAGTGACTTCACTTAAGTTACAGCTGGATATTCCCACAGCCCTCCACATGTGACCACAGGTAACCTGACCCTAGGTTACTTGCATCTCCTTGCAGAAAATTGTTTTTTTTTGCCAAGAGATGCATATTTGTTGCTGAAATTTTTATACCATATTCCTGCACCCAATCTACACCTCATGGCAACTCCCCCAAAAAAACACATTACTACCAAATGTGAAATGATGTGGTAGTGATGCATTTTTTTGCCAAGAGATATAGATTGGTTGCAGGAGTATGGTGCAAAAATGTTGCACCAAATCTTCATCTGTTGGCAAAAAAATGCACAAAAATGGTTTTGATGCCATTTTGGTGCAGTTTTTTTTCCAGAAGGTGCAAATTTTGCAGTGACTAGCAGCACGTGTTTAATTTTGTTTAAGGCCTGCAACACACATCCGTGCCTCCGGTACGTGTTTTGTATGTTTTTGCACGTACTGGAGACACGGAGACACGTTGATCAATGTTACCCTATGGTAGATGGCACACACACGTAAAATAACACGGAACGTGTGTCCGTGTGGTAAGTACGTGTGTGCGTTTTCCCACACGGCCGACATGTCCATTTTTGGTGGTCAGCAATGCAGGCACGGACCCGCTAAAGTCAATGGGTCTGTGTCTGCCCGGCCGGCACACGTAGCATGTCCGTGTTCAGCACGTTTCGTCCGTGTGCGATTTTCATCCAAACATCAGCAACACTTGTTTTCAATCTATCAGGTCAATTGAAGGCCATTAATTCTGGCGCCAAACACTCATATCCTGTCTCATTTGCATGCCAGACGGCAGCTGGGCACCTGTCTTCTCACTGCAGGGGAACACTTAGCTAATACAACACCACAGGTACTCATAATGGTACCAAGGATCGATAGAGAGAAGCTGATTGGGGAAGTAGAGAGGCATCCAGAGCTATGGAATACACGTGTTGATGGTTATCATGACAGGTTGATGGTGGAGAGAGCATGGATGTCTGTGGCTGAACAAGTCTACCTCAGAAATGGATGGTCTCTAAGCACCCCTGGAAGGAAAAATAAATATGGTGAGTACAGATATTTTCATGGCTTCTGTCATTACCTACATGTGCTCATTCTGTTGGGAGATTTAATTATTATTTTTATAGTATATCAGGCATTTAATAATGCCCCTTACTGATTTTGAGCTACACTAGTGGCACACATACTGGAAAGTGTGGATCTTGTTGGTTTTGGATAAATCTTTGCTTTTTCCATAATGTACAAATGGATATTTGGCCTTCTAAGCATTTCATGCATTTTTCAAATACATTTCATTTTGGTAAAGCTACAGGCCTACATGTTTTAAATCTGACATACCTATATAGTTTATTGTTGGTGTGCAACATCCCTATACACATTGATTCACCTGCATAGGACTGCATGGTTTTTATTTTTTGTGTTTGGATCCATTTTTGTAAATGTTCTATTCTTTTTTATAGTCTTTGTGTTCAAAAATAGTACACATATGGCAATGCATGTTTTTTGGTCAGTATTTTTGTCAAGGTTTATGTATGCCTTAACAGTTGGATTTTAGATACAAAAAACAAGCTGGATTTTTTACAATAGGCATTTATATTGTCTTGTGAACTGGGTTATTATGGCTTGCTTATGTGTTTAAAATGACACTATATGCTAGAATTGGTTGTTGGTTGTGTTTTCTTAAAATTTTTATAAAGACATATATTATGTAGGAACATTACAAGAACTTAGTGGCATAGATTTGTTAATTTGATTATTGTTCTAAAAATCCTGTTGTTGAATTGTTACAGTGGATATGGTGAAAAGGCGGTGGCAGTCTGCACGTGACCAATTTCGTCGCGAATTTAACCAAGTGCCTACCACAGCTGCAGCTTCCAAGAAGAATAAATATGTCCATTATGACAGACTCAGCTACCTTATGCCAATTATGGAGGTGACAAAGTAAGTTTAAAAAATGTGATCACATGGGTTTATTAAGCAAATTTAAACCCTCATTAATATTGTCATTTTATCACATAGTACCAAGGATAATCTAGAAGACAGTGAGGAAGCACAGTCCACAATCTTATCAGCAACAGCAACATCAGCATCAGAGATGGAGCCAACCTCCTATCAATAACCCACGACCCAGAACACCATCCAGCCAGAAGCAGACGACGTGTCATCTGATTTGGGTTATGGAACAAGTCAATCCACTATTCCAATCACAGGCCAGTCTGCAGGGCAACAAACTGGCCCATCACCAGTTTTTGTAGAGAGTAGTCCACAACAACATGTTGGCACACAGCCAAGAACAACAACAAATAACCTGCGCACAATAGCTCAAGCTATCCGTGGTCACCGAAATAGGCGTTAGGAGGATTTACGTTCCCTGCCAGATATCATTGATACCAGAATAATACAAATGATGAACTCACTTATACCAGAGAGTGATGGAGAGAGATTTTGTCACTTCCTCTCTCCCTCTCTTGCATTGGTTGCACCTGATAGGCAGGACAGATTGAGGGCATCCATAATCACACTGATTTCAGCTACCCAATGTCAGCCTGAGCCCATATATGTTTTCGAAGTGATAGAGCAATGAAGAGAAAATCCACGTGGCCCACACACAAACATGAAACAACTAACTGTGGAAACCCAAACTGATGAACATACATCTAATTCTCAACAAAATACTGTAGTGCAACAAACAAATATACAGTGGCCATCTACTTCTTTGGGTAGTGACTCACAAAATAGGCCAACAACTATCCGACACCAAACAGGTACGTTATTTACCCAAATGCCATCACAACAGCCATCTTTTTACCAGCAAGGCCCCCAACAGACACCTATGCAATCCTCTATTAGCTATCCAAGTAATGTAAGTAATGTTCATAGACTACAACAAATGGTTCATCAACCAGCATCCTTCCATATGCAACCTAATAGCAACAGTACTTTCAAAGTCAGCCTTACCCTACCAACTTCACATACACACATACTCAGCCTCTGCCATCACATCAATATGTACCACCTACACTTGGTCTTCCATCTGGTCAAACAACTACAGCCATGTTTGTTCCAAGCACAACAAATGTAACTAGTTACACTTACTAGTTACACTTACTACAACCTCTAGTGTTGTGCAGCCAACGTATTCAGTAGGTGACAATGCCATGGAGACTGCACAGGAAAGCATCACTAGCCTTGATGATTTTGTGGACACATAATTTGATATAGTAATTACAGAATTTCATTTTGGAATGTTTTCTTGGTTACGCCTGTTTGCAAAACATTCCAAAATGTAACATATTACTTAGACCATATGTTAAGGTTTTTATCTGTCATAATGGGTCAAAATGCTAACATTCAACATTACTCTATCACTTTCCAAACAGTACCTGCATGTTGAAATGTTGCCTTGCTCTGGACATGAAGTTATGACCATCCATTAAAAACAACTGTGTTCTGAAAAAATATACATGCACATAACCAACTACATTTACATTCAAACACCTTTATCTACAGTATTTTGAAAATACAGCTAATATGCAGTATCTGCATCTGGTCTGGTCCCATATTTGTATTCCAATATTGTCAAACAAATTATGTTTGCGTGACATTATTGCATAATACAATATGGTGTTTTGTCTGGGATAATGTCTCAGTACAAATTTTGTATAAAAAAAAAATACAGGGTGTCTTGCAAAAGATAACAGGCATACATAGGTTAATAAAAAAAAAACAGAAATAAATTGTTCATGACAACACTGGCTCAAAAAGTTAGTTTCTTTATCAATAATATTGTGACAAACACAAAAACTCATATTTAGTACTTAGTTTGTGATACAATAACACTCAAAATAGCATTTTTGAAAACAAAAGTACCAAAAAACAAAAAAATGTACATAAATATATACCAATGTATGGCCATCTTCTCTTTTGTGATACATATGTGTTTGTGATTATGCAACTGAGTGATATAACTATACAAAAATGTACAAACTAGACATTACTAGGCAGATTTAAACTGAAATAATCTTTAAACTGATTCCTCACTTGTAGACCTGAAGTGGCCAAATTGGTTCTTCCACTACCATTACCTACTAATGGGGCATTTAGAGCTGGCACATCGTCAATATCATTGTCATTGCTTTCATGTAATCTACAGTAATTATGTAAAATTACTGTAGCTTTCATGACAGCCTTGACGGTGGTTGGTTGGAGATGGATGGTGGTTTGATAAATGCGCCATCTTGATGCTAAAATGCCAACGGCTCCTTCAACATAGCAACGTGCTCTGGCCAATGTGCTATTAAATTGGGCTTTTGATCTGTTCAGACCTCATCTTGGATAAGGATGCATCAAATGTCTAGGCAAGGCAAACCCCTGATCTGCAACCATCACAAATGGTGCATTAGGTCCATTAGTACCAGGTAAAGGTCTGGGTTGAGGCAAATGTAGATTATCAGACATTAATCGTCTTGCTAAACGTGAGCTTCTGAAAATTCTAGCATCAGAGGCACTGCCATAGGCACCAATATCAGCAAACAGAAAACAGTAGTTAGTGTCTACCAAAGCCAAAATAACCACAGAAAAATACTTGTGGAAATTAAAATAACTAGAACCAGAGTTAGGTGGTTTCTTCATTCTAATATGTTTGCCGTCTATGGCGCAAAGACAGTTTGGAAATTATGTTTTCTCAAAATAATCTTCAGAAATACGCATCCAGTCCTGTGATATAGGCTGCTGCATGACATGATGCTTAAGGGTTTCCCATAGCACAGTGCAGGTATGCAGTATTATCATGCCAATTGTCGATCTTCCCAATAAAAATTCAAAATGGAGACTGCTGATGGATTGCTCAGTTGCAAGGTAACTAAAAATAACAAGGACATGAGATTATTATGTATATTATTTATAGTAAGATTTTTTTTGTTACTAATGTTTAATACAATGGCTGGATACATGCAATGTGTGACAATTTTTGTATGCCTTTTTTGAAAAATCAGACAGAAAAAATGTTTATTTCCATATTGGAAAATTGATTATATTTATGTTTAATAAACATGATTGTTTGAATTTTGTTTCTCGTTTCATTCTTCTTTTACATGGTAGAATGGTATGTCTAAGCACTCTGACCATGTTTTTTTAAAGAAAAATGGTAATATAGGATTTTTTAAAATGTTTAAACAAACAGACATACATATATGAATGTACATATGGTTATTTACTGCATGTGTCAAAATAGAAACAATTTAAACCAACAAAGTCACATCTGAGTAGACAATAAAACACATACCGTAAAGTAACCAGCAAGCGCTCATCAGGAGAGATGCTGAGAGGCATACAGGTGTCCTGATGCTTCAATTGGTGATGCACTAGGCCAAGGATGTTGTCAAAGGACGTTATGGTTATATGGCAGTATGCTTGAAATTTTGCTGGAAATTTGCACATTTCACCATAAAGAATGTTAAAATGTCCATACGTTTTCCTGACCTTGACAAGGGGGTGGATTCACATCCTTTTTTCAACAGGTGGTTCATAATCCAGCATATGTTGCCTAACTCCAAACCTCCTAGATATCAACCATAGCAAATACATGGTTGCTTCATTGGAGAGAGACATTTTTTGGTAGCTCGCCGGTACCGAACCGGGTAAACAACTGAAAATCAGAGCACCAGGAGGGGTACTCAGACCCAGAACGAGGCCCAGAAACCACTGGACGGAGTCAAACTCACTGATTGGGGTCTGTACCTTAGGTTCTTTCCCACCCAAGTCCCGACTGTAGACAACAGCCCAACGAGGGGGATAGAAAGCCACCACTCAGGCAGAGAGATCCCACGGGCCAGCGTCTGCGGGCAAACGGGCTCTCCCGATGCATACAAAGCCCGGTAGTGGACTATCGTTGCTGAGGCATAGGAAATCAAAATCTACAAAACGAGGTACAGGAAAAAGGCGTGAACCACCAAACCGGGTGGGGGACCAGACGCAGCCGACTGCGGGCACCGATTACCATCCATTTTGTTTACCAGAGACTCCGGTGTATCTTTCATAGTGAGTACAACAGTCCCCTCGGGCCGCGCACCGCACCGCACTAACACGCCCGCACCTCGCAACCACCGGGCCCCGGGACCATCACCCCCTGCCCATGGAGGGGTCAACACCAGGCTGCACAACACCATCCCCGGGAGCCTAGTTAATGGCAGCGGTGGTGTCCACACTCACCACAACCCATGGGTGGCATCACAAACTTAAATCCCTAAACACCACGGCCCCGGCCATGAACCTCCCCCACTGAAACCCCTCATGTAGTGCCAGCATCCCCTTGCAGAGCGACGTGACCCCCTGGTCCGGAGGCGCTTGAGCCACGCACTGAAGAGCCCTGGAGCGGTACACATCGACTCTTCCGGCATCACGAACAGGATTGAACCCATCCAGTTACTGATGGAAGTGCGCCATGAAGTAGAAGTCAGCGGTTAACCGTTGAAAAATTTCAGAAACTGCAATCTTTTGACGTGAAGATTCCCGCCAGAGTCTTATTCCCCGCAGAAAGAGCGGGAGAGTGAAGCCCCGCCCCCTGGGAACAGAGCGGTGCAGGAAAGCGCATGGCTGAAAAGTGAAGCTGTACAGAAAGAGCGCCGAGTGCCGCGAAAAGACCAAGGGGGGGGCGGGTGAAGATCCCGTGCCATGTGACCGAGTGGATAAAGGGCAGGGACTCCAGGACTCTGCTGCCCATTTGGTTCCTGGACCCCGAGCAAGCACCATGTCCGCCCCGTCTGGCCAGCCCGCCATCCCGGAGCCCGCACCCGAAACAGTGGCGTGGGTGGAAGCCCGGACAAAGTTAATGTGTTGACGCTTGCAAGCCCAGGTGCGGTTCCTGATGGAATGATGGGTGGCCGAGATGGAGGAGATAGCCGCGGCCGTGCGGTGGTGTCTCGAACTTAAATCCCTAAACACCACGGCCCTGGCCGTGAACCTCCCCCACTGAAACCCCTCACGAAGTGCCAGCATCCCCTTGCAAAGCGACGTGACCCCCGGGTCCGGAGGCGCTCGAGCCACCCATTGATGAGCCCGGATCCAAGCGGCTCGGCTGCAGTACCCAATTTTTCCTGCTACCCTTGTGAAAATGAAAAATTTGGGGCTAAACAACATTTTTGAAGGGAAAAATGTAATTTCTTGTCACATTGTAAAACACTGTGAAACACTTAAAGAGTTATAGTTGCTCAACACACCTTCATACAAATTCCTTGAGGAGTATAGCTTCCAAAGTAGGGTAACTTGTGGTGTGTTTCTGTCATGTTAGGTATGGGTAAGTACCATGCGAGCTGCAAAAGGAAAGGGAAATGGACACCTGCGTCTAGGGAAGGGGGAGATGGTGACCCCTGACCAAACTTACTGCTGATCCCTGGGGTCCCTCATCATCCTTGATAAGTTCTGCATCTATGTGCTGAACCGGATACGTGACATTAGTTATCTCGAGTTCTGGACCCTAAATAGGGAATGATGGAATGAGCTCTTTGTCAACACCACAAAACGATAAAGGAAGACACAAGAAGGGCACATGGGGAAAAAGCATGAACTACTTATCCACAGGTGACTCAGTCAGGAGTTCAGCAAAGCTTCAGCAACGCTACTATAAATGAGATTAAGCCACCTGCTTGTAACCAGAGCTTGCATGAACTCAATAATATCACCAGCACAAATCCAGGTGAAGAAGGGAGTATTTATGCACCAAGAGAATACTGATGTTCAGCAGCTGGGTGGAAGGCGAGCTCCTGCTGGGTCCAAAACGGGGAAAGATGAAAATCCAACAGGAAAGCTACTTATAACAATAAATGCTAACAGCAGAAAAAATAAAAAGTCAAAGCGCATTTTGTGCAGCCAAATGCTGTGACCCACTTTTGCCAGAATCCACATGACTGTCAGCCATGACACACCCGTGCCAGTACTCCCTCTTCTACGAGTGGTCTCCGGATATTCAGGACCATGCCTATCTGGATGGGCAGCATGAAATGAATGAACCAATCTTTTGGCATTTACATTCAATGCTGGGACCCACATCCTCTCCTCAGGTCCATAACCCCTCCAGTGCACCAAGTATTGAAGGGAATGATGTAGAAAACAAGGGTCAACAATTTTAGCTATTTGAAACTGCAAATTACCATCAACCTTGGTTGGAGCCATTGGAAAGAGGGATGGCTCCAAAGGTTCCACATACTTTTTGAGCAGTGCCCTGTTGAACACATTGTCGATTCTAACAGCCTCAAGTAACGCAAGACTAAATTCTACAGAGTTAATAACGGCAGTTGTTTTATAGGGACCAATAAACCTAGGCTCAAGCTTCCAAAAAATAATTTTCAAATTTAATGTTCTTGGTAGACAACCACATATAGTCATTCACACTTAGATCTGAACCAGGCAAGTGATTTTGGCCAGCCATACATTTGTATCTAAATCCTATGAGCTTCAAATTACTCTGAACCCCTTGCCATACAGAAGAAAGTGATAAGACAAAACACTCCTCTTCAGGAACTCCCAAAGTACCCATACCACTAAAGGTACAAAATTGCAGATGAAAACCGTATGTATCATAGAATGATGACTTGCCAGAAGACTCCTGGTGATAACTATTTAAATCAAATTCAACCAATGGTAAATAAGATGCCCAATCCTCCTGGTTCTCAGAAACAAATCACCTAAGGTAAGATTTATGCCCTCTGTCCAATCGACTGAGGATGGAAGGCAGAACAGAAAGACAACTGCACTCTCAGTCAAGCTAAAACAACTTGGAAACAAACTGGGTTCCCTGATCTGAGACCACATGGGAAGAAACCCTGTGAAGCTTCATGATCTCATTGATTCACACCTGAGCCAGAATCTTGGCATTGAGAACTGCCAGCAATTGATGAAATGTGTAATCTTACTGAATCTATCCACAACCACAAAAACCATAGTCTTCCCCAAGACAAAGGTAGGTCAGTAATGAAATTCATTGATAAATGCATCTATGGTCTATTTTTGATATCTAATGGCAGGAGTGATGCCAATGGATGGATATGCGTTACCTTGGAACGTGTGCAAAAACTTTAAGAAGACACATAGTTAACCACATGCTGATGCAACCTCAGCCACCAAAAATGATGAGATAGGAGGTCAGAGGTTTCTTTATTACCTGAATGACCAGCAAATACAGAATTGTGATGTTTGCCAATTAGTTTACAGTGCAAATTGGGTGGCATAAACAACTTCCCTGAGGGGCAAAAGGCCGGGGCAGATCCCTGAACCTCTAACACCTCTCCTTCTAGGTCTGGGCACAAGGATGAGACAACCACCCCTTATGCAAAATGAGTACACAGTTGACATGATCACTACCACCAGGGAAGCACCAGGATAATGTATCAGCTTGGATGTTTTTAATCCCTGGACAGTAAATGACAGTAACACTAAACCTGGTAAAAAGCAAAGACCATCTAGCCTGCTTGAGATTGAGATGTTTGACAGACTGAAGATATGTCAGGTTTTTATGGCCGGTGCTTACCATAATGGAATAAATTGCCCCCTCTAGCCAATGTCGCCATTTGTCAAAAGCTAACTCACTTGCGAAGAGCTCTCTGCTGCCAGTATAATAGTTTATCTCAACCAAGGACAATTTCTTGGAAAAGAGAGTACAAGGACTTAATTTGCTAGGAGATGGACCTTGTGACAGCACAGCCCCAAACTCCACCTCAGATGGATCGACCACCACAATAAAAGGCTGCAAAACATCAGACTGAGTATAGGTGCTGTGGAAAAATATATTTTTAAAGAATAAAAAGCCTGCTGGGCAAAGTCTGACCATTTAAACAAATCTGTCATTTTTTTTTGTCATGTCAGGGAGAGACTTTGCAATTACCAATAGTTCTGAATACATTTCTGGTAAAAATTGGTAAATCCTAGAAAGTGATATAACACTTTCAGGTTTTCGGGGAGATCCCAGTCAAGTACAGCTTGGCCCTTCTCAGGATATCCAAAAACATGGAGACTAGAATAGGTACACTCAAAATTGTACCTCTTGGACAGTGAAAGCATACTTCTCCATTTTAGCATACAGTTTACAATGTCTTAAAATCTTTAGTACCTGTTTTACATGCATCTGATGTGTCTCTATATTGGGTGAATAGATCAAGATATCCTCTAACTGAACCAACATAAACCTGCCCACCAAATGGTAAAAATAGTATTGACAAAATGTTGGAAAATTGCAGGGGCATTAGTGAGACCAAATAGCATTATCATACTTTCAAGATGTCCCTAAAGCGTATTGAAAGCCGTTTTCCATTCATCCCCTTTTCTGATTCTAAGCAGATTGCAAGTCCCCTTTAAATCCAACTTAGAGAACCACTTAACTCCCACAATCTGGTTGAATAAATGCGGAATCAGAGGGAGACTATACGGTCACGGACGATAACATGATTCAATTCCCAAAAATACAAACAAGGACGGGACCCCCATCTTTCTTCTTAACGAAGAAGAACCTTGCTGCTATGAGTGAAGAGGAAGGTCTGATATGTCCCTTCTCCAGACTGTAAACAATGTAATCTTTCATGGCCTGTCTCTCTGGGCCAGAAAATATAGATATAGATTCTGGACTTGGAAAGTTTTGCTCCAGGAAGCAGAATAATGGGACAGTTATATACACAATTAGGAGGCAAATATGAACACCCTCTCTATGAAAAAACATCCTCAAACCCATATAAAAATGCGGGTAAGGACAGAAGGAGAGGTGTTCAAACAATTATCAATACAATAGTTTCCCCACTCCATAACTTCTCTGAATTGCCAATCCACTATGGGATTATGTTTCACCAACCATGGTAGACCCAGTACAGTGGGAGTGGGAAGGTTTTCCAGAACATAGCAAAAAATTACTTCATAATGCAGGGGTACAATCCTTCATTTTATACCTTGCACAATGGGGTCATATAAGTCTATGGTCTCTGATGTCAGATCTGTTTTCCAGAGATAAGGGAGCTAAATGGTTTACTAAACTTGATCTTAAGGGGGCGTACAATCTTATTGGAATTAAGGAGGGTGATGAATGGAAGATGGCTTTTATTACCCCTGAGGGGCATTTTGAGTACCTAGTGATGCCTTTTAAGCTCACTAATGCCACCTCCGTCTTCCAGTCATTCATGAATGATATTTTCTGGGAACTAATTGGTAAATTTCTGATCGTCTATTTGGATGATATTTTGATTTTTTTTCTGATGATTGGGACTCTGATGTTGAGCAATTTCGGACTGTTTTTCAGGTACTTAAGAAAAATGCATTGCACATTAAGGGGTCAAAATGTCTCTTTGGCGTCCAAAATTTTTTATTTTTGGGGTTTATTTTGTCCCTGTCTTCTATCGAAATGAATTCGGTCAAGTTTCAGGCCATACATGACTGGGTTCAGCCTACTTCTTTGAAATCCCATCAGATTTTTTTTTGGTTTTGCAAATTTCTATCGTAAATGTATAGGCAATTTCTCTAGTATTGTTAAGCCTTTGACCAAAAAGGGAGCTGATGTTGAGAATTGGACCTCAGAGGCCATTATTGCCTTCCAGGAGTTTAAAAAGAGGTTCACTTCTGCCCCAGTCCTGCAGCAACCTGATGTTTCTCTTCTGTTTCAAGTGGAGATAGATGCCTCAGAGATTGGAGCAGGAGCTGCTTTGTCTCAAAGAGATCCTATAACTTCCAAACTGAAGCCTTGTTCCTTCCTCTCTAATGGGATTTTTTGTGATCGTCCACGGTTACCAGTTCATAACAGGTGACGTTACTCTGGCTTCTCCCAAATCCCCACCCCTTCAATTCATTAAACACATCCCCCATTCATCATACAGCACCACAGTTGTATTGAAAAGTATAACATGTTATTAAAAAAGCATTTTTCAAAAAAGCAATCAGTTATTGAACAAAAGGAAACATAGCTGACTTTTCGGGAAAGCGCTCATGCTACTGAGCCCGAGCCAAACAGGTTAAGGCTGTTACCGAATTTGAGATTGGCAAAACTTTATCAAACAAGTTTGCTCATCTCTATTCACTGGAACTTTCAGGTACTTAGAAATTATTTTGTAACCAATGCCAATAATATATTTGCCCCAATAAAGTTGTGAAGGTCTTGAGACAGCTCGCTGTTGTTACCCATCATGAGATATTTCTTCTGTGACACCTTGGTAACGAGTCACCTTTTTATTGGCCAGCAGTTGAATCAGCTGATATTATTTTTCACTAATTGGCAGGATTGCTTTCTAAATACTGATACATTACAGCTGGTGTCATTACTTTTAAGGGCTTTGTGCACTTCTCTTTCTTCAACCGTTCTATGTTTTTTCCCTGTGTAATTTCTCATTATTACTTTATAACTTAATTTCTAGACAGCTATGGTTTGATTTCTTTGCCTCTGTGGATAAGATGGGTTGGCACCAACATCTGTTGAGAAATTTATGTCAATAATATCTCTAGAAATATGTTTACTTAGAAAATTGTTGATGAGTTTAATACTTATTTCACTCTATGTATATGTATATATAGCCTATATAGGTGATCAAGAAGTGGTATGCTTCTTCTATAACTGTTTTTTTTTAAAGCTTTTAAATATTTTGTGTAATTTTTAATGTTGTATCGTATTTTTTGGACTATAAGACGCACCGGACCATAAGACGCACCCTGGTTTTAGAGGAGGAAAATAGGAAAATAAAGTTTTAAGCAAAAAATGTGGTCATGACACACTGTTATGGGGCGAGGATCTGCTGCTGACACTGTTATGATGGTAATGTCCCCAAATTCTGTACTAAGGTACCCCAGCCTGGTAATGATCCTCCTGCTTTGCATATACAGTATTTTTCCCTCATCCTGGTATAGCCCCCATCCTGCTATATACCGTCATCCTGGCATATGGCCGAATCCTGCTATATACTGGCATATGGCCCCACTTTGCTATATAACCTGCTATATAACCCATCCTGGCATATGACCCCATCCTGCTATATACCCCCGTCCTGCTCATATACCCTCATCCTGCTCATAATATACCCCCATCCTGCTCATATACCCCCAACTTGCTCATATACTCCCATCCTGCTCATAATATACAACCATCCTGCTCATACACCCCCATCCTGCTCATTTACCCCCATCCTGCTATATACCCCCATCCTGCTCATATACCCCCATCCTGCTCATATACTCACATCCTGCTCATAATATACCCCCATCCTGCTCATACACCTCCATCCAGCTCATTTACCCCCATCCTACTATATACCCCCATCCTGCTCATATACCCCCATCCTGCTCATATACCCCATTCTGCTCATAATATACCCCCATCCTGCTATATACCCCCATCCTGCTATATACCCTATCCTGCTACATACCCCCATCCTGGCATCTATACGGCCCGCATCCTGTGGCACATAAGAAAAAAATAAACGTCCATATTCACCTTACCTCACTCCCTGCAGCATCACTCCTCCCGTCTGTGTCAGCAGCAGCGCTGGAGTGTGGAGCCGGCCACGATCCCTGCAGCATCGCGATGTCCTCCTGTCTGTGCCGGCGGCGGCTGCGTGTGGTGCCCTGGCACAGACAGGAGGACATTGCAGTGCTGCAGGGATCGTGGCCGGTGAGTTATACTTATTCACTGCACCCTGTGCTGATGATGATGCACAGGGGCAGTGAATACAGCCGCACATGATCACACCAGGCTGTAGTTGCCAGGGGTGATCATGCGGACAGGCTGTTTAGTATGCGCGCATTCCCCACCCATCACCCTGCCCTCCTGTCAGCGCAGGCTTCAGCCCTGAGAGATGATGGGCGGGATGATGGGCGTGCATATTAAATAAGCGGGTCCACGTGGTCACGGAAGGCTGCTACAGCATGACGCCGATTACACGCTCCACCGCAGCACCCTCATTCTCCGCAGCCCTACATTCAGACTATAAGAGCCACCGCCCCCTTTCCCAACATTTGAGGGGAAAAAAGTGCATCTTATAGTCCGAAAAATTCGGAAATTTGTCTGTGTTGCTATACTATATTTGTAATAAAGGGATTTTTGGAATAAATATGGACATAGTGCTGTGAGTTATTTGGGGAAATAGATATCATATGCGAGTTTTCACATATAACTACAGAGATAAGCAGTTTGTCTAGAAGCAAAGGAATCCAAGAAAAAAGAACACAGGGCACTAATCGGTACACTGACCGATATCCAAACCAATTAACTTTTTCACTCAGACTCCGGCTCACCTCACTCGGGCATGGTTACAGCTATGCTCTGGACACTGGTGCTCCTTCCAAGCATAAAGGGTGCTTTACACACTGCGACATCGCTAACGATATATTGTCGGGGTCACATCGTTGGTGAAGCACATTCGGCGCCATTAGCGACATCGCAGCGTGTGACACCAATGAGCGACGATCAACGAGCGCAAAATCGTTGCTCGTTGCTCGTTCACACGTCGTTCATTTCCTTAATATCGTTGCTGCTGCAGGTACGATGTTGTTTGTCGTTCCTGCGGCAGCACACATTGCTATGTGTGACACCGCAGGAACGACGAACATTTCCTTACCTGCGTCCACCGGCAATGAGGAAGGAGGTGGGCGGCATGTCCCGGCCGCTCATCTCCGCCCCTCCTCTACTATTGGACGGCTGCCGTGTGATGTCACTGTGATGCCGAACGAAGCACCCCCTTAGAAAGGAGGCGTATCGCCGGCCACAGTGACGTCGCAGGGAAGGTAAGTCCGTGTGACAGGTGTTAGCAATGTTGTGCGCGACGGGTACGCTTGCTAGCTTGCTAGCGATATCGGTACCGATATCGCAGCGTGTAAAGTACCCTTACTCCCATCCAATGAAGCAAAAGAAGAGAAGGGCAGTCACCGGGCTGCCGTATACCAAAGAATCCGTTTATTTCAGCATCAGGTGAAATGTAAAAACAGCGGAGCGGAGGGGTGAGGGATGCACGGCACAGCAGACGACGGCCGTTTCATGCTAAACAAGCACTTTAACAGTAGACCTTTTGAAATGCTTGTGTATCACGAAACGGCCGTTGTCTGCTGTGCCGTGTATCCCTCCCCTCCCCCCTCCGCTGTTTTTACATTTTACCTGATGCTGAAATAAACGGATTCTTTGGTATATGGCAGCCCGGTGAGTGCCCTCCTCTTCTTTTGCTTTGTGAGATAAGCAGTTTTGTCTCGTGCAATGCCATAATTTTATTTCAAGATGCATATGACATTGCAAGCCCCAGTGTTTAGGTCTAATGATGGTGCAAGGACACATTAGCGGCCATGAGAACCAAGATAATCATGTAAATCTTGCTGATTAACCCCTTCACGCCCGCGGCAGTAAAATTACGTCCTATTTTAACGTGACTTAACGACCAGGGACGTAATTTTACTGCCTAAACTTCATTTGATTGCCATGGCCATAGCAACGGCTTTCAAATGATGTCCCCTGCTGTTTCTTACAGCAGGGGACCTTTGCTTCACCCCAGGGGGGTGGCATCGCCACCCCCCATCGACGATCGATGTGATTGGCTGTTCAAATCTGAACCGCCAACCACATCTTTCGCACTGATTTCGGTAAAAATAATACCGGAAATAATGCGATACTGTGAGATCCGGCTATGAGATGCTGTAGAAGCTACAGCAGATCATAGGTGGATCTCAAACATGCCGCCCCCAGCCCCTGCAGCACTGATTGGAGCGATCGTGCTATGACGCGCAATCGCTCCAATCAGTTTGCAGTGGGGCGGTCTGATCTGCCGGTGGCCGCCCTCCCCAGGCATGTGCTAGTCTGGGGACCCTCCCCCAACATGTCTGCAGCATGCAGCACTGGCTGGTACTAGTGGTACCACGCCACCGCTGCTGCTGCCGCTGCTGTCACGTCACGTCACGGAGCAGGAGCGGTGAGTATTGTGCTCACCTTGCAGCCCCTGCGCGCTCTTGTGATTGCTCCTGCGCGCTCCTTTAATGGCCCCTGCCCGTGCCCCCCTGCGATCTGCCCCCCCCGACATCCCGATCTGCCCCCCGCCATCCCAATCTGCTGGCCTCCCCCGTGATCTCTATTCTGCAGCCCCTCCGGTATCTCCCTCCTCCTCTGCTCTCCTTGCAGCCCCTGCGCGCTCTTGTGATTGCTCCTGCGTGCTCCCGTAATGGCCCCTGCCCATGCCCCCCTGCGATCTGCCCCACGACATCCTGATCTGCCCCCCCGACATCCCGATCTGCCCCCCCACATCCCGATCTGCCCTCCGACATCCCGATCTGCCCCCCCGACATCCCGATCTGCCCCCAGACATCCCGATCTGCCCCCAGACATCCCAATATGCCCCCCGACATCCCAATCTGCCCCCCGACATCCCGATCTGCCGCCAGACATCCCGATCTGCCGCCAGACATCCCGATCTGCCGCCAGACATCCCGATCTGCCCCCAGACATCCCGATCTGCCCCCAGACATCCCGATCTGCCCCCCGACATCCCAATCTGCCGGCCTCCCCCGTGATCTCTATTCTGCAGCTCCTCCGGTATCTCCCTCCTCTGCTCTCCCCCTCTGCTCTCCCCCTCTGCTGTCCCCCTCTGCTGTCTCCGTCCCCCTCTGCTGTCCCCGTCCCCCTCTGCTGTCCCCGTCCCCTCTGCTGTCCCCGTCCCCCTCTGCTGTCCCCCCGACGTCCTCTTACCTGTCTTCACCGGCTGATCACATCTGCCTCCATCGCTGGGTCCTTCTTCCTGGGTCTTCTGCTGAGCTGTCCAACTTCCTGCCTGCTGGCTGCTGCTGTAAAGCTGTTCCTTGCCTTCTGTTCCTCCTGCTAATCCTCTGGGTACTGTGAGTATAATTTTTTTTTTCTTTTTTTTCCTCTATCCCCTTTCCATTTTTACACCTCATGCGACCGTGCGTCCCGCCGAGCGCTGATCAGGGATGCAGATAACGTATCTGCATCCATGGTCAGTTTTCGGCGGGACTTTTTTTCCCGTATTCCCGACGCTTTTTGCATCGCATCTATCCGTGCGTCCCGCCGAGTGCTGATCAGGGATGCACATAACGGATCGGCATCCCTGCTCAATTTTTGGCGTGACAAAAAGCATCAGGGATACGGAAAAAAAAGTCACGCCAAAAATTGAGCAGGGATGCCGATCCGTTATGTGCATCCCTGATCAGTGCTCGGCGGGACGCACGGACTGATGCAATACAAAAAGCGTCGGGGATATGGAAAAAAAAGTATCGCATCTGTCCGTGCGTCCCGCTGAGCGCGGATCAACATCCCTGCCCATTTTTTGGCGTTACTTTTTTTTTTTCCGTATCCCCAGCGCTTTTTGTATCTCATCCGACCGTGCCTCCTGCAGCGGCCGATCAGTGCACTGCGTCTGTGCGTTTGAAAAGTCAAATGGCGTTCCATGTCTTCTGAGCCCCGCCATGCGCCCAAACAATTGATTTCCACCACATGTGAGGTATCTGCGTACTCAGGAAAAATTGCACAAAATGTTTTATGGTGCATTTTTTCCTGATACCGTTGTAAAAAGAAAAAAAAAAAGTTACCTTGTTGCTGCAAAAATTTTAAAAAAAAAATTTAACAAAAATAAATAATTTTCACGGTTCAACGTTATCAATTTTCATTGGAGCCCCTGGGGGTACAAGGGGCTCACTAAACATCTAGATAAATTCCTTGAGGGGTCTAGTTCCAAAATGGGGTAATTTGTGGGGGAGCTCCACTGTGTAGGCACCATGGGGGGGTCTAAAAACGTGACATGGCGTCCGCTAATGATTCCAATCAATTTTGCTGTCAAATGGTGCCCTTCTCTTCTGAACCCCGCCATGCGCCCAACAATTACTTTCCACCACATGTGAGGTATCTGCGTACTCAGGAGAAAATGGACAATACGTTTTATGGTGCATTTTTTCCTGATACCCTTGTGAAAAAAAAGCTACCTAGTTGAAGCAACAGTTTTGTGGTAAAAAAAATTATTTGAGGGCTCTAGTTTCCAAAATGGGGTCACTTGTGGGGGAGCTCCATTGTTTAGGCACCTCAGGGGGTCTTCAAACCTGACATGGCGTCCGCTAATGAGTGCAGCTAATTTTGCATTCAAATGGCGCTCCTTGCCTTCCGAGCACTGCCGTGTGTCCAAACATTTGATTTCCACCACATATGAGGTATCTGCGTACTCAGGAGAAAATGGACAATACATTTTATGTTGCATTTTTTCCCGATACCCTTGTGAAAAAAAAAGCTACCTAGTTGAAGCAACAGTTTTGTGGTAAAAAAATTGTTTTTTCTTTTCACGGCTCAACGTTATAAACGTTTGTTCAAAGTGCTCATCAAACATCTAGAAAAAATATTTGAGGGCTCTAGTTTCCAAAATGGGGTCACTTGTGGGGGAGCTCCATTGTTTAGGCACCTCAGGGGGTCTTCAAACCCGACATGGCGTCCGCTAATGAGTGCAGCTAATTTTGTGTTCAAAAATTCAAATGGCGCTCCTTGCCTTTCGACCTCTGCCGTGCACCCAAACAATTGATATTGTTATATTATTATTATTATTGTTATTGATATATTATTTACCCCATATGGGGTATCAGCGTACTCAGGAGAAAATGCACAATAAATTGTAGGGTGCACTTTCTCTTTTCTCCCTTGTAAAAATGAAAATTTTATGGCTAAAGTAACATTTTTGTGTTAAAAAGTAAAATTTTCATTTTTTCCTTCCACATTGCTTTGGTTCCTGTGAAGCACCTAAAGGGTTAATAAACTTCTTGGATGTGGTTTTGAGCAGTGTGAGGGGTGCAGTTTTTAAAATGGGGTCACTTTTGGGTATTTTCTGTCACCTCGGCCTCTCAAAGTCACTTCAAATGTGATGTGGTCCCTAAAAAAAATGTTTTGTAAATTTTGTTGGAAAAATTAGAAATTGCTGATGAAATTTGACCCCTTCTAACTTCCTAACGAAAAAAAAATTTCTTTCGAAAATTGCGCTGATGTAAAGTAGACAAGTGGAAAATGTTATTTAGTAACTATTTTGTGTGACATATCTCTCAGATTTATGGGCATAAATTTTCAAAGTTTGAAAATTGCGAAATTTTCCAAATTTTCGCACAATTTCCTAAATTTTCACAAATAAATGCAAAAAGTTTTGGCCTAAATTTACCACTGACATGAAGTACAATATGTCACGAAAAAACAATGTCAGAATCGCCAGGATCCGTTGAAGCGTTCCAGAGTTATAACCTGTCAAAGTGACACTGGTCAGAATTGCAAAAAATGGACCGGTCATTAGGGTGTTTTAGTGGCCGGGGGTGAAGGGGTTAATTGCATATGGGCATACGAGAGAATAAGACATTCAGTTCAGACCAGGGAAGACATTAAAAATAACAATTGCACTTCATGAAGAGAGGTGAGGAAAAAAGAGAAGCCGTAATGCTGACAAGACCTTCATGAATTAGAAAAAAACTTTCTCAAAAAAACTGTAGCGCAAATCACAGAGCTTAAATACTAGAACATATTCTGAATATATACAAGACTCGTATGTGACTGAAATTAGTATTAGGCCTCCTTCACACGTCCGTGTCGCCGGTACGTGTGAGGTCCATTTTCTCACGTGCCAGAGACAAAGGCACACGTAGACCCATTAAAATCAATGGGTCTGCGTTCATGTGTGTGTTTTGCTATGGACTGTGTGTATGTGTGGAGTAGAGTTGAGCGCGGTTCGTGGTTCGTGGTTCTCCAGTTCTAGGCTCGAGTGATTTTGGGGCATGTTCTAGATCGAACTAGAACTCGAGCTTTTTGCAAAAGCTCGATAGTTCTAGAAACGTTCGAGAACGGTTCTAGCAGCAAAAAACCAGCTAAATCCTAGCTTGGTTTCTGCTGTAATAGTGTAAGTCACTCTGTGAATCACACTATTATGACATTTCAGTGTATACTGTGCGGGAACAGCGCCTTCAGATCACTGCTGTTTGTATAATGGCGATCGCCATTTTTTTTTTTTTTTTCTTGTCTTCCTTCCCTAAGCGCGCGCGTCTTGTGGGGCGGGCCAGCATGTCAGCCAATCCCAGACACACACACAGCTAAGTGGACTTTGAGCCAGAGAAGCAACGGCATGTGTGATAGGATGTCCATGTCACATGTCCCTGCATTATAAAACCGGACATTTTCTTCCAGGACGCCATTATCTGCCTTCTGCGTCTTTGGTGTCAGACATCACTGTCGCAGCTCCGTCCTCCTGAGTCCTATAGCCGATACAGCTGTATGCGCTGCATACACAGCGTTAGACAGCTTAGGGAGAGCACTTTATAGCAGTCCTTTTAAGGGCTCAAACCGGCAGGGTCAGAGAGCCATAGGTGACAGGTCCTGCAAACAGCAACAGCGTCTGTGTAGCCAAGGTCAGGGATTTCCTCCCTGCATTTCACCATTAGGAGGGAATAGAAAGGCAGGCTTCCATTCCTCTACCCAGAGCACCACAATCCTGCCACTGTACCCTCTTGTCCTCTGCACACTCCAACTCATTATAACTAAGCCATTATACTAGCAAACACTCAGTGTACCTAGTGGCATCCTAAACGTGGCTATTGGACTTTGCTATAGTCCCACTAGTGCAAAGACATTTGCAGAGCACGTCTGCCTGCATTGCACACTCCAACTTTTTTAAACTAAGCAATTTTACTAGCAAACACTCAGTGTACCTAGTGGCATCCTATACGTGGCTATTGGACTTTGCTATAGTCCCACTAGTGCCAAGACATTTGCAGAGCGCATCTGCCTGCGTTGCACACTCCAACTCATAACTAAGCCATTATACTAGCAAACACTCAGTGTACCTAGTGGCATCCTATACGTGGCTATTGGACTTTGCTATAGTCCCACTAGTGCCAAGACATTTGCAGAGCGCATCTGCCTGCGTTACACACTCCAACTCATAACTAAGCCATTATACTAGCAAACACTCAGTGTACCTAGTGGCATCCTATACGTAGCTATTGGACTTTGCTATAGTCCCACTAGTGCCAAGACATTTGCAGAGCGCATCTGCCTGCGTTGCACACTCCAACTCATAACTAAGCCATTATACTAGCAAACACTCAGTGTACCTAGTGGCATCCTATACGTGGCTATTGGACTTTGCTATAGTCCCACTAGTGCCAAGACATTTGCAGAGCGCATCTGCCTGCGTTGCACACTCCAACTCATAACTAAGCCATTATACTAGCAAACACTCAGTGTACCTAGTGGCATCCTATACGTGGCTATTGGACTTTGCTATAGTCCCACTCGTGCAAAGACATTTGCAGAGCGCATCTGCCTGCGTTGCACACTCCAACTCATAACTAAGCCATTATACTAGCAAACACTCAGTGTACCTAGTGGCATCCTATACGTGGCTATTGGACTTTGCTATAGTCCCACTAGTGCAAAGACATTTTCAGAGCGCATCTGCCTGCGTTGCACACTCCAACTCATAACTAAGCCATTATACTAGCAAACACTCAGTGTACCTAGTGGCATCCTATACGTGGCTATTGGACTTTGCTATAGTCCCACTAGTGCAAAGACATTTTCAGAGCGCATCTGCCTGCGTTGCACACTCCAACTCATAACTAAGCCATTATACTAACAAACACTCAGTGTACCTAGTGGCATCCTATACGTGGCTATTGGACTTTGCTATAGTCCCACTAGTGCCAAGACATTTTCAGAGCGCATCTGCCTGCGTTGCACACTCCAACTCATAACTAAGCCATTATACTAGCAAACACTCAGTGTACCTAGTGGCATCCTATACGTGGCTATTGGACTTTGCTATAGTCCCACTAGTGCCAAGACATTTGCAGAGCGCATCTGCCTGCGTTGCACACTCCAACTCATAACTAAGCCATTATACTAGCAAACACTCAGTGTACCTAGTGGCATCCTATACGTGGCTATTGGACTTTGCTATAGTCCCACTAGTGCAAAGACATTTTCAGAGCGCATCTGCCTGCGTTGCACACTCCAACTCATAACTAAGCCATTATACTAGCAAACACTCAGTGTACCTAGTGGCATCCTATACGTGGCTATTGGACTTTGCTATAGTCCCACTAGTGCAAAGACATTTTCAGAGCGCATCTGCCTGCGTTGCACACTCCAACTCATAACTAAGCCATTATACTAGCAAACACTCAGTGTACCTAGTGGCATCCTATACGTGGCTATTGGACTTTGCTATAGTCCCACTAGTGCCAAGACATTTGCAGAGCGCATCTGCCTGCGTTGCACACTCCAACTCATAACTAAGCCATTATACTAGCAAACACTCAGTGTACCTAGTGGCATCCTATACGTGGCTATTGGACTTTGCTATAGTCCCACTAGTGCCAAGACATTTGCAGAGCGCATCTGCCTGCGTTGCACACTCCAACTCATAACTAAGCCATTATACTAGCAAACACTCAGTGTACCTAGTGGCATCCTATACGTGGCTATTGGACTTTGCTATAGTCCCACTAGTGCCAAGACATTTGCAGAGCGCATCTGCCTGCGTTGCACACTCCAACTCATAACTAAGCCATTATACTAGCAAACACTCAGTGTACCTAGTGGCATCCTATACGTGGCTATTGGACTTTGCTATAGTCCCACTAGTGCAAAGACATTTGCAGAGCGCATCTGCCTGCGTTGCACACTCCAACTCATAACTAAGCCATTATACTAGCAAACACTCAGTGTACCTAGTGGCATCCTATACGTGGCTATTGGACTTTGCTATAGTCCCACTAGTGCAAAGACATTTTCAGAGCGCATCTGCCTGCGTTGCACACTCCAACTCATAACTAAGCCATTATACTAGCAAACACTCAGTGTACCTAGTGGCATCCTATACGTGGCTATTGGACTTTGCTATAGTCCCACTAGTGCCAAGACATTTGCAGAGCGCATCTGCCTGCGTTGCACACTCCAACTCATAACTAAGCCATTATACTAGCAAACACTCAGTGTACCTAGTGGCATCCTATACGTGGCTATTGGACTTTGCTATAGTCCCACTAGTGCCAAGACATTTTCAGAGCGCATCTGCCTGCGTTGCACACTCCAACTCATAACTAAGCCATTATACTAGCAAACACTCAGTGTACCTAGTGGCATCCTATACGTGGCTATTGGACTTTGCTATAGTCCCACTAGTGCAAAGACATTTGCAGAGCGCATCTGCCTGCGTTGCACACTCCAACTCATAACTAAGCCATTATACTAGCAAACACTCAGTGTACCTAGTGGCATCCTATACGTGGCTATTGGACTTTGCTATAGTCCCACTAGTGCCAAGACATTTGCAGAGCGCATCTGCCTGCGTTGCACACTCCAACTCATAACTAAGCCATTATAGTAGCATTTTTTGCTGCCAGTTTAAGGGCCGTAGTTGCATTGTCAGGGATATTTATTCTTTATTATTCTGCTGTTAATAAACCTAGACCACCACTGCAATCTTCACCACCTCTCAATTTTTACTACCACATTTTCAGTCCACAATCTTGTCGCAATCAACATGAGTGGCAAAATGACAGATGCTGGTGGAAAGGGGAAGAGGCGTGGTGGAAAAGGCAAAAAAGGTTTTGTCTGTGGGGAAGGTGGCAAAGCTCCATTATCATCTGCTGAAGATAGACCATCTACCAGCAAAAGTAAGATGTCTACTACTTACCGTGGACAATCCGATGTGCTCCCTTTTTTACGGACACGAACAAGAGGAAGAAAGGTAGATGATGGGCAAAAAAGGAAAATGCTTGAATGGATCTCAAGTGGTCCAACAAGTGCCCTCTCAGCCACTTCAAGTACCGCATCCAAAAAACACCAGTCCTCTGAGTTGTCATCCCAATCACACTTGATTTCTCCCAGCTCTGAAGTCTCCATCAGCCCTGCACAGTATGGTGGAACTGAGATGGCTGAGTCTGCAGAGCTGTTCAGTCACACTATAGCCTGGGAATCAGAGGTCTGCTCCCAAGCTACAGTGAGTACAGAACAGGAAATGGTCTGCAGTGATGCCCAGAACCTTTGTGACTCAGATTCAGGCCGTGAGGAACAAGTTTCTGAGCATAATGTTGACCCTTTGTCACAAACTGTAACACCTGTGGTTATAGACAATGAGGAACATACTGATGAAGATGAGACGCAGATACCCGATTGGGATGACAACTTAAATATTCGGTCAGGGCAAGAAGAGGCTCGGTCTGAGGGGGAGGGGAGTGCAAACACAACAATTGATGATGAAGTTCTAGATCCCACCTACTGTCAACCCCCAGTCAGGCACTCGAGGAGGTCAACAGAGGCGGTGGAGGAGGATGCAACCGACGACGAAGTTACCTTGCGCCTTCCTGGACAGAGTCGGAGCACTGGTAGCACGTCTACAACTGCATCCTCAGCCACCACTCTGCCTATGAGCATTATTCGGGGTGGATCAACAGGTCGCATGGCCTCTAAGCCTTGCCTAGCCTGGTCCTTTTTTGACATAGAAAAAGATCGCCCAAATCATGTGATATGTAAAATTTGTCATGATTCTCTTAGTAGAGGTCAAAACCTCAGCTGTTTGACAACTTCTTCCATGAATCGTCACATGAATAAATATCATAGGTCCCGGTGGGAAGCTCACTGTGCTGAAATGCGGCCTAGCGGAGCGAACCATCCACTGCCCGCCCCTTCCAGTGCATCCGCGCGATCTTCATCTTCTAGGACTGTGGGGACAGCTGTCACACCTGTTTTTCCACCCACAACTTCCACCACTGTAACCGCTACAGGCAGTTTGCTTGGTAGGTCGTCAGTTGGTTTGGAAGGGGAAACAAGTGAGTGTGTACAGCTCTCTAAGACATCGATAGCACCAACGTTGGATGAAGGCAACATCATGTCTCCGCCTGCACTTTCCTCACAAACCTGCATTTTTCCAGGGACACCCTACTCAACACCGTCTACACACAGCAGCCAGATCTCTGTCCCTCAGATGTGGTCAAATAAAAGGCCACTTCCTCCGACCCATGACAAAGCTAAGAGGTTGACTCTATCCCTCTGTAAGCTGTTGGCTACAGAAATGCTGCCTTTCCGCCTAGTGGACACACAGGATTTTAGAGACCTTATGTCTGTCGCTGTGCCCCAGTACCAGATGCCTAGTCGCCACTACTTCTCTAAGAAAGGTGTGCCCGCGCTACACCAGCATGTCGCACACAACATCACCGCTTCCTTGAGAAACTCTGTGTGTGAACGGGTGCATTTCACCACCGATACTTGGACCAGTAAGCATGGACAGGGACGTTACATGTCGCTGACTGGGCACTGGGAAACTATGGTGATAGATGGTGAAGGGTCTGCTGCACAAGTCTTGCCGTCCCCACGACTTGTGTGTCAATCCTCTGTCTGTCCAAGTTCCGCCACAGTTTCTGCATCCTCCACCTCATCTGGGTCCTCCACCTCCGCCCCAAGCCTGCCTGGTCAGGCCACCAGCGTTCTCACTGCGCAGAAGGAATCACGCACGCCTCATTACTATTCTGGCAGCAGAGCGCAACGGCATCAGGCGGTCTTTAGCTTGACATGTCTTGGGAATAAGAGTCACACAGCTGAGGAGTTGTGGTCAGCTCTGCGGTCCGAGTTTAATAAATGTTGTCTCCACTCAACCTGCAGCCTGGTAAGGCCGTGTGCGACAATGCTGCAAACCTGGGTGCGGCCCTTCACCTGGGCAAGGTGACACACGTACCTTGTATGGCTCACGTGTTGAACCTTGTCGTCCAGCAATTTTTAACACACTATCCTGGCCTAGATGGCCTTCTGAACAGGGCACGAAAACTGTCTGCTCACTTCCGCCGTTCAAGCGCCGCAGCAGAGCGACTTGCATCGCTCCAGAAGTCTTTCGGCCTGCCGGTTCATCGCCTGAAATGCGATGTGGCGACACGCTGGAATTCAACTCTCCACATGTTACAGCGACTGTGGCAGCACCGCAGAGCCCTGGTGCAATACGTCATGACGTATAGCCTGGGCCAACGAGATGCAGAGGTGGGGCAGATCACCCTGATGGAGTGGTCTCAGATCAAGGACCTATGCACCCTTCTGCACAGTTTCGACATGGCGACGAATATGTTTAGCGCTGACAATGCCATTATCAGCATGACGATTCCAGTCATTTACATGCTGGAGCACACGCTAAACACTATTCGGAGTCAGGGGGTGGGACAACATGAAGGGGAGGAACTACAGGAGGATTCATATGCGCAAGGGACAACAACATCACCAAGGTCCAGACGTTCATCATCACCAACGCAGCAGGCATGGGACCATGAGGAACAGGGATCGACAAGGGCGCATAGTAGCAGGCGAAATGTTGAGCAAGGTGCAGGAGAACATGAAGAAATGGAGGACGAACTGTCCATGGACATGGAAGACTCAGCGGATGAGGGAGACCTTGGTCAAATTTCAGTTGAAAGAGGTTGGGGGGAGATGTCAGAGGAAGAAAGAACGGGTAGCACCTCTATGCCACAAACACAGCGTGGACTTGGTCCGCATGGCTGCGCAAGACACATGAGTGCCTTTTTGTTGCACTACCTCCAACATGATAGTCGTATTGTCAAAATTAGAAGTGATGATGACTACTGGATTGCCACACTATTAGATCCCCGGTACAAGTCCAAATTTTGTGACATAATTCCAGCCATAGAAAGGGACGCATGTATGCAGCAGTATCAGCAGAAGCTGTTACTCGATCTTAGCTCGGCTTTTCCACCAAACAACCGTGCAGGTGCAGGGAGGGAATCTCCCAGTTGTAACTTGACAAACATGGGACGGTCTCGTCATCTTCAACAGTCTACCCGTACCAGTAGGACCATATCTGGTGCTGGTAACAGCAATTTTATGGAATCTTTTCATAATTTTTTTAGACCCTCTTTTGCAAGGCCACCAGAGACAACAAGTCTGACACATACTCAACGGCTGGAGAGGATGATACAGGAGTATCTTCAAATGAACATCGATGCCATGACTTTGCAACTGGAGCCTTGCTCCTTTTGGGCTTCAAACCTAGAAAAATGGCCAGAGCTCGCAACTTACGCCTTGGAGATTTTGTCGTGTCCAGCTGCCAGCGTTGTCTCTGAACGTGTCTTCAGTGCTGCTGGGTGTGTGCTGACAGATAAGCGCACGCGTCTGTCCAGTGACAATGTGGACAGACTGACGTTCATCAAAATGAACAAGTCATGGATCCAGAAGGAATTTACTACCCCTGTGTCATCCTGGGGAGAGTAAATGCTTGTTGATTTTGAATGTGCTTGATGCAAATCTAACTGTGAAGTGTACAACTAGGGCACAAGTGCTGCCACTGAATGGGTGGGTGTGTGTGGGGCACAATTTTTGGAAAAAAAGGGAGACTCCGCTTGGAGTAACCCTTGCTTACATTGTTTTTAAAAGAAGCCAAGATGAACAGAGCTGGGATCAGGAAAGACTTTGCTACCTACCCCGGTGTCATCCTGGGGACGGATAAGAATGGCGTATTTTTGAATGTGCTTGATGCAAATCTAGCTGTGAAGTGTACAACTAGGGCACAAGTGCTGCCACTGAATGGGTGGGTGTGTGTGGGGCACAATTTTTGGAAAAAAAGGGAGACTCCGCTTGGAGTAACCCTTGCTTGCTGTGTTTTTAAAAGAAGCCAAGATGAACAGAGCTGGGATCAGGAAAGACTTTGCTACCTACCCCGGTGTCATCCTGGGGACGGATAAGAATGGCGTATTTTTGAATGTGCTTGATGCAAATCAAAACATCCTGTTTGCAACTAGGGCCCAAGTGCTGCCACTGATGGGGTGGGTGTCTGTGTGGCCCAATTTTTGGAAAAAAGGGAGACTCCGCTTGGAGTAACCCTTGCTTACATTGTTTTTAAAAGAAGCCAAGATGAACAGAGCTGGGATCAGGAAAGACTTTGCTACCTACCCCGGTGTCATCCTGGGAACAGATAAGAATGGCGTATTTTTGAATGTGCTTGATGCAAATCAAAACATCCTGTTTGCAACTAGGGCCCAAGTGCTGCCACTGATGGGGTGGGTGTCTGTGTGGCCCAATTTTTGGAAAAAAGGGAGACTCCGCTTGGAGTAACCCTTGCTTACATTGTTTTTAAAAGAAGCCAAGATGAACAAGTCATGGGTCAGCAAAGACTTTATCTACCTACCCCGGTGTCATCCTGGGGACGGATAAGAATGGCGTATTTTTGAATGTGCTTGATGCAAATCTAGCTGTGAAGTGTACAACTGGGGCCCAACTGCTGCCACTGAATGGGTGGGTGGGTGTGGGGCCCAATTTTTGGAAAAAAAGGGAGACTACGCTTGGAGTCACCTTGCGGTGTTTTACATGATTTTAGAATGGCGTGCCATGCCTATATCTGTGTGTCCTCCTCTTTTTCCTTGTCCAGCTGTTTTGTTTTCGCATGAGTATATGTCCTTGTCACTTTCCCATGTGTTTGAGTTGTTTGTCACCTTTTGGACACCTTTGAGGGTGTTTTCTAGGTGTTTTACTGTGTTTGTGATTGCCTGCCATTGTTTCCTATGCAGTTCGAGTTCGGTTCGTCGAACGTTCGACGAGCCGAACTCGAACGGGACCTCCGTTCGGCGAACCGACCTCGAGCCGAACCGGGACCGGTTCGCTCATCTCTAGTGTGGAGCATATGTGTACCCGTGTGCTCTACATGTAAACATAGAAATATCAAAAAACTGACCCGCACATCCAACAAATGTGAACAGGTGCTAACTGAAAAAACATAGTAACTATAAATGCAAACAGTTGCACACTGAAAAAGCCAAAAATGTACTAGGGAAAATATGGCACTGCATTACTGCAAAAGAGAGATATTTAGTTTATGTATTGGCCAATGCATGTAAGCCCGGAAACCAAACGGCAAGGTATATCTCTGTAATCCGGGAACCTAACTTAAATGCCACTATCTAGGTTAAAAACATCCATATCTGGGAAAAATGACACTATTTGGACTGCAAACCTCCATGTATGGGCTGCTAGGCTCCTGCTATAGTGCTTATGAACAGCCAGGTCTTAGGGCGGAGTGCCCAGTCAGAAAGAGACTAAATAGTGGCATTTTTCCCAGATATGGATGTTTTTAACCTAGATAGTGGCATTTAAGTTAGGTTCCTGGATTACAGAGATATACCTTGCCGTTTGGTTTCCGGGCTTACATGCATTGGCCAATACATAAACTAAATATCTCTCTTTTGCAGTAATGCAGTGCCATATTTTCCCTAGTACATTTTTGGCTTTTTCAGTCCACACGTAAACATGTCCGTTTTTCTCCGGCATCACGGGTGGCACACGGACCGCACCTGGATGTGACCCATGTGACATGCATCGGAGAAAACACATGTGCCTGAGAAATATAAAGAATTTCTGTACTCACATTCTCCAGCGTCTCTGCCGCTGCTGTCACTTGCTTCCGACCTCCTCTCATTATTCTCATTGCATATTCACTCCACTGCGGGCCGGAAGTAGCAGCAGCGGAGAGTTGACAGGGCGGGAGACCGTAGAGCAGCACTGCGGACAGCAACGCCAGGGACAGGTGAGTAGAAAGATACTGTTCTCCATGTGTTATCACGGATAGCACACGGAGAACACACGTGTGCCATAAACAATGCACACGGAGGGCAATACGCATCTTTGACAAGTCCGTGAAAAACTTGCGTGATTTTGATGGACGTGTGAATGAGGCCTTAAAGGAGCCTATCCCAATATGTCATAGGTATAACAAGAAAAATAGCAATTACCTACAATTAGAAATGTAGTATAGTTTTCCTGATTAGTTATGTCGCTTACCTCATGTGCAGGGCATTGCCACTTAAGTATCTATGGTAACGACAACTAACAACTAACTAACTTGCTAACTACTACTATATGGGTGGTTGCAATCATGGATACCTTAGATGCAATTCCTTGCACATGAGGTAAGTGACATAACTAATCAGGAGAACTATACATTTCCAATTAGAGGTATTTGCTATTATTATTATTTTTATACCTACTACATATTGGGAAAGGCTGTTGGAGTTGAGAATACCCCAATCACTTGGCATGGAAGATAAAGGAAACTTTGTCACAGCTTTTTTGTGAATGAAAAACCCTTTTTAATAGTATTTACTATTGTGGCTACTCAACTTTTCCCAGAATCAGATAGAACAAACAATTCAACTTTTTAGTGAGTTAAATACTAAGGGAGCATGTCACCACCGCCGCCGCCGCCGCCCTGAAGGCCCATCTGCCACATATTAATACATTTTATTCCTTCTAGCAGTCTCTGGCATTGTGTCATTGAGGCTCAGTGGGCAAGGCTTCAGTCGCCGCTCAGTTCACGTTATAGCAGCGGCTCTAATGACTCACCAGCACTGACTGACAGCCAGATAAAAAGTGTACTAGTACAAAGCTGGCTATCAGTTAGTACTAGGGCATTGTTATAGCAATCACTCACTTTGTACTGAGTGGTAAATGAACCTGCGTCTCTATGAACGAGAGCTGGAGTCTGCCAGGATAAAAACTAAATTCCTCCAAGTAGCCGGACTGTGGATCCGATACCAATGCGGCTTTAGAATGTTACTAACCTGCAGATTAGCCCCATTTCTGCAAGTTAAAAACATTTGAAGATGCAACAAGTTCCTTTTAAAATGTAAATGGGACTTTTGATTAAAATGATCTTTAGCTACAATAAAATCATACTTATGTATTGTACTATACCTTGAAGATATTTTAGGACAAACATTTTTTTTAATTTTTATTATAGTATTTTTTTAGTAAAATATAAGGCATATGCTTTCTTCCTAAGCGCTATTCTTGCATGTAGTGGGAGGATTTTATTCTCTTTGAGATATTCTCTTTTGTGTGCAAAATGGGCATAAATAACTTAACTAAGAAAAGTAAATAATTTGGTAGACATCTAAATAAGTTATAAAAAAATCCAAAGAGAAAAGTTTTTGGCCAAGGGTTGACAATGGAGGAAATTTATTTATGTGATAAAAGAAGATTTGTGAAACAACTAGAAAAGGAAAGTGTCAAGGTAATTCACAAGAGCAATGTGTTGCTTTTACTTAGCCCCGTGAGACCTTATTATTTTTTCTTCCTCGGAACTTGCCTCTGAAAAGAATTTTTAAGATTTGTAAAAAGTTATATTGCAAAGCTTTATTATATCATTGAAAATGTCTTGTTATGATTGCTTTTAATTCCTATTCATCTTTAATAATTGCACTTGAATTACAAATCCTTTATAAAGCAAGATCAGATTAACCTTTTTTATAGGATGTACTTTACAATGAACCTGTCATTTGAAAAAATGGTATTAACCTGCAGATATAGGGTTAAAATGCAAGTCAATAGCATTCTGAAGTTGCCCGCCACCCATAATAAGAGCCCTGCTGTTTGGAGGAAATTAACTGTATTCCTATCCGCAGTCTTGGGCTTTCAGTCTTAAGCCTGCTTTACACCTTACAATTAAGCATATGATATCATATGCGATGTGACACGCCCCCAACGTATGTGTGGCACGTTAAATTTGTTGACCGTGTCGCACAAACGATTAATTGCCATCACACGTACTTACCTACCATACGACCTCGATGTGGGCGGCAAAGATCCACTTCCTGGAGTGGGAGGGACGTTCGACGTCACAGTGACATCACATGGCAGCCGGCCAATAGAAGCAGAGGGGCGGAGTTGAGCGGGACGTAAATATCCCGCCTACCTCCTTCCTTCCGCATAGCCGGCAGGAGCCGAGGGACGCAGGTAAGCCGCAGTTCATCCTTCCCGGGGTGTCACACACTGTGATGTGTGCTGCCTCGGGAACATTGAACAACCCGATGTTCAATTTTTAGGTTTTGAACGACGTGTATGTGATCAACGTTTATTCGTTCAATCGCAATCACAGGTAGGTTTCAAACATTACAATATCACTAACGATGCCGGATGTGCGTCACTTACGACGTGACCCCGCCGACACATCGTTAGATATATTGTAGCATGTAAAGCCCGCTTTAAGGGTGGTGCTTACACGGCTTCAGTCAGTTTTTTGACTAAAGTCAAAGCAGCCAGGAGGAATAAGGGCTCATGTGCACGTAACTGCTGATTCTTCTGCAGAAATTTGACAGCACATGTGCGCTTCAAATCGCTCCAGAAATACTGCATAATGAATGCAGTATTTTTGTAGAAAAAAGCAAATTTCATGCGCTCAGGATGCTGCCCCGACCATAGACAGAGTGGGAGCTGCATCCAGAACGCAGAACTAATTGACATGCTGCTTTTATGAACGCACGGATTTGGGTCAAAATTTTAGCATCCAAATCGCAGCGTTCATAAAAACAACGTGCGCACGTATCATGTACAATCTTCATAGATTGTGCAGAGGATGCAGGACGCATGCATTTACGCTTCAGTGCAATACGCAGCGTAAATGCATGCTATTAAGCAACGTGCGCATTAGTCCTTAAGGAATTTCCTCCTTGCAGCAGGGATCTCAGTGCAGGAGCTAGGCTGTATCAGAACACTTTTAACCTGCAGATTAACCCACTGGCAAACACAGACAGAAAATGTCCCATGTGTAAGACTACTATATGGGCCCTTAGCAGCCTAAAAGCTCATCAAAAAGCACAATTCAGCCTACTTTGAAGGTAGAAATAGGCCCTGCAATGTCTTGGACCCCTGTACAAATGCACAGACTTCCTCAATGATATGTCTACCCCTGGATTAACCCCATATCTGCAGGTTCATAGCATTTTTCACATGAAAGGTTCCCATTAAATGTTAGGAGATCAAAATACATTAATTGTTTGCCCACTCAAATGAAATGATAAACAATAAAAAATATTTGATAGGCATTTACAGTGTGTCCAACCATATCCTGTCCACCGCCATTAACTTGAGAATGGCAGCAGCTATAGGCATAGAAGTGGTGTCTACTGTCTAGGTATAGTAAAGTAGCCATGCGCTACACAATGAAACCACCTATAGAGCCACCTGGTGGAAAACAACTGAGTTAGATTTTTTATCTTGAAAACGGAACGAGACAGAAAAAAGGGAATTACAAAGTTGTAGTGCATCATCAATTCAATACAATCAACACCTTGCATACAGAAAAGCTATGATTAGAACATATAAAATGGGGAATTACCCTATTATGCAAATAAGTGTGCAACATCATACATGACAAAATACTGTAGACTGCTAATAGTACATAGTGTACAGTAAATGGGATTGTTCAAATGGTTGCTCAACAGATCTCTGTCACGCTGTTCTCTCCAGCGCGACTCATCCATGTTTAAACGTGTAATTGGTTGCAGCTATACACGCCCCCACCCTGAGTGGCAGCATGTCAGCTGACTGCAACCAATCACAGGTGGCAGGTCAGCCGGTGGGTTGGGAAAGCAGTGCAAGTCTCTGCGGGTCAGTATGGTGAACGTGCATGTCTTTCAGAAAAACATGCACGTTACTGTCAGAAGTGTGCGGCTGTGCCGGTGATGCGCTGTCAGACACGTACAAGTGTGACATGACATCAGCTGGCACAGCCTGCGTTCTCTAAACATGAGCGTGCATGCACACAGAAACACATGCACACTCTTGTCGGTGTATGGCTCTGCCGGTGATGCGCTGTCAGACTCGTACAAGTCTCACATGACATCAGCCGGCACAGCCTGCGCTCTCTGAATATGAGTGTGCATGTACACAGAAACACATGCACGCTCCTGTCAGAAGTGTTCGTGGCTGTGTCAGTGATGCGGCTTTTTTTATTATTATTTAAATAAATAATTTTAAAAAAATGATGTGCGGTCCCCCCTCATTTTCATCCCCAGCCATGATAATGTCGGCTGGGGGCTGGTAGTCTCAGCCATCCGGTATTGCTGCATCAATTAGATGTGACAATCCCGGTGCAATATCGGCTCTTCTCGATTCCCCTGGAGCGGTGGTAATCGAGGTAATAAGGGGTTAGTACAGCGCACAGCTGCTACTTAATCCTAGGTTTGTAATGGCAAAGGCATCTATGAGATACCTTCATCACACTAACCTGTAAGGAAAAGTAAATAAACTGACACACAGAAAAATCCTTTATTTGGAATAAAGTACAAAACACACACCCTCCTTCACGACTTTATTTACCCTCAACACCCTGCAGGTCCGGTGTAATCGACACAAGGGTCCACGCTGCTTCAGCTATGCTACATAACACAGCTATCGAGCATAGAGCACGAACGCTGGCTGTGCAAACAATGACAGCCGAGTTTACCGAGTCTCGGTAAATATGAAACGCTGTTTTATCTCTGTTTTTCTTTATTTTTTATTTTTTTCGCCAGTGCCGGATCCGGATTCAGCACCCGGAAATCATTGAAACCACGCAGATTTGGACTGCACTACTTCCATGTCCACTCATACATATTTACTGCTTTCCCTTCCACCAGAGTCTTTGATTGGCTGCCATTGGACCATACCCCCACCCTCTGAGACAACATCTGTGATTGGTTAGAATCACAAATGCCGTATGTCTTGTTATACTGGTGATAAATAAAAAAGTCATAGGGTCCCAGCCATGTGCATTTCTAGGCTGTGTGTATCAAAATAAGAGGAACCACATTCAACTTTTAAAAAAACAAAACAAAAACAAATAAAAATAAATAAATACTTAGAAAAACCGGCATGCGGTTCTTCCCAATTTTAATACCCAGCCAAGATAAAGCCAGACAGCTGGGAGCTGGTATTCTCAGGCTGGGGAGACCCATGCTTATTGGGCCCCACCAGCATGAACACAGCAGATTGCAGGAGCCTAGGATTGCCTCAAGCATTAGCTGCGACGAACTAGACACTTTACAATGGTCATCCTGATTGCTCTTGTGCAGTGGCAATTGAGTTAATAAGTGTTAATGACAGCTGTGAACTGCCACTTAGCCCTGGATTAGTGATAAGTAGAGGAAGTTGTTTCATTTTGGCACATAATAGGCTCAGATCTACCACGTCCTTGCCCTGGAGCAGTTACACAACCAGCAACATCATCACGGAAACATCCCCTACTACATGTTGTCCTCATTTTTTTGGCACACAAACAAGTTCAAATTAAAAGATTATAAAAAAGCCTGTTGATGCAACGCACTATAAGTTTTCAGACATATTCACACAGCAAGTTATGCTGCAAAACCTTAGTTTTTTCCTAAATTTATCTAATTTATAGTTTTATATATATATATTACACTGTATGTACGTTGCTGTTTTGTACCACTATGCAAAGCTGTGGGATGCAATTCAGTACAAGGTTTCAGAGATATTCCCACACCAAGATATGCTGGAAAACATTGTTTTTTGCCATATTGAGCTAAAAGATTACACTGCATGTATGCTTCTTTGTACCACTATACAAAGTTGTGGGATGCAATGCAGTATAAGGCTATGTGCGCACGTTGCGTAATTTCATGCGTTTATGCTGCATATTGCACTGCAGTGTAAACGCATGCATCCTGCGTCCCCAGCACAATCTATGAAGATTGTGTATAATCCATCCGCACGTTGCGTTTGAGAGCGCAGCAATTTGCATACTGAAATTTTGATACAAATCACTGCACTCAAAAAAGTCACTTATTTCTTGTGCTTTTGATACTGCTCCCACTCTGTCTATGGGAGAGGCAGCATCCAGAGCACATGAAATCGGCATCTATTCTGCAGACACACTGCATCCATTATGCAGATGCAAGTAAGTGCACATGCACTGCCAAATTGCTGCAGCATTTTCAGCATGGACACTATGCAACGTGCACACATAGCCTAAAGGGTGCTTTACACACTGCAACATAGCTAGAGATGTCGCGAGCGATAGCACCCGCCCCCGTCATTCGTGTGACAATTTGTGATCGCTGCCGTAGCGACCATTAACGCTACGGCAGCGTCACACGCACATACCTTTTCAGCAACGTCGCTGTGACCGCCGAACAATCCCTCCTTCAAGGGGGAGGTGTGTTCAGCGTCATAGCGTTGTCACAGCGGCGTCACTAAATGGCCGCTCAATAGCAGAGGAGGGGAGGAGATGAGCGGCCAGAACATGACGCCCACCTTCTTCCTTCCTCATTGCCAGTGGAGGCAGGTAAGGAGATGTTCGTCGTTCCTGCGGTGCCTTAGGAACGACGAGCAACCTCGCTACTGACCAGACAACGATTTTTGGTAAATGAACGACTTCTCACAGACCAACGATTTTTACCTCTTTTGCGATCGTTTAAGGTCGCTCATAGGTGTTACATGCTGCGATGTTGCTAACGACGCCGGATGTGCGACACAAACACCGTGACCCCAACGATATATCATTAGCGATGTTGCAGCATGTAAATGGCTCTTAAGGGTATGTGTGTGCATTGCGTTCTGCCGTCATGACAAATATTCTGCAGCATTTTGAGACTGCATGTGCGTTTCAAAACGCAGTCAAAATGCTGTGTTTTGGATGTATTTTGAACACAAAATGGATGCAGAATTCATGCGTTCTGGATACTTGCTCTACCATAGACAGAGTTGAAAAAGCATCCAAAACGCACAAAAGAAGTGACATGTTGCTTTTTAGAATGCATCAATTTTGTAAAAAAATTTGGCATCCAAAATCCTGCGTTTAAAAATGCTACGTTAGCATGGAATTTGCTAAATTCTCATAGACTTTGCTGGGGACGCAGAATGCATGCGTTTATGCAGCAGCTTAAAACACTGCGTAAACGCATGAAAAAATGCAACATGTGCCCATAGCCTTAGGCGGGCTTTGCACGTTACTACATTGCAAGTCGATGCTGCAATGTTGCACGTAATAGTCCCCACCCCCATCGCAGCTGCAATATCTTTGTGATAGCTGGCGTAGCGAACATTATCGCTATGCTAGCTTCACATGCACTCACCTTCCCTGCGACCGTCACTCTGGCCGGCGACCCACCTCCTTATTAAGGGGGCGGGTCATGCAGCGTCATAGCGACGTCACACGGCAGGCGGCCAATAGCGGCAGAGGGGCGGAGATGAGCAGGATATAAACATCCCGCCCACCTCCTTCCTTCCGTATAGCCACCGGAAGCAGGTAAGGTGATGTTCCTCGCTCCTGCGGCTTCATACACAGCGATGTGTGCTGCCGCAGGACCAAGGAACTACATCGTACCTGTCGCGGCAGCGTAACTATGAAAAAGTCGGAGCCTGCACCGATGATACGATAACGACGCTTTTGCGTATCATCTAGGATTTACACACAACGATGTCGAAAGTGACGACGGATGTGCGTCACTTTCGATTTGACCCCACCGACATCACACGTGCAATGTTGCAACGTGCAAAGCCGACCTTAAGCTATGTGCGCACATTGCATAATTTTATGCGTTTACACTGTGTATTGCACTGTAGTGTAAACGCATGCATCCTTCGTCCGCAGCACAATCTATGAAGATTGTGCATAATCCATCCGCACGTTGTGTTTGAGAACGCAGCGATTTGCATACTGAAATATTGATTCAAATCACTGCGCTCAAAAAAGCAACATGTCACTTATTTTGTGTGCTTTGGATGCGGCTCCCACGCTGTCTATAGCCCCCTTCATACATACATGCCTCCAGTACATGTTTGACAGTTTTCTCACGTACACACGTAGACCTATGTATTTCTATTGTTTTGGACACACGTAAGTATTTGCGCACGGAACGTGTGTCCGTTCCGTACTTACGTGTGTCCGTGTGTTTCATACGCTGACATGTCAGTTTTCTCTCCGGCATCACGGGTGTCACACGGAATGCAAACGTGTCACACGTAATGCAAATGGACCACACGGATGTGTTCCGTGTGACACGCACCGGAGAGAAGATATGTGTCTGTGAGAAGAAAAAACAAAACTTTACTCACCTTCTAAAGCCCTCCTGTCTCTGCCGCTGCTGTCACTTGCTGCCGACCGCCACTCATTATGCTTATTGAATATTCACTTCACTGCGGTCGGAAACAGCAGCAGTGGGGAGTCGGCAGGACCAGAGACCGAAGATCAGCACCACGGACACTGACGCCAGGGACAGGTGAGCAGAAATAGCACATAGCCTTATGCGGGCATCACACGAGACGATCTATAGTGCGATACATCGTCGGGGTCACGGTTTTTGTGACGCACATCCGGTATCATTTGCGAAATAGTCCCGTGTGACACCTCCAAGCGATGCTGAATGTTCGCAAATCGGTAATAAATCGTGAGTCGTGTACACGTCATTTATTTTTAAAATCTCATTTATTTTTCTTTGCACCGGTTGTTCATCGTACCCGGGCAGCACATATCGCACTGTATGACACCCCGGAAACGATGAACTCAGCTTACCTGCGTCCCGCGGCACCCGCCGGCTATGCGGAAGGAAGGAGGTGGGCGGGATGTTTACGTTCCGCTCATCTCCGCCCCTCCGCTTCTGATGGCTGGCGGCTGTGTTACGTCGCTGTGACGCCAAACGTCCCTCCCCCTTCAGGAAGAGGATGTTCGCCGCCCACAGCAAAGTCGTTCAGCAGGTAAGTACGTGTGACGGCGGTTTAACAACTTTGTACGACACGGGCAGTGATTTGCCAGTGACGGGGGCGGGTACGATTGCTCGTGCGATCGCACGATAGATCATACCGTGTGACGTCCGCATTAGAACTCATCGATTTTGTAAAAAATTTGGCATGCAAAACGCTGTGTTTTAAAATGCAACGTGCACATAGAATTTGCTAAATTCTCACAGACTTTGCTGGGGATGCAGAACGCATGCGTTTAAGCTGCAGTTTAAAATGCTGCGTAAACGCATGAATAAACATAACATGCGCACACAGCCTAAGATTTCAGAGGTAATCCCACAGCAAGGCATGCTGGAAAAACCTTGTTATTTGCTAGATTGAGCTAATAGATTACACCACCTGTATGCTGCTGTTTTGTGCAGCTGTGCAAATCTGTGGGATGAAACACAGTATAAAGGTTCAGATATATTTCCCCACAGCAAGGCCCAATGGAAAAAAAACCTTTTTTTTGCTACATTGATCTAATAGATTACACTACCAGTACACTGCTGTTTTCTACTGCTACGCAGATCTGTGTAATTCAGCGCTGTATTTGATTTAGAGTTACATGCACCGATCACTTTCCCTCTCTCCTACAGCGCCCTATCCCCCAATGTATATACCTTATACAATGTGATTGTCTGTAGTTTATTTTTGATATTCTATCTATCACTGTTAAAATTTACCTAGCCTTAAAATTATAGACTGTTCATGTCTTCGTCAGTGGGAAAAACTTACAAAATCAGCAAGGGATCAAATAATTATTTCCTTCACTATAAAAATTAAGTGCTTACAGGTCTTGAATGCTTTATTTTAACTCCTGATTTTAAGTCCCACTTTTTTGGCTAGCCACTTATTTCAGCACGCCTGGTGACCAAGCTCAGAATAAGTTCTTTGGAATTGTTTAAGCACCTAAGAACACTTAAATCATCTTTCCAATTAGCTACAAAGCACACTGGAATAACTGGTTTAAAAAACTGTACAAAATAAATCTTGCTAAATGCTACAAACTAAACAAAATCCCATAGAAAATTAAAATATAGGATCTCCAACTATTCACTTCTGATGCTAGAGAGTGGAATGTGGGATCAGGACCACTGTTTTTGTAAGGCTCCACTGGGGGAATATATGAATTGGTGATACTATATAGCATTTTTTATTTAAGTTACAAACTTTCGTAAAAAATCACTTATCAGCTCATTTATATTTTATGTAAAGTCAGCAATAGTCAAATGTACAAAGAACAATTGAGAAGAAATCTAAATACTTTTTTGAGCTTTTCATTGAGGAGATTGTGAAGTCCATTAGAGTTCTTAATATTGGCAAATTGTAATTAGGCAGCAGAATATTTGTTTAGCCCAAGACTCATTAAACATCACCTTCGGGTTCCACCTAATTACAAGCTTACAACATTTCTCTTGTATAGGTCTGAATTTTAATCGAACATAATTAAAGTGAGGTTTCAAGGGGTTTTTTTGGGACCTATTCAGTGGAAAATCAATTCAAACTAAACTTCTTCAGTAGCACGTAATATTAATGATACACTCAGCTTAGTAGCATTTTTATTCAAAATTAAGTTAGATTTGCTTTTAGTAAATTAGGCATTAATTTATTACATTATATTATATTTTAAACTAAGTGACACAAAATCTATCAACTAGGAAATAACTAAAGAAGTACTTGATAAAAATATGTTTATTTTATATACTATTATAATAATATTATGCTATACTATACTGCTTGGTAGCGCAGCTACCAGGAGAGTAGAAGGTCAAACCTTGCTCCATGCTCAAATAGGACCCCCCCGGAGCACCTTTAACTGTGCTGCACACTGATACAGTTAAACTCTGCAGCTCTGCAGTGCATACTATTAACATGAAAACTATGGAGACATCACATTGTGTATAGGCGAGCTGTGGGGCAAGGGCATTTTGTTTTTTTTAATAAAATAGGAAACGAGGAAACGTTTCAGGGAGTGTCTATTGAAAATATTTTTTTTTGTGTGTCTTTTTTGGGGGGATTACTGAGCTAGTAATGGGGGTGTCTAATAGAAAACTCACCTTTACTAAGGTGGTTACTTGGTGGTCACTTTGCTGTTCTGCTGAGGATCTGCTAGGTTTCATGGTGTCACAGACTATTTTAGCCTGTGCCACCACTTCTTCTGCTGCTGCTGACTGGACACAAAAAAGAAAAAAAATCTTGCTGTCCTGTTCTTGTCCCCTGTTTTTTCTAGTCCACCACTACCCCTCTCCCCCCTTTCCTTCATTTTCCCCTTAGCCACTACCCATTCTGCGATAGAGCGCTGATCAGTACTTGACCATGGATCAATATCAATACTTGATTGTTTGACCTCTTCTGTGGGTGCATCCTGTATCTGCTGGGCGCTGATCAGTGACGCACATTACAGATTGATGTCTGTGCTCATTTTTGGCCAGGACCCTTTTTGTGTCCCTTTTTCCCCGTTTTTGCACCACATATATTTGTGCGTCCTGCAGCCGCACACATAAATTCATGAAATATGAATTGCACTACTGCTTTAGAAACTATATTAAAAATTTAAGTACTTAGGGCACAAATTGTACAATTCATTGGAGCCCAAAAGCCATGGGTAAAACATATCCCCTTTTTGGGACCATAATCCTATATGCCTTTACCCGGGCTGAAAGCCTACAATTTTATGGGAGGTAGGATTCAGCTCTAATTAAAACATTCATATGCAAACCTGTTGTCATGCCCATGTAAAGCGTTAACTGCTCATTATGAATATCGAGCACCAGACCATGGTAGTGATTGTTCATAACTACTTTCAAATACTGGAGTTAACATACTGAATGTGTACACATGGCCTAAGATGTTGTGTTTTTGACAAAGTTAAAATATTCAGTGTCAAAAACTCACCAGAAACTTATCGTGGACAAACAGCCTTACAGTTCCAGCAAAGTTGATGGGATTTATAGAAATCTCATGCACACTATGCTTCTTTTTTAGTCAGTGTAAACTGACCTGCGGTGCGTGTTTTAAATCTGCAACATGCCAATTTCTCTTATGAATTCTCTGAGTTTTCTGTGCAGATTTTTTACATAAAATTGCATTAAATGCTGGAAAATCTGCATGTAAAAATGCATAAGCATGTTTCCACTGTGAATATGTGCTAGAAAAAAGCATGTAATTCACACATGAAAAGTCTCAATAATGTTTTTCAAAGTCAAATACCAAGAGTTATCAACAACAAGAAGCTTTATTCAAAACATGACAGACTAAAAAAGACACAATTCGCAGTATCTAAAATGCTTTGACTGGTAAAGGTAGAGTATCAGGACTCCTGAAGTAGCTGCTCAGGATGACTGGTTTGAAAATAGACACATGAAAGGATCTGCAAGGAGGCCAGAAGCTTTAGCTTATAGGATACTGAGTTTTTCTGGTAGAGCACATCAAAGGGACCAATAAAACGCGGATCCAATTTGTACGACGGCATCTTATGGTTGACATATCTATAAGCAAGCCAATCATTGTCTCTTTGCTTGAACGACAGAGGGTACAGGCATTTCTTTTCCAAATGCCTCTTAGTTCAGATGGAGGACTACTCCACGGAAGACATGGTTTCTGCCCAGATTTTGGAAAAACGTTTCATGAGTGCATCGGCCGCAGGATTTCTGGAGGTGTAAGCAACAAGGAAAGTGATTTTGTGCTATTGTCCATGCACAATGTGGGATGGAGAGTTTGCGGAGGACTCACTCATGTGATTATTGTAGGATTAAATTTGCCCATGGAATATGCTTGTAAGGATAAAGAAAAAAGAAAGGCGCTCCTGTGTGAAGCTATCGGCCGGTAAGTGGTGAATGTAATGTCAGTTAAACTCACCTAATAATGTTGTGCTGACAGGCACAACCCTGCGGCAGTGCATGTGAAGGATTCACTGCAAGGTGATCCAGGCAGAGATGATTTCAGCCTGAGGTCCTCGCTGCCGCCATCCTCCACTCCATTGGAATGATATCCCCCTCTGTCAGCTGGCTGGTTCCCAGATCGCGCTACTGCTCTGGCCTGATGAAGAGGACATACCGTCCCTAAAATGCATTGTACCATTAAATTGTTAAACCTCCTGGTCGGTGTCAGTGTGGTTGGATCTGTGCAAGGCCCGGATTACTGCCCTTTTTTGCTTTTGAATCATGGTTCATGGAAGAGGCTTGACCCAATCGCTGTAGTGTTCGTTAAGGAAGTGCAGCAAGAAATTCATCAGGGTCTGGTTTACCCACTACACTTGGCCATTGTACTGTGGATGGTAGGCTGATGAGAAATCCAATGTCACATCCAGCAGCTTACAGGTGGCCCTCCAGAACAGAGATGTGAACTTAATGCCTTTATCATTATGGAAAGGAAGTCCAGGCAAGTGGAAAATATGCTAAATGAAGAGCTCAGCGAGCATGGGCACAGAAGGTCAATCAGATAGTAGAGGGAAATGGGCCATTTTAGAAAACCTGTCCAGTACTACCCAAATGATGGAGCAACCAGAGGATATTGACCTGTCGGTGATGAAGTCCATTGATATGGGCTGCCAAGGAGCGGACATGAATCAGAAAAAAAGAAAAATAAATTGCCAGAGGAGCGAACAGCACTGACAGGGATAGTAGTGCCCCAGCGAGAGACTTTTTGTGAGTCTTGTTGGGGGCACATGAGTAACAAGCCGAGACAAATTCCTTGACGTCCTTATGCAGCGTTGGCCACCAGTAGTGATGTGAGATGAGCATAATTGTCTTTGTCTTCTTCTATCCAGTGTAACCAGCCAGCTTAGAGGAGTGACCCCACTTCATCACACATTTTCTATCTGGCTCTGCAAAAAAATCTGCTTCTGGGTGGTGTCCAAGAGAAGCTACCATGAGCATCTTGGAAGGCTCAATAATGTGGTGGGGCTCTATCTCCTGGTCGGCCAACAGAGACCTGCAAAGTGCATCCGCTTTGACCTTCTTTTCAGTCTGACGGAAATGTAGAACAAAGTCAAAGCAGGCCAAAAACAGCAGCCATCAGGCTTGGTGTCGATTCAACCTCTGACTCAACTGTAGGTAGGCCAAGTTTTTGTGGTCGGTGTAGATGATGACTGGATGCACCAAACCCTCCAATAGATTTTACTACTCTTCTAAAGCCATTTTGACTGCCAATTATTCTCAGTCGCTAATCAAGTAGTTGCGCTCAGGAGCATAGAAGTCACTGGAAAAAAAAATGAAGGTTGCCATTTTACTGGAAGCATACTTTTGCATGAGGACCTCATTGGTCCAGAAGATGAAACATCAACTTCTAAAAAGAACTGTTGTCCAGGTACACTACCATGCATGAGTAGAGCAGATCTTGGAAGATATTCATGATTTCCTGAAAAACCAGCAGGACAGTGCTGATCCTGATTGGCATTCCCGGATACTCATAGTGGCCGTCGCAGTTATTAAAGGCAGTCTTCCATTCATCACCTGACCATATCTGGACAAGGTTGTATGCACCTTGGAGGTCAAGCTTGGATAAGGTCCTCGAACCTCAGAGATGGTTGAACAATTTTGGTATAAACAACAGTGGATACTTGTTTTTGCCCTTGATTTGGCTGAGACCCCTATAATCAGTACAAGGTCAAAAGGAACCATCCTTTTTCTTTACAAAGATGAATCAAGTTCTGGCTAGTGAGCAGAACTGTATAGATCCCCTTGCTAGATTATTTTTTATGTACTCGGAAATGGCTGGGGTCTATGCCTTGGACAGAGGGTAAATTTGGCTGAGGGGAGGTGAGGAGTCAGGAATTAAGTTAATAGGGCAATCATATGGCCTATGTGGTTAAAGTGTCTCAGCCTTCTACTTGTTGAAGATGTCTGCATAGGCCCGGTAAGTGGATGGCAGAACCAGAAGATTTGAGGGCATCACTGATGGATGGCCAGGATGGACTGGAAAAAGACATTTTTTATTACAGGACTGATACTATCTGAGCACATCTCTGGATCTTCAGTCCAAAACAGGCTTTTGCATCTGAAGCCAAAGCAGACCCAGTAGCAGTTGATGCCACAGCCATGCAAGCATGTAGAAGGAGATCTCTGTGTGCAGTATTCCTACTTGAAGCTCAACTTGCTCAACAACGAACAGGGTAGCCTCGGCTAAAAGTTTTCCATCCACGCACTAATCTGCTATGGGATCTTGAAATTGTTTGAGGGGAATCTGATTCTGGTCCACAATGGCCTGATTTAAGAAGTTCTTGTTTGAACCAAAGACCACAAAGGCCAACTCTGTGAATCAAGTGCTGCCACAGGATTTGAATATGGATATGTATAATGATCGAGAGACTTGATTTCACCTAGGGTAGCCTACTTACTCTAGGCTTGGATGTTTAGTGCTTGGTGCATATTTCACATATATTGCAATGCGACTGTCATACTCTGAACATTCACTGATGCAAATCTCCTTACTGCAATGTGAATCATCCGTGACTCCGGTTTGTTACATGTCCACTTGGAAACTGACTCAGCAGGCTGTTTTGGTCCAAAATTGAGAAAGCTTGAGAAAGGGGAACCTCCCCAAAACATCACACTACAGGTGTGCAGCAGGACATTGATCACAGCCTGCCGAGTCAGTTTCCATATTGACATGTAACAAACCAGAGTCACGGACGATCCACATTGCAGTAAGGAAATTCACATCAGTGAATGTTCACAGTATGACAGGCTTAGTGCAATATGTGTGAAATATTCACTAAGCCCTTTAATATTTCTAAATAAAAAAGGAGAATATACACTCATATTTTTATTGGATCCCTAGAAATCTTTGAACAAGAAAGCTTTTCTACTTGCACCAAAAATCTTTGGATAAGAAAGTACTTCTACTTGCACCAAAAACTTGCCCAAGTAAATCAATTTGATATTTAGGTGCTGAGATAAGTAGATCTGAAGCAGTTTTTTTACTTGCACCAGTAAATGGACTTGACATTTAGGTGCCAAAATAAGTAGATTTGAAGTATTTTTTTTCTGATGCTTACGCCGATATTATTGAATTTATCTGGAAAAAAAAGTTGGAAAACCACAGGATCCATGGCCTGGGCAATCTGTAGTGCTCGCAGGTGCGAGTGGGAGTGAATCCACTTCTGAGAGGCATGACTAACTGACAACCTTGTCTTAACTAGAGACTCTGATGATAAGGGTAGGCTTGCATTGGAAGGTAACCACTCATGTACTGCAACAGCTGACCCCAGCGTAAAGGAATACCGATAATGGTACAGATACAGGAAGGTCAGTCTCTGGTGCAGACAGGTGCAGCTGGGACGGCTGTTCCAGACACGATGACTGGGGCTGGCAGGGATGTAAGTTTTTGCTGATATTACAAGAGTATCTGGTACAGCTGGGATTGCAGATATTGATGGGTACAGCAGGTTCAATTAGTACAACAGGCACAGATGATACAGAGGATGCAGCAGGTACAGTAGGTATGGAAAGTACTACAGGTTCAGTGGGCATTGCTGGTATACATAGGTAAAGCAGGTACAGTAGATTCTAGGACATATGTATTAGCAACCACACCTAAGGGTACAGCACACAGGAATGAAACCTGACAACTAGCAATGTGTCTCTGACGGTAGACCACATTGCTCAGGCACCTCTGATAGGGGGAGGTTGCCTTAAATACCTAGTGCCTCTCAGCCATAGGCTTAGAGGCAATTCTGGTTAAGCCATGCTGGCAATTTAAAAATACTGCAAAATGATTATTCCTGGCTCACTGCGTTATATATTAGGTGCTCAGAAAAAACAGCAAGTCTAATAGAGAATAATTCTGGCACACTTGGAGAATATATGAAAAAGAGAAAATCTTGGAATGCTTAAATGGTTTTATTTTGTGCATAGGTCAAAAAAGTGATGATAATTCATCCATCCAACGTTTCGACCATTTGAAGGTCTTTATCAAGGACAAATTTATCTAATATAACAAAAACATGCGCATCATTAGTGCATGAAAATATATAAATCAACATAGCATGATCATGGTGTTCGTTGTAACAACAATCTCTGATAACATCATGATAGCACATAACCAAACAAAGACATACATATGCTTATAAAATCCATGTGTTGAAAACAATAAAAATAAAATTCCTAACAAAGAAACAAAGCTCATGAAGGGTACACTTATCATTTGGCAAATGAGGGCAGTAGTGACCCACCTATATGAACAACTGTGTGGTATATGTTCAAGACTATGAAGACATCACAATGCAGTCAAAAAAATGGACAAAGATGTGATCCTATGTAAGAGACAAAAACAAATGAGTATCGTATACATAACATACAAACATGCAAATCAGAAGAGTTTCATTCTTCCGCAATACCTATCTACAGGTGTGTCTTTCCCCACTTATACCTTATGCATTGAAGTAATTTGATGATCAATAGAAGTGACCTTTTTCCAGAGGGAATGGGATATAGACAATTCTAAATGCAAGTGGATATAAATATGCGCATTAGAATGATACATGGATTATTCTAACCATATGATTAAAGTGAAATAATGCATCCTGAAGGAGAGTAGTCTACCTGAAAAAACTGTTTCGCTGTCAAAGGTAGATACCTGAGAGCATAAGGGAAAGTTTCGTGTTTCCTTCACTGATGGTTTCTCAGTTGCCTCAGAAGAAAAGGAATGTTCTGAGCAAGAGAGTCACATATACTTGCATTAACGCATAAAGCAGGGAGAAGAGACATATATAGTGACTTCTGTGTATTATATAACAGATGGTAAGAAGGCAAAAAACTACCTGAAAAATGCAGAAATAGTATACTGATACTTGCACTGAGGAATTCACAATGGCCTCAGGGTAACATCAGTGCTATGGACAAAATATATGAACATCAGGAATTACAAGCGGGATAGGAAAACCAGTATAAGGTACATGTGGTAGGATAAATAATGTATCAATGTTACCTTAATATTGTTCCAAAAAGGTGAACATGTATGGGATCATACAATGAAAAGGACTCCTAGTGGGGTTCTCAAAGAGACCCTATGGAAAATGTATGATTTTAAGTATTAAATAGTATATGTGACGTAAAAGGTGGGCTGATATAGACACATACCTGAGGTATTAGAGGTATTAGATACAGGGAAGGGCTAGTGAGCCATATATGATGTCACGAATCTAAATGGAAATATGGGAAATAAATAAATAAATAAGCTGTTCCATCAAGCTAGTGGCTCAGGGAGACAAGTACACATACCTTGCGTTGGTGATATAGGGTATGGGCCCCAGGGAGACGTGCACAGTGCGGTGGTGGTGTGTCCTTATGTAGTGGGAGCAGTGCAGCGTCCACCATCCTGCTTCCTGGATGGTGGAACGCAGTGTGAGTCGGTGGAGCGCACGCCGCGCATGCGCAGTGCGGCGCGCCGCACCGCGCATGCGCCCGGAGCGCAGCACCAGCTCAATGGGAGGAAGTGTGTCAGAGGAGGTGTATGGGTGTATGGAAGCCAGGGATTGGCCCGTGAATTGCACAGTGAGCGCGCACAGCGCCACCTAGTGGCCCAGCACGCGCGCCCAGCACGGAACACAGGCCAAAGTGGGTGACAGAGGTGAACATGCCAATAAGCTGCGCCCAGCACGCACACAGCGCCCATTCATTGGCACTGCGCGCAAGCAGGGCACAAGGCACAGGACAGAAGAAATTACATGCAAGGTGTAACAATTAAGTATGTGAATGTGTGGGATCCTAATATAAAGGATCGCGGTGTGCTGGCCTGTGGATTGCACATGGCAAGTGCGCAGTGTCGGGCCATTTGCACTAACGCACGAGCCAGGTACAGAGCACATGTCAGTAAAAATGTACCAAATGACTACATTATATAGAGTGCACAACAACAGAGAATCTTGGTGATGGTCCCTTATAGATGAGCGTGGCTGTGGTGATGACACAAGATTGGTGCAAGGACGGTGAAGAGATCAAGTAGGTGGTGGAGCCTGGAACAAAGAAAAAACAATTAGGGAGAAATACATGTCACTATGTGTACTAGAATGATATTCTCACTTATCCTTATACTGGGTTTTTGACAATCATATTGTAGATGACCACTCAGAGGCTGAAAAGCAACAAAAGTCGACCAAACTCAATTAATATAGTAAATATTCAAGATAACGTAAAAACGAAACCTATCAGACAATGAACTTCATTAAATGCACATATCGTGTTCCCTATTAAGACCTCTTGGTTCCAGCGTATTCAGGGTAAATATCCAATAAGATTCCCTTTCCTTCAGGGTACGTACTCTGTTACCACCCCTTCTAGGTATGGGTACATGTTCCAGTACCTGGTACTTCAATTGCGCGATCGTGTGACCATATGTAATAAAATAGTACGGGATAGGGAGCATCATCTGTTTGCATCTTATAGTGGATTTGTGGTTACTAATCCGGTCTCGGACATGCTGGGTGGTCTCCCCAACATATCCGAGACCGCATGGACACTTAATGAGGTAAACTACAAAAGAGGACTCACATGTAAAAAACCCCTGTATGGAAAAAATTCGTCCTGACAAGGGATGAGTGAAAGTGTCACCCCTGGTGAGATTGTTGCACTGTATGCAGTGGTGACACGGGAAATTGCCTTTTTTGGGAGTACCGAGAAAGGTTTGCCTCGGTACAGTCTTACTGGAACCTATGTCAGCCCTTACAAAACTGTCCCGGAGATTACGAGGCCTCTTGTTGCAAAATAAAGGGGGTACACTGAATTCGCTTACTTCTGGATAAGCCTTATTCAGAAGCGGTCAATGTTTACAAACTATGCTCTTAATGAGAGGAGAAAAAGGATGATAAGTGTTTATACATGGAATACGTGGGATATTCTTCCCAGTAGTGGGTCTTTGAGAAAGTTTCTTATTGGCAATATCAATAGGATATCCCCTCTGGAGAAACTTCATACTCATTTCTGAGGATCTTAAATCACGTTGAGCTGGGTCAGATACGATTCGCGCCACACGCTGATGTTGGGAAATAGGAAGACTTTGTTTAGTGTGACGGGGATGGCAGCTTGTAAAATGCAGAAGACTATTACGGTCGGTCGGTTTCACATACAAATCCGTGCTAAGGATGCCGTCAGACGATATTACCATGGTATCTAAAAAGTTAATGTTATGGCTATCAAATTGAATGGAAAAGGTGAGACCTTGTGTGAAGGAATTAATCTCAGTGTGAAACTGTGATAGAGAAGCGACATCACCCCGCCAAATGAGGAAGATGTCGTCAATATACCTTTTCCATGTAATTACATGTTCCAACCATAGTGGATGATTGTATATGTGAAATTCTTCAAAATGTGCCATAAAAATATTAGCATACGGGGGTGCCAAATTTGAACCCATCGCGGTCCCCCGTTTCTGTAAATAAAACTGGTCTTGGAACAGAAAAAAATTATTTTCTAGAACCAGTTGAAGAAGATCAATGCAAAATTGGTTTTGTGAGGAAGAGTGAGTACTATGTCTATTCAAGAACCATTTTACTGCCTGTATGCCATCAAGATGTTGAATGCTAGTATAAAGACTATTGACATCAAGGGATACTAAAAGACATTCAGGAGGTAACGACCCAATGGATTGTAATTGTGTCAAGAAGTCAGAAGTATCTTTGAGGTATGACTTGATGTTGGGTATGAGAGGAGTAAGGATTCTCTCAACCGTGATGGCAAGGGGCGATAAGACGGATTCTGTTGAAGCGACAATTTGCAGTGATTGTGTTTTTTACCTGAGCTCCAGCAAATTTTCTGCCTATTTTTCCACATGTCATTTACTACCTTCTCCTATGATGCTGATGAGGTCAGTAGTATATTGTCTAGGGTAACTATACCCAATACATTTTTATCAGTACCCAATGAAGAAGTACGTTCCAGGGACTATGAAAAAGAATTAAGAAGGCATACTGCGCTGGAATTGCATTGTGCCACTCTAGCGGAGTATCATAGAGTACAACGAATTCCAAGAGGCTTACGAGTATCATTGAAACCAACCCTCTTTTCAGATAAACCCGAATATTGTTCAAAATTCGAGAGTATAGTTAACAAGTGTTCAATGGACATTATAATCTTGACGATTGAATTCCTGCAAAAAGAAATTGAGGACCTGGGACACAACATCAGTTCGATTGAACAGCAACTTCAGAACACAATTCCCACTGCAGAGTGGGAGAGGATCCACTCCAAAACCAAAGCCACTATAGCTGAATTTAGTAAGACTCTTCAAGAACGGAAAAGGTCAAAGTTTTTAAGAGATCAAGAAGATTACGTCAAAAATCGGGTCTATCGCTGGCAATTTGTGGAAGATATTCCTAGGAGACCAGCACAGTATCATCGGTATTCAACATCATCCGGATCCGATACAGAACAATATACCTCACGACAGTCTCGTTTTTTAGCACAGCGGCCAAACCAAAGAGGAAAACGAGGCGGAGTAAGAGGGGCCGCGGTGGCGCCATCAACATATCACATACAAACCAGATCACAGGTACCAATTTAGTGTATAATATTTCTTCGTACAACTTGTCTGTAATTGAATCTCAGGTACTACAAAAAGGGTTATCATTTTGTCCTACTCCACCTCTCAATACGTTTGTTTTAGACCAGGAGATGAGGAGGTTTTTTAGGACCTTGAGACTAAAAGCCCATTTTTGTACTGATAAAGCCACAACGTTTGTTAATACTCTCACTGAATCCGATACCATGTTTCGGTTGAAACAATTGGACCTCAGAGTCCCGAGTTCGTTCAACCCTCCTAAGACGTATCACCCTATCGAGACGTATGTTGCTTTGGTCTCTAGAGACATTAATCACACATTAAAGACAGTTGATGAGGGTCAATTCAAGATTAAACGTAATGTCACTATAGAGGAAAGTCGTGCAATACGGGATTTAAAAAATAACCCCAATATTGTCATTAAACCGGCCGATAAGGGTGGGGCCATTGTGGTACTTAACAAGAAATACTACATTGATGAGATTTTGAGCCAATTAGGTGATACAAACACTTATGTACCTATTTCACGAGATCCAACATCCCATGTACAGGGACTCATTAAACACATTATGCATATCTATTTGGCCAATAATACCATAGATCAGAAACTAGCTGATTTTCTCATTAAAGCCCACCCCATTACACCGGTGTTTTATACCTTACCCAAGGTTCATAAAAACATGAGTCATCCTCCCGGTCGCCCGATTGTCGCTTCAAAAGAATCCGTCTTATCGCCCCTTGCCATCACGGTTGAGAGAATCCTTACTCCTCTCATACCCAACATCAAGTCATACCTCAAAGATACTTCTGACTTCTTGACACAATTACAATCCATTGGGTCGTTACCTCCTGAATGTCTTTTAGTATCCCTTGATGTCAATAGTCTTTATACTAGCATTCAACATCTTGAATGCATACAGGCAGTAAAATGGTTCTTGAATACACATAGTACTCACTCTTCCTCACAAAACCAATTTTGCATTGATCTTCTTCAACTGGTTCTAGAAAATAATTTTTTTCTGTTCCAAGACCAGTTTTATTTACAGAAACGGGGGACCGCGATGGGTTCAAATTTGGCACCCCCGTATGCTAATATTTTTATGGCACATTTTGAAGAATTTCACATATACAATCATCCACTATGGTTGGAACATGTAATTACATGGAAAAGGTATATTGACGACATCTTCCTCATTTGGCGGGGTGATGTCGCTTCTCTATCACAGTTTCACACTGAGATTAATTCCTTCACACAAGGTCTCACCTTTTCCATTCAATTTGATAGCCATAACATTAACTTTTTAGATACCATGGTAATATCGTCTGACGGCATCCTTAGCACGGATTTGTATGTGAAACCGACCGACCGTAATAGTCTTCTGCATTTTACAAGCTGCCATCCCCGTCACACTAAACAAAGTCTTCCTATTTCCCAACATCAGCGTGTGGCGCGAATCGTATCTGACCCAGCACAACGTGATTTAAGATCCTCAGAAATGAGTATGAAGTTTCTCCAGAGGGGATATCCTATTGATATTGCCAATAAGAAACTTTCTCAAAGACCCACTACTGGGAAGAATATCCCACGTATTCCATGTATAAACACTTATCATCCTTTTTCTCCTCTCATTAAGAGCATAGTTTGTAAACATTGGCCGCTTCTGAATAAGGCTTATCCAGAAGTAAGCGAATTCAGTGTACCCCCTTTATTTTGCAACAAGAGGCCTCATAATTTCCGGGACAGTTTTGTAAGGGCTGACATAGGTTCCAGTAAGACTGTACCGAGGCAAACCTTTCTCGGTACTCCCAAAAAAGGCAATTTCCCGTGTCACCACTGCATACAGTGCAACAATCTCACCAGGGGTGACACTTTCACTCATCCCTTGTCAGGACGAATTTTTTCCATACAGGGGTTTTTTACATGTGAGTCCTCTTTTGTAGTTTACCTCATTAAGTTAGACTTGAACTGACTCTGTTACCATGTTTGAAACAATAATAGTAGTGGCAATGTGCCAGAAACATTTTTCTTGCAAAAATACAAAATATTTTATTTATAGAGCAATGCGACATAGGAATACACAGAGAGTGAATATAGTGAATTAAAAACAATGCACACAAGCACAAAAACCAGGGCAGCAATGCATGTCGGGGCTACTTATATGTGCAGATCTCAGTTATATGGACAATATAATATGTGAGAGATCAAAAGAGTGGTCAAGGTGGATAACTGCTTAATTATATAATTATTGTAATAATCTCGGTATAACAAGTTTGGCCACTAGAGGTCTCATATGATTGAGACGACAAATGATTATGGGGTTAATGCAGGATGAAAACTGCAATAACAATTATAGTGACAGTGCATCATGCGATATAGATTATAATAATATACCGTAGTGGTCTGAATGGTATCTTTATATCACTATAATGAGAATAGATAATATGAAAAACTGCTACTGATAATATATACACCAGTGTGTTTGTCTATAATAGCAGTTGGACATTATTACCAAGTTTGGCCACTAGAGGTCTCACATAGTTGAACCACCAATAATTACAGAGTTAATGCAGGGTACAGACTGCAATGATAGTTTGTAATACATATATACCATACGTTGTAGATTTATGCTAATGTACCATATTAGTCTAGATAGTGTTTTTAAACATTAAGAAAAATAGCAGACATTATGAAGACTTGCTATCAGCATTAACATATATGTCAGTATAATCCTATAAACATAGTACATGCATGCTGGTGTGCTACTACCAGAGCAGCCTTGCATCACATTATATTATTAGAGAACCATGTCATAATGCAGTGATATATGACAACAATAGATGAAAAGATTTAAAGCTGTATGCTTATTGCAAAGTAAACGGCTCCTGCAGGAAAGTGCCAGTCGCCCACCTGTTAGTAACCTGGCTATGCACGCTGCCCTGCACCTCAACACGTGTTTCGCTCTTGCTTCATCGGGAGGTGCAGGGAGTGTGCTGTCGGTGGTTTAAATCCCCGGTTCTTATGTTTAGCTGCCAATAATGGCGCGCGTCGGCACACCGAGGCCCGTCCCACACAGCACGTGGGCGTCCAGGAATCATCAGCATGCTGACGTGCATAGAAGATGATCCTGTTGGACGCCAGGTGCCGGCAGGAGGGGCGTCAGGGAGCCGGCGCGCGCACAGGCATGAAGTCAGAGGTTCCATTAAAGAAATGGGCAAGGTATGGGCAAGCATAGTAATAGTCCACATGTATATCATATATGTCATCTTGATATGTTGCATGATGAAGATGTTTTATCGGGAACCATTATCTTCCTTCTGACTGTTAGAACCGCCGGATCTATAGAAATAGTATAAAAATATATAAAATGAATGTCATAGCACAGACGTGATTAGAACCATTATCTACTAAACCGCAGCGTCATGATTTACATATCAGATACATAGTATCAAATAATTAACCATGAATATATCATGGATTTATATAGAAAGCACACAGAATCTGAAAAGACACGGTGGAAATAGTAACGGGTTTATTTTAGGAAGGGCTTGAAACTTTACTGCCATTAAGGATCTGCATCTCTTCAGTCGAAAAGTTTTACTCAAGAAATATTTTTCTAGGGGTACCAGCTGTACAGATGCAGATCTCTCTAAGAAAGAACAGGAAGCTATTCGAATATTGGAATCACTGTTGGCAGAACAAGATAATGTAAGCATGGTACACTTCCCAAGTTCAGTAAAAAAACGTTCAACTACCTTCCCGCCCTTATCGGCCTGCCCACCCATTGATCTATTTACCAAATTAGTCTCTAAAGAATTAAAACAACTGCCTACTAGAAGAACACACGATAATATGAGTAAACAACAACGTGTGGCTCTTCTAGAAATACAAGCAATGGAAGATCTGGTGGTCAAACGGGCCGATAAGGGCGGTAATGTGGTTCTATGGTCCAAAACACAATATGAGGCAGAAGCCTTTAAACAACTTAACAGTATTTGTTATTCCAAACTCAAAATGAATCCCACTGTTAAATTTCAAAATGAGCTGTCAGATATTCTTCATCTTGCCTATGACAAGGGTATTATCCCAAAATCAATATTGGAAGGATTATTAATTCAATTCCCAACAATTCCAACTATATATTTTCTTCCAAAAGTGCACAAAGATGCAATACACCCGCCTGGAAGACCCATAGTCTCCGGCAATAATAACTTATGTGAACCCACCTGCAAATTCTTAGATCACTATTTAAAACCCCTGGTGATCACATTACCCTCATATATTCGAGACTCAACTGAATTTCTTAATAGACTCGATGGACTGGTGCTCGAAACTAACATCATAATGGCGACCGCAGACGTCGAGTTGCTTTATACTTCGATTAATCATGCTGATGGTCTTGAGGCTGTAGAATTTTTTCTTCGAACTACTAATCTTGATGTTCAGCTGGTGGACCTCCTCCTATTACTACTACAGTTTATTTTAACCCACAACTTCTTTTTATTTAAGGACCGTTTCTATCTCCAAGAGAGAGGAGTTGCAATGGGGGCGTCTTGTGCGCCCTCATATGCAAACCTCTTTCTTGGATATTGGGAACGGTCCATCAATTTTCCGGATTCTGATTTTGGCGCAGTCCACATGTGGCTGCGCTACATAGATGATATTTTTTTAATTTGGCAGGGGGAGGTCCATCAGCTAGACACATTTATGAAATATCTTAATAACAATTCTAAAAACATCAATCTTACTGTTACCCACAGCACTGAGAGAATCGAATTTTTGGACGTTGTGATCACCAGGGGTCAAGAGGGTGAATTGTGCACTGATATTTTTCGAAAAAAGACTGCTATCAACTCCGTTTTGGATGCCAGATCCTCCCATCCATTTAAGGTAATCAATTCAATACCAATAGGACAATTTCTCAGAGCACGAAGGGTCTGTTCAAGTGACTCTTTATTTGAAAAACAGTCTCTGGATCTTGAAAGACGTTTCAAAGCCAGACACTATTCATCCCAATCCATTCAGAAAGGGTATGAAAGGGCGAAGGGCACAACCCGGGAAGAGCTCCTCAAGGTGAAAAATAGAACTGATAATGATACATTACGGTTTATCACTCCATACCACGCACAATGGCGGGAGATGTCTGCCATAATTACAAAATATTGGCCAATACTCATGGCAGATCATGATCTTGCTCCCATTCTTACCCCCAGACCAGCCATTACTCCTAAAAGATCTAGGACCATTGGAGATTTGATTGTGAGGAGTCATTACACACCACAAAGTATTAACAATTCCTTCTCCACTCGAGGCTCCAAATGTGGATCCTTTGCTTGTGGTGATTGTGGAGCTTGTCCCCAGATGGAAAGAGCATTTAAATTCTGGGACTCCTCACAGTCAAAAATATATAATATTCTCCAGTTCATCAATTGCCGCTCCATGAATGTTGTATACTGGGCGTCATGCCCATGTGGCCTTATTTATGTAGGCTTAACCACTCGAGAGCTAAGAGTCCGAGTGTTGGAACATCTGCGAGACATTAAAAACGCTGCAAAGGCCCAAAAACCTGAAGAAATAGCCCAATTAAAAAATATACCAAAACATTTCAGGGAGCGGCATAACTGTAACTGGAGACAACTGAAGTTTAGGGGTATTGACAAGATCAATATGGGAGCCAGAGGGGGTGATGTTACCAATAATCTGCATAAAAAGGAGGCCCGCTGGATTACTATTCTTGACACTGTAAAACCCAGGGGTCTTAATGATGCAGTGAGTTTCAAGCCCTTCCTAAAATAAACCCGTTACTATTTCCACCGTGTCTTTTCAGATTCTGTGTGCTTTCTATATAAATCCATGATATATTCATGGTTAATTATTTGATACTATGTATCTGATATGTAAATCATGACGCTGCGGTTTAGTAGATAATGGTTCTAATCACGTCTGTGCTATGACATTCATTTTATATATTTTTATACTATTTCTATAGATCCGGCGGTTCTAACAGTCAGAAGGAAGATAATGGTTCCCGATAAAACATCTTCATCATGCAACATATCAAGATGACATATATGATATACATGTGGACTATTACTATGCTTGCCCATACCTTGCCCATTTCTTTAATGGAACCTCTGACTTCATGCCTGTGCGCGCGCCGGCTCCCTGACGCCCCTCCTGCCGGCACCTGGCGTCCAACAGGATCATCTTCTATGCACGTCAGCATGCTGATGATTCCTGGACGCCCACGTGCTGTGTGGGACGGGCCTCGGTGTGCCGACGCGCGCCATTATTGGCAGCTAAACATAAGAACCGGGGATTTAAACCACCGACAGCACACTCCCTGCACCTCCCGATGAAGCAAGAGCGAAACACGTGTTGAGGTGCAGGGCAGCGTGCATAGCCAGGTTACTAACAGGTGGGCGACTGGCACTTTCCTGCAGGAGCCGTTTACTTTGCAATAAGCATACAGCTTTAAATCTTTTCATCTATTGTTGTCATATATCACTGCATTATGACATGGTTCTCTAATAATATAATGTGATGCAAGGCTGCTCTGGTAGTAGCACACCAGCATGCATGTACTATGTTTATAGGATTATACTGACATATATGTTAATGCTGATAGCAAGTCTTCATAATGTCTGCTATTTTTCTTAATGTTTAAAAACACTATCTAGACTAATATGGTACATTAGCATAAATCTACAACGTATGGTATATATGTATTACAAACTATCATTGCAGTCTGTACCCTGCATTAACTCTGTAATTATTGGTGGTTCAACTATGTGAGACCTCTAGTGGCCAAACTTGGTAATAATGTCCAACTGCTATTATAGACAAACACACTGGTGTATATATTATCAGTAGCAGTTTTTCATATTATCTATTCTCATTATAGTGATATAAAGATACCATTCAGACCACTACGGTATATTATTATAATCTATATCGCATGATGCACTGTCACTATAATTGTTATTGCAGTTTTCATCCTGCATTAACCCCATAATCATTTGTCGTCTCAATCATATGAGACCTCTAGTGGCCAAACTTGTTATACCGAGATTATTACAATAATTATATAATTAAGCAGTTATCCACCTTGACCACTCTTTTGATCTCTCACATATTATATTGTCCATATAACTGAGATCTGCACATATAAGTAGCCCCGACATGCATTGCTGCCCTGGTTTTTGTGCTTGTGTGCATTGTTTTTAATTCACTATATTCACTCTCTGTGTATTCCTATGTCGCATTGCTCTATAAATAAAATATTTTGTATTTTTGCAAGAAAAATGTTTCTGGCACATTGCCACTACTATTATTGTTTCAAACATGGTAACAGAGTCAGTTCAAGTCTAACTATTGGTTATGGTGACTTCTGAAAAACTATATATAGATTTTGATATGGATCAGTGTATTCTTTTGTGGTTAATATACCTCATTAAGTGTCCATGCGGTCTCGGATATGTTGGGGAGACCACCCAGCATGTCCGAGACCGGATTAGTAAACACAAATCCACTATAAGATGCAAACAGATGATGCTCCCTATCCCGTACTATTTTATTACATATGGTCACACGATCGCGCAATTGAAGTACCAGGTACTGGAACATGTACCCATACCTAGAAGGGGTGGTAACAGAGTACGTACCCTGAAGGAAAGGGAATCTTATTGGATATTTACCCTGAATACGCTGGAACCAAGAGGTCTTAATAGGGAACACGATATGTGCATTTAATGAAGTTCATTGTCTGATAGGTTTCGTTTTTACGTTATCTTGAATATTTACTATATTAATTGAGTTTGGTCGACTTTTGTTGCTTTTCAGCCTCTGAGTGGTCATCTACAATATGATTGTCAAAAACCCAGTATAAGGATAAGTGAGAATATCATTCTAGTACACATAGTGACATGTATTTCTCCCTAATTGTTTTTTCTTTGTTCCAGGCTCCACCTCCTACTTGATCTCTTCACTGTCCTTGCACCAATCTTGTGTCATCACCACAGCCACGCTCATCTATAAGGGACCATCACCAAGATTCTCTGTTGTTGTGCACTCTATATAATGTAGTCATTTGGTACGTTTTTACTGACATGTGCTCTGTACCTGGCTCGTGCGTTAGTGCAAATGGCCCGACACTGCGCACTTGCCATGTGCAATCCACAGGCCAGCACACCGCGATCCTTTATATTAGGATCCCACACATTCACATACTTAATTGTTACACCTTGCATGTCATTTCTTCTGTCCTGTGCCTTGTGCCCTGCTTGCGCGCAGTGCCAATGAATGGGCGCTGTGTGCGTGCTGGGCGCAGCTTATTGGCATGTTCACCTCTGTCACCCACTTTGGCCTGTGTTCCGTGCTGGGCGCGCGTGCTGGGCCACTAGGTGGCGCTGTGCGCGCTCACTGTGCGATTCACGGGCCAATCCCTGGCTTCCATGCACCCATACACCTCCTCTGACACACTTCCTCCCATTGAGCTGGTGCTGCGCTCCGGGCGCATGCGCGGTGCGGCGCGCCGCACTGCGCATGCGCGGCGTGCGCTCCACCGACTCACACTGCGTTCCACCATCCAGGAAGCAGGATGGTGGACGCTGCACTGCTCCCACTACATAAGGACACACCACCACCGCACTGTGCACGTCTCCCTGGGGCCCATACCCTATATCACCAACGCAAGGTATGTGTACTTGTCTCCCTGAGCCACTAGCTTGATGGAACAGCTTATTTATTTATTTATTTTCCATATTTCCATTTAGATTCGTGACATCATATATGGCTCACTAGCCCTTCCCTGTATCTAATACCTCTAATACCTCAGGTATGTGTCTATATCAGCCCACCTTTTATGTCACATATACTATTTAATACTTAAAATCATACATTTTCCATAGGGTCTCTTTGAGAACCCCACTAGAAGTCCTTTTCATTGTATGATCCCATACATGCTCACCTTTTTGGAACAATATTAAGGTAACATTGATACATTATTTATCCTACCACATGTACCTTATACTGGTTTTCCTATCCCGCTTGTAATTCCTGATGTTCATATATTTTGTCCATAGCACTGATGTTACCCTGAGGCCATTGTGAATTCCTCAGTGCAAGTATCAGTATACTATTTCTGCATTTTTCAGGTAGTTTTTTGCCTTCTTACCATCTGTTATATAATACACAGAAGTCACTATATATGTCTCTTCTCCCTGCTTTATGCGTTAATGCAAGTATATGTGACTCTCTTGCTCAGAACATTCCTTTTCTTCTGAGGCAACTGAGAAACCATCAGTGAAGGAAACACGAAACTTTCCCTTATGCTCTCAGGTATCTACCTTTGACAGCGAAACAGTTTTTTCAGGTAGACTATTTTCCTTCAGGATGCATTATTTCACTTTAATCATATGGTTAGAATAATCCATGTATCATTCTAATGCGCATATTTATATCCACTTGCATTTAGAATTGTCTATATCCCATTCCCTCTGGAAAAAGGTCACTACTATTGATCATCAAATTACTTCAATGCATAAGGTATAAGTGGGGAAAGACACACCTGTAGATAGGTATTGCGGAAGAATGAAACTCTTCTGATTTGCATGTTTGTATGTTATGTATACGATACTCATTTGTTTTTGTCTCCTACATAGGATCACATCTTTGTCCATTTTTTTGACTGCATTGTGATGTCTTCATAGTCTTGAACATATACCACACAGTTGTTCATATAGGTGGGTCACTACTGCCCTCATTTGCCAAATGATAAGTGTACCCTTCATGAGCTTTGTTTCTCTGTTAGGATTTTTATTTTTATTGTTTTCAACACATGGATTTTATAAGCATATGTATGTCTTTGTTTGGTTATGTGCTATCATGATGTTATCAGAGATTGTTGTTACAACGAACACCATGATCATGCTATGTTGATTTATATATTTTCATGCACTAATGGTGCGCATGTTTTTGTTATATTAGATAAATTTGTCCTTGATAAAGACCTTCAAATGGTCGAAACGTTGGATGGATGAATTATCATCACTTTTTTGACCTATGCACAAAATAAAACCATTTAAGCATTCCAAGATTTTCTCTTTTTCATATATTCTCCAAGTGTGCCAGAATTATTCTCTATTAGGCAATTTAAAAATAGGCTTGTGTGCCCAAAAGTCACTCCTGAAAGATCTGTGTGGCATGCTCGGGTCCTTGGAGCTGGCGGCAGGGACAAGGCAGCCAGTGCTAAGTGGCCAGGAGGGAAAGTGTGCTGGCATCCCCCGCTGGGATGGCATTACAGCATTACATAGTTAGATGTATTTAAGATGACAATTACCAGCACACTGGCAACTTAAAAATGAAAGTAATGCACACAATGATAAAAAATTGGGGGGTATAGTCTGAAGATAGAACCATTGTAATATACCTGGCAAACATTGCCTATGTCTAAAATTTAGTACAAAGATTTCAGCACAATGGCATTCAACACTTTATAGACAATAGAAACAACACATGGGGAATGTAAGGCTATGTTCACACTCGGCCTCTTTTTGTCAGTGCATCTTAAGTGCATCAAAAATGCACCAAAAACACACTAAACGTTTTTACCACGTGTTTACCATGTTTTGCCCAATGCATTTTTAAGTCAAATCTATTGACTGGAGGACTCAAAAATGCTGGAAAAATGCAGACATAGTTGACTTGCTGCATCTTGGGTGCATCTTCAAACACGCAGCCAAGATGCAGCCAACAAAAGATGCCCAGTGTGCACAGCAAAATCAAAATCTCATAGACTTTTCTGGAGGAAGGAAATGCATGCATTTTGGTGTGCATCTTTGAGACCTCAAAAATACACCAAAAACGCAATAATAGATGCCCTGTGTGAACTTAGCCTAAAAGTTCCCAAAACCAGATACATTGGTTAAAATAGACTACATTCCCAACATGAACCTGTTCACATTTATAAGGCCTGAAAGTCACCCATAGCCATAATGTAATGCACCTAGCCCATCAGTAGAGATACATGAAGCCCAATGTGTGTTTCATATATGATACTTCTGCTTCCTTTGGGGATTTAACCAATGGTTCTCTGCTAGGAACATAGCCATCCCTGTATTGAGCCAAAGAACATGCACTCTTTTTCTTGATATGCCACAAGAGAAACAAACGTCTTCTGTGCTCCTGATGACGATCCAAAAGAATTGTCCAGGATACAAAATAGATTTGATGCAGTTTTATTATTTAAGCATTTCGACTTCTTCATCAGGATATAACCACATGCAATACTATCCTTATTAATTTTTTAACCCATGGTACTGTAGCAGCTGATCATTTTAAGCTATATCCTTTGTTGTTTGATACACAACTTTGCCAGGTAAGCAAGTCCCTGCACCTATTTGTATTTTATCATCAGATAAGTTGCTATTGCGCTTTTTGCTCCACAGCTTTTTCCTACATTCTTTTCCTTTATATGCGTATAAAGATTGCAGAGGCACTCAATTGCTAAAAAGCCAAGGCCTTTTTAAATCTATGCAATGTCTTCACAGCTTTAAAATACACAGAGAAGCTATTTGGGTGAAGCCAATTTAGATAATAAGGGCATTTTTTTTAATTAAGGTTACATTGATCATATTACCAAGCCCTTTAATCTTTAAGAATTAAAATTAAAGCAAATACAAAATAGGATTGTCTGGTGTGCATTCTATAAACATTCTTTATTCTTGAAGAATAAGACAGCTTTTGAAGTATGAAATTTGTTTAACTTATACAGTATCAGTTAATTTTATGAAAAATTAATATTCTAGATACTTCAAAAATAATGTGCCTAATAATCTAACACGTATTTAATGAACTAATTGTATAATGTTACAAACCTTCAACAAGGTCAGAATTACTTAAAAATTCACACCATTTCATCTTAAGTACTGCTATTAGGGAGTAGTGCTATTGATTTTATTATGTGCACAAACTATTCTTACACACAGTCTCTTCTAAACCCAATTTCCACATTTTAATAACTACTTTATTTTTTTAGATAATGTAATAATATGCTTCCACTGTGTGAATATTACATTAGCTGTTGAATATGTATTTAATGAAAGAAAAACAAACAGAATAGTACAGTTTTCTTCATTCTAGGTGCTATTTTTTTTTAAGTTCACAAGAGAATTCACCAATTTTTCATTCGCTGATATTGCTTTCTTAGGCATTTTTGGAATTTTTGGTATTTTTTTATTTCATACAGTATTTTCAGCATAATTTTCTGGAACACCTAAAATAACATTTTTTTGCTTAGTAATTAATAGGGATGATCGAATACCATAAATATCCAACTTCACGAATATCCGACGAATAGGTCGCCGCTATGCGAATATTCGATGTGCAATGTAAGTCTATGGGAAGCCTGAATTATTATTCAGGTTTCCCATAGACTTATATTGCGCATCAAATATTTGCGAATAGCAGCAACCTATTCGGCAAATATTCGCGAAGTTGGATATTTGTGGTATTCGATCATTCCTAGTAATTAACAAATTAATAACAAATAATTATATTTAGATGTTTTTATGTTTGACTGCTGTTTTGGAAGCTTAGGAACTCTGTATATGGCTTTCACAAATTAATCCAGGAAACAGCTCCCTAAATGCCAAATTAAACTATCTTTTTCTCTTCTTTATACCCAGACAGTGTATGATCACATATAGTGTAATGCTGTACATGGAGAAATAGACATTAATTTACAGGGTATATTTTTTTTCTTTACAGCCATGGTATAGATGAAATATTTTAATCTAATTCACTTATTTGCATAAGAAATGTAATTTTTAATTTTCTTACATACCAATTGTAAAAGAAATTGATAGTACACTTAAAAAAACAAAAATATTAATAATGCCTCAGATTAATTCGTTGAAATGTGTAGTTTCCAAAATGGAGTCAGTTGTGGGAGTTTTTTCCTGTTTTGAAACTTCAGGGGCTCTGCAAGTGGTAAACACAAACAATTACTGACAAGTTTATACTCAAAAGTTAAATACGATTTTTCCCTTCTGAGCGCTGCCATGTGCACAAATAGTAGGTTCAGGTCACATATTAACAAAAAAACAAAATAAAAACAAAAAAACAGTGTTTACTAAGTACCCTATGTTTATATGCACTATGCTTTTATTTAGTTACAGCAGGGTATGTTTTCACAATTTTTTCTTCCTTGGTTTCTCTTTGTCTTATGGCCAGTGGGAACATGAGCTCACAAGCTCCATGTATACCATCTCATACTCCGGCTCACTTTTTTGTTTTTATGTAGTGTTTTTGTATTCAGTACAAACAGGGAGTGGCCCCCTTCTTAGCGAGCTGGACATTTCATTCTGTGAATCCCCCTGACTGTGTGTGTCCTGTTGGGACCCGGTCGCTCTCAGCCCTTAGCCACATTGAGGCCTATTTTAGACCCATGGTAAGGTTTTAATATTAGAGAGTGTAGGTACTATCCCAACTGGGTACACCTTGACGTTTGGTGGGATAGCTTTATGCTTTTTTTGATCAAAAACAGTGTTTACTAAGTACCCTATGTTTATATGCACTATGCTTTTATTTAGTTACAGCAGGGTATGTTTTCACAATTTTTTTTTTCCTTGGTTTCCCTCAGGTCACATATTGCTGCATTTCAAAGAAATTGCTTTAGAAATTTTGCAGTCTATTTCCGCATTTTTTTCTGAAAATTAAAAATGTGGGGCTAAACATTTTTGTGGAAATAAATTACATTTTAATTTTCACATACCAATTTTATAAAATTATGTGAAGTACCTGTGAGTTCAATATGCTCATCACACCCCTAAATTAATTCCTTGAGTTGTCAAAATGAGATCATTTGAAGGGGGTTACTGCTCTTCTGGCAGAACAAAGGCTTTATTAATGCAGCATGGTGCCCAGAAACCATAAAAGCGTCTTCTGCTTTCCAAAACAACACCCCTTTATTGTGGATCTCTACTGTGTGCCCAAACAGTAGTTTCCCCCCACATACTGTATGTGGCATTGGCACACGCAGGAGAAATTGTACAACAAATTGAGTTTTCCATTTTCTCCTGTTACCTTTGTGAAAACTTAAAATTATAGGCTCAAGCACCATTTTGAGGGGAAAAAAATACATTTGTCATTTTCATTGTGTAATATTTTAAAATGTTGTGATTTTGTTCAATTTATTTGAAATATCCAAAAATTAAACAGGCACAAACATTTTGGTCAGTGTGCAATGTTTAATTATCACTGGCATCAGGATGATCGAGTACTGTGTGCAGACCACAGCATCCACCGCTGGTAAGTGCCACATATTGCTTGATACAAAATATGGGTTTGGAACCTACTTGTGCACCACCCAGCCAGAAGTGCCATCTTATCCCTATCTTAAATTTTGTGAAGCACCTGTGTAAATCTCCACAAAATGCTCACCACACCTATATAAAAATTCCTTAAAGGGTGTAGTATCTAAAATTGGGTCACTTGTGGGAAGTTTCTGCTTTTTTTGGGACCTGGGGCTCTACAAATGCGACACAGAGTCTGCATTCTATTTCAGCCAAATTTGCGCTTTAAAAGTCAAAGTGCTCTGAAACTTTTGCCCATTCTTCTTTGCAAAATAAATCTAGCTCAGTGAGATTGAGTGGAGAACATCTGTGAACAGCAATTTTCAAGTGTTGCCACAGATTCTCAGTGGGATTTAGGTCTGAATTTTGACGAAGCCATTAAAATACAAGATTTTGCTTTCATCTAAACTACTATATTGTATTTCTGTTTGTTTGTTTTTATTTCTGTTTGTTTGTTTTTGGCTGTTGTCCTTCTGGAAGATGAACGTATGCCCCAGTCTTAAGTCTTTTGCAGCAACTAAAACATTTTCCTGTTTGCCTTGTATTTAGCTCCATCAGTCTTCCAATCAACTCTGAGCAGCTTCTCTGTTCCTGCTAAAGAAATTCTTCCCCACAACATGATGCTGACACCACCATTTTTGACAATGGGGATGCTGTTTTCAGAGTTATGTGCAGTGTTAGGATTTCGCCTCACATAGCATTTTGCATTTAGTGCAAAAGGTTTTACTTTGGTCTTATCTGACCAGAGTAGTTTCGTCTACATGCTACCTGTGTCCCTTTCTTGACGTTTTGTAAATAGCAAAGCAAACGTCTTGTAGTTTGTTTTAAAAGTTGAGCGAGGGTAGTTGGAGGTTAATTATATCTTGTGATCATAAAGCTTGCAATGTGAGAAACAAGAAATGGACACTCAAAAACATGGATACTAAGAAACTACATTTGACTGTACATGTTTATGTTAAATACCAATAAAAATTATTGTCACTCCATGTCACATGTCATGCCAATCACTGTCACTTCATGTCACTCTCCCACCAAGGCCAGATTTGTGGAGTATATGACTAATAGTTGTCCTATGGACAGATTCTCCCATCTAAGCTATTTATCTCTTCAGTTCCCCCAAAGTAATCATGAGCCTCTTGGCTTCTTCTCTAGTGCTCTACTTTCTTGGATGTCAGTTTAATCGGACACCAATGTATTGGTAGGTTTATAATTATGCCCTACTCCTTCCATTTTTGGATGATAAATTGAACAGTACTCTGTGTAATATTCATAACATGGGCTATTTTTTTATAGAGTAACCCTGCTTTATTCTTCTCTACAACTTTATCCCTGTTCTGTTTGGTGTGTTCCTCGGTTTTCATTATGCTGTTTGATCCCTAATGTTCTCAATTAAACCTCTGAATCCTTCACAGAACAGCAATTGGTTAGTCAGGATATTATTTAGAGGTATCAGACTATAGGGGGCTCAATTTAAATGCACATCTCAATTTTTAAATCTATATTTTTAAAACATGTTGAAAACCATGTATCTTTTTTTAAACTATTTAAATACTTTGTGTTTATATAGTAGATCTCATTAAAAGCTATAAAAATACATTTAATCTTTTTGGTGTAACATGGAACACGTTATGGATGTTAAAACATTTTTAAGTCCCTGTGTAGAATACAGAAATTCATATTACTGAGAAGCCTGATGTTACACATCAGTTCCCAGTCTGTTTAATTTTTATTGCACTCCATGTTAGGCTTTACATGTAGGCTAGCATGCTCCTATGTGATGGTGAATTTCTGTGGCCTTTTTAAGAACATCCAAGACACGAAAATGGGCCTTGATATTGAGACTGAGATTTTCTTTGTAAAAAGTAACTTGTCTGCGGTGTGTAGGACTTCTCCTGTGTACCTGCGGCTTCAACTACCTCTATCTACTTGTTTGGACCCCAATTTTCTAGGACCCTTTCTATTTTCCACCTTTGGTTTTCAGGATATCCCAATGGCTGTGTGCAGCTTCAATTCAGACTTTCCTAGTTTTGTCCACTACTTGTCTACAGTTTCCAGCATTGTATTGTCAGCATGACGTTTCCAGTATTGTACTGTCTGCCTGCAGTCTACAGTTTCTTGGCTGTCTGTGTACTGCATGTATCACCCGTCTGCTGCATCGGAACCCTGGGATCATGTGCCGGACCGGACCTTAGTCTTGTGTGTTGCTTCTAGTTACTAAAAAGTTCTATCTGCTACCTGTCCCTGGTCTTCTAGGACCTTTTGTACTTGTCATCCTGTGGTTTGCAGGACATGCTATTGGCTGTGCATTGCTTTTATGGCATTCAGACTTTCCTGTTAATACCAGCCTGCAGTTTCCAGCATCGCACAAACTGCCTGCAGTTTCAGGGATCACCCTATATGCTTACAGTCTTCAGTCCCTCATTTGCCTGTGCCTCTGTGCTTCACCCTACTGCACTAACACTCGTGGCCCATGTGCCCACTTGGACCTTGGCCTTGAAGGATCCACCTCCCCTATTAAGGGCCCCAATGATAGATGAGTGATGGTTTTTAAAACTGTTCTAGGGAGAACTGTAACTGTGATTTCAGGAAATCGTAAAGGGACTCTTTCAGTATAGAATGACTGTTCAAACCAAATACAGACTTGTGCATTTTAACAGGGTTAACCAATTAAATATGCCTTTATGCTTGCTTGTGTTCTCTCAATTTTCACCTTTCTATCCTCTTTAATTGACAGCTTTTGCTTCAAAGAGAAATTTAAAGCAAGCAAGTGGGAAGGTGTATTTACATTTTTGGCCACTCCATGAAGCACTGAGGGCCTGTTTATTTGACTGTTCAAGCATTCTGTCCTGACAGAAATCCTACATAGCAGAATGTCTGTGTCTGTCTGTCTTTCTCTATCCATGACCTTTTAATAGCATCAACAGTCATCTCTAGTGATGGGCTAACATGCTCAGCAGCACTCGGTTCTCGATGGAGCATTACTGTCCTAGAGAAGCTCAATACTTGATTGAGAATTCTGATGTTTAGGCCCCATATCCTTTGAAGATGATAGTGTTAATCTCAGTATTCCTCGGCAGCAAGCATTTTCATTACCTTCTCAGGTGTTTCCATTTTGGGAACATTCTCAGTCCCTATAAATACCCTCTGCTCCCAGTAGAGGATGCCGGTTATTCTCATTCATTTGTATGCTTGGCCTGGAGGTGGAAGGAGCTGATTGACCCTTCTCTGCAAGTCACTGTGTAGGTTGCATAACAATCAAAAAAGACTGCTGGAACACCATTGTAAATGTGAACAGGGTGCTAGCCAAAATATACACAATTTATATGAAGTGAAAGCTGCACACGAAATTCAGAGAAATATGATTTATCATACATAAGGAATGAAAAATACAATTAACCATATGAAAAATGTAAAAATTGAAATGTGACATTGCATAACCGCTGAGGATTATTTGAAAAAAAAAGAGATATTTAGCTAATGTAGGGATCAATTCATTACTGCCCCATTACCACTTCACGGTAATCTCTTATTTATGGTATCTCTTATCTTAAGGTCTGTGTGTGTGCCTCTGGATAAGTGCCTCATAAGTGGCAGAAATATACCAGAAATGAAATGTAATACTATGGCATAACTTCTCCATGGTCACCATTCATCTCTGATTCTGACAACTTATCTGTCTCATTCACAGGTATGACCGTCCAGTTGTTCTATGCATCTGAATTTCCTGCCTTGACTTTCATCTCCTCACTACAGATGAGCGAATCGGTCCCGGTTCGGCTCGAGGCCGGTTCGCCGAACGGGGGTCCCGTTCGAGTTCGGCTCGTCGAACGTTCGACGAACCGAACTCAAACGTATAGGCTATAATGGGAGGCAATCACAAACACATAAAAATGCATTATAAATGTACACAAACAGTTAATAAACATTGCCATAACACTTACCGGTCCTCGCGATCCCTTCTGCACTCTGTCTCCTGCCGCTATTCCATCCGATGATCGCTGAATCCTCCCGGTGACCTGCACTGCCAGCAGAGATGCAGGACCTATCGTGACGTCAAAATAGCCATGTGACCAGTCACATGGCTATTATCTCATTGGCTACAGACTGGTCACATGACTATGACACGTCATGTAGGACCTGCGAGTGCATCTCTCCGGTACACGGTGCACATATGTGTATCGCCGTGTACCGGCGACATGCTCTAGCACACGGTCGACTCCCCGTTCCGTTAGGGACCGGCTGACACAGCCGGTCATTAACGGAGATCACCGTTGCCATAGCAACGCAGTTAGCGGTGACGTCACCGCTAACCGCGGCTCCAAGAGCACCGTTGCTATGGTAACGCGTCTGTCAGCGTTACCGCTGTTACCGCTGACAGCCAGCAGTGATCACTCATGGAGTGAAGGCTGCACGCTGCTTCACGATTGTAGTGAGGATTGTACTGAGGATGAGGTTCCCCAGCCCATGATGGGCTGGTGAACCTCATCCTCACTACAATCGTCACTACTACTACACTAGAAAGAAAGAAGACAGAAGAGCAGGATCGTGGAGGGCTGACAGGGGGTAATAAAGATGGAGTCTCTAATGTGTCTGTGTATTTATTTCTATTAAAGTATTTTTTCTCTGTGTGGTGTTTTTTTTTAACCCTTTATTGGAGATTCTTAATGGCCGGGTCAAACGTGCCTGACATTAAGAATCTCTGGCTTAATACTGGCTAGTAAAACAAAGCCAGTATTAACTCATGATTACCCAACAAGCCACCCGGCTCCAGGGCTGTTGGAAGAGTTGGATACAGCGCCAGATGATGGCGCTTCTATGAAAGCGCCATTTTCTGGGACGGCTGCGGACTGAAATCCGCAGCAGAGGCGCCCAGAAACCTCGGGCTAACCTGTGCTGTGAATTCCAATCCCCAGCTGCCTAGTTGTACCCGGCTGGACACAAAAATGGGACGAAGCCCACGTCATTTGTTTTTTAATTATTTCATGAAATAAGTGAAATAATTAAAAAAAACGGGCTTCCCTATATTTTTGGTTCCCAGCCGGGTACAAATAGGCAACTGGGGGTTGGAGGCAGCCCGTGACTGCCTGCTGTACCTGGCTAGCATACAAAAATATGGCGAAGCCCACGTCATTTTTTTGGTGGGCAAAAAAATTCTGCATACAGTCCTGGATGGAGTATGCTGAGCCTTGTAGTTCTGCAGCTGCTGTCTGCTCTTCTCCATACAGATAGACAGCAGCTGCAGAACTACAAGGCTCAGCATACTCCATCCAGGACTGTATGCAGAAGTTTTTTGCCCCCTGAAAAAATTATGTGGGCTTCGCCATATTTTTGTATGCTAGCCAGGTACAGCAGGCAGGTACGGCTGCCCCCAACCCCCAGTTGCCTATTTGTACCCGGCTGGGAACCAAAAATAAAGGGAAGCCCTTTTTTTATCATTTCATGAATTTCATGAAATAATTAGAAAACAAATGACGTAGGCTTCGCCCCATTTTTGTGTCCAGCCAGGTACAACTAGGCAGCTGGGGATTGGAATCCGCAGCACAGGTTGGCCTGAGCTTTCTGGGCCCCACTGCTGCGAATTGCAGTCTGCAGCCGCCTCAGAAAATGGCACTTTCATAGAAGCGCCATCTTCTGGCGCTGTATCCAACTCTTCCAGCACCTGCCTGCTATACCTGGCTAGCATACAAAAATATGGCAAAGCTCACGTCCTTTTTTGTAGTTTTTTGGCAAAAAAAATAAAAAATGCTTCCCTGGATTTTCCATTGCCAGTGAAGGTAACACCAAGCAGTGGGGGTTAGCAGCCAGTAGCTGCTTGGATTACCCTTAGCTAGCAATACAAAAAATGCAGCGGGAGCCCATATATATTTTTTTTAATTATTTATTTAAATAACTAAAAATAAAATGGGCTTCCCTGTATTTTGATTGCTGGACATCACAGTGCTGTAAAAATAAATCTTTAAAAAAATGACGTAGCGCTCCGCGGTATTTTTGATTCTCAGCGCAGGTAAAGCAGACAGCTATGGGTTGCCACCCCCATCTGCCTGTCGTTACCTTGGTTGGCAATCAAAATACAGGGAAGCCCATTAATTTTTTCTATTTAAAAAATAGTTAAAAAAAAAATGACGTTGGGTCCCCCCATTTTTGATAGCCAGCTAGGGTAAAGCAGACGGCTGTAGCCTGAAAACCACAGCTGGCAGCTTTACCGTGGTTGGGGATCCAATGTGGAGGTCCCCTCAGGCTCTTTTTTATAATTATTGTATAAATATTAATAATTACACAATAAAAGTAGGGTCCCCCCCAAATTGGATCACCAGCCAAGGTAAAGCGGACAGCTGTGGTCTGGTATTCTCAGGGTGGGAAGGTCCATAGTTATTGGGCCTTCACAGCCTAAAAATAGCAGGCCGCAGGCACCCCAGACGTGGCACATCCACTAGATGCGCCAATCCTGGCGCTTCACCCCAGCTCATCCCGTGCCCTGGTGCAGTGGCAAACGGGGTAATAAATCGGGTTGATACTAGCTATAAAGTAACCTGAGATCAAGCCCAGCAGTTTGTGATGTCATGGCGTCTATTAGATACTCAACATCATAAACTGTCAGTACTAACAAAATAAAAAAAATCGACAAAAGAAATTTATTTGAAAAAACAGTCCCCAAAACATTTCCTCTTTCACCAATTTATTGTAAGCAAAAAAATAAAGGGGTCCCACGACGACTCTGGACCGTCTAGAATATGGGGGGGAGACACTCAGGGAACGTATCCCCCATTTTCTAGGAGTGCGGACCCTTCATGTGTGGAGTGTGGGTGCAATGAATCTGCACTCACTCTTCTCGGGTCCACAGCAGCAGAGTCCATGTCGTAATGGTTGCTACCAAAGCTGCAATGCCCTGCTCATGAGGTAAGGGCATGCCTAATCAGGAGAATTACTGTAGAGGAAGCTCTGCTCACTGGTATATAGGTGCTCAGAGGTAATAATAGATAAAATTAGTGAGTAACCTCGGCACTCTAAATCTACCAGACTAAGTCAGTAAGTCACAACGGATAGTAATGCAAAATCACTCTTTATTGGTCCGTATTAAGAAAAAAAAAATTTTCATAAATAAGAGAGAATAAGTGGAGAAAAAAGTGGAGAAAAAGTGGAGAAAAAGTGGAGAAAAAGTGGAGAAAAAGTGGAGAATAAGTGGAGAAAAAGTGGAGAATAAGTGGAGAATAAGTGGAGAAAAAAAGTGGAGAAAAAAGTGGAGAAAAAGTGGAGAAAAAGTGGAGCAAAAGTGGAGCAAAAGTGGAGAATAAGTGGAGAAAAAAGTGGAGAAAAAAGTGGAGAAAAAGTGGAGAAAAAGTGGAGAAAAAGTGGAGAAAAAGTGGAGAAAAAGTGGAGAAAAAGTGGAGAAAAAAGTGGAGAAAAAGTGGAGAAAAAGTGGAGCAAAAGTGGAGAAAAAGTGGAGAAAAAAATGGAGAATAAGTGGAGAAAAAGTGGAGAAAAAGTGGAGAAAAAGTGGAGAATAAGTGGAGAATAAGTGGAGAAAAAGTGGAGAATAAGTGGAGAAAAAAGTGGAGAAAAAAGTGGAGAAAAAAGTGGAGAAAAAGTGGAGAAAAAGTGGAGCAAAAGTGGAGAAAAAGTGGAGAATAAGTGGAGAAAAAGTGGAGAATAAGTGGAGAATAAGTGGAGAAAAAGTGGAGAAAAAGTGGAGAATAAGTGGAGAAAAAGTGGAGAAAAAGTGGAGAATAAGTGGAGAATAAGTGGAGAATAAGTGGAGAAAAAGTGGAGAATAAGTGGAGAATAAGTGGAGAATAAGTGGAGAAAAAAGTGGAGAAAAAGTGGAGAATAAGTGGAGAAAAAGTGGAGAAAAAAGTGGAGAAAAAAGTGGAGAAAAAAGTGGAGAAAAAGTGGAGCAAAAGTGGAGAAAAAGTGGAGAATAAGTGGAGAAAAAGTGGAGAAAAAGTGGAGAAAAAGTGGAGCAAAAGTGGAGCAAAAGTGGAGAAAAAGTGGAGAAAAAGTGGAGAAAAAGTGGAGAAAAAGTGGAGAAAAAGTGGAGAAAAAATGTAGAAAAAGTGGAGAAAAAAATGGAGAAAAAGTGGAGCACCCTTTGGTGCCTTTCATGTGGCACTAAGGGGTCCTTAGCTTTGTATTTAGCCAAAAAAATGAAAAAACAAATGACGTAGGGTTCCCCCTAGTTTTGTAGCCAGCTAGGGTAAAGCAGACGGCTGCAGCCTGCAGACCACAGCTGGCAACCTCACCTTGGCTGATAATCCAAAACTGAGGGCACCCCACGCTGTTATTTTAAATTAAATAAATAATTTAAAAAAAAAACATGTAGGGGTCCCCCAAAATTGGATCACCAGCCAAGGTAAAGCAGACAGCTGGGGCCTGATATTCTCAGACTAGGGAGGTCCATGGTTATTGGACTCTCCCCAGCCTAAAAATAGCAGGCCGCAGCCGCCCCAGAAATGGCGCATCCATTAGATGCGCCAATCCTGGTGCTTCGCCCCAGCTCATCCCGCGCCCTGGTGCGGTTGCAAACGGGGTAATATATGGGGTTAATACCAGATGTGTAATGTCACCTGGCATCAAGCCCTGGGGTTGGTGAGGTCAGGCGTCTATCAGATACCCGACATCACCAACCCAGTCAGTAATAAAAAAAAATAGACGACAAACACATTTTTATTTGAAAAAACACTCCCCAAAACATTCCCTCTTTAACCAATTTATTAGAATGAAAAACAAATCCAGGTCTGGTGTAATCCAAGGGGTTGCCATGACGACCCACACTGTCCCAGTCAATGAAGAGCAGAATGTTCCCCATTGGCTGGGAGAGCAATGCAGTGACCTGAGCTAACATCAATGGGTCAGCCCAGGTCACTGCAGGGGATGACAAGTGCTGCTGTCAGCGAGGTACATTACCTGCGCTGATCTCCAGCACACTGACAGCCCCTGTCACTGAGCTCAATTACCGCCCGGCGCCTTCACACCAAGTATCGCGAGAGGTCCGTGACGTCACCGCTAGTCAGTCTCGGGTCGGAAGCGAGAGGTGATGTGACAAGCGGTGGCCATGGAGGACAGTGACAGCGCTGAGGTCGGGATGGCGGGACTTCATCACCGCAGGTAAGCTGAGCGGGGGTGTGTGTGTGTGTGTGTGTGTGTGTGTGTGTATGTGTGTGTGTGTATGTGTACATGCCGCGGGCAGGAGGGGGTGGAGCGAGCTGAGCGGGGAAGTGTGGGCTTCCTGCACGTAACTAAGATAAACATCGGGTTACTAACCAAAGCGCTTTGCTTGGATACCCGATGTTTATCTTGGTTACCAGCTTCTGGCAGGCTGCCAGCGATGGCTCCTGCACACTGTAGCTGTAAAAAGCCCTGCTTTTTGCTGCTAGAACCGTTCTCGAACGTATCTAGAACTATCGAGCTTTTGCAAAAAGCTCGAGTTCTAGTTCGATCTCGAACAGCCTCCAAAATCACTCGAGCCCCGAACTGGAGAACCTCGAACCACGAACCGCGCTTAACTCTACTCCTCACCTGCATATACATTTAAAGTCCCTTTTGCTTTTGGTATGACCGTCCAGTTGTTCTATGCATCTGAATTTCCTGCCTTGACTTTCATCTCCTCACCTACATATACATTTAAAGTCCCTTTGCTTTTGGTATGACCGTCCAGTTGTTCTATGCATCTAAATTTCCTGCCTTGACTTTCATCTCCTCACCTACATATACATTTAAAGTCCCTTTGCTTTTGGTATGCTAAACTGCCATTTTCCTGTTGTATAATTATAAATCCTGTCTGTATCTTTTTTTTTCTTTCTTTCTTTTTTAGTGGTTTCTACTTGTTTGTAATTCTTTCCTGTGCCTCACCCCTGCTGGTCAGCTGATGTTCATCTGGGTCAATGAGACATGTATAAAAGTGTTATACTAGGTCTATGACCGTGGTCTGTGTGCGTGCCTCTGGATAAGTGCCTCATAAGTTGCAGAAATATACCAGAAATGACCCAGAATTGACCAGAAGGTAATATTTTACTCATTCTAACTAGGTTTACCACTGTGACATTTCATTTGGAAAATCCCATACATGACACCTTACTCCCACCATGTTCACCTATGCCCTCACAGTCCTTGCCCTTCTCCTCTTTACTCTCCTTCGATATCCCCACACCCCAGCACCCTCTAAACAAATATTCATCTCCCCTTCCCTCCTGCCTTCTCATCTGTCCTCATCTGTTGACCTACTCCTGAACCTGAGATCGCTCCTAATATCACGCAGACCATGCCGTCCACTCTCCTTCGCCCATCTGCTCTTCCTTTCTCTACTCCTTCTCACTGCTGGTGACATATCCCCCAATCCTGGCCCCCCACAAATGGAATACCCCTCTTTATCACCCACCTACCATTCTCCACATACTAGTAACTACCGCAATCTATCCAACATAAAATCCATTCCCCTCTCACCCACTCCGCCGCCCCCTCACTATGGAGCACTCTGGAATGCCCGTTCAGTGTGTAATAAACTGCACATCATTCATGATCTCTTTACCTCCAGCAATCTATCCTTTATGGGCCTCACCAAAATATGGCTGACACTTTCCAACACTGCCTCCCTGGCTGTACTATGCTACGGCAGCCTCCACTTCACCCACACCCCTCGCCCTGGCAATAGACAGGGTGGAGGAGTGGGCCTCCTTCTTTCTAATAACTGCAGCTTCACCCGAATCCCACCTCTACCCTCCCTCGTCCTGCCTTCCTTTGAATTGCACTCTGCCCGAATCTATTCTCCCTCCAACCTCCAAGTGGCCGTCATATACAGACCCCCGGGCGCTACCACTGCCTTTATTGACCAGTTCTATGTCTAGCTTCTACACTTTCTCTCTGCTGACATTCCCACCATCATCATGGGTGACTTCAACATCCCCACTGACACCCGCCAATCAGCTGCTTCCAAACTCCTCTCCCTTGCTTCGTCCTTTGGTTTAACCCAGTGGTCCGCCTCTGCCACCCATAAAGATGGACACACACTAGACCTTATCTTTACCCACCTCTGTTCCCTTTCTGACCTCACAACATCCCCCCTCCCCCTATCTGACCACCATCTTCTGACCTTTTCAGCCCTGCCCTCCTCACCTGCCCCCCCCTTCCCAGCACCTAGCACATCCCTGCGGAAACCTTGCACACCTCAACATGCACACCCTCTCTGACACTATCCTTCCGTTGTCCTCCATATCGTCTCTCCATGACACAGACAGTGACACCACTTTCTACAACACCACTCTCACATCAGCTATAGATTCAGCCGCCCTTCTTGTGTACGGCAGAGTGAGACGAATCAATAGACAGCCCTGGCACAACAGCCTCACTAAAAAACTTCGGCAAGTGTCTAGGGCTGCAGAGCGGCGGTGGAAGAAAACACACTCCCAGGAAGACTTCATCACATTCAAAAATGCAATTCACACATTTCGTTCAGTCCTCACCTCCGCTAAACACGATTACTTCAGAAACCTCATATCCTCTCTAACACACAACCCCAAACAGTTGTTCAATACTTTCAATACTAGACATGTCCTCAGCCTTCGATACCGTTGACCACTCCTTCCTATTACAGACTCTCTCTTCCCTTGGTATCAGAGATCTTGCCCTCTCTTGGATCTCTTCATACCTTTCCAATTGCACTTTCAGTGTCTCCCACACTCACACAACCTCTTCATCCCGCCATCTCTCTGTTGGCGTTCCTCAAGGCTCTGTCCTAGGACCCTTGCTTTTTTCTATCTACAGTCATAGCCAAAAGTTTTGAGAATGCTACAAATATTAATTTTTACAAAGTCTACTGCTTAAGTTTTTCTAACGGCAATTTGCATATACTCCAGAATGTCATAAAGAGTGATCAGCTTAACAGTAATTACTTGCAAAGTCAATATTGGCTAAGAAAATGAACTTCAACCCCCAAAACACATTTCAACATCATTGCATTCCTGCCTTAAAAGGAGCAGCTAACATTGTTTTAGTGACTGTTCCATTAACACAGGTGTGGGTGGTGATGAGGACAGGGCTGGCGATCAATCAGTCATGATTAAGTAAGAATGACACCACTGGACACTTTAAAAGGAGGCTGGTGCTTGGTAACATTGTTTCTCTTCAGTTAACCATGGTTATCTCTAAAGAAACACGTGCAGCCATCATTGCTCTGCACAAAAATGGCCTAACAGGGAAGAGTATCGCAGCTACAAAGATTGCACCTCAGTCAACAATCTATCACATCATCAAGAACTTCAAGGAGAGAGCTTCCATTGTTGCCAAAAAGGCTCCAGGGCGCCCAAGAAGGACCAGCAAACGCCAGGACCGTATCTTAAAACTGTTTCAGCTGCGGGATCGGACTACCAGCAGTGCCAAGCTAGCTCAGCAATGGCAGCAGGCTGGTGTGAGTGCTTCTGCACGCACTGTGAGGCGGAGACTGCTTGAGCAAGGCCTGGTTTCAAGGAGGGCAGCAAAGAAGCCACTTCTCTCCAGAAAAAACATCAGGGACCGACTGATATTCTGCAAAAGGTACAGGGAGTGGACTGCTGAGGACTGAGGTAAAGTCATTTTCTCAGATGAATCCCTTTTCGATTGTTTGGCACATCTGGAAAACAGCTTATTAGGAGAAGAAGAGGTGAGCGCTACCACCAGTCTTGTCTCATGCCAACTGTTAAGCATCCTGAAACGATTCATGTGTGGGGTTGCTTCTCAGCCAAGGGAATCGGCTCACTCACAGTCTTGCCTAAAAACACAGCCATGAATAAAGAATGGTACCAGAATGTCCTCCAAGAGCAATTTATCCCAACTGTCCAAGAGCAGTTTGGTGCCCAACAATGCCTTTTCCAGCATGATGGAGCACCTTGCCATAAAGCAAAGGTGATCACTAAATGGCTCATGGAACAAAACATAGAGATTTTGGGTCCATGGCCTGGAAACTCACCAGATCTTAATCCCATTGAGAACTTGTGGGCAATCATCAAGAGACGGGTGGACAAACAAAAACCAACAAATTCTGGCAAAATGCAAGCATTGCTTATGCAAGAATGGACAGCTATCAGTCAGGATTTGGCCCAGAAGTTGATTGAGAGCATGCCAGGGAGAATTGCAGAGGTCCTGAAGAAGAAGGGTCAACACCGCCCTTAAAAGAATTAAAGAGGGTAGGTAGTGATGAGGCATTATATAATTATAGAAAATTAAATAAAATATGTAAAAAGCAAATTAAGTTAGCTAAGTTTGAGACAGAGAGACTCATTGCGAGAGAAAGTAAAAATAATCCTAAAATATTCTTTAACTACATAAACAGTAAAAAACTGAAAAGCGATAGTGTTGGCCCCCTTAAAAATAGTCTTGGTGAAATGGTGGAAGGGGATGAGGGTAAAGCCAACCTGCTGAATGACTTTTTTTCTACGGTTTTTATACAAGAAAATGCCATGGCAGATGACATGACCAGTGATGCCATAAATTCACCCTTGAATATTACCTGCTTAACCCAGCAGGAAGTACGCCGCCGCCTCGAAATCACTAAGGTTGACAAATCTCCGGGCCCGGATGGCATACACCCCAGAGTACTACAGGAATTGAGTTGTGTGATAGATAGACCATTATTTTTAATCTTCTCAGATTCCTTAATAACAGGGTCGGTACCGCAGGACTGGCGCATAGCAAATGTGGTGCCAATATTCAAAAAGGGGACAAAAACTGAGCCGGGAAATTATAGGCCGGTAAGTTTAACCTCTACGGTTGGTAAAATCCTTGAGGGTTTCTTGAGAGATGCTATACTGGAGTATCTCAAGAAAAATAACCTTATGACAGAGTATCAACATGGGTTTATGAGGGATCGATCCTGTCAAACTAATTTGATCAGCTTCTATGAAGAGGTAAGTTCAAGCCTGGACCAGGGAAATGCAGTGGATGTTGTGTATATGGACTTTTCAAAAGCTTTTGATACGGTGCCACACAAAAGGTTGGTACATAAAATGAGAATAATGGGGATAGGGGAAAATATGTGTAACTGGGTTAAAAACTGGCTCAGTGATAGGAAACAAAGGGTGGTTATTAATGGTACGTACTCGGACTGGGTCTCAGTTCATAGTGGGGTACCACAGGGGTCAGTATTGGGCCCGCTTCTTTTCAACATATTTATAAATGACCTTGTTGGGGGCATGCGGAGTAGAATTTCAATATTTGCAGATGATACTAAACTCTGCAGGGTAATCAATACAGAGGAGGATAATTTTATATTACAGGGAGATTTATGTAAATTGGAGGATTGGGCTGAGAAGTGGCAATTGAAGTTTAATGTAGATAAATGTAAGGTCATGCACTTGGGTAGAGGAAATAACATTTATGATTATGTACTTAATTGTAGAACACTGGGTAAAACAGACACAGAAAAAGACTTGGGTGTATGGGTGGATGGTAAACTTCACTTTAGTGGACAGTGTCAGGCAGCTGCTGCCAGGGCTAATAAAATAATGGGATGTATTAAAAGAGGTATAAGTGTTCATGAAAAAAATATAGTTCTACCTCTGTACAAGTCACTAGTGCGACCGCACTTAGAATACTGTGTACAATTCTGGTCACCGATATATAAGAAGGACATAGCTGAACTGGAGAGGGTGCAAAGAAGAGCGACCAAGATTATTAGAGGAATGGGGGGGCTGCAATACGAAGACAGGTTATTAAACTTGGGGTTATTTAGTCTGGAAAAACGAAGGCTTAGGGGAGATCTAATCACAATGTATAAATATATGAGGGGACAGTACAGAGACCTTTCCAAAGATCTATTTACACCTAGGCCTGCGACTGGAACACGGGGGCATCCGCTACGTCTTGAGGAAAGAAGGTTTAATCATAATCACAGACGAGGATTCTTTACTGTACGAGCAGTGAGACTATGGAACTCTCTGCCACATGATGTTGTAATGAGTGATTCACTACTAACATTTAAGCAGAGCCTGGATGCCTTTCTTGAAAAATTTAATATAACCAGTTATGTATATTAGATTTTATGACAGGGTATTGATCCAGGGAACTAGTCTGATTGCCGGATGTGGAGTCAGGAAGGAAATTTTTTCCCCATTGGAACTTGTTTGCCACATTGGGGTTTTTTGCCTTCCTCTGGATCAACATGTTAGGCTACGGGTTGAACTAGATGGACTTAGAGTCTCCCTTCAACCTTAAAAACTATGATACTATGATACTATGAACACTGCAAATATTGACTTGCTGCATTAACTCATTCTAACTGTTAATATAACCTTTTGGTACTCATAATATGATTGCAATTATATTTCTGTATGTGATGTAAACATCAGACAAACACAATTAAAAACCAGAGGGCAACAGATCATGTGAAAATATAATTTTGGTGTCATTCTCAAAACTTTTGGCCATGACTGTACACATTTGGCCTGGGACAAGTCATAAAGTCCCATGGCTTCCAATACCACCTATATGCCGATGACACCCAGATCTACCTCTCTGGCCCATATGTCATATCTCTGCTGTCCAAAATCCCGAAATGTCTATCTACTATATCCTCCTTCTTCTCCTCTCGCTTTCTAAAGCTCAATGTGGTCAAAAGTGAACTAATCATCTTTCCTCCATCTCACCTACACTCTCCACCTGATTTATCTATTACAATAAATAACACCATGCTCTCGCCAGTACCCAAAGTTTGCTGCCTCGGAGTGACCTTTGACTCTGCCTTGTCCTTCATACCACACATCCAATCCCTCACCACTTCCTGTTGTCTTCAACTCAAAAATATTTACAGAATCCGCCCTTTCCTCAATTCGCAATCTACAAAAATGCTAGTGCATGCCCTCATAATCTCCCGCCTCGACTACTGTAACATCCTCCTCTGTGGCCTCCCTGCCAACACGCTTGCCCCTCTCCAGTCCATCCTTAATTCTGCTGCCTGACTGATCCACCTCTCTCCTCAATACCACCCCGCTTCTCTTCTCTGCATGTCGCTCCACTGGCTCCCACTCTTCCACCGTATCCAATTCACACTACTAACACTGACCTACAAAGCTGTGCATAATCTATCTACTCCCTATATCTCTGAACTAATCTCCCACCACACTCCAACACGTCACTTCCGGTCCTCCCAAGATCTCCTTCTCTCCTCCTCTCTCATTCGCTCCTCACGCAACCGACTCCAAGACTTCTCCCGAGCATCCTCAGTCTCCTGGAACTCGCTGCCTCAACACGTCAGACTATCTGCTACCATTGCAAGCTTCAAACGGAACCTGAAAACCCACCTGTTCAGAAATGCCTACAATCTACAATGAACTCACTGCCACCCGACCACCATGCGGAGTTGCCGCCCGACCACCGTGCGGAGCTGCCGCCCAATTTACACCCCACCTACTGTCTCCTCCCCATAATCCTATAGAATGTAAGCCCGCAAGGGCAGGGCCCTCTTCCCTCTGTACTAGTCTGTCTACTGTTAACTTGTATATGTATTTTGTATGTAACCCCCTTCTCATATACAGCACCATGGAATTAATGGTGCTATATAAATAATAATAATAATAATAATAATAATAATAATAATAATAATAATAATAATAAATCTTATGCGGTTAAAACCTGCTTGTGTGTATGGGTCCCTAACCAAGAGTTACCTCAATGTGCGGTTGAAACCTGCATGTATATGGAAAGCCAAGGACCTGGCTGTATAGGAAATCGAATAAACATGGCTAAAGGTGGGACTGGGTTCTCAGACAGAAAAAACTGAATAACAATCAAAATTTCATTCCTTATGTATTATAAAGCAGTTATGCTTGTTCATAATTCTCTGAATTTGGTGTGCAGCTTTCACTTCATATAGATTGTGTATATTTTGGCTAGCACCCTGTCAACATTTACAATGGTATTCCAGCAGTCTTTTTTGATTGTTATGAAGGTTTTTTTTATTGTTATGCAGTTTTTAATCAGAGGACACAGAAACAGTGTGCTAGGCAGGCGGCAAGTCGGTAAGTATAAAAGTCCTGCTTTAGTTTCCTTTTGCAGCCCCCTAGCCATTACTAACACCATTTTATAATACTTATGTTTTGGTCTCTTGGAGTTATATGGGGTTTGGGGTCCGGGGTCAAGTTCAGGTCCAGTCCGTTCCCAAACCTACAGGTTTTCCCATCTCTGGTCATTACTTTTATTTTACATCATATTACATTCTCATACTCTTGTTCTATCATGGACTAATCCCCTAATTTATCAAAACTTTTACAGGAAAAAATGGTGCAAAAAAACAGAAGACATGTTGCAAAATGTTTGCATAATACAAAGTTGCACCAAAATGTTTGTGATTTTTGGTGCTTTATGCCATTTTTGCCTAGTTCTGACAAAGTTGGCAGAGGTAGGGAGCAAAGGGAGAATGACAAGGCATAGTGACCATGCTTATTAAATTCTTGATGAGCATTGCCATTCCTTATGCCACAAATGTTATTTTAGTACTTGACTTAGTAAGATGTGTGGAGAAGAACATATGGAGGCACAAGCCTCTTCATGTTTTACTTGATTAATTAAGGAATGTGCCTCATAAGTAATCAGGAGACTTGCATTAATCTCCACCCCCTCATTAGATATTAGATCTGGATAAATCAGGACATATGTTTTTTGTAAAGATGCAACTTTGTGGTTCTAAAACTTGAATATGCACTTTTATTTTACAATACAAATTGGGAAAACTACAATCTGGACACAATGATCCAAGAGGTTGAAGCAAAACTGAAACTGATTTAATAACACGCTGCTAGCTTTAATGCTAGGCTGCATGTTGCAGAAAAAATAGTAAGTAGGGAGTCTTGCAAGATTGATTTCATAGTATTTTATTGAAAGGTTTATCTTCAATTCATTGCAGCTTGCTTTTTTCACATTCCATTAAATATTGATGTTTTGTTTGTATTATGTAATTTTATTTCTGAATAACAATAGCAATAGTTTCATAATAAAATCACACATCTGGAAATTAACCGTGAAGTGTCTACCAATATTTGAGATAAAAATCTCCCTTTTGTAAAAGAAATGAGAAAAAAAATAAATATAAATATATATATATATATATATATATATATATATTACAGTCATATGAAAAAGTTTGGGCACCCCTATTAATGTTAACCTTTTTTCTTTATAACAATTTGTTTTTTTTTTTTACAACAGCTATTTCTGTTTCATATATCTAATAACTGATGGACTGAGTAATATTTCTGGATTGAAATGAGGTTTATTGTACTAACAGAAAATGTGCAATCCGCATTTAAACAAAATTTGACCGGTGCAAAAGTATGGCCACCCTTATCAATTTCTTGATTTGAACACTCCTAACTACTTTTTACTGACTTACTAAAGCACTAAATTGGTTTTGTAACCTTATTGAGCTTTGAACTTCATAGCAGATGTATCCAATCATGAGAAAAGGTATTTAAGGTGGCCACTTGCAAGTTGTTCTCCTATTTGAATCTCCTATGAAGAGTGGCATCATGGGCTCCTCAAAACAACTCTCAAATGATCTGAAAACAAAGATTATTCAACATAGTTGTTCAGGGGAAGGATACAAAAAGTTGTCTCAGAGATTTAAACTGTCAGTTTCCACTGTGAGGAACATAGTAAGGAAATGGAAGAACAGAGGTACAGTTCTTGCTAAGCCCAAAAGTGGCAGGCCAAGAAAAATATCAGAAAGGCAGAGAAGAAGAATGGTGAGAATAGTCAAGGACAATCCACAGACCACCTTCAAAGACCTGCAGCTTCATCTTGCTGCAGATGGTGTCAATGTGCATCGGTCAACAATACAGCACACGTTGCACAAGGAGAAGCTGTATGGGAGAGTGATGCGAAAGAAGCCGTTTCTGCAAGCACGCCACAATCAGAGTCGCCTAAGGTATGCAAAAGCACATTTGGACAAGCCAGTTACATTTATGAAGAAGGTCCTGTGGACTGATGAAACAAAGATTGAGTTGTTTGGTCATACAAAAAGGTGTTATGCATGGAGGCAAAAAAACACGGCATTCCAAGAAAAGCACTTCCTACCCACAGTAAAATTTGGTGGAGGTTCCATCATGCTTTGGGGCTGTGTGGCCAATGCCGGCACCGGAAATCTTGTTAAAGTTAAGGGTTGCATGGATTCAGCTCAGTATCAGCAAATTCTTGACAATAATGTGCAAGAATCAGTGACAAAGTTGAAGTTACGCAGGGGATGGATATTTCAGCAAGACAATGATCCAAAACACCGCTCCAAATCTACTCAGGCATTCATGCAGAGGAACAATTACAATGTTCTGGAATGGACATCCCAGTCCCCAGACCTGTATATCATTGAAAATCCGTGGGATGATTTGAAGCGTGCTGTCCATACTCGGCGACCATCAAACTTAACTGAACTCGAATTGTTTTGTAAACAGGAATGGTCAAATATACCTTCATCCAGGATCCAGGAATTTATTAAAAGCTACAGGAAGCAACTAGATGCTGTTATTTTTGCAAAAGGAGGATCTACAAAATATTAATGTCCCTTTTATGTTGAGGTGCTCATACTTTTTCACCTGTCAAATTTTGTTTGAATGCGGATTGCACATTTTCTGTTAGTACAATAAACGTCATTTCAATCCAGAAATATTACTCAGTCCATCAGTTATTAGATATATGAAACTGAAATAACTGTTGCAAAAACCCAAATTGTTATAAAGAAAAATGTTTAACATTAATAGGGGTGCCCAATTTTTTTATATGACTGTATATATATATATACACACACACACACACACACACACACACACACACACACACACACACGTGTCACAATTCTTGGTACCCCTCATTTTATGAAAGAAAAACCTACAATGGTCACAGAAATAACTTGAATCTGACTATGAAAATGAACAAATGAGAGTCTGACATTGCTTTTCAGCCATGCTTCCACAGAATGTTTTTAAAAAAACTCTTTGATTTGTCATCAATTTTCCTCCTGCGGCCATGTCTGTAGCCCTATATACAGGTCCACTGACTGATTCCAAGATTATGGACACCTGTGATGCTAATTAGTGGACACACCGCTACAACAATATGTCGCAGACAACATCCCCCATTCCTTGAAAAACTCTGACAGGGTGCTTTTCACCACTGACATTTGGGCGAGCAAGCATGGCCAGTGGCATTACATTTCGCTGACTGGGCGCTGGGTGACTGGTGGCTGCGTAGGCAGGCAGGAAAGGGGCTGTTCAACACATCTTGAAATCTCCATGGCTTGTGAGACAAACCCCAGTATCTTCCACTTCCTCTACTCTTTCTGCCCTCTCAATCTCCTCTAGAGCCTCCATCTGTACCCTTAACGTTCACTTAACGTGCCACACATTACAATAATGCAGAGAGAATCCTACCAACTTCATTCTGCGCAGCCAGGGTTCCCCGCAATCAGGCAGTGTTGAAAATAAAATGCGATGGACAATGCAGTCACACAGCTGCAGAGTTATGGACATCTATCCAAGCCATGTTTCAGCAATGGCTTTCATCACTATACCTAGAACCAGGGATTGCCGTGTGTGATGACAGTGCAAACTTGCGGGTGGCCCTATGTCAGGGAAATGTCACAAACATGCCTAAGATGGCTCACATCCTTAACCTAATTGTACAGCAATTTCTAGGCCCCTATTCCAGCTTGGATGTGCTGTTGCATAAGGCACATTCTGTTGGCTCACCTCTGCTGTTTGCATCCCACAGCTCATTGACTTGCATTGCTACCGAGGTCTTTTGGTCTACTGGTTATCCAGTTTATATGTGATGAGCCAACATGGCGGAATTCCACTCTGCACACGTTGCAGAGCCTGTGGCAGTGTAACGTGGCGCGGGGTGGTAGTCGTGGGCGAGGAAATTGTCTGTCGCACCCCAGCATGCTACATGAAAATGGAAGTCCTGGCTGGGTGTGTAATGTTTCACTCCAGAGGCTACATGCATTGGCAGGTTGCATGTTGCTGGTGGTTTTGGCTGGCCAGGACCAGATGGTACACAGTTCATTCATATCACATTACATTTTCAATACTGCTGCACCTCTACATAGCAACATTCTCTACTCTGCTACATTTTATACATTACAAGACCTTACACCATACATTTCCACACACCATCACTTTATATCTTATCACATATGTATATATTTAAGAACACATTTGGTGTCTTCAGAGGTAGGAACTCAACCACCATGATACATTCCTCCCTTCTTGAACATGGCAATCCTCGACCATGTCTGGACCTGCAAGACACCAAACAGGCATAGATAGACAATTAAAATGACACTCTCCATTCTGGGTACTGAAGTGGTATCCTCCCCTCTTTCGGATCGGTACAACTCTTGTCCCACTAGATTGGGACCCTGGAAAAAGTGTCCAAGTTCTTTTAAAGAAGTAGGCCGTAGGCCATAGCGATGTTTACCCATCTAGCTCAAGGTGAGGGAACAGTACTTAAACATTTAGCAATAGCCCAAAAGTCCTAAGGGCTCAAATGTTGCAGTCCTTCCTTGAAACTTGAAAACGGGGCAAAGTCTCAAATTATGGACTCGGCAGGCACATCGAGTCATCTGTTTCCTCTCCTCCACTGCCCCTCAACAACAGTCCACCTGTCATCAACCTGAGGTGAGTGACAGGCTTCCACCCTACTCTCCCCAAAAATTGGCAAAGTCCATGGGGGCAGAGTCCAGAGTGGACAAGCCAGAGCCCATATCAGGGGCTGGTTGAATCCATGGGGAAAATATGGACAGAGTCCAGGCTGGAAGGGCAAGGTCCATGGTGAAGGGTGTAGAACCCACTCACAGCACGCAGTCCTTTAATCCAGGAGTGGAGTAAACAATGGAAAAAAACAAAACAAAGTTTCAGGCATCTATAGCGAACAAGAGTTCTGGATTTTTGTTCCTCCGTCCCAGGGCACAATAGGTGCAACATGGACTTCAGCATACCAACTCCTTCTGTCTCCTGCATGCTCCCCAGCAATGAGGCCATCCTGCTTTGTTGAAGGCGTTTCCCTGCCTTAGTCCTCCTATTCCAGGGCGAAGCTTTTTCCAGCTCAGTTGCCCTTTTCTTTAGAGCCACATCATATTCTCTATCAGCTTGCTGCAATGGGTGGGGTCTCTTGTTCCGCCACTCTCTCCTTGGGCCGGCAGGCCGGCAATGTTCAACATGGACCGGCACCTGCAGGCACGGTTCCTCCTCTTGCACGCATAGCATTTGGAGGGCTGCATGGATCTTTCCGTGCTTTTACTCTGTTTCTGCCCAGGATGGGCGGGGTCTTCTTTTAGACCTGCGCCATCTTCCACCATCTTAGTTCCTATTGCCGGCGCTATGATTGACCACAGAACGGTTGAAGTTTTCCCAGTGGATTGAGCCATCTTAACTTTGAGCTGGTTTTCCTGAATCAAGGCCCGATCCTGCCGACTATGCCAAGTGTAACGTGGCGTGGGGTGGTAGTCATGGGCGAGAAAATCGTCTGTCGCACCCCGGCACGCTACATGAAAATGGAGGTCCTGGCTGGGTGTGTGGTGTTTCACTCCAGAGGCTATATGCATTGGCAGGCCGCATGTTGCTGGTGCTTTTGGCTGGCCAGGACCAGATGGTACACAGTTCATTGAGGGAGACCACAAGTTCATAAAAAAACATTGTTTTACTGAACGTTAAGTTGGTGACAACAACATATATAAGATGGCGGACACAAATCTTCTTGCACATTTCAATATCACAGAGGATCATTAAGCACACATTCTTCATTTTAGTGGTCCCAACCTCCATAAGTCCTTTTCTTCTCAGTACTACCCAGCCTAGTACTATATTACAGTCCTTGGAAATCATTCTCCTCAAGCAGTCCCACGTCTTTTCCCTCCTAGAGGGGTATTGCCAATATGGCTGGAGCAAGCTATAAGCTATTGATGATGCCTTAGGGAAACTCGCTTAAGACACTCACTTTGTTCCTTGTCCTGCTCTGTCTTGCACCAGGACTCGTCTCTCTCTGTCACTTGTTCCTTCAGTCATTGCTCTGACCCAGCTCCACTAGACCATTCTGTGTCACGGTAATTTTGTTCTCTTTCGCAGTTGTTTCCCCTTTTGCTTTGAACAAAAATAGCAACTGGATGGGGATATACCGTAGGTGAAAATAGTAATAGCTAGGTAACCCAGCAGAATTAACACGCCTAAAATATAACTTTTAATATGGTATGCATAAAAAGGACTAACAACAGTTAGGGTGCAAAATGCACATAAAAATTGTCACTACCTGTGATGTCCTGTAATTGTATTGGTAGGAATATTCTCTCACAGGGGGACAATATTAAAAGACAGCAGCAAACAGACCCTAATCCCAATGAGCTGGATAGGGAATGAAAGAGGAACAATCTCACCAGTCTTCTGGTTACTTATGGATGAACGTTCCTCCCCAATGATCAGATGATGGAGCTCGCCAAAGGCTAAAAGCGATCCCCTGGTTCCACCAGGTATTCAAAGGATCCACTTATAATCAGCTCCGGTATACATATGGAAGGGATTTCTCTCTCTCAACGCGTTTCATCATATATCCTCAGGAGAGTGGAGTAACAAATCCACATAGAGTATTCCGTGTCATACATAGAACCGGCATATCCGCCAAAAGGTCCAGACACAGATCCAAACTTGTTAAGTGTCCTTCATAGGACCGGCAAATCAGCCACTGTATAAATTAAAGAATCATACCATCATTACCAATGACAAAGTTGCCCTGTGTACCATAGTCCCGCCACAGTCAGTTTAAACTTACCGGGGTCCCGACACCTGGCATAAACACATGCTGCGCCGCCATGACCGACGCCAGCACTCTTTTTAAATAGCAGAGCATTGCCGCTCTGGCGTGTGACATCACATCCGCGTCACGGGTGACCGCCCACTTCCTGTCGGGCGCCCCGTGTTGAGACGCAAACTTAGCATTGCGGATGGAGTCTTGGAACGCAGGCCTACTGCGCATGCGCAGAGGGTTCCATTACAATATAACTAATGGGAGCAATGGGTTTTACGAGCCTGCGCTCACTTCAACTAGAATGTTGTAAACCGCAAACATTCATCAATAACGCTGCATTGAGGCAAAAAGATGCCCCATATGCAGCAATCCAGATTAGATAAAGCTGTAAGTTTCTGGTACCGGAACAGTATCAGACATTCGTGGCTAATGAAGCAAGTAAGGGAGAAGGGGGAGGGGGGTTGGGGGAGATCAATATCAGAAGGACAATCTGGTCAGAAGAGCGGAGAGACCCGGGCCCAATGGATGGAAAATAAAGTACCACCACCGTAACTATTAATAACCCTACATTAATTCTGAAACTACCTATCATGTGGGGGTCGGCACCCTAAAAGAACGGTGGATGGTGCCCCCACTCGGCCGTCGTATGATCCTTCTACATAACACCCTGTCACTAAGTTACACAAAGGGTGCAAAGGATAGAATCTCATTTAGGCCCAGAGGTCTCACCGTCCTGAGCCAGAAAATCCATCTAGTTTCCTGTTTTAGGATCAGGTTGTCCCAGTCGCCTCCTCTTATAGGTTGTTGTATTAAATCAATGCCTTGGAAAAAGATGACGCTGGGGTCGCCATTGTGATTTTCATTGATATGTCGTGCCAAAGGAGTATCAATGTTCTTTCTTATGTCTCTTAGGTGTTCACCTACTCTACGTCTGAACTCCCTTTTTGTCTTGCCCACATATTCTTTCAGACAAACACAGGTGGCTTTATAGATAACCCCTTTTGATCTGCAATTGATGAAGTGTTTGATAGTGTAGTCTCTTCCAGTCACACTGGATTGGAATTTCTTCCCTGTTTTAATAGAACCACATGCTACACAACCACTGCATCTATAGCAACCTTTTATGTTGTTTTGCAGCCAAGAAGTTTTTTTAGGGGCAAAATGGCTATGGACCAACCTGTCTCCTAAGGAACGTGCCTTTTTGAAGGTGATTGTAGGGGAAGATGTCACCAGTGGGGCAATATCATCATCCATCTGTAGGACTGACCAGTGTCTGTTGAGGATGCTACGGAGGTCCTCAGCACCATTATTGTAAGTAGTTATGAAGCGTACTCTATCCTCCCTTGAATTGTTTTGTGGGCCGGGATTGAGAAGAGTCGTCCTGTTTCTCCCATTTGCTTCATGGAAGGCCTGGTTAATGACCTTCTTGGGGTATCCTCTCTGTTTGAGTCTACTATTGAGATCTGCCGACTGTTTCAAAAAAAGGGGGGTATCAGAGCAGTTCCTTTTAAGTCTCAGGAACTGGCCTTTTGGTATCCCCTTCTTCTGACTCAGAGGATGGCCACTTTCCCATCTTAATAATGAGTTGGTTGCTGTAGGTTTTCGATGGGTACTGGTTTTTATGATACCACCCTCACCCTTTTCGATCAAAACATCTAGGAAAGGGAGTCTTTCATTATTCCATTCAAAGGTGAAATTCAGGCCAAGTGTATTAATATTGAGGGCCTCTACCATCACTACCAGTTCCGACTCATTCCCTTTCCACAGCATAAACACGTCGTCTATATATCGACACCAAAGGATTATCTTGTCTGTGGGGATGGATGAGTCTTCTCCAAACACCATAGTCTCCTCCCACCAGCCCAGGGTTAAGTTTGCGTACGACGGGGCACTAGGACTCCCCATCGCAGTACCCCTGAGCTGGTGGAAGAAGGCCCCCCCAAAAGTGAAGGTGTTACACTTCAAGCCAAAATCCAGTAGTTCCAAAACGAAAAGGTTGTGACCATCAAACTGTCTGCCTCTACTTTTAAGATAGTAGTCCGTTGCCCTCAGGCCATCCTCATGTTTGATAGAGGAGTACAAGGACTCGACGTCAATACTGACAAGCAGAGTATCATCTTCTATCATTACTCCCTCCAATTTATTGAGAAGATCAGTTGTGTCTCTCAGATATGATCCCAGAGACAAGACAAACGGCCTCAGCACTCTGTCAACATATATTCCTACATTTTGGGTAATACTCCCAATCCCTGACACGATGGGTCTGCCACGTAGGGGTTCAAGCCCCTTATGTATTTTTGGAAGGCAATAAAAAGTAGGAATGGTCGGAAACGTAGGTAGTAGAAACTCAAATTCAGATTTGTCTATGAGGTTATTAGAAAGTGCCCTATCAAGGATCCCTTGTAGTTGATTTGAGTAAATACGGGTCGGGTTACCGGTCAGTTTTTCATAGTTGTCTGTCTCATTAAGGATGTTCAAGCATAAACTTTTATATTTGCATACATCCATTATCACGACGTTACCGCCTTTATCAGACTCCTTGATAACAATGTCATCATCATTTTCCAGTTCCATCAGACAATCCATCTCAGATTTTGTCAGATTGAATTTCCTTCTATGCTTACTCACAATGGATTCTAGGTCCCTGGTTACTAGGTTACAAAAGATATCAATGGAATTGACTTCGTTGGTGATAGGTGGCATTTTTTTACTCCTCAGTTTTAGGTCCGTAAATGGGCCTTTTCCCTCAAGATTAGGGTCGGAGTCTGCCAGATTAAATAGAAATCTCACATCCTCCAGCATATCCTCAGGTATCCCCATTTCTTTACATGTTTTTATATTTTCAAGAGAAAAGTGCTTTTTCCATCTTAACTTTCTCACAAATAGGTTCAAATCCTTGACTGCCTCAAAAAGGTTGAAGTCAGTGGTAGGTACGAAAGAAAGTCCTTTGCTAAGGACTGCCATTTTTGGTGCAGACAAGGTTTTTTTAGATAGATTAATTATCTGGTAACGTCGTGATAATGGATGTATGCAAATATAAAAGTTTATGCTTGAACATCCTTAATGAGACAGACAACTATGAAAAATTGACCGGTAACCCGACCCGTATTTACTCAAATCAACTACAAGGGATCCTTGATAGGGCACTTTCTAATAACCTCATAGACAAATCTGAATTTGAGTTTCTACTACCTACGTTTCCGACCATTCCTACTTTTTATTGCCTTCCAAAAATACATAAGGGGCTTGAACCCCTACGTGGCAGACCCATCGTGTCAGGGATTGGGAGTATTACCCAAAATGTAGGAATATATGTTGACAGAGTGCTGAGGCCGTTTGTCTTGTCTCTGGGATCATATCTGAGAGACACAACTGATCTTCTCAATAAATTGGAGGGAGTAATGATAGAAGATGATACTCTGCTTGTCAGTATTGACGTCGAGTCCTTGTACTCCTCTATCAAACATGAGGATGGCCTGAGGGCAACGGACTACTATCTTAAAAGTAGAGGCAGACAGTTTGATGGTCACAACCTTTTCGTTTTGGAACTACTGGATTTTGGCTTGAAGTGTAACACCTTCACTTTTGGGGGGGCCTTCTTCCACCAGCTCAGGGGTACTGCGATGGGGAGTCCTAGTGCCCCGTCGTACGCAAACTTAACCCTGGGCTGGTGGGAGGAGACTATGGTGTTTGGAGAAGACTCATCCATCCCCACAGACAAGATAATCCTTTGGTGTCGATATATAGACGACGTGTTTATGCTGTGGAAAGGGAATGAGTCGGAACTGGTAGTGATGGTAGAGGCCCTCAATATTAATACACTTGGTCTGAATTTCACCTTTGAATGGAATAATGAAAGACTCCCTTTCCTAGATGTTTTGATCGAAAAGGGTGAGGGTGGTATCATAAAAACCAGTACCCATCGAAAACCTACAGCAACCAACTCATTATTAAGATGGGAAAGTGGCCATCCTCTGAGTCAGAAGAAGGGGATACCAAAAGGCCAGTTCCTGAGACTTAAAAGGAACTGCTCTGATACCCCCCTTTTTTTGAAACAGTCGGCAGATCTCAATAGTAGACTCAAACAGAGAGGATACCCCAAGAAGGTCATTAACCAGGCCTTCCATGAAGCAAATGGGAGAAACAGGACGACTCTTCTCAATCCCGGCCCACAAAACAATTCAAGGGAGGATAGAGTACGCTTCATAACTACTTACAATAATGGTGCTGAGGACCTCCGTAGCATCCTCAACAGACACTGGTCAGTCCTACAGATGGATGATGATATTGCCCCACTGGTGACATCTTCCCCTACAATCACCTTCAAAAAGGCACGTTCCTTAGGAGACAGGTTGGTCCATAGCCATTTTGCCCCTAAAAAAACTTCTTGGCTGCAAAACAACATAAAAGGTTGCTATAGATGCAGTGGTTGTGTAGCATGTGGTTCTATTAAAACAGGGAAGAAATTCCAATCCAGTGTGACTGGAAGAGACTACACTATCAAACACTTCATCAATTGCAGATCAAAAGGGGTTATCTATAAAGCCACCTGTGTTTGTCTGAAAGAATATGTGGGCAAGACAAAAAGGGAGTTCAGACGTAGAGTAGGTGAACACCTAAGAGACATAAGAAAGAACATTGATACTCCTTTGGCACGACATATCAATGAAAATCACAATGGCGACCCCAGCGTCATCTTTTTCCAAGGCATTGATTTAATACAACAACCTATAAGAGGAGGCAACTGGGACAACCTGATCCTAAAACAGGAAACTAGATGGATTTTCTGGCTCAGGACGGTGAGACCTCTGGGCCTAAATGAGATTCTATCCTTTGCACCCTTTGTGTAACTTAGTGACAGGGTGTTATGTAGAAGGATCATACGACGGCCGAGTGGGGGCACCATCCACCGTTCTTTTAGGGTGCCGACCCCCACATGATAGGTAGTTTCAGAATTAATGTAGGGTTATTAATAGTTACGGTGGTGGTACTTTATTTTCCATCCATTGGGCCCGGGTCTCTCCGCTCTTCTGACCAGATTGTCCTTCTGATATTGATCTCCCCCAACCCCCCTCCCCCTTCTCCCTTACTTGCTTCATTAGCCACGAATGTCTGATACTGTTCCGGTACCAGAAACTTACAGCTTTATCTAATCTGGATTGCTGCATATGGGGCATCTTTTTGCCTCAATGCAGCGTTATTGATGAATGTTTGCGGTTTACAACATTCTAGTTGAAGTGAGCGCAGGCTCGTAAAACCCATTGCTCCCATTAGTTATATTGTAATGGAACCCTCTGCGCATGCGCAGTAGGCCTGCGTTCCAAGACTCCATCCGCAATGCTAAGTTTGCGTCTCAACACGGGGCGCCCGACAGGAAGTGGGCGGTCACCCGTGACGCGGATGTGATGTCACACGCCAGAGCGGCAATGCTCTGCTATTTAAAAAGAGTGCTGGCGTCGGTCATGGCGGCGCAGCATGTGTTTATGCCAGGTGTCGGGACCCCGGTAAGTTTAAACTGACTGTGGCGGGACTATGGTACACAGGGCAACTTTGTCATTGGTAATGATGGTATGATTCTTTAATTTATACAGTGGCTGATTTGCCGGTCCTATGAAGGACACTTAACAAGTTTGGATCTGTGTCTGGACCTTTTGGCGGATATGCCGGTTCTATGTATGACACGGAATACTCTATGTGGATTTGTTACTCCACTCTCCTGAGGATATATGATGAAACGCGTTGAGAGAGAGAAATCCCTTCCATATGTATACCGGAGCTGATTATAAGTGGATCCTTTGAATACCTGGTGGAACCAGGGGATCGCTTTTAGCCTTTGGCGAGCTCCATCATCTGATCATTGGGGAGGAACGTTCATCCATAAGTAACCAGAAGACTGGTGAGATTGTTCCTCTTTCATTCCCTATCCAGCTCATTGGGATTAGGGTCTGTTTGCTGCTGTCTTTTAATATTGTCCCCCTGTGAGAGAATATTCCTACCAATACAATTACAGGACATCACAGGTAGTGACAATTTTTATGTGCATTTTGCACCCTAAGTGTTGTTAGTCCTTTTTATGCATACCATATTAAAAGTTATATTTTAGGCGTGTTAATTCTGCTGGGTTACCTAGCTATTACCCCTTTTGCTTTGTCACAATATTCTATGAAATGGTCTCCCTCTCTGCAGGACACCCATATCATGCGGCTCTGCTGCTCCTCAGACCTGAGGTCTGTCTCTGTCACAGGCTAGGCCCTAACTGACGTTCCCACAGCAACCGTTTCTCTCCCTCAGCAGTTACTGAAAAATATAGTAGCGCATATGAGAAGCACCCGTGAGCTGAAAATGTATTTAGTACAGTTATGGTTTTGCTCACCTGAAGAGGTTGTGCGCCCTCGCACAACCCCGGTGGTAGATGGATAGATGGATATATCCTCCGGGGTAGGGGGTTTCTATTATCACCACTGATGTTCCATTGCTGTGCTGGAGGAGTCCGAGTTAGGTGTCGCTGCTGGCTCCTAGGAATCACCGGCACCTTGGATCCTGGAGCGCCTGTGCGATCCACCGTCCTTCAGCTAGAGATTTCACGTTAGATCTGGCAGATCCTGTTCCACTCAGCAGCTTTAACGAATTCCCTTGTCGGGAGTAGGCATATAGTAGATAGATTTTCGGTCTGGTTGAGCGCTATTGAATGGGCTGACAGGTTATTATAGCAATTTGCTTTTATTATTAAAATAATAAAATAATAAAGAACTCCTGTTTGTTACATACAACGCGCTTCAGCAATATATCTGTTGCTTTCCTCAGGTATCTGATTTAACTTTTCACCTGCATGCCAATAACACTAATAAAACCCTATTAAACAATATACATTTATACATAATATTACTTTATATCACATTACATCTTCAATACTGCTACAGCTCTCCTTAGCAACATTCTCTACTCTGCTACATCTTAAACATTGCAATACCTTACACCATACATTTCCACACAACATCACTTTGTATCTTATCACATATGTATATATTTAAGAACACATTTGGTGTCTTCAGAGGTAGGAACTCAACCACCATGTTACAGCAGTAGCGATGAGTCATGGTGCAGTGTCAAGATGCATAGCCTTGGTCAAAGCATTCCGGGGCAATTCACACTTGCAGAATGGGCCCAAATGAAGGACCTTTGCACCCTTCTGCACACTTTTAAAATGGCTACTAAGATATTAAGTGCTGACAATGCCATTATTAACATCACTATTCTGGTCATCTAAATGCTGCAGCAGACTTTGAATAGTCTGGGGGGGGGGTAGTGGTCTTTGAGGAGGAGGAGACAGCAGAGTAGGATATGGAAGGGATAGCAATATCTCTAAGATCCTAACTGTCGTTGCACAGGCGGGTGGTGTAGGAGTGTGGAGTACAGTGATTGAGGGGGCTCATAATACAAGACAAACTGTTAGTGAAGGTGAAGGAGCCAAAGAAGAAATGGAGGATGATGAGGAGGAAGAGGTGATGAGTGTGCAAAATCAGGAGATGAACAAGATATTGATCCTCTTTCTGTTGTGCATGGTTGGTTGGGGGTTGATGGAGGAGGTTAGCTTGAGGTTACCCTGCCATCAACACACCAGGACCTCATGGAAGTATCTGACACGAGTGCCATCTTGCTGCGCTATCTGCAACATGATACTCGTATTGTTATAATTAGAAATAGTGCTGAACACTGGATGGCCACCATATTTGATCCACAGTACAAAAGTAAATTTTGCCAGCTGCTTACCCCATTTAAAAGGGCTGTACACATGCTGGAATATCACTAAAAGCTTATACACAATCTTAAAAGTGCTTTTCCCTAAAGACAGCAGTGAGGCACACAGTCTGCATTGCAGTTCTAGACTTCCATTCCCAGTAACTTTGAGTTACCATAGCGGAAACATTAGCAGCAGCATCACTTTTAATGGCAGAAGAAATTTCAGTGAGTTGTGGCACACATTTTTTAGACCATCCCATGCACCAGCAGAAGAGTAGAAGTCTGACAAATAGTGAACGACTAGAGAAGATAGTGCATGTGTTTCTCAAGCTCAAAGCTCAATATCAATACCTTCAAGGGAGTTTTGGATCCTTTTGCATTTTGGGCTTCAAAAATTGAATAGTAGGCTGAGCTTGGTAGTCATGTCTAGAGATGAGCGAACCGGTCCCGGTTCGGCTCGAGGTCGGTTCGCCGAACGGAGGTCCCGTTCGAGTTCGGCTCGTCGAACGTTCGACGAACCGAACTCGAACTGCATAGGAAACAATGGCAGGCAATCACAAACACAGAAAAACACCTAGAAAACACCCTCAAAGGTGTCCAAAAGGTCACAAACAACTCACAACACAACACAAACACATGGGAAAGTGACAAGGACATATACTTATGCAAAAACAAAAGAGTTGGACAAGGAAAAAGAGGATGAGACACAGATATAGGCATGGCACGCCCTTCTAAAGTCATGTAAAACACCGCAAGGTGACTCCAAGCGGAGTCTCCCTTTTTTCCAAAAATTGTGCCCCACACACACACACCCACCCATTCAGTGGCAGCACTTGTGCCCTAGTTGTACACTTCACAGCTAGATTTGCATCAAGCACATTCAAAAATACGCCGTTCTTATCCGTCCCCAGGATGACACCGGGGTAGGTAGCAAAGTCTTTCCTGATCCCAGCTCTGTTCATCTTGGCTTCTTTTAAAAACACAGCAAGCAAGGGTTACTCCAAGCGGAGTCTCCCTTTTTTCAAAAAATTGGGCCACACAGACACCCACCCCATCAGTGGCAGCACTTGGGCCCTAGTTGCAAACAGGATGTTTTGATTTGCATCAAGCACATTCAAAAAAACGCCATAATTAACCGTCCCCAGCATGACACCGGGGTAGGTAGATAAAGTCTTTGCTGAACCATGACTTGTTCATCTTGGCTTCTTTTAAAAACAATGTAAGCAAGGGTTACTCCAAGCGGAGTCTCCCTTTTTTTCCAAAAATTGTGCCCCACACACACCCACCCATTCAGTGGCAGCACTTGTGCCCTAGTTGTGCACTTCACAGCTAGATTTGCATCAAGCACATTCAAAAATACGCCGTTCTTATTAGTGATGAGCGAGCATGCTTGTAACTACTCGGTACTCGCACGAGTATCGCTGTACTCGGGCTGCTCGGCGGGGACCGAGTAATCTCGCGATACTCGTGCTGTACTCGTGGTCTTCATTTCTGCATGTTGGCGCTCTTTTGAGAGCCAGCCCTCATGCAGGGATTGGCTGGCAGACCACTGCAATGCCACAGCCCTGTTAGTTGTGGAATTGCAGTGATTGGCCGGCCTGCACAGCGTGACCGAGCCTTTATACCGGCCGGCGCGCTGTGCTCTGCTCACAGCTATCCAGACAGTCAGTGCAGGGAGAGTGTCGCTGATTCAGGGAAAGCTTTGCGGCCCTTTATAGCTTTTTCAGTTGCAGGGCTGCAAACAGTGTGACCAAAAGTCCTTCTCAGGACTATTCTAGTTGTATACAGACAGGCAGGGTATAGCCAGGTCGGAGTACAGTAGCAGAGTCCTTCTCAGGACTATTGTTGCTATATACAGGCCGGGTATAGCCAGGTCTGAATACAGGCTAGTGACCAGAAGAGTCCTTGTCAGGACTATTGTACCAGTATACAGGCAGGCAGGCAGGCAGGGTAGTGGTGACCGTATACCAGCCTTCATCATATCTGGGGCTGGTGTACACAGTGTAAAACAGTCCAGATAGTGTCTGACTTGTCTGTAATTGTCGCTCCCCAAAAAAACCTGTTAGGTTCTTATTGCGTCCGTGCTTGGTTTTTAAAACCGCACGTGTGTGCATGTTGGTGGCAGCGTACAGGTGCACTTGTGTGCAATTTCCACAAACTTTGATATAACGCACAAGTAGTGAATATACACGTCAGCAGTGCACAGCATTGCAAAATGCGCAAGGGCATTGGCAAGGAACAAGGAAGTGGACGTGATGGTGGTGCAGGCAGAGGCCGAGGTCGTGGGCAAGCTCTAATTTCGCCACAACAAAGGGCCACATCTAGTCGCTCGCACGTCCTGTCCCAAATTCTTGGGGACCGCAGCAGTACACCGCTCTTGAACCAAGACCAGTGTCAACAGGTTGTTAGTTGGATAGCAGATAATGCTTCCAGTAAGATTGGCACCACCACAAACACTCTGTCTTCCACACGGTCAAGTGTCAGTAGCCGTGATACTGCACCGCACATTTCTGAACCTGATCCTCCTTCCTACCACAAGGCTGAGTACACGTCCTCCTCGGACATTAATGATCCCACACTTGGACACTCGGAAGAGCTGTTCACGTTTCCATTCACACATTCTGGCCTCTCGCCAGCTCATATTGAAGTGGGTCATGAGGAGATCGTCTGTACAGATGGCCAAATATTTGAGCAGCCACGTTCTCACGAAGTTGGCAACGTGTCTCAACAAGTGGTGGACGATGATGAGACACAATTGTCAGGAAGTCAGGAGGAGGAGCAGGGTGCGGAAGAGGAAGACGACGTGGTGGATGATCCAGTAACTGACTCAACCTGGCAGGAGGATATGCAGAGCGAGGACAGCAGTGCACAGGGGGAGGGAGGCGTAGCATCACAACAGGCAGTAAGAAGCAGGGTGGTGGCCCCAGGCAGAAGTCAGGCAACCGTTCCCCGGAACAACACGACGACACAAGGTGCCTGTACAAATGTTAGGTCTTCCCGAGTCTGGCAGTTTTTTAAGTTGGATCCAGATGATTCAAAAAAGGCCATTTGCAACACCTGCCGTGCCAGCATCAGCAGGGGTACCAAAACTAGCAGCCTGACCACCACCAGCATGATCAGGCACATGTCAGCCAAGCACCCGACTTTGTGGGAAGTACAACAGAGTCGAGGAGCAGTGCTTGCTGATGTCACTGCTACGTCTTCGCTGGTTGTGCATGCGAGCCAATCCCCTGTCCATGCTGCCTGCGAACAAGCCTCCTCCACTCCTGCACCTGCAGTTGCCTACGCAGAAAGAACACCATCATCAAGCACGTCCTTGTCCCAGCGCAGCGTTCAGTTATCCATTCAGCAAACCTTTGAACGCAGGCGCAAATACACTGCCAACACCCCACATGCCACAGTTCTAAATGCTAACATTTCGCGACTGCTTGCGCTGGAAATGTTGCCTTTTAGGCTGGTGGAGACAGAAGCATTCCGTGACCTGATGGCGGCAGCTGTCCCACGTTACCCGGTCCCCAGCCGCCACTATTTCTCCCGGTGTGCCGTCCCCGCGTTGCATAACCACGTGTCACAAAACATCACACGTGCCCTGAACAACGCTGTTTCACCCAAGGTCCACCTAACCACAGACACGTGGACAAGTGCTTGTGGGCAAGGCCGCTACATCTCGTTAACGGCACACTGGGTTAATATTGTGGAAGCTGGGACCCAGTCTGAGCGAGGGACGGAACACGTCCTTCCCACACCAAGGTTTGCAGGCCCTACCTCAGTCAGTGTTTCACCCACACTCTACAGCTCCGGAATGTCATGCTCTTCTGCCTCCTCCTCCTCCTGCGCATCCTCATCCACTGTACCCTCCACACCAGTCACAAGCTGGAAGCACTGCAGCACTGCCTCGGCGAAGCGGCAACAGGCTGTGCTGAAGCTAATCTGCATAGGTGACGAACCCCACAATGCAGAAGAGCTGTGGACAGCTCTGAAACAGCAGGCAGATCACTGGCTCACACCTCTGAACCTAAAGCCAGGAAAGGTCGTGTGTGACAATGGCCGGAACCTGGTGGCGGCTTTGAGGCGAGGCCAGCTGACACATGTTCCATGCGTGGCCCATGTGCTCAACCTCGTGGTTCAGCGGTTTCTAAAGTCATACCCAGAGCTGTCTGATCTGCTGGTAAAAGTTCGCCGCCTGTCTGCACATTTTCGAAAGTCACCTACTGCTTCAGCCGGCCTTGCCGGCTTTCAGCGCAGTTTGCATCTTCCGGCTCACAGACTGGTGTGTGATGTCCCCACGCGTTGGAATTCAACTCTGCACATGTTGGTCAGGATATGTGAGCAGAAGAGGGCAGTTGTTGAGTACCTGCATCACCTAAGCCGTCGGGAAATGGGTCAAACTCCACACATAACACCTGAGGAGTGGAGATGGATGTCAGACCTATGTACCATCCTCCAAAACTTTGAGGACTCCACCAAGATGGTGAGTGGTGATGACGCCATTATTAGCGTCACCATACCGCTACTCTGCCTTCTAAAACGGTCTCTGCTGAAAAACAAACATGATGCATTGCAGGCGGAGCGCGATGAGTTGCAGCAAGAAACAGTAGTGGGTGTGGGTGATGATAACACACAGCCCAGCCTCGTCTCATCACAACGTGCAGTGGAGGACTATGACGAGGAGGAGGATGAAGACATGGAGCAACTCTCCGGCCAAATTGAGGATATGACATGCACACCAGTCATATCCTCGGTTCAGCGTGGCTGGCCAGAGGACAGGGTAGATGAGGAGGAGGAGGAGGAGGAGGAGGAGGAGGACAGCATGTTCAGTCATCTTGTTGGTCAGGCTACTGAAGTCCTGGCTGTTAAGAGTCTGGCGCACATGGCTGACTTTATGGTAAGCTGCCTGTCTCGTGACCCTCGCGTTAAGAACATCTTGGCCGACAATCATTACTGGTTGGTAACACTGTTAGACCCACGCTACAAGGAGAACTTTTTGTCTCTTATTCCCGTGGAGGAGAGGTCAACCAAAATGCAGCAGTTCCGGAAGGCCATAGTCACGGAAGTAGGCAAAGCATTCCCCTCACAAAACGCTAGCGGCATAGGTCATGAATCAGTGGACAACCGAGGCGTACAGCCGAGAGAGGCACAAGTCCAATCCGCCAGAGGTAGGGGAACAGTCTTTAAGATGTGGGACAGTTTTCTCAGCCCCTCACGTACCACAGCCCCTGAGGTGCGGGGTAGTGCCACAAGAAATCCTAAGTTTGCCCAGATGCTGAAGGAGTACCTTGCAGATCGAACAACTGTACTCCGACATTCCTCTGTGCCTTACAATTATTGGGTATCCAAGCTGGACACGTGGCATGAATTGGCTCTCTACGCCTTGGAAGTCCTGGCCTGCCCTGCTGCTAGCGTTTTGTCAGAGCGTGTTTTTAGTGCCGCAGGTGGAATCATTACAGATAAACGCACCCGCCTGTCAACTGAAAATGCTGACAGGCTGACTCTGATCAAGATGAACAAGGGTTGGATTGGGCCAGACTTCACCACACCACCAGCAAATGAGAGCGGAATTTAAAGTTTGCCATGTACCTCCACTCACCCATGGGTACACACTTCTGGACTTTGGATAATCGCTGGACTGCTCCTCCTTCTCCTCATGCGCCACCATGATGATGACCGTTACAAATTGCAATACTTAGGCCTTTGTTTCAGGTATACCCCCAGTGGTAAATTTTTTCGCCCATTCTTTGCAGAATGGACATTACAACGACAGGAGACCCGCTCCTTTGCAATGGGAACAATGTTTTGAGGCCCTCATGCACGTCTCTACCCAGGGACAACGTGGAGCCTCCCAATTTTTGGCTGCCCTGCCTAAGGGCTATACTATAATACACCCACTTCCTGACAATGGACACTTAATGTTTTGAGGCCCTCATGCACGTCTCTACCCAGGGACAACGTGGAGCCTCCCAATTTTTGGCTGCCCTGCCTAAGGGCTATACTATAATACACCCACTTCCTGACAATGGACACTTAATGTTTTGAGGCCCTCATGCACGTCTCTACCCAGGGACAACGTGGAGCCTCCCAATTTTTGGCTGCCCTGCCTAAGGGCTATACTATAATACACCCACTTCCTGACAATGGACACTTAATGTTTTGAGGCCCTCATGCACGTCTCTACCCAGGGACAACGTGGAGCCTCCCAATTTTTGGCTGCCCTGCCTAAGGGCTATACTACAATAGACCCACTTCCTTCCAATGGGCACTTCAGGTTTACAGGCCCTCATGCACGTCTCTATCCAGGGACAACGTGGAGCCTCCCAATTTTTGGCTGCCCTGCCTAAGGGCTATACTACAATAGACCCACTTCCTTACAATGGGCACTTCAGGTTTACAGGCCATCATGCACGTCTCTATCCAGGGACAATGTGGAGCCTCCCAATTTTTGGCTGCCCTGCCTAAGGGCTATACTATAATACACCCACTTCCTGACAATGGACACTTAATGTTTTGAGGTCCTCATGCACGTCTCTACCCAGGGACAACGTGGAGCCTCCCAATTTTTGGCTGCCCTGCCTAAGGGCTATACTATAATACACCCACTTCCTGACAATGGACACTTAATGTTTTGAGGCCCTCATGCACGTCTCTACCCAGGGACAACGTGGAGCCTCCCAATTTTTGGCTGCCCTGCCTAAGGGCTATACTACAATAGACCCACTTCCTTACAATGGGCACTTCAGGTTTACAGGCCCTCATGCACGTCTGTATGCAGGGGCATTGGTGATCCTCACAATTTTGGACTGCCCTGGCAAAGGAAAATACTACAAAGACTCACTTCCTCAAAATGGGCACATTAGACTCAAGAGGCCTTCATGTACGTCTCTTCTCAGGGACATCGGAGTGCCACACAATGTTTTCACGTAAAATCTTTCATGTATTAATCTCAAAAAGTAACATACACCAGATCTATCTCACTATTGGGTATGTGCCCTTAACATTTCCGCCATGAAAAATCATTTTGGGGTCATTTTGGAAGGTTTTCTGGTGAGTCCGTAAAAATGGCGTAAAACGCGGACAAAATTGTTCACAGCTGTGACTTTTCAGTGATAAATGCTTCAAGGGGTCTTCCCCATGCTGTTGCCATGTCATTTGAGCACTCTTCTGAGACTTTTGTGACATTTTTAGGGTTTCTCCATGCTGCCGGGGGGTCATTTCACAAAAATACTCGGGTCTCCCATAGGATAACATTGGGCTCGTTGCTCGGGCCGAGTACACGAGTATCTTGGGAGGCTCGGCCCGAGCTTCGAGCACCCGAGCTTTTTAGTACTCGCTCATCACTAGTTCTTATCCGTCCCCAGGATGACACCGGGGTAGGTAGCAAAGTCTTTCCTGATCCCAGCTCTGTTCATCTTGGCTTCTTTTAAAAACACAGCAAGCAAGGGTTACTCCAAGCGGAGTCTCCCTTTTTTCCAAAAATTGGGCCACACAGACACCCACCCCATCAGTGGCAGCACTTGGGCCCTAGTTGCAAACAGGATGTTTTGATTTGCATCAAGCACATTCAAAAATACGCCATAATTAACCGTCCCCAGCATGACACCGGGGTAGGTAGATAAAGTCTTTGCTGAACCATGACTTGTTCATCTTGGCTTCTTTTAAAAACAATGTAAGCAAGGGTTACTCCAAGTGGAGTATCCCTTTTTTTCCAAAAATTGTGCCCCACACACACCCACCCATTCAGTGGCAGCACTTGTGCCCTAGTTGTACACTTCACAGCTAGATTTGCATCAAGCACATTCAAAAATACGCCGTTCTTATCCGTCCCCAGGATGACACCGGGGTAGGTAGCAAAGTCTTTCCTGATCCCAGCTCTGTTCATCTTGGCTTCTTTTAAAAACACAGCAAGCAAGGGTTACTCCAAGCGGAGTCTCCCTTTTTTCCAAAAATTGGGCCACACAGACACCCACCCCATCAGTGGCAGCACTTGGGCCCTAGTTGCAAACAGGATGTTTTGATTTGCATCCAGCACATTCAAAAATACACCATAATTAACCGTCCCCAGCATGACACCGGGGTAGGTAGATAAAGTCTTTGCTGAACCATGACTTGTTCATCTTGGCTTCTTTTAAAAACAATGTAAGCAAGGGTTACTCCAAGTGGAGTATCCCTTTTTTTCCAAAAATTGTGCCCCACACACACCCACCCATTCAGTGGCAGCACTTGTGCCCTAGTTGTACACTTCACAGCTAGATTTGCATCAAGCACATTCAAAAATACGCCGTTCTTATCCGTCCCCAGGATGACACCGGGGTAGGTAGCAAAGTCTTTCCTGATCCCAGCTCTGTTCATCTTGGCTTCTTTTAAAAACACAGCAAGCAAGGGTTACTCCAAGCGGAGTCTCCCTTTTTTTCCAAAAATTGTGCCCCACACACACCCACCCATTCAGTGGCAGCACTTGTGCCCTAGTTGTACACTTCACAGCTAGATTTGCATCAAGCACATTCAAAAATACGCCGTTCTTATCCGTCCCCAGGATGACACCGGGGTAGGTAGCAAAGTCTTTCCTGATCCCAGCTCTGTTCATCTTGGCTTCTTTTAAAAACACAGCAAGCAAGGGTTACTCCAAGCGGAGTCTCCCTTTTTTCCAAAAATTGGGCCACACAGACACCCACCCCATCAGTGGCAGCACTTGGGCCCTAGTTGCAAACAGAATGTTTTGATTTGCATCAAGCACATTCAAAAATACGCCATAATTAACCATCCCCAGCATGACACCGGGGTAGGTAGATAAAGTCTTTGCTGAACCATGACTTGTTCATCTTGGCTTCTTTTAAAAACAATGTAAGCAAGGGTTACTCCAAGCGGAGTCTCCCTTTTTTTCCAAAAATTGTGCCCCACACACACCCACCCATTCAGTGGCAGCACTTGTGCCCTAGTTATACACTTCACAGCTAGATTTGCATCAAGCACATTCAAAAATACGCCATAATTAACCGTCCCCAGCATGACACCGGGGTAGGTAGATAAAGTCTTTGCTGAACCATGACTTGTTCATCTTGGCTTCTTTTAAAAACAATGTAAGCAAGGGTTACTCCAAGTGGAGTCTCCCTTTTTTTCCAAAAATTGTGCCCCACACACACCCACCCATTCAGTGGCAGCACTTTAGCCCTAGTTGTACACTTCACAGCTAGATTTGCATCAAGCACATTCCAAATCCACAAGCATTTACTCTCCCCAGGATGACACAGGGGTTGTAAATTCCTTCTGGATCCATGACTTGTTCATTTTGATGAACGTCAGTCTGTCCACATTGTCACTGGACAGACGCGTGCGCTTATCTGTCAGCACACACCCAGCAGCACTGAAGACACGTTCAGAGACAACGCTGGCAGCTGGACACGACAAAATCTCCAAGGCGTAAGTTGAGAGCTCTGGCCATTTTTCTAGGTTTGAAGCCCAAAAGGAGCAAGGCTCCATTTGCAAAGTCATGGCATCGATGTTCATTTGGAGATACTCCTGTATCATCCTCTCCAGCCGTTGACTATGTGTCAGACTTGTTGTCTCTGGTGGCCTTGCAAAGGAGGGTCTAAAAAAATTATGAAAAGATTCCATAAAATTGCTGTTACCAGCACCAGATACGGTCCTACTGGTACGTGTAGACTGTTGAAGATGACGAGACCGTCCCATGTTTGTCAAGTTACAACTGGGAGATTCACTCCCTGCACCTGCACGGTTGTTTGGTGGAAAAGCGGATATAAGATCGAGTAACAGCTTCTGCTGATACTCCTGCATACGTGCGTCCCTTTCTATGGCTGGAATTATGTCACAAAATTTGGACTTGTACCGGGGATCTAATAGTGTGGCAAGCCAGTAGTCATCATCACTTCTAATTTTGACAATACGAGGGTCATGTTGGAGGTAGTGCAACAAGAAGGCACTCATGTGTCTTGCGCAGCCATGCGGACCAAGTCCACGCTGTGTTTGTGGCATAGAGGTGCTAACCGTTCTTTCTTCCTCTGACATCTCCCCCCAACCTCTTTCAACTGAAATTTGACCAAGGTCTCCCTCATCTGCTGAGTCTTCCATGTCCATGGACAGATCGTCCTCCATTTCTTCATGTCCTCCTGCACCTTCCTCAACATCTCGCCTGCTACCATGCGCCCTTGTTGATCCCTGTCCCCCATGCTCCCATGCCTGGCGCCTTGGTGATGATGAACGTCTGGACCTTGGTGATGTTGTTGTGTCTTGCGCATATGAATCCTCCTGTAGTTCATCCCCTTCCTGTTGTCCCACCCCCTGACTCCGAATAGTGTTTAGCGTGTGTTCCAGCATGTAAATGACTGGAATCGTCATGCTGATAATGGCATTGTCAGCGCTAAACATATTCGTCGCCATGTCGAAACTGTGCAGAAGGGTACATAGGTCCTTGATCTGAGAGCACTCCATCAGGGTGATCTGCCCCACCTCTGCATCTCGTTGGCCCAGGCTATACGTCATGATGTATTGCACCAGGGCACGGCGGTGCTGCCACAGTCGCTGTAACATGTGGAGAGTTGAATTCCAGCGTGTCGCCACATCGCATTTCAGGCGATGAACCGGCAGGCCGAAAGACTTCTGGAGCGATGCAAGTCGCTCAGCTGCGGCGCTTGAACGGCGGAAGTGAGCAGACAGTTTTCGTGCCCTGTTCAGAAGGCCATCTAGGCCGGGATACTGTGTTAAAAATTGCTGCACGACAAGGTTCAACACGTGAGCCATACAAGGTACGTGTGTCACCTTGCCCAGGGCCGCACCCAGGTTTGCAGCATTGTCGCACACGGCCTTACCAGGCTGCAGGTTGAGTGGAGACAACCATTAATTAAACTCTGACCGCAGAGCTGACCACAACTCCTCAGCTGTGTGACTCTTATTCCCAAGACATGTCAAGCTAAAGACCGCCTGATGCCGTTGCGCTCTGCTGCCAGCATAGTAATGAGGGGTGCGTGATTCCTTCTGCGCAGTGAGAACGCTGGTGGCCTGACCAGGCAGGCTTGGGGCGGAGGTGGAGGACCCAGATGAGGTGGAGGATGCAGAAGCAGTGGCGGAACTTGGACAGACAGAGGATTGACACACAAGTCGTGGGGACGGCAAGACTTGTGCAGCAGACCCTTCACCATCTATCACCATAGTTACCCAGTGAGCGACATGTAACATCCCTGTCCATGCTTACTGGTCCAAGTATCGGTGGTGAAATGCACCCGTTCACACACAGAGTTTCTCAATGAAGCGGTGATGTTGTGTGCGACATGCTGGTGTAGCGCGGGCACACCTTTCTTAGAAAAGTAGTGGCGACTAGGCATCTGGTACTGGGGCACAGCGACAGACATAAGGTCTCTAAAATCCTGTGTCCACTAGGTGGAAAGGCAGCATTTCGGTAGCCAACAGCTTACAGAGGGATAGAGTCAACCTCTTAGCTTTGTCATGGGTCGCAGGAAATGGCCTTTTATTTGTCCACATCTGAGGGACAGAGATCTGGCTACTGTGTGTAGATGGTGTTGAGTAGGGTGTCCCTGGAAAAATGCAGGTTTGTGAGGAAAGTGCAGGCGGAGACATGATGTTGCCTTCATCCAACGTTGGTGCTATCGATGTCTGAGAGAGCTGTACACACTCACTTGTTTCCCCTTCCAAACCAACTGACGACCTACCAAGCAAACTGCCTGTTGCGGTTACAGTGGTGGAAGTTGTGGGTGGAAAAACAGGTGTGACAGCTGTCCCCACAGTCCTAGAAGATGACGAGCGCGCGGATGCACTGGAAGGGGCAGGCGGTGGATGGTTCGCTCCGGTAGGCCGCATTGCAGCACGGTGAGCTTCCCACCGGGCCATATGATATTTATTCATGTGATGATTCATGGAAGAAGTTGTCAAACTGCTGAGGTTTTGACCTCTACTAAGAGAACCATGACAAATTTTACAGATCACATAATTTGGGCGATATTTTTCTATGTCAAAAAAGGACCAGGCTAGGCAAGGCTTAGAGGCCATGCGACCTGTTGATCCACCCCGAATAATGCTCAGAGGCAGAGTGGTGGCTGAGGATGCAGTTGTAGACGTGCTACCAGTACTCCGACTCTGTCCAGGAAGGCGCAAGGTAACTTCGTCATCAGTTGCATCCTCCTCCAACACCTCTGTTGACCTCCTCGAGTGCCTGACTGTGGGTTGACAGTAGGTGGGATCTAGAACTTCATCATCAATTGTTGTGTTTGCACTCCCCTCCCCCTCAGACCGAGCCTCTTCTTGCCCTGACCGAATATTTAAGTTGTCATCCCAATCGGGTATCTTAGTCTCATCTTCATCAGTATGTTCCTCATTGTCTATAACCACAGGTGTTACAGTTTGTGACAAAGGGTCAACATTATGCTCTGAAACTTGGTCCTCACGGCCTGAATCAGAGTCACAAAGGTTCTGGGCATCACTGCAGACCATTTCCTGTTCTGTACTCACTGTAGCTTGGGAGCAGACCTCTGATTCCCAGGCTATAGTGTGACTGAACAGCTCTGCAGACTCAGCCATCTCAGTTCCACCATACTGTGCAGGGCTGATGGAGACTTCAGAGCTGGGAGAAATCAAGTTTGATTGGGATGACAACTCAGAGGACTGGTGTTTCTTGGATGCGGTACTTGAAGTGGCTGAGAGGGCACTTGTTGGACGACTTGAGATCCATTCAAGCATTTTCCTTTTTTGCCCATCATCTACCTTTGTTCCTGTTGTTCGTGTCCGTAAAAAAGGGAGCACATCGGATTGTCCACGGTAAGTAGTAGACATCTTACTTTTGCTGGTAGATGGTCTATCTTCAGCAGATGATAATGGAGCTTTGCCACCTTCCCCACGGACAAAACCTTTTTTGCCTTTTCCACCACGCCTCTTCCCCTTTCCACCAGCATCTGTCATTTTGCCACTCATGTTGATTGCGACAAGATTGTGGACTGAAAATGTGGTAGTAAAAATTGAGAGGTGGTGTAGATTGCAGTGGTGGTCTAGCTTTATTAACAGCAGAATAATAAAGAATAAATATCCCTGACAATGCAACTACGGCCCTTAAACTGGCAGCAAAAATTGCTACTATAATGGCTTAGTTATGAGTTGGAGTGTGCAATGCAGGCAGACGTGCTCTGCAAATGTCTTTGCACTAGTGTGACTATAGCAAAGTCCAATAGCCACGTTTAGGATGCCACTAGGTACACTGAGTGTTTGCTAGTATAATGGCTTAGTTATAATGAGTTGGAGTGTGCAATGCAGGCAGACGTGCTCTGCAAATGTCTTTGCACTAGTGTGACTATAGCAAAGTCCAATAGCCACGTTTAGGATGCCACTAGGTACACTGAGTGTTTGCTAGTATAATGGCTTAGTTATAATGAGTTGGAGTGTGCAATGCAGGCAGACGTGCTCTGCAAATGTCTTTGCACTAGTGTGACTATAGCAAAGTCCAATAGCCACGTTTAGGATGCCACTAGGTACACTGAGTGTTTGCTAGTATAATGGCTAAGTTATAATGAGTTGGAGTGTGCAATGCAGGCAGACGTGCTCTGCAAATGTCTTTGCACTAGTGTGACTATAGCAAAGTCCAATAGCCACGTTTAGGATGCCACTAGGTACACTGAGTGTTTGCTAGTATAATGGCTTAGTTATAATGAGTTGGAGTGTGCAATGCAGGCAGACGTGCTGTGCAAATGACTTTGCACTAGTGTGACTATAGCAAAGTCCAATAGCCACGTTTAGGATGCCACTAGGTACACTGAGTGTTTGCTAGTATAATGGCTTAGTTATAATGAGTTGAAGTGTGCAATGCAGGCAGACGTGCTGTGCAAATGTCTTTGCACTAGTGTGACTATAGCAAAGTCCAATAGCCACGTTTAGGATGCCACTAGGTACACTGAGTGTTTGCTAGTATAATGGCTTAGTTATAATGAGTTGGAGTGTGCAATGCAGGCAGACGTGCTCTGCAAATGTCTTTGCACTAGTGTGACTATAGCAAAGTCCAATAGCCACGTTTAGGATGCCACTAGGTACACTGAGTGTTTGCTAGTATAATGGCTTAGTTATAATGAGTTGGAGTGTGCAATGCAGGCAGACGTGCTCTGCAAATGTCTTTGCACTAGTGTGACTATAGCAAAGTCCAATAGCCACGTTTAGGATGCCACTAGGTACATTGAGTGTTTGCTAGTATAATGGCTTAGTTATAATGAGTTGGAGTGTGCAATGCAGGCAGACGTGCTCTGCAAATGTCTTTGCACTAGTGTGACTATAGCAAAGTCCAATAGCCACGTTTAGGATGCCACTAGGTACACTGAGTGTTTGCTAGTATAATGGCTTAGTTATAATGAGTTGGAGTGTGCAATGCAGGCAGACGTGCTGTGCAAATGTCTTTGCACTAGTGTGACTATAGCAAAGTCCAATAGCCACGTTTAGGATGCCACTAGGTACACTGAGTGTTTGCTAGTATAATGGCTTAGTTATAATGAGTTGGAGTGTGCAATGCAGGCAGACGTGCTCTGCAAATGTCTTTGCACTAGTGTGACTATAGCAAAGTCCAATAGCCACGTTTAGGATGCCACTAGGTACACTGAGTGTTTGCTAGTATAATGGCTTAGTTATAATGAGTTGGAGTGTGCAATGCAGGCAGACGTGCTCTGCAAATGTCTTTGCACTAGTGTGACTATAGCAAAGTCCAATAGCCACGTTTAGGATGCCACTAGGTACACTGAGTGTTTGCTAGTATAATGGCTTAGTTATAATGAGTTGGAGTGTGCAATGCAGGCAGACGTGCTGTGCAAATGTCTTTGCACTAGTGTGACTATAGCAAAGTCCAATAGCCACGTTTAGGATGCCACTAGGTACACTGAGTGTTTGCTAGTATAATGGCTTAGTTATAATGAGTTGGAGTGTGCAATGCAGGCAGACGTGCTCTGCAAATGTCTTTGCACTAGTGTGACTATAGCAAAGTCCAATAGCCACGTTTAGGATGCCACTAGGTACACTGAGTGTTTGCTAGTATAATGGCTTAGTTATAATGAGTTGGAGTGTGCAATGCAGGCAGACGTGCTCTGCAAATGTCTTTGCACTAGTGTGACTATAGCAAAGTCCAATAGCCACGTTTAGGATGCCACTAGGTACACTGAGTGTTTGCTAGTATAATGGCTTAGTTATAATGAGTTGGAGTGTGCAATGCAGGCAGACATGCTCTGCAAATGTCTTTGCACTAGTGTGACTATAGCAAAGTCCAATAGCCACGTTTAGGATGCCACTAGCTACACTGAGTGTTTGCTAGTATAATGGCTTAGTTATAATGAGTTGGAGTGTGCAATGCAGGCAGACGTGCTCTGCAAATGTCTTTGCACTAGTGTGACTATAGCAAAGTCCAATAGCCACGTTTAGGATGCCACTAGGTACACTGAGTGTTTGCTAATATAATGGCTTAGTTATAATGAGTTGGAGTGTGCAATGCAGGCAGACGTGCTCTGCAAATGTCTTTGCACTAGTGTGACTATAGCAAAGTCCAATAGCCACGTTTAGGATGCCACTAGGTACACTGAGTGTTTGCTAGTATAATGGCTTAGTTATAATGAGTTGGAGTGTGCAATGCAGGCAGACGTGCTGTGCAAATGTCTTTGCACTAGTGTGACTATAGCAAAGTCCAATAGCCACATTTAGGATGCCACTAGGTACACTGAGTGTTTGCTAGTATAATGGCTTAGTTATAATGAGTTGGAGTGTGCAATGCAGGCAGACGTGCTCTGCAAATGTCTTTGCACTAGTGGGACTATAGCAAAGTCCAATAGCCACGTTTAGGATGCCACTAGGTACACTGAGTGTTTGCTAGTATAATGGCTTAGTTATAATGAGTTTGAGTGTGCAGAGCAGGCAGACGTGCTCTGCAAATGTCTTTGCACTAGTGGGACTATAGCAAAGTCCAATAGCCACGTTTAGGATGCCACTAGGTACACTGAGTGTTTGCTAGTATAACTCTTAGTTATAATGAGTTGGAGTGTGCAATGCAGGCAGACGTGCTCTGCAAATGTCTTTGCACTGGTGTGACTATAGCAAAGTCCAATAGCCACGTTTAGGATGCCACTAGGTACACTGAGTGTTTGCTAGTATAATGGCTTAGTTATAATGAGTTGGAGTGTGCAATGCAGGCAGACGTGCTCTGCAAATGTCTTTGCACTGGTGTGACTATAGCAAAGTCCAATAGCCACGTTTAGGATGCCACTAGGTACACTGAGTGTTTGCTAGTATAATGGCTTAGTTATAATGAGTTGGAGTGTGCAATGCAGGCAGACGTGCTCTGCAAATGTCTTTGCACTAGTGGGACTATAGCAAAGTCCAAAAGCCACTTTTAGGATGCCACTAGGTACACTGAGTGTTTGCTAGTATAATGGCTTAGTTATAATGAGTTGGAGTGTGCAATGCAGGCAGACGTGCTCTGCAAATGTCTTTGCACTAGTGGGATTATAGCAAAGTCCAATAGCCACGTTTAGGATGCCACTAGGTACACTGAGTGTTTGCCAGTATAATGGCTTAGTTATAATGAGTTGGAGTGTGCAATGCAGGCAGACGTGCTCTGCAAATGTCTTTGCACTAGTCGGACTATAGCAAAGTCCAATAGCCACGTTTAGGATGCCACTAGGTACACTGAGTGTTTGCTAGTATAATGGCTTAGTTATAATGAGTTGGAGTGTGCAATGCAGGCAGACGTGCTCTGCAAATGTCTTTGCACTAGTGTGACTATAGCAAAGTCCAATAGCCACGTTTAGGATGCCACTAGGTACACTGAGTGTTTGCTAGTATAATGGCTTAGTTATAATGAGTTGGAGTGTGCAATGCAGGCAGACGTGCTCTGCAAATGTCTTTGCACTAGTGTGACTATAGCAAAGTCCAATAGCCACGTTTAGGATGCCACTAGGTACACTGAGTGTTTGCTAGTATAATGGCTTAGTTATAATGAGTTGGAGTGTGCAATGCAGGCAGACGTGCTCTGCAAATGTCTTTGCACTAGTGTGACTATAGCAAAGTCCAATAGCCACGTATAGGATGCCACTAGGTACACTGAGTGTTTGCTAGTATAATGGCTTAGTTATCATGAGTTGGAGTGTGCAATGCAGGCAGACGTGCTCTGCAAATGTCTTTGCACTAGTGGGACTATAGCAAAGTCCAATAGCCACGTTTAGGATGCCACTAGGTACACTGAGTGTTTGCTAGTATAATGGCTTAGTTATAATGAGTTGGAGTGTGCAGAGGACAGGAGGGTACAGTGCCAGGATTGTGGGGCTCTGGGTAGAGGAATGGAAGCCTGCCTTTCTATTCCCTCCTAATAGGGAAATGCAGGGAGGAAATCCCTGACCTTGGCTACACAGACGCTGTCGCTGTTTTCAGGACCTGTCACCTTAACTCTGACCCTGCCGGTTTGAGCCCTTAAAAGGACTGCTAGAAAGTGCTCTCCCTAAGCTGTCCAGCGCTGTGTATGGAGCGCATACAGCTGTATCAGCGATAGGACAAAGGACGGAGCTGTGACAGTGATGTCTGACACCAAAGACGCAGAAGAGATAATGGCGTCCTGGAGGAAAATGTCCAGTTTTATAATGCAGGGACATGTGACATGGACATCCTATCACACATGCCGTTGCTTCTCTGGCTAAAAGTCCACTTTGCTGTGTGTGTGTCTGGGATTGGCTGACATGCTGGCCCGCCCCACTACACGAGCGCGCTTAGGGAAGGAAGACAAGGAAAAAAAAAAAAAAATGACGATCGCCATTATAGAAACAGCAGTGATCTGAAGGCGCTGTTCACGCACACTATACACTGAAATGTCATAATAATGTGATTCACAGAGTGACTTACACTATTACAGCGGAAACCAAGCTAGGAATTAGCTGTTTTTTTGCTGCTAGAACCGTTCTCGAACGTTTCTAGAACTATCGAGCTTTTGCAAAAAGCTCGAGTTCTAGTTCGATCTAGAACAGGCCCCAAATTCACTCGAGCCTAGAACTGGAGAACCTCGAACCTCGAACCGCGCTCAACTCTAGTCATGTCCTGTGGGTAGAGATGAGCGAACCGGTCGCGGTTCGGCTCGAGCTCGGTTCGTCGAACCGAGGTCTGGTTCGAGTTCGGTTCGGAGAACTGGTTCGGCAAACCACTCGAACCCATAGGAAACAATGGGAGGCAATCACAAACACATAAAAACGCATTATAAATGTACACATACAGTTAATAAACATTGCCATAACACTTACCTGTCCCCGGGATGCGTCCTGCACTCTGTCTCCTGCCGCTATTCCTCCCGATAATCGCTGCGACCTCCTGTTAACCAGCAGTGATGCAGGACCTACGTGACGTCATCAAAATAGCATGTGACCAGTCACATATCTGTTATCTTAATGGCTACAGACTGGTCACATGACTATGACGCTTCATGCTAGGACTTGTCATTTCATCTCTCTGTTACACGGTGCACATCTGTGTATCGCCGTGTACCGGCGACATGCTCTAGCACACGGTCGACTCCCCGCTCTGCTTCCCATTCCCTTAAGGTACCATCACACTAAGTGACGCTCCATCGATCCCACCAGCAACCTGACCTGGCAGGGATCGCTGGAGCGTCGCTATACGGGTTGCTGGTGAGCTGTCACAAAGGCAGATCTCACTAGCAACCAGTGACCAGTCCCCAGCCAGCAGCACGCGTGGAAGCGATGCTGCGCTTGGTAACTAAGGTAAATATCGGGTAACCAACCCGATATTTACCTTGCTTACCAGTGCACACCGCTTAGCGCTGGCTCCCTGCACTTTTAGCCACAGTACACATCGGGTTAATTTAACACGATGTGTAGTCTGGCTATGTGTGCAGGGAGCAGGGAGCCGGCACTGACAGCGTGAGAGCGGCGTAACGAAGGTAAACATCGGGTGACCAAGGTAAGGGCTTCTTGGTTACCCGATGTTTACCGTAGTTACCAGAGTCCGCAGAAGCCGGCTACTGACCGGCTGACACAGCCGGTCATTAACGGAGATCACCGTTGCCATAGCAACGCACTTGGTAGCAGTGATGGGGAAGTCCCGCTACCAGCACACAGCGGCACCGGAATCACGTAATGGGAGCAGCACTGCTATGGCAACCCGTGCCACCGCTTACAGCTGGGAGCCTGTGGTCACTCTCACAGAGTGATTTCTGCTCCGAGCACAGCGTCTTCCCCCATGCAGCTGTGCTGTCTGATGGAGCAGACAGAGCTGCATGTGTTGAAGAGGAAAGAAGACAGAAGAGCAGGATCTTGGAGAGCTGAGACGGGGTAATAAAGATGGAGTCTCTAATGTGTTTGTGTATTTATTTCTATTAAAGTATTTTTTTTCTGTGTGGTGTTTTATTTAACCCTTTATTGGAGATTCTTAATGGCCGGATCAAACGTGCCTGACATTAAGAATCTCTGGCATAATACTAGCTGGTAAAACAAAGCCAGTATTAACTCATATGATTACCCAACAAGCCACCCGGCTTCAGGGCTGTTGGAAGAGTTGGATACAGCGCCAGATGATGGCGCTTCTATGAGAGCACCATTTTCTGGGGCGGCTGCGGACTGCAATTCTCAGCAGAGGGGCCCAGAAACCTCGGGCTAACCTGTGCTGTGGATTTCAATCCCCAGCTGACTAGTTGTACCCGGCTGGACTCAAAAATGGGGCGAAGCCTACGTCATTTTTTTTTTTTAATTATTTCATAAAATTCATGAATTAAGTAAAAAAAAGGGCTTCCCTATATTTGTAATTCCCAGCCGGGTACAAATAGGCAGCTGGGGGTTGGGGGCAGCAGATAGGTGCCTGCTGTACCTGGCTAGCATACAAAAATATGGCGAAGCGCACGTCATTTTTTTTGTAGGTTTTTTGGCAAAAAAAATAAAAAATGCTTCCTTGGATTTTCCATTGCCAGTGAAGGTAACACCAAGCAGTGGGGGTTTGTAGCCAGTAGCTGCTTGGATTACCCTTAGCTAGCAATACAAAAAATGTAGCGGGAGCCCATATATATTTATTTAAATTACTAAAAACAAAAAGGGTTTCCCTGTATTTTGATTGCCTGACATGACAGTGCTGTAAAAATAAATCTTTAAAAAAAATGACGTAGCGCTCCGCGGTATTTTTGATTCTCAGTGCAGATAAAGCAGACAGCTACGGGTTGCCACCCCCAACTGCCTGGCGTTACCTTGGCTGGCAATCAAAATACAGGGAAGCCCATTAATTTTTTCTATTTAAAAAATAGTTTAAAAAAAATGACGTTGGGTCCCCCCATTTTTGATAGCCAGCTAGAGTAAAGTAGACAGCTGTAGCCTCAAAACCACAGCTGGCAGCTTTACCGTGGTTGGGGATCCAACGTGGAGGTCACCCCAGGCTCTTTTTTTATAATTATTTTATAAATATTAATAATTACAAAAAAAAGTAGGGTCCCCCAAATTGGATCACCAGCCAAGGTAAAGCGGACAGCTATGGTCTGGTATTCTCAGGGTGGGAAGGTCCATAGTTATTGGACCTTCACAGCCTAAAAATAGCAGGCCGCAGGCACCCCAGACGTGGCGCATTCACTAGATGCGCCAATCCTGGCGCTTCACCCCAGCTCATCCCATACCCTGGTGCAGTGGCAAATGGGGTAATAAATGGGGTTGATACTAGCTGTAAAGTCACCTGAGATCAAGCCCAGCAGTTTGTGATGTCATGGCGTTTATCAGATACCCGACATCATAAACTGTCAGTACTAACAAAAAAAATCGACAAAAAAAATTATTTGAAAAATCACTTTCCAAAACATTCCCTTTTTCACCAATTTATTGTAAGAAAAAAACTAAGGGGGGTCCCACGATGACTCTGGACCGTCTAGAATATGGGCGGAGACACTCAGGGAACATATACCCATTTTCTAGGAGTGCAGAACCTCCATGTGAGGAGTGTGGGAGCAATGAATCTGCACTGACTCTCCCCATGTCCACAGCAGCAGAGTCCATGTCGTAACGGTTGCTACCAAATCTGCAATGCCCTGCTCATGAGGTAAGGGCATGCCTAATCAGGAGAACTATTTTACATTTCCAAATATTGGTATTTGCTGATATTATTGCTATTCCACCTACTATATATTGGGGATAGGATCTTGGAGATGGAATACCCCTTTAAGTCCAGTTATTCAACTGAATGAATACTAAACAACAGAGCTCGCTATTTAGATGTGTTTTCTTGTGGCGTATAACGGACTCTCATGTTTGGTAGTCATTCAGCAGGGAAACTATAAAATCAAATACCTCCATTTGGAAATGTAGTATATAGCTCTCCTGATCAACTATGTTCCTTACCTCATGAGCAGGACATTGCAGTAATAATAATATATTCATTTATATAGCGCTATTAATTCCATAGCGCTTTGCATACATTGGGAACACTGTCCCCATTGGGGCTCACAATATAAATTCCCTATCTGTATGTCTTTGGAGTGTGTGAGGAAACCAGAGTACCCGGTGGAAACCCAAACAAACACGGGGAAAACATACAAACTCCTTGTAGATGGTGTCCTTGGTGGGAATTGAACCCAGGACATCAGCGCTGCAAGACTGCAGTGCTAAATACTGAGCCACCATGCCACCCATTTAGCTTACAGATGCATAACCACCACTCACTGTGTCTGAACACAGGAAGCTGAGCTGACAGCAGCTCTATGCATGCGGCCAGAGGACCGCGGGGGATCAACGCTGCACAGGTACCGTGGGACACCGGGGAACACCGGTTAGGTTATGGGGGGTGACCTGGCAGGGCCTGGGGAGGAGTTTTCGGTCACATGTGTCATGGCACATGCAACAGAAATCAGAGGAGTAGGGTGAATGCGACCAGCGCGCTGCTGTGCGTGCGGCCATCTTGGATTTCCGGGAGGGGATCAGGGGGGGGGGCACTTTGGCGACACGGGGGACTGGAAAGGACCGGGGAAGAGATTTATCATGTTTGTTCATGCCAGATGGGAGATAAATAATGTTTTACCAATGCTGTCATTTACTGTAACGTGATCATCGGTATATGGTGTATACCGGTGATCACGTGAGCGGGGACAGGAAAAAACGGCCAAATCATGATCTCCAGGGTCTCAGCTACCCCCTGAAACCCCGGAGATTTTCTGACACTGGGGGGCGCTATTCACTTATTTCTGCCTGCTGTTTATAAACGGCAGATCAGAATAAGGCTACATTCACACGACCGATCCGTTTTTGTGGTCCGCAAAAAACGGTTCTTTTTTTACGGGTGCATCCGTGTGGCATCCGTTTCTGTTCCATATACGATCCGTATGTCATCCGTGTGCCTTCCGTTTGTTTGCGTACTGCAAAAAAACTGAATGAGGGAAAATACATAAATTTACCCAGGATCTGTGATGCCCTGGACCCCAAGGGGCTACAGGAAACAACTAGAGTTGAGCGCGGTTCGTGGTTCGAGGTTCTCCATTTCGAGGCTCGAGTGATTTTGGGGGCTGTTCTAGATCGAACTAGAACTCGAGCTTTTTTGCTAAAGCTCGATAGTTCTAGATACGTTCGAGAACGGTTCTAGCAGCAAAAAAAACAGCTAATTCCTAGCTGGCTTTCCGCTGTAATAGTGTAAGTCACTCTGTGACTCACACTATTATGACATTTCAGTGTATAGTGTGCGGGAACAGCGCATTCAGATCACTGCTGTATGTATAATGGCAATCGCCATTTTTTTTTTCCTTGTCTTCCTTCCCTAAGCGCACGCGTGTAGTGGGGCGGGCCAGCATGTCAGCCAATCCCAGACACACACACAGCTAAGTGGACTTTTAGCCAGAGAAGCAATGGCATGTGTGATAGGATTTCCATGTCACATGTCCCTGCATTATAAAACCGGAAATTTTCCTTCAGCACGCCATTATCTGCCTTCTGCGTCCTTGGTGTCAGACATCACTGGCGCAGCTCCTATCGCCGATACTGCTGTATACCCTCCATACACAGCGCTGGACAGCTTAGGGATAGCACTTTCTATCAGTCCTTTTAAGGTGACAGGTCCGTGAAAACAGAGTTTAACAGCTACACAAGATGACAGCTTTTGTGTAGCTAAGGTCAGGGATTTCCTCTCTGCATTTCACCATTAGGAGGGATAGAAAGGCAGGCTTCCTTTCCTCTACCCAGAGACCCACAACCCTGCCACTGTACCCTCCTGCCCTTTGCACACTCCAACTCATTGTTACTAAGCCATTATACAAGCAAACACTGAGTGAACTTAGTGGCATCCTAAACGTGGCTGTTGGACTTCTGTATCGTCCCACTAGTGCAAAGATATTTGCAGCACGTCTGCCTGCATTGCACACTCAAACACATTGTTACTAAGCCATTATACTAGCAAACACTGAGTGGACTTAGTGGCATCATAAAAGTGGCTGTTGGACTTCTGTATCGTCCCACTAGTGCAAAGATATTTGCAGCATGTCTACCTGCATTGCACACTCAAACGCATTGTTACTAAGCCATTATACTAGCAAACACTGAGTGAACTTAGTGGCATCCTAAACGTGGCTGTTGGACTTCTGTATCGTCCAACTAGTGCAAAGATATTTGCAGCACGTCTGCCTGCATTGCACACTCAAACTCATTGTTACTAAGCCATTATACTAGCAAACACTGAGTGAACTTAGTGGCATCATAAAAGTGGCTGTTGGACTTCTGTATTGTCCCACTAGTGCAAAGATATTTGCAGCACGTCTGCCTGCATTGCACACTCAAACTCATTGTTACTAAGCCATTATACTAGCAAACACTGAGTGAACTTAGTGGCATCCTAAAAGTGGCTGTTGAACTTCTGTATTGTCCCACTAGTGCAAAGATATTTTCAGCACGTCTGCCTGCATTGCACACTCAAACTCATTGTTACTAAGCCATTATACTAGCAAACACTGAGTGAACTTAGTGGCATACAAGAACTGGCTGTTGTATTTCATTATTGTCCCACTGGTGCCAAGCTATTTCTAGCACCTGTGCAGGACACCCTCCTGCTCTGTTTTTAATAAGCTATAATGATAGCAAAAAATACTGCCATTTAATGGCATCATAGAACTGGATGTTGTATTTCATTATTGTCCCACTGGTGCCAAGCTATTTCTAGCAACTGTGCAGGACACCCTCCTGCTCTGTTTTTAATAAGCTATATTGATAGCAAAAAATAATGCCATTTAGTGGCATCATAGAACTGGATGTTGTATTTCATTATTGTCCCACTGGTGCCAAGCTATTTCTAGCACCTGTGCAGGACACCCTCCTGCTCTCCTTTTAATAAGCTATAATGATAGCAAAAAATACTGCCATTTAGTGGCATCATAGAACTGGATGTTGTATTTCATTATTGTCCCACTGGTGCCAAGCTATTTCTAGCACCTGTGCAGGACACCCTCATGCACATTTTCCTACGCTAATGTTATAGCAAACTCAGGGAATTCATTGCTGCATTTGATAATTCTGAGGCATAGAAAGTGAGGATTCCTTTAGCTTTTCCTTCTGTTCATAGGCAGCATCTCCAAGTCCACACCCGAAGAGCAATTTCTCCTCCACGTCTAAGTGTGGAGAGGCAGCTAGTGCGCATGCGTGTGCCGATTTACCCCAGCTGCAGCCTAACTACAGTGTTTCGCCTAGTGAGTATGCTCAGCCTGACTGTGCCATTCCTGACGCTAAGTCTTCATTTCGGGATACAGCGCATGCTCCCACACTTAGTGTGAAAAGCCTCTTTGCACAGGTACTTACATTCCGTGTCGGGTCTAAGTCCTGTTTTGTGCTGAGACACCATGCTAAAGCTGATAGTCTTTTTTCAGAGACTGTATTTCATGCAACTGACCATGCTAAGGCACTTACTGCTTTAGAAACTAGGTCCGGTATTGAACTCTTTGGCCCTGCCCCTGATGTGGGGGGGCCATATAGACCACAGGGCATCAGGTGTCCTGACAATGTGGCCAGGTCACTCCCAAATGGCTTGCAGAGGCCCGCCCCTATGACTTGTCACCTCATTATTGATGGTCAGACGATGACTGGTGAGGTGTTTGTGTCGTGGCAGCCATGAGGTCATTATTGAAGTTTCGGTTCCAAATAGGTCGCTAGTTATGCCACTCATGACGTGTCACTCTGCTTTTGTCTCCAGGAGGTGCATTGTGGTCCACCCTGGTTTGGGGCGGACCCAGGTTATAAAACGGGCTGGAGCCAACAAGGAGGTACGCAGTCTTCTATTATGCTCCGAATGAGCACACCTCCATGTGTTGAACCCATTGCGGCTTTAGGCCAGAGGTAGGCAGGGATAGGGCGTTGATGCAGGCCACCACCACAGTTGGTAACGCAGAACGGTTAAGACCAGCTCCTGTCCTACAAGTCCTGCTTGTGCAGCCCAGTGGCATTAACAGGCCTGCTGCTGCTGATGCGCCTGCTGTCCACAGGTGTGGCCCCAATGCACACGGTCAGCGTATTGAATGGCCCCTGTGATGTTAACGGGGAGTTCCTGTGCTGGGTGGGCGTGTGGACCCTGAGATGCTAACAGGGCTCCCAGTCTCAAGATCCGAGTGGCGTCTAACTCAGTTCAGGCAACTATTAGTTTCATAGCCACACAGATCTGTATCCTCCACCTAACCTTCCAGTTGCCAACCTCTCCTTTTCCATCTGGGAGCACGGTGGACATTGACTGCTGATGGGGATATATACCTTTCTCTTTCTTTTCTTATTATTTTCGTTATATAGCGGTAACAGTATATACCACCTTATCCAAATCTGCCAGTCCCACCGTAACAGATGGTGTTTCTTCATCAAATGTTACTTTTGCTTAACCACCAAACCCACGGACAAAAACTTTTTTTCTCCTTTCCAACACACCTGTTCCCCTTTCAACCAGCATTTGACCTTTTTCAACTCATTTGGTATATGACCAAAAGTGCAACTCTGCAGGGACACCGTACTCAATGCCATCTCAGCACAGCAGCCAGCCCTCGGTCCCTCAGATGTGGACAAGTAAAAGACCATTTCCTCCTATCCAGTGCTGCTCAGAGATTCACTCTGTGCAGCACTGGTGGTTAGTGGAAAAGCAGATCTAAGATTGCGTACCACCTTCTGCAGATACTCCTGTATACGTGCATCCCTTTCTATGGCAGGAATTATTTCGCCAAATTTTGTCTTGTACCGGGGAGCTAACAGTGTGGCAACCCAGTAGTTAGCATTACTTCGAATTCGTACAATCCGAGGGTCATGTTGTAGGTAGTGCAGCAAGAAGGCGCTCATGTATCTTGTGCATCCAGGAGGACCAAGTCCTTGGTGTGTTGGTGGCATAGAGGTGAGAATTGTGCCTCCTTCCTCTGCCCTCTCCCCCCAACCTCACACAACCGAAATGGGAGCAAGCTCTCACTCATCTGCTGAGTCTTCCATGCCCATCGCCAGTTCGTCCTCCATTTTTTCATGTTCTCCTGCACCTTCCTCAACAATTTTTGCTGATACTATGCGCCCTTGTTAATCCCTATCCCCCACCGTCCCTTGACTTCCGCCTAGGTGCCGCTCACCGTCTGGACCTTGTAGATCTTATTATCCCTTCTGCATATGACTCCTCCTGTACTTCCTCCCCTTCCTCTTGGACCAACACCTGACTCCGAATAATGCATACAGTGTGCTCCATCTTGGAGATGACCAGAATTGTCACGCTGAGAATGGCATCGCCAGTGCTAAAGATCTTCGTCGATATTTGTAAACTGTGTAGAAGGGTGCATAGGTCCTTGATCTGACACTACTCCAGCAGCATGATTTGCACCACCTCTGGATCAAGTTAGCCCAGGGTATACGTCATACCGTATTTCAGCAGGGCTCTGCGGTGCTGCCACACATGCTGCAACATGTGCAGATTCCAATTCCTGCGTGTCGGAACATCGCATTTCCTTTTTTAACCGCCAGGCCCTAAGACTTCCGGAGCAATGAAAGTTGTTGAGCTGCTGGGTGCGAAGGATGAAAGTGAGCACATAGCAGCGTGCCCGCTGCACAAGGCCATGTAGGCCGGGATGGTATTTTAAAAATTGCTGGAGAATCAGATTCAACACGTGAGCAATACAAGGCACGTGTGTCACATTGCCCTGACGAAGGGCCGCAGACAGGTTTGCATCATTGCCGCACACGGCTGTTAAGTCACCAACGTAGTCCACTCAATCAATTTGTACTCCGGTCGCCAGGTGACAACGTGTTCCTTTCGTGCATAGTGCTGATGATGGGAAAGGAGTCGATGCCAGCGGCGCAGGTGGACGCAGGTTATGGTCACCCACTGGGTTGCGTTACCTTGACAGATACAGAACCACAGGCTGAATGTAGGTGGTGGGTATCTCACAGATGAAGTACCATCATTCAGCTACAACCAATGGGAAGACACCACACCCTTTTTAGGCCCCTCCTGTCTGCAGACCACTGCCAGACAAAGCTATGAACCTCTTGTTACTGTTACCCCCAGTTCAGTTTTATGAGTTTGTGTGCTTGTTACCTGACTACGTTTCCTGCTTGCTGTTTATGTACCTCGTTGGCCGATCCGCATTTCACCTCTGCTTGTTTTCTGATTAAGTCCTGGCCATCCCATTCTGTTCCTCTTCCTCAATTAATGTTTTTGACCCTGCATGACTACTATTCTCTGGAACTGCAGCCTTCCACAGGTATTGATCAACTTGGGCCCTGTGTAATTCAAAATCACTGTATAGGGGTTAAAGGGTTTCAGGGTTCTGGGTGTCCAGCTTGGTGAGTGGCTTGCCTCTAGCCTATCCTTTACAGCCCATCTGAGTGTGTCGATCATGGCAGGCATTACACCGTGCCCTCTGCAGAAGGCCATGTAGGCCGGGATAGTGTTTTAAAAATTGCTGGACAACCAGGTTCAATATGTGAGCCATACAAGGCACGTGTGTCACATTGCCCTGAAGAAGGGTCGCAGACTGGTTTGCATCATTGGTGCACCCGATCTTCCCTGACTGCTGGTTGAGTGTAGACAACCATTGATGAAACTCGGTCTCACTCTCCAGAGCTAACCGTCCACAATTCCTCAGCGGTGTCTCACATTTCCCCTACATTTCAAAGTAAACATTTGACCGCCTGATGGCCTTGAGCTCTGCTGCCAGCATAGTAAGGAGGTGTGTGGGATTCCTTGGGCGCAGTTACAAGGAAGGGTGGCCTGACCACACAGGGTTTGGGCCGAGGTGGAGGACCCACACGAGGTTAAGGAGGCAGAAGCAGTGGAGGAACTTGTACATACAGAGGAAGGATTGACACACAAGTCGTGGGGACGGCAAGACTTGTACAGCAAACCCTTCTCCATCTCTCACCATAGTTACCCAGTGCCCAGTCAGCAACATGTAACTCTCCTGTCCATGCTTACTGGTCCAAGTATCTGTATTGAAATGCACCCTGTCACACACAGAGTTTCTCAAGGAATCGGTGAGGTTGTGTGCGACCTGCTGTGGTAGCGCGGGCACGCCTTTCTTGGAGAAGGAGTGACGACTGGGCATCGGCTCTTGGGGCACTGCAATGGGCATAAGGTCTCGAAAATCCTCGGTCTCAAAAGGGTGTAAAGGCAGCCTTTCTGTTGCCAACAAGTTGCAGATGATGAAACTCAACCTCTTAGGCATGTCATGCCCTTCGAAAATCATGTAAAACACAGCGAGGGGACTCCAACCACAGTCTCCCTCGTTGCCACTAATTGGGCCACACAAACCTCACTTGACTGGCATCAGTTGACCCCCCTTTTGAAAAAGAAAAAGATGCTTTGCATGAAGCACTCTCAAAAATACGCGTGCCTTTCCCGTCCCCTGGCTGACCCAGGGGAAGAAAAGTCCTCTGAGAGCCATGATTTGTTCATTTTGGTTCTTTTAGAAACACAGCGAGGGGACTCCAACCACAGTCTCCCTCGTTTCCACTAATTGGGCCACACACATCCTACTTGACTGGCATCACTTGATCCCCCTTTTCAAAATGAAACAGATGCTTTGCATGAAGCACTATCAAAAATACGCGTGCCTTTCCCGTCCCCTGGCTGACCCAGGGGAAGAAAAGTCCTCTGAGAGCCATGACTTGTTCATCTTGGTTCTTTTAGAAACACAGAGAGGGGACTCCAACCATAGTCTCCCTCGTTGCCACTAATTGGGCCACACAAACCCCACTTGACTGGCATCAGTTGACCCCCCTTTTGAAAAAGAAAAAGATGCTTTGCATGAAGCACTCTCAAAAATACGTGTGCCTTTCCCATCCCCTGGATGACCCAGGGGAAGAAAAGTCCTCTGAGAGCCATGACTTTTTCATCTTGGTTCTTTTAGAAACACAGCGAGGGGACTCCAACCACAGTCTCCCTCATTGCCACTAATTGGGCCACACAAACCCCACTTGACTGGCATCAGTTGACACCCCTTTTGAAAAAGAAAAAGATGCTTTGCATGAAGCACTCTCAAAAATACTGTCACGCTCCCCGGGCCCTGACGCCGTTCCCCACTCACCGCTCCGGCCCCCGGGTCCCCTGCCTCCAGCCACACGTCCTCCCCAGCACCCTCCAGGCTCCCGGGCTACCGTTCCCGGCGCTCCTCTGCAACCCAGGACACCCTGTCTGTCTCCCCTGCATCCTCGGCACCGCTCCCTGCTCTGGCCTCCGGCACCCGGGCATCGCGCATGCGCATTAGGGCGCACGCGCGGACACTGACCTCCTCTTAAAGACCCAGCACTCCTAAACAGGATATTGCATCAGTCAGGGTCAGGAATATTAGGAGCTTCCTGCCTCTATGGCGTCGCCTGTTCTTCGAGTTCTGTAGCTAGGAGTTCAGGTCCCCTTTGCTGTGCCTCGTTCTCACTTTATGTCTTCCACAGAACCAGTTCTACCAAGCAAACCTGGTCCTGACCTTAACCTGTCCGAGTGGTCCTGGGGGACTGTCAGCTGAGACGCCACCATCTTCTGCAGTCTGAATCTGCCTTCTACCCTCGGCTTCACCTTGTGACCTCAGCCTCCTCTACCGGTTGGACTCTGCTCACGTCTGACGTCTCGACCTGCTACCGGTACCCGGGCACCGTCATCACACCTGGCACCAGGAACTCTTTGTCCCCAGGGACTTCATCATTCCAGCTTCCGGTAAGGACTCTGACCTTATCTCGCTTAGTGCTCCGGCAACCGTGCACCTAGGCCCTCTGGTGGGGTGACCGGACAGTCCCTGTATAGGGGTTAGCTCTGTGTTGCTTCACTGGGGGAGTCCCGTGCACGGCACAGAGGATCCACCACCCGGGCGTAACAAATACGCGTGCCTTTCCCGTCCCCTGGATGACCCAGGGGAAGAAAAGTCCTCTGAGAGCCATGACTTGTTCATTTTGGTTCTTTTAGAAACACAGCGAGGGGACTCAAACCACAGTCTCCCTCGTTTCCACTAATTGGGCCACACACAACCCACTTGACTGGCATCACTTGATCCCCCTTTTCAAAATGAAACAGATGCTTTGCATGAAGCACTCTCAAAAATATGCGTGCCTTTCCCGTCCCCTGGCTGACCCAGGGGAAGAAAAGTCCTCTGAGAGCCATGACTTGTTCATCTTGGTTCTTTTAGAAACACAGCGAGGGGACTCCAACCACAGTCTCCCTCGTTGCCACTAATTGGGCCACACAAACCCCACTTGATTGGCATCAGTTGACCCCCTTTTGAAAAAGAAAAAGATGCTTTGCATGAAGCACTCTCAAAAATACGTGTGCCTTTCCCGTCCCCTGGATGACCCAGGGGAAGAAAAGTCCTCTGAGAGCCATGACTTGTTCACCTTGGTTCTTTTAGAAACACAGCGAGGGGACTCCAACCACAGTCTCCCTCGTTTCCATTAATTGGGCCACACACACCCCACTTGACTGGCATCAGTTGACCCTCCTTTTGAAAAAGAAAAAGATGCTTTGCATGAAGCACTCTCAAAAATATGCGTGCCTTTTGCCTCCCCTGGATGACCCAGGGGAAAAAAAGTCCTCTGAGAGCCATGATTTGTTCATTTTGGTTCTTTTAGAAACACAGCGAGGGGACTCCAACCACAGTCTCCCTCGTTGCCACTAATTGGGCCACACAAACCCCACTTGATTGGCATCAGTTGACCCCCTTTTGAAAAAGAAAAAGATGCTTTGCATGAAGCACTCTCAAAAATATGCGTGCCTTTCCCATCCCCTGGATGACCCAGGGGAAGAAAAGTCCTCTGAGAGCCATGACTTGTTCACCTTGGTTCTTTTAGAAACACAGCGAGGGGACTCCAACCACAGTCTCCCTCGTTTCCACTAATTGGGCCACACACACCCCACTTGACTGGCATCACTTGATCCCCCTTTTCAAAATGAAACAGATGCTTTGCATGAAGCACTCTCAAAAATATGCGTGCCTTTCCCGTCCCCTGGCTGACCCAGGGGAAGAAAAGTCCTCTGAGAGCCATGACTTGTTCATCTTGGTTCTTTTAGAAACACAGCGAGGGGACTCCAACCACAGTCTCCCTCGTTGCCACTAATTGGGCCACACAAACCCCACTTGATTGGCATCAGTTGACCCCCTTTTGAAAAAGAAAAAGATGCTTTGCATGAAGCACTCTCAAAAATACGCGTGCCTTTCCCGTCCCCTGGATGACCCAGGGGAAGAAAAGTCCTCTGAGAGCCATGACTTGTTCACCTTGGTTCTTTTAGAAACACAGCGAGGGGACTCCAACCACAGTCTCCCTCGTTTCCATTAATTGGGCCACACACACCCCACTTGACTGGCATCAGTTGACCCTCCTTTTGAAAAAGAAAAAGATGCTTTGCATGAAGCACTCTCAAAAATATGCGTGCCTTTTGCCTCCCCTGGATGACCCAGGGGAACAAAAGTCCTCTGAGAGCCATGATTTGTTCATTTTGGTCCTTTTAGAAACACAGCGAGGGGACTCCAACCACAGTCTCCCTCGTTGCCACTAATTGGGCCACACAAACCCCACTTGATTGGCATCAGTTGACCCCCTTTTGAAAAAGAAAAAGATGCTTTGCATGAAGCACTCTCAAAAATACGCGTTCCTTTCCCGTCCCCTGGATGACCCAGGGGAAGAAAAGTCCTCTGAGAGCCATGACTTGTTCACCTTGGTTCTTTTAGAAACACAGCGAGGGGACTCCAACCACAGTCTCCCTCGTTTCCATTAATTGGGCCACACACACCCCACTTGACTGGCATCAGTTGACCCTCCTTTTGAAAAAGAAAAAGATGCTTTGCATGAAGCACTCTCAAAAATATGCGTGCCTTTTGCCTCCCCTGGATGACCCAGGGGAACAAAAGTCCTCTGAGAGCCATGATTTGTTCATTTTGGTTCTTTTAGAAACACAGCGAGGGGACTCCAACCACAGTCTCCCTCGTTGCCACTAATTGGGCCACACAAACCCCACTTGATTGGCATCAGTTGACCCCCTTTTGAAAAAGAAAAAGATGCTTTGCATGAAGCACTCTCAAAAATACGCGTGCCTTTCCCGTCCCCTGGATGACCCAGGGGAAGAAAAGTCCTCTGAGAGCCATGACTTGTTCACCTTGGTTCTTTTAGAAACACAGCGAGGGGACTCCAACCACAGTCTCCCTCGTTTCCACTAATTGGGCCACACACACCCCACTTGACTGGCATCACTTGATCCCCCTTTTCAAAATGAAACAGATGCTTTGCATGAAGCACTCTCAAAAATATGCGTGCCTTTCCCGTCCCCTGGCTGACCCAGGGGAAGAAAAGTCCTCTGAGAGCCATGACTTGTTCACCTTGGTTCTTTTAGAAACACAGCGAGGGGACTCCAACCACAGTCTCCCTCGTTTCCATTAATTGGGCCACACACACCCCACTTGACTGGCATCAGTTGACCCTCCTTTTGAAAAAGAAAAAGATGCTTTGCATGAAGCACTCTCAAAAATATGCGTGCCTTTTGCCTCCCCTGGATGACCCAGGGGAACAAAAGTCCTCTGAGAGCCATGATTTGTTCATTTTGGTTCTTTTAGAAACACAGCGAGGGGACTCCAACCACAGTCTCCCTCGTTGCCACTAATTGGGCCACACAAACCCCACTTGATTGGCATCAGTTGACCCCCTTTTGAAAAAGAAAAAGATGCTTTGCATGAAGCACTCTCAAAAATACGCGTGCCTTTCCCGTCCCCTGGATGACCCAGGGGAAGAAAAGTCCTCTGAGAGCCATGACTTGTTCACCTTGGTTCTTTTAGAAACACAGCGAGGGGACTCCAACCACAGTCTCCCTCGTTTCCATTAATTGGGCCACACACACCCCACTTGACTGGCATCAGTTGACCCTCCTTTTGAAAAAGAAAAAGATGCTTTGCATGAAGCACTCTCAAAAATATGCGTGCCTTTTGCCTCCCCTGGATGACCCAGGGGAACAAAAGTCCTCTGAGAGCCATGATTTGTTCATTTTGGTTCTTTTAGAAACACAGCGAAGGGACTCCAACCACAGTCTCCCTCATTGCCACTTTTTTGGCCACACACACCCCACTTGACTGGCATCACTTGTCCCCCCTTTTGAAAAAGAAAAAGATGCTTTGCATGAAGCACTCTCAAAAATACGCGTGCCTTTCACCTCCCCTGGCTGACCCAGGGGATGAAAAGTCCTCTGAGAGCCATGACTTTTTCATCTTGGTTCTTTTAGAAACACAGCGAGGGGACTTCAACCACAGTCTCCCTCGTTGCCACTAATTGGGCCACACAAACCCCACTTGACTGGCATCAGTTGACCCCCCTTTTGAAAAAGAAAAAGATGCTTTGCATGAAGCACTCTCAAAAATACGCGTGCCTTTCCCGTCCCCTGGCTGACCCAGGGGAAGAAAAGTCCTCTGAGAGCCATGTCCACATTGTCAGTGGACAGACACGTGTGCTTATCTGCCAGCAGACCCCCAGCAGCACTGAAGACAGGTTCCGAGAGAACGCTGGCTGCAGGACACGACAAGATCCCCAAGCCGTACGTGGCAAGCTCTGGCAATTTATCCAGATTGGAAGCCTAAAATGAGCAGGGCTCAAGTTGCACAGTAATGGTATCGATGTTTCCTTGCATATACTCATATATCTGTGTCTTCTCCTCTTTTTCCTTGTCCAGCTCTTTTGTTTTCACATGAGTATATGTCCTTGTCACTTTCCCATGTGTTTGTGTTGTGTTGTGAGTTATTTATCACCTTTTGGACACCTTTTGAGGGTGTTTTCTAGGTGTTTTTATGTGTTTGTGATTGCCTGCCATTGTTCGACGAACCGAACTCGAACGGGACCTCCGTTCGGCGAACCGACCTCGAGCCGAACCACGACCGGTTCGCTCATCTCTAGTAACAACACACAACACCACACACAACCCCACCCCAGTGAGGCACCAGCAGCCAACAAGTCCTGACCGCCTCCCTCAGGTCTAGCAAGGCACAGCAGGTGGGCGGAGCCAGGCGGATAGGCACGCCCCCCGAGGAGATGGCTGGCCTGAGGCATGGAAAGGACAAGTGAGTCGAGTGGGGAGAGGAGTAGTAAGAGGAGTAGAAGTGGCGAGCTGAGAGTCAGGGGCCTAGGATGGAGCCTAGGACCCCTTGGAACGGTCAGGCAGGGAGACGGCAGTGGCCGTCTGCAGGAGTCCAGTTAGGGACTAAACTGCGGAACCGTAGGGATCGAGAAGAGGGTGGTGACCCTTCGGACCCGAACCGGGGAGCTAAGAAGTCAACCGGAGCACCAGGCAGGGTACTCAGACCCCGTTCTAGCCCAGAAGCAACCGGGCTTAGACAAATCTACTGATTGCGGTCTGAACCTCAGGGGTTCATTCCCACCCAAAGTCCCGATAGACGGCAACAGCCCACCAATTCCGGATAAGAGCCACCGCCAAGGGCCAGAGATTCAAAGGGCCAGCGCCTGCGGGCAAAAGGGCTCCACCGGTACCCAAAAGCCGGGGAGCGGACTACCGTTGCTGAAGCATAGGAGTCACTATAGTAAATTTAAAGGTGCAGGAGAAAGGCAACATCACCAACCTCACTGGGGACACACGCAGCCGGCTGCGGGCACCGATCTACACCGAACTTGGTTTACCATTGACTCTGTGTGGTTTAATCGTGAGTACATCAGTGCCATCAGGCACCGAGCTGCAAGCGAGCCCCTGCGTCCGGCAACCCCCCGCTCCTGCCACCTGACCCCGGGACCAACAAACCCCCTACCCACGGAGGGGTCAACACCTAGCTGCGACCCACCACCGATCCCGGACGAGCCTCCGCACCCTCACCGCAGCGGTGGTGCCCATCACCTCACCACGACCCGTGGGTGGCATCATGAACTGTTACCGGTCACTGTGGCTCCGGCCGTAAAACCGGTCCACCCCAAACCAAACAACCAAACCCCCCCCTTTCGAGAGCGACGTGGCCCCCGGTCCGGAGGCGCTCGAGCCACCGACAACCCGAGCCTGGATCCGAGCGGCTTGGCAGAGAGCAGCCGAGCCCCCAGGGCGGTACAGATCCATAGCTTCAACCTACATGAGGCGGTCACATGTTCACTCCAGTGCCATTTTCTACTTCTTTTCACAGCATAGAGCGCTCTGGTGATTTTCTTGTGCTTGTATACTTCATATTAGTCTTTTCTGTCAATATAATGGCAGAAAAACACATAATGTCCCACTCTCCTGCATTTTGTAATTTTGCACCCTTTGGTGCCTTTCATGTGGCACTAAGGGGTGCTTAGCCTTGTATGTAGCCAAAAAAATGAAAAACAATGACGTGGGGTTCCCCCTATTTTTGTAGCCAGCTAGGGTGAAGCAGACGGCTGCAGCCTGCAAACCACAGCTGGCAGCTTCACCTTGGCTGGTAATCCAAAACTGAGGGCACCCCAAGCTGTTATTTTAAATTAAAAAAATAATTAAAAAAAAAACACGTAGGGGTCCCCCCAAAATTGGATCACCAGCCAAGGTAAAGCAGATAGCTGGGGTCTGATATTCTCAGACTAAGGAGGTCCATTGTTATTGGACTCTCCCCAGCCTAAAAACAGCAGGTTGCAGCCTCCCCAGAAGTGGCGCATCCATTAGATGCGCCAATTCTGGTGCTTCGCCCCAGCTCATCCCGTGCCCTGGTACGGAGGCAAACGGGGTAATATATGGGGTTAATACCAGATGTGTAATATCACCTGGCATCAAGCACTGGGGTTAGTGATTAGTGATGAGCGAGTACTAAAAAGCTCGGGTGCTCGAAGCTCGGGCCGAGCCTCCCAAGATACTCGTGTACTCGGCCCGAGCAACGAGCCCAATGTTATCCTATGGGAGACCCGAGTATTTTTGTGAAATGACCCCCCCGGCAGCATGGAGAAACCCTAAAAATGTCACAAAAGTCTCAGAAGAGTGCTCAAATGACATGGCAACAGCATGGGGATTTATCACTCAAAAGTCACAGCTGTGAACAATTTTGTCCGCGTTTTACGCCATTTTTACGGACTCACCAGAAAACCTTCCAAAATGACCCCAAAATGATTTTTCATGGCAGAAATGTTAAGGGCACATACCCAATAGTGAGATAGAGCTGGTGTATGTTACTTTTTGAGATTAATACATGAAAGATTTTACGTGAAAACATTGTGTGGCACTCCGATGTCCCTGAGAAGAGACGTACATGAAGGCCTCTTGAGTCTAATGTGCCCATTTTGAGGAAGTGAGTCTTTGTAGTATTTTCCTTTGCCAGGGCAGTCCAAAATTGTGAGGTTCACCAATGCCCCTGCATACAGACGTGCATGAGGGCCTGTAAACCTGAAGTGCCCATTGTAAGGAAGTGGGTCTATTGTAGTATAGCCCTTAGGCAGGGCAGCCAAAAATTGGGAGGCTCCACGTTGTCCCTGGGTAGAGACGTGCATGAGGGCCTCAAAACATTAAGTGTCCATTTTAAGGAAGTGGGTGTATTATAGTATAGCCCTTAGGCAGGGCAGCCAAAAATTGGGAGGCTCCACGTTGTCCCTGGGTAGAGACGTGCATGAGGGCCTCAAAACATTAAGTGTCCATTTTAAGGAAGTGGGTGTATTATAGTATAGCCCTTAGGCAGGGCAGCCAAAAATTGGGAGGCTCCACGTTGTCCCTGGGTAGAGACGTGCATGAGGGCCTCAAAACATTAAGTGTCCATTGTCAGGAAGTGGGTGTATTATAGTATAGCCCTTAAGCAGGGCAGCCAAAAATTGGGAGGCTCCACGTTGTCCCTGGGTAGAGACGTGCATGAGGGCCTCAAAACATTAAGTGTCCATTTTAAGGAAGTGGGTGTATTATAGTATAGCCCTTAGGCAGGGCAGCCAAAAATTGGGAGGCTCCACGTTGTCCCTGGGTAGAGACGTGCATGAGGGCCTCAAAACATTGTTCCCATTGCAAAGGAGCGGGTCTCCTGTCGTTGTAATGTCCATTCTGCAAAGAATGGGCGAAAAAATTTACCACTGGGGGTATACCTGAAACAAAGGCCTAAGTATTGCAATTTGTAACGGTCATCATCATGGTGGCGCATGAGGAGAAGGAGGAGCAGTCCAGCGATTATCCAAAGTCCAGAAGTGTGTACCCATGGGTGAGTGGAGGTACATGGCAAACTTTAAATTCCGCTCTCATTTGCTGGTGGTGTGGTGAAGTCTGGCCCAATCCAACCCTTGTTCATCTTGATCAGAGTCAGCCTGTCAGCATTTTCAGTTGACAGGCGGGTGCGTTTATCTGTAATGATTCCACCTGCGGCACTAAAAACACGCTCTGACAAAACGCTAGCAGCAGGGCAGGCCAGGACTTCCAAGGCGTAGAGAGCCAATTCATGCCACGTGTCCAGCTTGGATACCCAATAATTGTAAGGCACAGAGGAATGTCGGAGTACAGTTGTTCGATCTGCAAGGTACTCCTTCAGCATCTGGGCAAACTTAGGATTTCTTGTGGCACTACCCCGCACCTCAGGGGCTGTGGTACGTGAGGGGCTGAGAAAACTGTCCCACATCTTAAAGACTGTTCCCCTACCTCTGGCGGATTGGACTTGTGCCTCTCTCGGCTGTACGCCTCGGTTGTCCACTGATTCCTGACCTATGCCGCTAGCGTTTTGTGAGGGGAATGCTTTGCCTACTTCCGTGAGTATGGCCTTCCGGAACTGCTGCATTTTGGTTGACCTCTCCTCCACGGGAATAAGAGACAAAAAGTTCTCCTTGTAGCGTGGGTCTAACAGTGTTACCAACCAGTAATGATTGTCGGCCAAGATGTTCTTAACGCGAGGGTCACGAGACAGGCAGCTTACCATAAAGTCAGCCATGTGCGCCAGACTCTTAACAGCCAGGACTTCAGTAGCCTGACCAACAAGATGACTGAACACGCTGTCCTCCTCCTCCTCCTCCTCCTCCTCCTCCTCCTCCTCATCTACCCTGTCCTCTGGCCAGCCACGCTGAACCGAGGATATGACTGGTGTGCATGTCATATCCTCAATTTGGCCGGAGAGTTGCTCAATGTCTTCATCCTCCTCCTCGTCATAGTCCTCCACTGCACGTTGTGATGAGACGAGGCTGGGCTGTGTGTTATCACCCACACCCACTACTGTTTCTTGCTGCAACTCATCGCGCTCCGCCTGCAATGCATCATGTTTGTTTTTCAGCAGAGACCGTTTTAGAAGGCAGAGTAGCGGTATGGTGACGCTAATAATGGCGTCATCACCACTCACCATCTTGGTGGAGTCCTCAAAGTTTTGGAGGATGGTACATAGGTCCGACATCCATCTCCACTCCTCAGGTGTTATGTGTGGAGTTTGACCCATTTCCCGACGGCTTAGGTGATGCAGGTACTCAACAACTGCCCTCTTCTGCTCACATATCCTGACCAACATGTGCAGAGTTGAATTCCAACGCGTGGGGACATCACACACCAGTCTGTGAGCCGGAAGATGCAAACGGCGCTGAAAGCCGGCAAGGCCGGCTGAAGCAGTAGGTGACTTTCGAAAATGTGCAGACAGGCGGCGAACTTTTACCAGCAGATCAGACAGCTCTGGGTATGACTTTATAAACCGCTGAACCACGAGGTTGAGCACATGGGCCACGCATGGAACATGTGTCAGCTGGCCTCGCCTCAAAGCCGCCACCAGGTTCCGGCCATTGTCACACACGACCTTTCCTGGCTTTAGGTTCAGAGGTGTGAGCCAGTGATCTGCCTGCTGTTTCAGAGCTGTCCACAGCTCTTCTGCATTGTGGGGTTTGTCACCTATGCAGATTAGCTTCAGCACAGCCTGTTGCCGCTTCGCCGAGGCAGTGCTGCAGTGCTTCCAGCTTGTGACTGGTGTGGAGGGCACAGTGGATGAGGATGCGCAGGAGGAGGAGGAGGCTGAAGAGCATGACATTCCGGAGCTGTAGAGTGTGGGTGAAACACTGACTGAGGTAGGGCCTGCAAACCTTGGTGTGGGAAGGACGTGTTCCGACCCTCGCTCAGACTGGGTCCCAGCTTCCACAATATTAACCCAGTGTGCCGTCAACGAGATGTAGCGGCCTTGCCCACAAGCACTTGTCCACGTGTCTGTGGTTAGGTGGACCTTGGGTGAAACAGCGTTGTTCAGGGCACGTGTGATGTTTTGTGACACGTGGTTATGCAACGCGGGGACGGCACACCGGGAGAAATAGTGGCGGCTGGGGACCGAGTAACGTGGGACAGCTGCCGCCATCAGGTCACGGAATGCTTCTGTCTCCACCAGCCTAAAAGGCAACATTTCCAGCGCAAGCAGTCGCGAAATGTTAGCATTTAGAACTGTGGCATGTGGGGTGTTGGCAGTGTATTTGCGCCTGCGTTCAAAGGTTTGCTGAATGGATAACTGAACGCTGCGCTGGGACAAGGACGTGCTTGATGATGGTGTTCTTTCTGCGTAGGCAACTGCAGGTGCAGGAGTGGAGGAGGCTTGTTCGCAGGCAGCATGGACAGAGGATTGGCTCGCATGCACAACCAGCGAAGACGTAGCAGTGACATCAGCAAGCACTGCTCCTCAACTCTGTTGTACTTCCCACAAAGTCGGGTGCTTGGCTGACATGTGCCTGATCATGCTGGTGGTGGTCAGGCTGCTAGTTTTGGTACCCCTGCTGATGCTGGCACGGCAGGTGTTGCAAATGGCCTTTTTTGAATCATCTGGATCCAACTTAAAAAACTGCCAGACTCGGGAAGACCTAACATTTGTACAGGCACCTTGTGTCGTCGTGTTGTTCCGGGGAACGGTTGCCTGACTTCTGCCTGGGGCCACCACCCTGCTTCTTACTGCCTGTTGTGATGCTACGCCTCCCTCCCCCTGTGCACTGCTGTCCTCGCTCTGCATATCCTCCTGCCAGGTTGGGTCAGTTACTGGATCATCCACCACGTCATCTTCCTCTTCCGCACCCTGCTCCTCCTCCTGACTTGCTGACAATTGTGTCTCATCATCGTCCACCACTTGTTGAGACACGTTGCCAACTTCGTGAGAACGTGGCTGCTCAAATATTTGGCCATCTGTACAGACGATCTCCTCATGACCCACTTCAATATAAGCTGGCGAGAGGCCAGAATGTGTGAATGGAAACGTGAACAGCTCTTCCGAGTGTCCAAGTGTGGGATCATTAATGTCCGAGGAGGACGTGTACTCAGCCTGGTGGTAGGAAGGAGGATCAGGTTCAGAAATGTGCGGTGCAGTATCACGGCTACTGACACTTGACCGTGTGGAAGACAGAGTGTTTGTGGTGGTGCCAATCTGACTGGAAGCATTATCTGCTATCCAACTAACAACCTGTTGACACTGGTCTTGGTTCAAGAGCGGTGTACTGCTGCGGTCCCCAAGAATTTGGGACAGGACGTGCGAGCGACTAGATGTGGCCCTTTGTTGTGGCGAAATTAGAGCTTGCCCACGACCTCGGCCTCTGCCTGCACCACCATCACGTCCACTTCCTTGTTCCTTGCCAATGCCCTTGCGCATTTTGCAATGCTGTGCACTGCTGACGTGTATATTCACTACTTGTGCGTTATATCAAAGTTTGTGGAAATTGCACACAAGTGCACCTGTACGCTGCCACCAACAGGCACACTCGTGCGGTTTTAAAAACCAAGCACGGACGCAATAAGAACCTAACAGGTTTTTTTGGGGAGCGACAATTACAGACAAGTCAGACACTATCTGGACTGTTTTACACTGTGTACACCAGCCCCAGATATAATGAAGGCTGGTATACGGTCACCACTACCCTGCCTGCCTGCCTGTATACTGGTACAATAGTCCTGACAAGGACTCTTCTGGTCACTGGCCTGTATTCAGACCTGGCTATACCCTGCCTGTATATAGCAACAATAGTCCTGAGAAGGACTCTGCTACTGTACTCCGACCTGGCTATACCCTGCCTGCCTGTATACAACTAGAATAGTCCTGAGAAGGACTTTTGGTCACACTGTTTGCAGCCCTGCAACTGAAAAAGCTATAAAGGGCCGCAAAGCTTTCCCTAAATCAGCGACACTCTCCCTGCACTCACTGTCTGGATAGCTGTGAGCAGAGCACAGCGCGCCAGCCGATATAAAGGCTCGGTCACGCTGTGCAGGCCGGCCAATCACTGCAATTCCACAACGAACAGGGCTGTGGCATTGCAGTGGTCTGCCAGCCAATCCCTGCATGAGGGCTGGCTCTCAAAAGAGCGCCAACATGCAGAAATGAAGACCACGAGTACAGCACGAGTATCGCGAGATTACTCGGTCCCCGCCGAGCAGCCCGAGTACAGCGATACTCGTGCGAGTACCGAGTAGTGACAAGCATGCTCGCTCATCACTATTAGTGATGCCACACATCTATCAGATACCCGACATCACCAACCCAGTCAGTAATCAAAAAAATGGACGACAAGCACATTTTTATTTGAAAAAACACTGCCCAATACATTCCCTCTTTCATCAATTTATTAGAAAGAAAAACAAATCCAGGTCTGCTGCAATCCAAGGGGTTCCCATGACGATCCACACTGTCCCAGTCAATGAAGAGCAGGATGTTCCCCATTGGCTGGGAGAGCAATGCAGTGACCTGAGCTAACATCAGTAGCCCAGGTCACTGCAGGGGATGATAAGTGCTGCTGTCAGCGAGGTACATTACCTGCGCTGATCTCCTGCACTGCTGACAGCACCTGTCACTGAGTTCAATGACCTTCACAGCCAAATATCGCGAGCGGCCCGTGATGTCATCGCTAGTCACAGTCTCGGGTCGGAAGCGAGCAAAGGTGATGTGACAAGCGGCGGCCATGGAGGACAGTGACAGCGCTGAGGTTGGGAGGGCGGGACTTCATCACCGCAGGTAAGCTGAGCAGGGTAATGTGTGCAGAGTGAGATGTGGGCGGAGCCTAGCAGAACCATGTGTGCAGAGTGCCAGGTGGGCAGAGCCTAGCGGAGTAATGTGTGCAGAGTGCTGGGTGGGCGGAGCCTAGTGGGGTCATGTGTGCAGAGTGCCAGTTGGCCAGAGCCTAGCAGAGCCATGTGTGCGGGCGGCGGAGTGTGAAGTGGGTGGAGCCTAGCGGGGCGATGTAGAGCTGAAGACGTCAGTGTCGTGGACTGCATGGCTGGGGACAGGTGAGTGTGAGTGTGTGTGTGTGTACATGCCGCGTGCAGGAGAGGGCGGAGCAAGCTGAGCGGGGAAGTTTCCACTCCCTGCACATGTAACTAGGATAAATATCAGGTTACTAACCAAAGCACTTTGCTTGGATACCCGATGTTTATCTTGGTTACCAGCTTACCGCAGGCTGCAAGCGATGGCTCCCTGCACACTGTAGCTGTAAAAAGCCCTGCTTTTGCTGCTAGAACCGTTCTCGAACGTAACTCAAACTGTTGAGCTTTTAGCAAAAAGCTCGAGTTCTAGTTCGATCTAGAACACCCCCCAAAATCACTTGAACCGCGAACTGGAGAACCATGAACCGCGTTCAACTCTACCTGTGTGTTTTGTTATGCCCGGAAGCCATCGTGCTCTCAGACAGAATCCTCTTCAGAGCTGCTGGTGGAGTCTTGACAGATAAGCGCATCCACGTCATTTTTTGGGGGGTTAAAAAACTCCTGCATACAGTCCTGGATGGAGTATGCTGAGCCTTCTTGTTCTGCAGCTGCTGTCTGCTCTCCTGCATACACTAGTGAATGGAGCATGCTGAGCCTTGTAGTTCTGATCCCCCTGCCTCTCTCTCCAGCATACAGTCCTGGATGGAGGATACTGAGCCTTGTAGGTCTGTAGCTGCTGTCTGCTCTCCTCCATACAGACAGACAATAGACTTCTTTGCCTCCCCCCAAAAAAATTACGTGGGCTTTGCCATATTTTTGTATGCTAGCCAGGTACAGCAGGCAGCTACGGGCTGCCCCCAACCCCCAGCTGCCTATTTGTGCCCAGCTGGGAACCAAAAATATAGGGAAGCCTTTTTTTTTTTTAATTATTTCATTAATTTCATGAAATAATTAAAAAGAAAAATGACGTGGGCTTCGCCCAATTTTTGTGTCCAGCCGGGTACAACAAGGCAGCTGGGGATTGGAATCCTCAGCTCAGCGTGCCCAAGCTTTCTGGGCACCCCTGCTGCGAATTGCAGGTCCCAGCCGCCCCAGAAAATGGCACTGTATCCAACTCTTCTAGCTGCCCTGGTGATGGGTGGCTCGCTGGGTAATAATGGGGTTAGGGCTAGCTGTATATTAGCAACTGGTCCTAAGCTCGAAATTCATGGTGTCTCGCCAATATTAGACATGGCCACCATGAATTTTTAGTACAGATAAAAAAAAAACACAACACACAGAATAATACTATTAGAAATAAAACACAACACAATTAATAACTCCATCTTTATTGAAATAAAGAACCCACCTCTGCAGTAATCCTGGGTCAAGGGTCCCACGCCATCCAATCCGGATCCAATATCATCTGATCGGTTTGCTGGAAGGCAAAGCGATCAGATGATGTGTCAGGTTCAAGGGTCTGAATCACATGACACAGCAGCTGATTGTATAAACGGCCTTTATACAATCAGCTAATGCATCAGTGCAAAAAAAACCTACACACTTCTGTGCAGACTCCTGTCCGACAGCAGCAGCTGATAGTTTAGCCGGCCGGGCGGTAAAACGCCGGCCTCACCGCTCCACTAATAGTTTCAGCTGATTCCGTCAGGTGATCGCATCAGCTGATCATCGCCAGGTCTGAGAGAGAGAAAAGAGAGAGAAAAGAGAGAGAAAAAAGAGAGAAAAGAGTAGAGAGAGGGAGAGAAAAAAGAGAGAGAAAAGAGAGAGAAAAGAGAAGAGAGGGAAAGAGAGAGAGAGAGGAGAGAGAGAGAAGAGAGAAGAGAGGAGAGAGAGAAGAGGAGAGAGAGAAGAGGAGAGAAGAGAAGAGAGAGGAGAGAGAAGAGAGAAGAGGAGAGAAGAGGAGAGGAAAGAAGAGGAGAGAAGAGAGAGAGAAGAGAGAGGAGAGAGGGAGAAAGAGAGAAAACGAGAGAAAAAGAGAGAGAGAAAAAGAGAGAAAAAGAGAGAGAAAAGAGAGAAATGACAAAGAGAAGAGAGAGAAAAGAGGAGAGAGAGAGGGAGAGAGAAAAGAGAGAAAAGAGAAGAGAGAAAAGCGAGAGAAAAGAGAAAAGAGAAGAGAGAGAGTGAGCGAGAAAAGAGGACAGAGAAAGAGAGAGAGAGAGAAGATAGAGGAGAGAGAGAGAAAAAAGAGAGAAAAAGAGAGAGAAAAGAGAAGCGAGAGAGAGAGAAGGAGAGAGAGAGAGAGAATGCAGCCTCATTCCGTGAACTGTTCCGATTTTAGAGGTGTGGCCCATGGCTCACAGCTGATGTCCGGTACCTCCCCTCAGTGCATAATTAAATTAAATTATAATTATAAATAATAATTATAATTTAAAAATAAATTAAACTCTTTACCGGGGCGACCGGGATTTAAACTCATGAACTAATGCTCCTTAGGCGGTAGCTCTAACCATTGAGCCACTGTCTCTAATGGGAAACATTGGCAGATTTGGTAATCTTGACGTCTGCATTGCAGACTGAAGTCTCCGGTGACAGCGCGGCTCACTTCAGGTGCTACATGGAGAAGACACAGAGCGATCGTGTTCTACGGTGCTCCCTGCATCTTCATGTAGCAGAGCTGACAGTGTTGTGTGGATTACTTCGGACCTGGATTGTTGTTTGGGGATTAATAAAGAGGTAAATGAGGTGTTTTTTCTCTTTTATTCCAAATAAAGGATTTTTCGCTGTGCGTGGTTCTTTACTTTCACTTACAGGTTAATCATGGAACGTGTCTCGGGAAGACGCTTGTCATAATTAACCCCGTTATTACCCCAATAGCCACTACAGCAGGGCAATTTGGGATGAGCCGGGTAGAGTCCTGGAACTGCTGCATCTAATGGATGCAGCAATTCTGGGCGACTGCCTGCTGATATTGCTAGGGTGGTGGGCTCCCCATAACGTGGCACTCCCCATCCTGACAATATCAGCCTCCAGCCGTGTGGCTTTATCCTGGCTGGTATCAAAATTTGGGGGACCGCATTTTTTTTTATTATTTATTTATTTATTTTATTGCAGGATATAGACCTGCCCGCCGGCGGCTGTGATTGGTTGCAGTGAGACAGCTGTTACTCATTGTATGACGGTAACCAATCATGGGCGCCGGTGGGCGGGGAAGGCACGGAATAGCTGATTGAATAATGAAGTAGCAGCCATTTTCAAAAGAGAAAAAGCCGCCGGAGATTTGTGACAGCCGTGCAGCGAGGCGCCCGTGATCGGTGAGTAAGAAAGAGAGAGGGATTATGCTTGTGACGCAGGACGCATGCAGATACGCAACGTGCGCACATACTGTCACGAAATGGGGGGTAGGAAGTGGAGTTAAAGCCCCAATTTCCACCATCCGACAGACCGAGCACGTGATGCGCTCTGTAGCGCCCCTCTTATAATCAGGCCAATTATGGAATTGCCCGACATAAGCAAGGAGGCCGGTATTCTACTATGCCGATGATTGAAGGGTTCCCGGTGAGAGTAAGGTATATATTCTCCTGACCTCTGCGGACGGAATATGTCTAAACCTCCCTTAGATCTCACTGGTTGCCCCACAATGATCCTTGGCATAAACTTGCTGCCACCAATCGATTACGATAACTATTACGCTGAGCACACAGACGTGGAATTCAGGATCGAGATAACAGAACGGCTCAAGATTAAATTATATATTTTAATCGGCCTAAGGCACACTAGAAACTACAATATATGCAATATGGAATTTACAGAATATATATATAGGTCAGAGTTATGTAAGTTATGGACCACAAGCAGGCATACATTTCAAGCACTTACCTTATGCGTCTGGCTACAGGGGGGTCGCCGTTCGACCAGGGTTTCATGGACTTCCTCACATGTGTGTCAGACACAAGGCCCCGAGTAAAGACAAGCTAGAAATGTCTGAACTGTGTTATCAAACTGGCTCAATCCATGTCCCCTCCCCTTTTTGTGACCTCACAGGGGTGTACTGCCCCACCCTTGTCTTGAGTCTAAAATAATATCCCAAAGTGAATATTATCTGAAACTCTGGACTGGGAGGTCCGATTGGGATGGTTCTGGTGTCATCAGATCTGTCTGGGTCCCCTCTGCATACTGAGTCAAAGCACGACTCCTCTACCAGACCCCTACTCGCAGATTTCTATATGTCGCCGTCTCAGGGCGCAACAAAGAATTCGAGAGTATGCAGAGATGCGGCTCAACATCCCAATTTTAACGATGTAGTGGGTGAATGGCTCAGACGCACAGTAATATCATAACTGTGTAGGACGTTATGGAGCCAGGAATATGAGCTCCTTCTGGGATAGATCGTCCTGGATCCTTTTTGAAATTTCCGATTTCCCACCCACCCACTCCCTTGATGAATTGACATAACCCCCAGGAGGGGTCTTCCTCTGACCTGGCAGTGTAATTGGATTCGACACCTTACCAGATGCTGAGGATCTGAGGGGGATCTCTGTGTGTGCAGGGAGGGGGGTGTATGTGTGGGACCAGCTGGCTGACATGAATAACTGTCATAATCATCCAGTATAATCCTCACACATACTTACTGTGAAAAGCCACGCTATTGGTGATCGAACGATTCTCAAACATAACTCGAACTGCTGAACTTTAAGCAAATCGTTCGAGTTCGTCGAACGACTCGAACACCCCCCAAACTCACTCAAACATGAAATTGGCGAACCGTTCGACTCGAACATCACTCATTTCTACCTGGGAGGGGGATGGGTTATGTCCGGAGAGAGAGAGGAGTTAAAACAGTCAGTAGGAATTAGGAGCCCGCTTGAGACTGACACAGGCCAGTGGAATGCAGTTCCAAACAGGTGAACAGCAATACTGGTGGACCTGGAGGAACAAAGGAGAAGACTGTCGCTGAGGGGATACAGAGTCAGTTCCCCCAGGAGCAGCACTGATGGGGTGCAGAGCCCTAGATTAACGGGAACTTCAAGTCCTTTTAATAATTCTGCTGGGTAGAGTATTTCAAGTCTTCTGGCCCACAACAGCGCCTGGGGAAAAGCAGCATATAGAGCCAGGAGTCATGACCATAGGGCGGCTCATCAAAGGACTCGCACTGCCTGCTAAATGGGACGGTACTTAAACACCACAGAGAGGGGACCCTGTGTAGCTATATGCCACGGGGACCTATTTGAAACCGCGCAAGGAAGAAGGGCTCACCATCCACAACAACTGCACTGGCCTCCGAATTATCTGGGATTGGCTGGAGCCCATCTTGGCGAAAACCGTCACTCCAGGGGCGATAATCTGACAGGGAGTAAAGAACTTGAACCGCAGACCCTGTGTCATCCCTTCCATTGCCGTCGCCGTCTTTCCCGCCCCAGCACTTCGACGCTATAGACTACCACACTCATCATTCTCCTGGGGCCATAGCTCTACCTGTGGAGAGCTGAAACACCCGAATGGCATCACACCATCAGCCCCAGAAGCGAGTGGCATCCCGCAGTGGCGGTCTCTCTCATAGCTGCATACCACAGGTGGTGTCACAAAAGACAACTCCTCCCAACATCTCCACCCCCTTCATCTTTATTGACACTTCGGGGCCACGAAGCCGGGCTCGGTCTCTGTGACATCTCCAAACCACAACCGCCGGCCTGGGGATGAGTACAACCCCTTACCTCATGGGCGTGTCAATTAAAACATGACTTTTAATAGGACAGGGGTCTGCCTGAAACGCATAGACGGACACCTGGTCTACTCATGCAGTAATTATGGACTTTTTCTGTTTTTAATGTTGTCCTATTAAAAGTCATGTTTTAATCTTCAATTGTAGGTTGCTGGATCCCTTCTATTTGGACTTTATAGAGCACCTGCCATCAATTAAGTGTTGACACCTCCTGATCCCATATACCCTAGAGGGGACATGCGGATGTGACACACTTGTGACTCTTGGAGAAATATTTTCCTGTTGGTGTCAGTCCCATGCAACATGTCCTACATGACATTAATATGCCCCAAATGCTTGCTGCACAACTCAGACAATGAAAAGTTGTTTTTTTTCATTTTGATGCAATTGGAGAAATAGCAGATTAATTGGCTAGAAAGTATACATGGCCTGAAAGATTTTTTGTTATTCTGGAAAGAATTTAAGAAACATTTTTTTTTTCACTATTGATTTGCCTTTTGGAAAAACATTACCAAATATTTCATAGATTTCGTTGTCACACAATTGTTTTGCAGACCATGATAAAAAAAAAGTTGAACAGTGTATTTAAAAATGATCGAATCTAACAAAATTCAAATTTAACAAAGCTCATGAATTTTACAGGGAAATTTGATTTGCGTAGAAGCTACATAGAATGCAAATTTATTGTTTCTGATTATGCTCTAGAACCTATTGAATAATAAATGTATGATGTAAACAAAAAAACAAAATCAATATTCATTTCTCTAATCACTTGTCCCTCTTTCCAGTCATTCATGCCTCTTCCTTTTGCCTTCTCTTATTGTGATCATTCTCTTTGACATGTTGCTTTCTATGTCGGGGATCCTGGTGCCTAATATGTCTCTTATGACACTGCAGGCTGCACTGTTATGTCACAATGTGTATCCCTAAGGTGCTGATGAAGCCTTGAGTGTTGCTTGTTGTAATGTTTTGACAACAGTGGGATAGCATTGTGTGCAGTCATGTCAGAGGCCTTGGCACAGGAAGCTCCAGCATAGGGTAAAGCAGGCCAAAGAAGATGTGTGGATCGGATGGAAGGCATAAGATTAGGCATGGAGGACTATATGGAGGGCTGCATGGATATATGACTGATAAGCTGAGGACATGTGACAGCAAACACCTGAGTCACGGCACCACTGATTGCACAGCTCACTTCAGTCACTGTGTTGGTTTGCGACAGGCTCCACAGCTGGAGTCCTCCAGCTGTCACAGCAAACCACCCGAGTGACGGAAGTGAGCAGCGCGATCGGCTGTGCCGTCTCTCAGGTGTTTGCTGTCACAGCTCGAGTCCTCCACCCGTGACCACACATCAGGCCGTGACTAAAGCGAACCGCAGCTGGAGGACTCACGTGAGTGAAGGCACTGCCGATCGCGCGGCTCACTTCAGTAGCGGCCTGAACCACAGTGAACCTGGCCATGATGTCATTGCTGCGACACCTGCCGTACTGTGGAACCCGTAGCTGTGACGTCAGGGGTTCACCCCAGTTCATTCTGGTTGCTGCGGCACTGTCCACACTCACAGCTGGAAGCCATGCTGTATGACCACAGGCTGTGACAGGACAGGGATGTAGCAGAGCTGGAAGCGTAGTGGGACCTCATATGGATTACTTGGGCCCTGGAGGGGTGTTTTGGGGTTAATAAACTGGTGAAAGAGGGTGGCTTTTTCTTTTATTTCAAATAAAGGATTTTTTTGGCTGTTTGTGGTTATTTACTTTCACTTACAGATTAGTGATGTGGGGTGTCTCATAGACGCATGACATCACTAACCTAGGGCTTAGTGGAAGCTATGGGCTGCTGCCATTAACTCCTTATTACCGCGATTGCCACCGCACCAGGTCAACAGGAAGAACTCGGTCCAGCGCCAGAATCGGCGCATCTTATGGATGCGCCACTTCTGGGGCAGCTGTAGGCTGCTATTGTTAGGTTGGAAAGGGCCAAATAATGATGGCCCTTCCCACCCTAATGATATAAGCCCCCAGTTGTCTGCTGCACCTTGGCTGGTATTAGAAAAATAAGGGGATCCCCCTAATTTTTTTTTTTTTTTAATAAATCAAATAATTAAAAAAAAGTGTTGGATCCCCTCTATTTTTCATAACCAGCCAAGGTACAGCAGAGAGCTGAGGATTGAAGCCTGCAGTTGCTGCTGTTCCTGTGCTGGATATAAAAAAATCGGGGGAACCCCATGTTATTTTTTTACCCCAAAAAAATAAAAAAAGGCTAATTAATTAAAGCTGGTTATCCCTCTATCAAGCTATTCTATTATTTCTTACTATGAATTCTTTCTGTTCTTTATTATCTAATCTATATGTTCTTATCTATCTATCTATCTATCCCTCTATCTATCCATCTAGCTATTCTTTCTATTTTTTCTATCGATCATCTATTCTAGTTAATTATCCATTATCCTTTCCTATCATATTTTGTTTCCTTTTAAAAAACGCAATGACAAAAACGCACTAAAAACGCACCAAAAACGCACCTACATTACAAGCCTTTTTTGGGACATTTCCAGGCTCTCTCTGACAAGGTGCAGTTTTGGTTGCAGTTTGTGTGCAGAAAAAACTGCAGCGTTCGCATGTAGCCTTATGAGGTGAGAATTATTATGATTTTTTTTAACTTTTGCTGAATCTCTGCAGTTTATCAAAACGACAGCTGCAAGTAGCCTCAATTTTGCTGAATTTGTGAGTCAATTGCAAAACTGTTTTTTAAAAAAAATCAAATAAATTTGTTCATCCCAAATTGTGTATTTTTTATGTGACTTTATGTATTGGCAAGTAAAAATTGCAAATTGTGTCTGTGTACTGTATTTAATGGCACTAAAAATGTACAAATTTACGCTGCATAGTGCCCTACTCCCAATATTTTTTTATGGATGTGCATCATCACAAAGTTTAGTTTTCATATGTGCTATGAACAAAAAACTTTTAATGATAAATGTAAAAGAAATACAAGGTTATGTAATTTGCCTTTGTGATAGCCTGTAGGCAAATTTATAATGAATAAGTGAAATATGCCTGAAGTACCGAAGAACATTACAGCTGTTAAATACTGGCTACAAACAGTAGTTTATATTTATTTCATATTGCTGTTATATACAAAAGCATGCAAATCAATAATTACCTACTTGGACAGTTATGTAGTAAAATGTTAAGTTCATCAATGTTTCTGGTCCCTTTAAAGTTATAATAATGCCCTAGGAATGTTGTTACATTTAGATAACTACAATGGTGCCTTAAAGTCTCACAATACGGAATCTATTAATTAAAGACATTACTTTTTGACAGCTTTATTAGTTAGATCATTTGATAATACCAAGCCAATTAAAATATGCCCTTACTGCTTAAACCTGCTGCGTTTCTGGGGCCTGAGACATATCACTGTGGGTATTGCAAGTGATAGGGTCATTTAATAATTATCAAGCTAGTTAATTTTCCAAACTGCAGTGTTTCAAAAGAAGTTGGTTTATAACATGATGAAATAGGACAAGCAGTTAATCACCACCGCAAAGCCCTAGAAGAACCTCCAGGGACACATCAATTAGATAGATCTTCTAATGATTTTAGATATTCAATTGAATTTACAGATTGACTTTTTCCTTTTTTTTTAAATTTTAAGTAATGTGAGAAATGTCAACAGTCATTTAATTCCTGTTGTATTGTATTCAGCATGCATTTATGGTGTAAATTAGAGATGAGTTGATAGATCTGCAGAGAATTGATTTAGAGTCAAAATCTGGCCATAGCAGGTCTCCAGAAATTTGAACAGTACTGCAGGCTTTAAACATTAGGAAAGAGCAAACTGGGTAAGTCCCCAGATCTGTGTGAGAACTAGGGGGCACTTTGCACACTACGACATCGCAAGCCGATGCTGCGATGCCGTGCGCGATAGTCCCCGCCCCCATCGCAGCTGTGATATCATGGTGATAGCTGCCATAGCGAACATTATCACCTGCCCTGCGACGTCGCTCTGGCCGGCGATCCGCCTCCTTATTAAGGGGGTGGGTCGTGCAGCGTCATAGAGACGTCACACGGCAGGCATCCAATAGAAGCGGAGGGGCGGAGATGAGTGGGACGTAAACATCCCGCCCACCTCCTTCCTTCTGCATAGCCGGCGTGAGCCGCAGCACACAGGTAGGAGATGTTCCTCGCTCCTGCGGCTTCACACACAGCAATGTGTGTTGCCGCAGGAACGAGGAACAACATTGTAACATCGGTATTTCCCAATTCATGGAAATGCCAGACCCTACACCGATGATACAATAACGACGCTTTTGCGCTCATTAATCGTATCAAAAAGGATTTACACACTACAAAATCGACTGTGACGCCGGATGTGCGTCATTTTCAATTTGAGCCCACCGACATCGCAGCTGCGATGTCGTAGTCTCCAAAGTGCCCCTTAGACAACTGCAACAAGTCCATACTGATGGGAGAAGGATAAAACCATCGGTAGCAACCAATAAATATTGGTTAGTACAACAAAAACTAACTGCTGATAGAAAAAAATCTTCCTGACTATGCTTTCAGTAAACTGCTTCATCAAATATGACAATAATTTACGTTATATGTTGTGTCCCTGCCTGTGATGTGGGCTTCCAAGTTAAGCCTGCATCTTTGGCCCCCTTCACACATCAGTGAAAAACACTGACATTCTTCACTGACGTGTATAACACGCACGTGTCCCTCCGTGATCCGTGATTCACGGCACACGTGGGTTGTCCATGTGCAAGCCGTGATCCGTGATTGCAAATGGACATTACTCACCTGCCTTTGCTCCTGCTGTCCATGGTGCTGAATTCCTCGGCTCTGCAGCGTCCACCAACCGCTCTCTGCAGCTACTTCCAGGTCGGCTGTTCCTGCTTTCATGAATATTCATGAGCCGGGCAGGAGCTGCAGAGAGCGGAGGCTGCACAGCGAATTGCTGAAAGGTTCGTTGAAAATGTTTATTATTTACTATGTCAGTGTTTTTCTGGTACGTGTTTCACGGATCACACATGGATCACACCATAGCGTGGTCCGTGGGTCATCAGTGATGCCAGAAAAAAACTGACTTGTCTTCGTGCAGAATCACGGACACGCGTGTACGCTGCACGGAGACACGTTCAGTGAAAAATCACTGATGTGTGAGCAGACCCATTGATTATAATGTGTCTGCGTATGTCAGTGATTCTGGTACGTATAGAAAAAGCACATACATACCAGAATCACTGACGTGTGAAGGGGGACTTTCCCTGCACATGACAGCTGATTTAATCAGCCATTATGTGCCTCTAATAGCCGTAAGTAGATGGGAGATCCACCTGTGGCTGTTATCAAGTTAAATTTGGCTGTTGGTCTCTGAGAGCGGCATATAACATGACGGCGCGCCTGTGACATGTTCATGGGGTGTCGATGGGTTGTCATATAAACTAAGGGTTCAGCTGATGACAAGAGTTGAGCGATGTTCGAGTCGAACGGTTCGCCAATTTCATGTTCGAGTGATTTCGGGGGGTGTTCGAGTCGTTCGACGAACTCAAACGATTTGCTTAAAGTTCGGCAGTTCGAGTTACGTTCGAGAACGGTTCTATCACCAAAAACGTATCTGTAACGTACATCGCTGGCAGCCTGCGGTAAGCTGGTAACCAGGGTAAATATCGGGTATCCAAGCAAAGCGCTTTGCTTAGTAACCCGATATGTACCCTGGCTACTTGTGCAAAAATCCCCGGAAGCCATACAGAAGCACTTCCGTGTGACTTCCGTCGGATGCTGCTGCAGTCTGTGTCCAGCTCCAGCCCCAGCCCAGCCCCAGTCCCAGCCCCGCAGCTGCTGACACTGCAGTGTGGGCAGCTGCGGACACATTACAGTGCGGGCAGCTACAGTCACTGCTGAACAGGCAGTCGCGGGGATGACAAGCGCTGCTGTCAGGAGTAGAGATGAGCGAACCGGTCCCGGTTCGGCTCGAGGCGGTTCGCCGAACGGGGGTCCCGTTCGAGTTCGGCTCGTCGAACGTTCGACGAACCGAACTCGAACGTATAGGCTATAATGGGAGGCAATCACAAACACATAAAAATGCATTATAAATGTACACAAACAGTTAATAAACATTGCCATAACACTTACCGGTCCTCGCAATCCCTTCTGCACTCTGTCTCCTGCCGCTATTCCATCCGATGATCGCTGAATCCTCCCGGTGACCTGCACTGCCAGCAGAGATGCAGGACCTATCGTGACGTCAAAATAGCCATGTGACCAGTCACGTGGCTATTATCTCATTGGCTACAGACTGGGCACATGACTATGACACGTCATGTAGGACCTGCGAGTGCATCTCTCCGGTACACGGTGCACATATGTGTATCGCCGTGTACCGGCGACATGCTCTAGCACACGGTCGACTCCCTGCTCCGTTAGGGACCGGCTGACACAGCCGGTCATTAACGGAGATCACCGTTGCCATAGCAACGCAGTTAGCGGTGACGTCACCGCTAACCGTGGCTCCGAGAGCACCATTGCTATGGTAACGCGTCTGTCAGCGTTACCGCTGTTACCGCTGACAGCCAGCACTGATCACTCACGGAGTGAAGGCTGCACGCTGCTTCTCGATTGTAGTGAGGATTGTACTGAGGATGAGGTTCCCTAGCCCATGATGGGCTGGTGAACCTCATCCTCACTACAATCGTCACTACTACTACACTAATGAGGATTGTAGTGAGGATGAGATGCCTCAGCCCATGATGAGCTGGGGAACCTCATCCTCACTACAATCGTCACTACTACTACACTAGAAAGAAAGAAGACAGAAGAGCAGGATCGTGGAGGGCTGACAGGGGGTAATAAAGATGGAGTCTCTAATTTGTCTGTGTATTTATTTCTATTAAAGTATTTTTTCTCTGTGTGGTGTTTTTTTTAACCCCTTATTGGAGATTCTTAATGGCCGGGTCAAACGTGCCTGACATTAAGAATCTCTGGCTTAATACTGGCTAGTAAAACAAAGCCAGTATTAACTCATGAATACCCAACAAGCCACCCGGCTCCAGGGCTGTTGGAAGAGTTGGATACAGCGCCAGATGATGGCGCTTCTATGAGAGCGCCATTTTCTGGGACGGCTGCGGACTGAAATCCGCAGCAGAGGCGCCCAGAAACCTCGGGCTAACCTGTGCTGCGGATTCCAATCCCCAGCTGCCTAGTTGTACCCGGCTGGACACAAAAATGGGGCGAAGCCCACGTCATTTGTTTTTTAATTATTTCATGAAATAAGTGAAATAATTAAAAAAAACGGGCTTCCCTATATTTTTGGTTCCCAGCCGGGTACAAATAGGCAACTGGGGGTTGGAGGCAGCCCGTGGCTGCCTGCTGTACCTGGCTAGCATACAAAAATATGGCGAAGCCCACGTCATTTTTTTGGTGGGCAAAAAAATTCTGCATACTGTCCTGGATGGAGTATGCTGAGCCTTGTAGTTCTGCAGCTGCTGTCTGCTCTTCTCCATACAGATAGACAGCAGCTGCAGAACTACAAGGCTCAGCATACTCCATCCAGGACTGTATGCAGAAGTTTTTTGCCCCCTGAAAAAATTATGTGGGCTTCGCCATATTTTTGTATGCTAGCCAGGTACAGCAGGCAGGTACGGCTGCCCCCAACCCCCAGTTGCCTATTTGTACCCGGCTGGGAACCAAAAATAAAGGGAAGCCCTTTTTTTATTATTTCATGAATTTCATGAAATAATTAGAAAACAAATGACATAGTCTACGCCCCATTTTTGTGTCCAGCCAGGTACAACTAGGCAGCTGGGGATTGGAATCCGCAGCACAGGTTGGCCTGAGCTTTCTGGGCCCCACTGCTACGAATTGCAGTCTGCAGCCGCCTCAGAAAATGTCATTTTCATAGAAGCGCCATATTCTGGCGCTGTATCCAACTCTTCCAGCACCTGCCTGCTATACCTGGCTAGCATACAAAAATATGGCGAAGCTCACGTCCTTTTTTTGTAGTTTTTTGGCAAAAAAAATAAAAAATGCTTCCCTGGATTTTCCATTGCCAGTGAAGGTAACACCAAGCAGTGGGGGTTAGCAGCCAGTAGCTGCTTGGATTACCCTTAGCTAGCAATACAAAAAATGCAGCGGGAGCCCATATATATTTTTTTTAATTATTTATTTAAATAACTAAAAATAAAATGGGCTTCCCTGTATTTTGATTGCTGGACATCACAGTGCTGTAAAAATAAATCTTTAAAAAAATGACGTAGCGCTCTGCGGTATTTTTGATTCTCAGCGCAGATAAAGCAGACAGCTATGGGTTGCCACCCCCATCTGCCTGCCGTTACCTTGGTTGGCAATCAAAATACAGGGAAGCCCATTAATTTTTTCTATTTAAAAAATAGTTAAAAAAAAAAATGATGTTGGGTCCCCCCATTTTTGATAGCCAGCTAGGGTAAAGCAGACGGCTGTAGCCTGAAAACCACAGCTGGCAGCTTTACCGTGGTTGGGGATCCAATGTGGAGGTCCCCTCAGGCTCTTTTTTATAATTATTGTATAAAAATTAATAATTACACAATAAAAGTAGGGTCCCCCCCAAATTGGATCACCAGCCAAGGTAAAGTGGACAGCTGTGGTCTGTTATTCTCAGGGTGGGAAGGTCCATAGTTATTGGGCCTTCACAGCCTTAAAATAGCAGGCCGCAGGCACCCCAGACGTGGTTAATCCACTATATGCGCCAATCCTGGCGCTTCACCCCAGCTCATCCCGTGCCCTGGTGCAGTGGCAAACGGGGTAATAAATCAGGTTGATACTAGCTGTAAAGTAACCTGAGATCAAGCCCAGCAGTTTGTGATGTCATGGCGTCTATTAGATACTCAACATCATAAACTGTCAGTACTAACAAAAAAAAAAAATCGACAAAAGAAATTTATTTGAAAAAACAGTCCCCAAAACATTTCCTCTTTCACCAATTTATTGTAAGAAAAAAAATAAAGGGGTCCCACGACGACTCTGGACCGTCTAGAATATGGGGGGAGACACTCAGGGAACGTATCCCCCATTTTCTAGGAGTGCGGACCCTTCATGTGAGGAGTGTGGGTGCAATGAATCTGCACTCACTCTTCTCGGGTCCACAGCAGCAGAGTCCATGTCGTAATGGTTGCTACCAAAGCTGCAATGCCCTGCTCATGAGGTAAGGGCATGCCTAATCAGGAGAACTACTGTAGAGGAAGCTCTGCTCACTGGTATATAGGTGCTCAGAGGTAATAATAGATAAAATTAGTGAGTAACCTCGGCACTCTACATATCCCAGACTAAGTCAGTAAGTAACAACGGATAGTAATGCAAAATCACTCTTTATTGGTCCGTATTAAGAAAAAAAAAATTTTCATAAGCATATATGTTTTTGTCCAAAACAAGTTACAAATGACGTTTTGGCCTGAGCCTTCGTCAGATTGGACTTATCTGCATGTAATCATGAAAAATGACAATAATCAGTATCACATAAGAGTGAGAGAACAATAACATAAACTCGAACAATGTAGAGGTACAATTGGGATGCAGCAAAAAAATTGCAACACAGCAAGAAATGAAACACATGATACAAATGTCATAATACAGTACAAGGACAATATAGTAATGACAAATATGGGGTCAGAGTAGACTTAGACAGCTCTGGTACGAAAGAGATGTCAATCATAAAGTAACATGTGCAGTAGGTGTAGAGCTACAGTGTGCATGGCAGAGCTAATGGGTAGACCGACCATAGAAAAAGAATGGAGAAAAAGTGGAGAAAAAGTGGAGAAAAAATGGAGAAAAAAATGGAGAAAAAGTGGAGAAAAAGTGGAGAATAAGTGGAGAAAAAGTGGAGAATAAGTGGAGAATAAGTGGAGAAAAAGTGGAGAAAAAGTGGAGAAAAAGTGGAGAAAAAAATGGAGAAAAAGTGGAGAAAAAGTGGAGAAAAAAATGGAAAAAAAGTGGAGAAAAAGTGGAGAAAAAGTGGAGAAAAAAATGGAGAAAAAGTGGAGAAAAAGTGGAGAATAAGTGGAGAAAAAGTGGAGAAAAAGTGGAGAAAAAAAATGGAGAAAAAGTGGAGAAAAAGTGGAGAAAAAGTGGAGAAAAATTGGATAAAAAGTGGAGAAAAAAAATGGAGAAAAAGTGGAGAAAAAGTGGAGAAAAAGTGGAGAAAAAGTGGAGAAAAAAGTGGAGAAAAAGTGGAGAAAAAGTGGAGCAAAAGTGGAGAAAAAGTGGAGAAAAAAATGGAGAATAAGTGAAGAAAAAGTGGAGAAAAAGTGGAGAAAAAAAATGTAGAAAAAGTGAAGAAAAAGTGGAGAAAAAAATGGAAAAAAAGTGGAGAAAAAGTGGAGAAAAAGTGGAGAAAAAGTGGAGAAAAAAATGGAGAAAAAGTGGAGAAAAAGTGGAGAATAAGTGGAGAAAAAGTGGAGAAAAAGTGGAGAAAAAAAATGGAGAAAAAGTGGAGAAAAAGTGGAGAAAAAGTGGAGAAAAAGTGGAGAAAAATTGGAGAAAAAGTGGAGAAAAAAAATGTAGAAAAAGTGGAGAAAAAGTGGAGAAAAAGTGGAGAAAAAGTGGAGAATAAGTGGAGAAAAAGTGGAGAAAAAAAATGTAGAAAAAGTAGAGAAAAAGTGGAGAAAAAAATGGAAAAAAAGTGGAGAAAAAGTGGAGAAAAAGTGGAGACAAAAGTGGAGAAAAAAATGGAGAATAAGTGGAGAAAAAGTGGAGAAAAATTGGAGAAAAAGTGGAGAAAAAAAATGGAGAAAAAGTGGAGAAAAAGTGGAGAAAAAGTGGAGAAAAAGTGGAGAAAAAAGTGGAGAAAAAGTGGAGAAAAAGTGGAGAATAAGTGGAGAAAAAGTGGAGAAAAAAATGTAGAAAAAGTAGAGAAAAAGTGGAGAAAAAAATGGAAACAAAGTGGAGAAAAAGTGGAGAAAAAAATGGAGAAAAAGTGGAGAAAAAAATGGAAAAAAAGTGGAGAAAAAGTGGAGAAAAAGTGGAGAAAAAAATGTAGAAAAAGTAGAGAAAAAGTGGAGAAAAAAATGGAAATAAAAGTGGAGAAAAAGTGGAGAAAAAGTGGAGAAAAAAATGGAGAAAAAGTGGAGAAAAAATGGAAAAAAGTGGAGAAAAAGTGGAGAAAAAGTGGAGAAAAAGTGGAGAAAAAGTGGAGAAAAAAATGGAGAAAATGTGGAGAAAAAGTGGAGAAAAAGTGGAGAAAAAGTGGAGCACCCTTTGGTGCCTTTCATGTGGCACTAAGGGGTGCTTAGCTTTGTATTTAGCCAAAAAAATGAAAAAAAAAATGACGTAGGGTTCCCCCTAGTTTTGTAGCCAGCTAGGGTAAAGCAGACGGCTGCAGCCTGCAGACCACAGCTGGCAACCTCACCTTGGCTGGTAATCCAAAACTGAGGGCACCCCACGCTGTTATTTTAAATTAAATAAATAATTTAAAAAAAAAACACGTAGGGGTCCCCCAAAATTGGATCACCAGCCAAGGTAAAGCAGACAGCTGGGGCCTGATATTCTCAGACTAGGGAGGTCCATGGTTATTGGACTCTCCCCAGCCTAAAAATAGGAGGCCGCAGCCGCCCCAGAAGTGGCGCATACATTAGATGCGCCAATCCTGGTGCTTCGCCCCAGCTCATCCTGCGCCCTGGTGCGGTGGCAAACGGGGTAATATATGGGGTTAATACCAGATGTGTAATGTCACCTGGCATCAAGCCCTGGGGTTGGTGAGGTCAGGCGTCTATCAGATACCCGACATCACCAACCCAGTCAGTAATAAAAAAAAATAGACGACAAACACATTTTTATTTGAAAAAACACTTCCCAAAACATTCCCTCTTTAACCAATTTATTAGAATGAAAAACAAATCCAGGTCTGGTGTAATCCAAGGGGTTGCCATGACGATCCACACCAAAGGGTGCACAATTACAAAATACAGGAGAGTGGGATATTATGTGTCTTTCTGCCATTATAATGACAGAAAAGACTGATATGCAGTGTACAAGCACAGGAAATTCACCATAGCGATCTACGCTGTGAAAAGCAGTAGAAAATGGCACTGGAGTGAACATATGACCGCCTCATGTAGATTGAAGATATGGATCCTGGGTAAATTTATGCATTTTACCTCCTTCAGTTTTTTTGCGGTACGCAAAAAAAGCGGAAGGCACATGGATGACAAACGGATGACATACGGGCCGTATACGGAATGGAGCGGAAACGGATGCCACACAGATGTAGCCGTGAAAAAAACGGACCGTTTTTTGCGGACCACAAAAACGGATCGGTGGTGTGAATGTAGCCTTAATCTGATCTTCCGTTTATAAACAGCAGGCAGAAATAAGTGAATAGCGCCCCCCAGCGACAGAAAATCTGCGGGGTTTCAGGCTTTAGCTGACACCCTGGAGATCATGATTCAGGCCAGTTTTTCCAGTCCCCGCTCACATGATCACCAGTATACACCGTATACTGATGATCACGTTACAGTAAATTACAGCGCCGGTAAAAAATTATTTATCTCCCATCTGGCATGAACAAACAACTCAGATGGGAGATACATCTCCTCCCCGATCGCGAAAGTGCCCACCCGACCGCCTCCCGGTAATCCAAGATGGCTGCGCGCACAGCAGCACGCCAGCCGCATTCACCCTACTCCTCTGATTTCTGTCGCATGTGCCATGACACATGCGACAGAAAACTCCTCCCCACGCCCTGCCAGGTCACCCCCTATTGCCCCCCTATTACCCCAACGGTGTTCCCCGGTGTCCCACGGTACATGTGAAGTGTCAATCCCCCGCGGCGCCCTCCTTCACAATAGACGCTGCCGCATGCACAGAGCGGCTGTCAGCTCAGCTTCCTGTCTTCAGTCACAGTGAGTGGCGGTAACCATGCATCTGAAAGCTACTGCAATGCCCTGCTCATGAGGTAAGGAACATAGTTGACCAGGAGAGCTATACTACATTTCCAAATGGAGGTATTTGCTATTTCTGTTGCCCTGCTGAACGAATACCAAACATGAGAGTCCGTCATACGCCGCAAAATAACATGTCTAAATAGTGAACTCTATTCATTCAGCTGGATAACTGGACTTAAAGGGGTATTCCATCTCCAAGATCTTATCCCCAATATATAATAGGTGGAATAGCAATAATATCAGCAAATACTAATATTTGGAAATGTGGACTAGTACTCCTGATTAGGCATGCCCTTACCTCATGAGCAGGGCATTGCAGCTTTGGTAGCAACAGTTACAACTAGAGTTGAGCGCGGTTCGCGGTTCTCCAGTTCGCGGTTCGAGCGATTTTGGGGGGTGTTCTAGATCGGACTAGAACTCGAGCTTTTTGCTAAAGTTCGATAGTTCTAGTTACGTTCGAGAACGGTTCTAGCAGCAAAAAGCAGGGCTTTTTACAGCTACAGTGTGCAGGAGCCATCGCTGGCAGCCTGCCAGAAGCTGGTAACCAAGATAAACATTGGGTATCCAAGCAAAGCGCTTTGGTTAGTAACCCGATATTTATCCTAGTTACGTGTGCAGGAAGCCCACACTTTCCCGCTCAGCTCGCTCCACCCCCTCCTGCACGCGGCATGTACACATACATACACACACACACACTCACACTCACCTGTCCCCAGCCATGCAGTCCACGACACTGATGTCCTCAGCACCACATGACCCCGCTAGGCTCCACCCACTCCGCACTCCGCCGCCAGCACACAAGTCTCCGCCCACCTGGAACTCTGCACACATGGTCCCGCTAGGCTCCGCCCATCTGTCACTCGGCTCACATGGTCCCACTAGGCTCCGCCCACCTGGCACTCTGCACACATGGTCCCGCTAGGCTCTGCCCACATGGCACTCTGCACACATGGTCCCGCTAGGCTCCGCCCACCTGGCACTCGGCACACATGGTCCCACTAGGCTCCGCCCACCTGGCACTCTGCACACATGGTCCCGCTAGGCTCCGCCCACCTGGTACTCTGCACACATGGTCCCGCTAGGCTCCGCTCACCTGGCACTCTGCACACATGGTCCCGCTAGGCTCCGCCCACCTGACTTTCTGCACACATGGTCCTGCTGGGCTCCGCCCACCTGGCACTCTGCACACATGGTCCGCTAGGCTCCGCCCACCTAGCACTCTGCACACCTGGCACTCTGCACACATTACCCCACTAGGCTCCGCCCACCTGGCACTCTGCACACATTACCCCGCTAGTCTCCGCCCACCTGGCACTCTGCACACATTACCCCGCTAGGCTCCGCCCACCTGGCACTCTGCACACATGGTCCCGCTCGGCTTACCTGCGGTGATGAAGTCCCGACCTCAGCGCTGTCACTGTCCTCCATGGCCGCCGCTTGTCACATCACCTTCTCTCGCTTCCGACCCGAGACTGACTAGCGGTGACGTCACGGGCCTCTCGCGATACTTGGCTGTGAAGGTCATTGAACTCAGTGACAGGTGCTGTAAGCAGTGCAGGAGATCAGCGCAGGTAATGTACCTCGCTGACAGCAGCACTTGTCATCCCCTGCAGTGACCTGGGCTGACCTATTGATGTTAGCTCAAGTCACTGCATTGCTCTCCCAGCCAATGGGGAACATCCTGCTCTTCATTGAGTGGGACAGTGTGGATCGTCATGGCAACCCCTTGGATTACACCAGACCTGGATTTGTTTTTCTTTCTAATAAATTGGTTAAAGAGGGAATGTATTGGGGAGTGTTTTTTCAAATAAAAATGTGTTTGTCGTCCATTTTTTTTTATTACTGACTGAGTTGGTGATGTCGGGTATCTGATAGACGCCTGACCTCACCAATCCCAGGGCTTGATGCCAGGTGACATTACACATCTGGTATTAACCCCATATATTACCCCGTTTGCCACCGCACCAGGAAACGGGATGAGCTGGGGCGAAGCACCAAGATTGGCGCATCTAATGGATGCGCCACTTCTGGGGCGGCTGCGGCCTGCTATTTTTAGGCTGGGGAGAGTCCAATAACCATGGACCTCCCTAGTCTGAGAATATCAGACCCTAGCTGTCTGCTTTACCTTGGCTGGTGATCCAATTTTGGGGGACCCCTACGTGTTTTTTTTTTTTAATTATTTATTTAATTTAAAATAACAGTGTGGGGTGCCCTGAGTTTTGGATTACCAGCCAAGGTGAAGCTGCCAGCTGTGGTCTGCAGGCTGCAGCTGTCTGCTTTACCCTAGCTGATTACAAAAATAGGGGGAACCCTACGTCTTTTTTTTTCAGTTTTTTGGCTAAATACAAAGCAAAGAACCCCTTAGTGCCAAATGAAAGGCACCAAAGGGTGCAAAATTACAAAATGCAGGAGAGTGAGACATAATGTGTCTTTCTGCCATTATAATGACAGAAAAGACTGATATGCAGTGTATAAGCACAAGAAAATCCCCAGAGCGCTCTACGCTGTGAAAAGCAGTAGAAAATGGCACTGGAGTGAACATGTGACCGTCTCATGTAGGTTGAAGCTATGGATCCTGGGTAAATGTATGTATTTTCCCTCCTTCAGTTTTTTTGCAGTACACAAAAAAAAACGGAAGGCACATGGATGACAAACAGATGACATACGGACCGTCTACGGAACGGAAACGGATGCCACACGGATGCACCCGTGAAAAAAAACGGACTGTTTTTTGCAGACCACAAAAATGGATTGGTCGTGTTAATGTAGCCTTATTCTGATCTGCCGTTTATAAACAGCAGGCAGAAATAAGTGAATAACGCCCCCCAGCGTCAGAAAATCTCCGGGGTTTCAGGGGTAGCTGAGACCCTGGAGATCATGATTCAGGATGGTTTTTCCGGTACCCGCTCACGTGATCACAGGTATACCCCATATACCGATGATCACGTTACAGTAAATGACAGTGTCGGTAAAAAATTATTTATATCTCATCTGGCATGAACAAACATGATAAATCTCCTCCCCGGTCCCCTCCGGTCCCCCGGTGTCGCCAAAGTGCCCCCCTGATGCTTTCCCAGAAATTTAAGATGGCCGCGCGCACAGCAGCGCGCCGGCCGCATTCACCCTACTCCTCTGATTTCTGTCGCATGTGCCATGACACATGCAACAGAAAACTCCTCCCCAGGCCCTGCCAGGTCACCCCCTATAATCCCACCGGTGTTCCCCGGTGTCACACAGTACCTGTGCAGCGTTGATCCCCCCACGGCTCTCTCCTTCACAATAGACGCTGCCGCATGCACAGAGTGGCTGTCAGCTCAGCTTCCTGTTTTCAGACACAGTGAGTGGTGGTTATGCATCTGTAAGCTAAATGGGCGGCATGGTGGCTCAGTGTTTAGCACTGCAGTCTTACAGTGCTGAGGTCCTGGGTTCAATTCCCACCAAGGACACCATCTGCAAGGAGTTTGTATGTTCTCCCAGTGTTTGCGTGGGTTTCCTCCCACACTCCAAAGACATACAGCGCTATTGAATTAATAATGCTATATAAATGAATAAATTATTATTAGTACTGCAATGCCCTGCTCATGAGGTATTAACATAATTGATCAGGAGAGCTATATACTACATTTCCAAATGGAGGGATTTGCTTTTGTAGTTTCCCTGCTGAACGACTACCAAACATGAGAGTCCGTTATACGCCACAAGAAAACACATCTAAATAGCGAGCTCTGTTGTTAAGGATTCATTCAGCTGGATAACTGGACTTAAAGGGGTATTCCATCTCCAAGATCCTATCCCCAATATATAGTAGGTGGAATAGCAATAATATCAGCATATACCAATATTTGGAAATGTAGAATAGTTCTCCTGATTAGGCATGCCCTTACCTCATGAGCAGGGCATTGCAGCTTTGGTAGCAACCATTACGACATGGACTCTGCTGCTGTGGACCCGGGGAGAGTAAGTGCAGATTCATTGCACCCACACTCTTCACATGAAGGGTCTGCACTCCTAGAAAATGGGGGATACGTTCCCTAAGTGTCTCCCCCCATATTCTAGACGGTCCAGAGTCGTCGTGGGACCCCTTTATTTTTTTTCTTACAATAAATTGGTGAAAGAGGGAATGTTTTGGGGACTGTTTTTTCAAATAAATTTCTTTTGTCGATTTTTTTTGTTAGTACTGACAGTATATGATGTTGGGTATCTAATAGACGCCATGACATCACAAACTGCTGGGCTTAATCTCAGGTGACTTTACAGCTAGTATCAACCCGATTTATTACCCCGTTTGCCACTGCAACAGGGCACGGGATGAGCTGGGGTGAAGCGCCTGGATTGGCGCATCTAGTGGATGCGCCACGTCTGGGGTGCCTGCGGCCTGCTATTTTTAGGCTGTGAAGGCCCAATAACTATGGACCTTCCCACCCTGAGAATACCAGACCACAGCTGTCCGCTTTACCTTGGCTGGTGATCCAATTTGGGGGGGGGACCCTACTTTTTTGTGTAATTATTAATATTTATAAAATAATTATAAAAAAAGAGCCTGGGGGGACCTCCACATTGGATCCCCAACCACGGTAAAGCTGCCAGCTGTGGTTTTCAGGCTACAGCCGTCTGCTTTACCCTAGCTGGCTATCAAAAATGGGGGGACCCAACGTCATTTTTTTTTAACTATTTTTTAAATAGAAAAAGTTAATGGGCTTCCCTGTATTTTGATTGCCAACCAAGGTAACGGCAGGCAGATGTGGGTGGCAACCCATAGCTGTCTGCTTTATCTGCGCTGAGAATCAAAAATACCGCGGAGCGCTACGTCATTTTTTTTAAAGATTTATTTTTACAGCACTGTGATGTCCAGCAATCAAAATACAGGGAAGCCCATTTTGTTTTTAGTTATTTAAATAAATAATTAAAAAAAATATATATGGGCTCCCGCTGCATTTTTTGAATTGCTAGCTAAGGGTAATCCAAGCAGCTACTGGCTGCAAACCCCCATTGCTTGGTGTTACCTTCACTGGCAATGGAAAATCCAGGGAAGCATTTTTTATTTTTTTTGCCAAAAAACTTGAGCTTCGCCATATTTTTGTATGCTAGCCAGGTATAGCAGGCAGGTGCTGGAAGAGTTGGATACAGCGCCAGAAGATGGCGCTTCTATGAAAGTGCGATTTTCTGAGGCGGCTGCAGATTGCAATTCGCAGCAGTGGGGCTCAGAAAGCTCAGGCCAACCTGTGCTGCGGATTCCAATCCCCAGCTGCCTAGTTGTACCTGGCTGGACACAAAAATGGGGCGAAGCCTACGTCATTTGTTTTCTAATTATTTCATGAAATTCATGAAATAATAAAAAAAAGGGCTTCCCTTTATTTTTGGTTCCCAGCCGGGTACAAATAGGCAACTGGGGGTTGGGGTCAGCCGTACCTGCCTGCTGTACCTGGCTAGCATACAAAAATATGGCGAAGCCCACATAATTTTTTCAGGGGGCAAAAAACTCCTGCATACAGTCCTGGATGGAGTATGCTGAGCCTTGTAGTTCTGCAACTGCTGTCTGTCTGTATGGAGAAGAGCAGACAGCAGCTGCAGAACTACAAGGCTCAGCATACTCCATCCAGGACTGTATGCAGAAGTTCTTTGCCCACCAAAAAAATGACGTGGGCTTCACCATATTTTTGTATGCTAGCCAGGTACAGCAGGCAGCCATGGGCTGCCTCCAACCCCCAGTTGTCTATTTGTACCTGGCTGGGAACCAAAAATATAGGGAAGCCCGTTTTTTTTAATTATTTCACTTATTTCATGAAATAATTAAAAAACAAATGAGGTGGGCTTCGCCCCATTTTTGTGTCCAGTCAGGTACAACTAGGCAGCTGGGGATTGGAATCCACAGCACAGGTTAGCCCGAGGTTTCTGGGCACCTCTGCTGCGAATTGCAGTCCACAGCCGCCACAGAAAATGGCGCTTTCATAGAAGCGCCATCATCTGTCGCTGTATCCAACTCTTCCAGCAGCCCTGAAGCCGGGTGGCTTGCTGGGTAATAATGAGTTAATACTAGCTTTGTTTTACTAGCTAGTATTAAGTCAGAGATTCTTAATGTCAGGCACGTTTGACCCGGCCATTAAGAATCTCCAATAAAGGGTTAAAAAAAAGACACCACACAGAGAAAAAATACTTTAATAGAAATAAATACACAGACACATTAGAGACTCCATGTTTATTACTCACTGTCAGCCCTCCACGATCAATGGTCTTCTGTGTTTCTCGTTCAACAAATGCAGCTCTGCTCCATCACTGCTGCATGGGGGAAGACGCTGCTTCCCGTGCAGCCTTCACTCCATGAGAGATCAGTGCTGCTGGCTGTTGGCGGTAACAGCGGTAACACTGACAGACGCGTTACCATAGCAACGGTGCTCCGATCATGTGATTCCCGGAGCCGCGGTTAGCGGTGACGTCACCGCTAACTGCGTTGCTATGGCAACGGTGATCTCCGTTAATGACCGGCTCTGTCAGCCGGTCCCTAACGGAACGGGGAGTTGACCGTGTGCTAGAGCATGTCGCCGGTACACGGCGATACACAAATGTGCACCGTGTACCTGAGAGTGCAATGACAGGACCTAGGACAGGACATGACGTCAAAGCCATGTGACCAGTCTGTAGCCAATGAGATAATAGCCACGTGACAGGTCACATGGCTATTTTGACGACGTCATGGAAGATCCTGTCAATGTTGGTTATCGGGAGGACGCAGCGATCATCGGAAAGAATAGTGACAGGAGACAGAGTGCAGGATGCATCGCGGGCACCGGTAAGTGTTATGGCAATGTTTATTAACTATATGTGTACATTTATAATGCGTTTTTATGTGTTTGTGATTGCCTCCCATTCTTTCCTATTGGTTCGAGTTCGGTTCGTCGAACTGAACTCGAACGGGACTTCGGTTCGGCGAACCGAGCTCGAGCCGAACCGCGGCTGGTTCGCTCATCTCTAGTTACAACATGGTCTCTGCTGCTGTGGACTCGGGGAGAGTGGGTGCAGATTCATTGCATCCACACTCCTCACATGGAGGGTCTGCACTCCTAGAAAATGGGGGATACGTTCAATGAGCATGTCGCCCCATATACTAGACGGTCAAGAGTCCTCATGGGACCTCCTTATTTTTTTTTCCTTACAATAAATTGGTGAAAGAGGGAATGTTTTGGGGAGTGTTTTTTCAAATATATTTTTTTTTTGTCTATTTTTTTGTTAGTACTGACAGTTTGTGATGTCAGGTATCTGATAGATGCCATGACATCACAAACTGCTGAGCTTGATGTCAGGTGACCTTAAAGCTAGTACCAACCCCATTTATTACCCTGTTTGCCACCACACCAGGGCATGGGATGAGCTGGGGTGAAGGGCCAGGATTGGTGCATATAGTGGATGCACCAATTCTGGGGCGCCTGCGGCCTGCTATTTTTAGACTGTGAAGGGCCAATAACTATGGACCTTCCCACCCTGAGAATTCCAGACCACAGCTGTCCACTTTACCTTGGCTGGTGATCCAATTTGGGGGGACCCTACTTTTTTTTGTAATTATTACTATTTCTGAAATAATTATAAAAAAGAGCCTGGGGTGACCTCCACATTGGATCACCAACAACGGTAAAGCTGCCAGCTGTGGTTTTCAGGCTATAGCCGTCTGCAAAAAAATGAATGGGCTTTCCTGTATTTTGATTGCCATCCAAGGTAACACCAGGCAGCTGGGGGTGGCAACCCGTAGCTGTCTCCTTTATCTGCGCTGAGAATCAAAAATACAGCGGAGCGCTACGTCATTTTTTAATGATTTATTTTTTCAGTACTGTGATGTCAGGCAATCAAAATACAGGGAAGCCCATTTTTTTTTTCTTTTTAGCTATATAAATAAATAATTAAAAAAAATATGTGGGCTCCTGGTGCATTTTTTTGTATTGCTAGCTAAGGGTAATCCAAGCAGCTGCTGGCTGCTAACCCCCACTGCTTGGTGTTACCTTCACTGGCATTGGAAAATCCAAAGCAGTATTTTTATTATTTTTGCAAAAAACTAAAAAAAAAAATGACATGTGCTTCACCATATTTTTGTATGCTAGCCAGGTACAGCAAGCAGGTATGGCTGGCCCAAACCCCCAGCTGCCTATTTGTACCCGGCTGGGAACTTAAAATATAGGGAAGCCTTTTTTTAATTATTTTATGAATTTCATGAAATAATTAAAAAAAATACATGTGCTTCACCCCATTTTTGTGTCCAGCCAGGTATAACTAGGCAGCTGGGGAGTGGAATCCACAGCACAGGTTGGCCCGAGCTTTCTGGGCCCCTCTTCTGCGAATTGCAGTCCACAGCCGCCCCAGAAAATGGTGATTTCATAGAAGCACCATCATCTGGCGCTGTATCCAACTCTTCCAGCAGCCCTGAAGCCGGGTGGCTTGCTGGGTAATAATGAGTTGATACTAGCTTTGTTTTACTAGCTAGTATTAAGCCAGAGATTCTTAATGTCAGGCAAGTTTGACCCGGCCATTAAGAATCTCCAATAAAGGGTTAAAAAAGACACCACACAGTGAAAAAATTACTTTAATAGAAATAAATACACAGACACACTTAGAGACTACATTTTTATTACTCCCTCTCATCCCTCCATGATCCTGGTCTTCTGTCTTCTTTCTCCTTCAACCCATGCAGCTCTGCTACATCAGACAGCACTGCATGAGAGGAAGACACTGCTGCTCCCCGTGCAGTCTAATCACTCAGTGAGTTAGCAGAGGCTGCGGGCTATAAGCGGTGACGTCAGCGCTGACAGGCGGGTTACTATAGCAACGTTGCTTTGATCATGTGATTCCCGGAGCCGCAATTCACCAGATGTGGCAGCCAGTCCTTGCATGTGGGCAGACTCTGTAAAGAGCGCCCACATGCAGGAACGGGGAAGCTGACCAAGTGCCAGAGCATATCGCCGGTACACGGAGCACCGCGTACCAGAGAGATGCACTGACAGGACCTAGCATGACGTCTAGCCATGTGAACCAGTCTGTTGCCAATGAGATAATAGACACGTGACTGGTTACATGGCTATGACGACGTCACGGAAGGTCCTATCATCAGTGCTGGTTATTGGGAGGATGCAGCGATTATCGGAAGGAAAAGCGGCGGGAGACAGAGTGCAGGACGCGTCGCGAGGACCTGTAAGTGTAATGGCAATGTTTATTAAATGTATGTGTACATTTATAATGTGTTTTTATGTGTTTTTGTTTGCCTCCCATTGTTTTAAATGGGGTTCGAATTGGTTCGTCAAACGTTCGCCGAACATTCACCGAACTGAGCTTCCGTTTGACGAACCGAACTCGAACTCTAGGGGGGTGGCTCATCTCTACTGATGACTCCTGTGTCTTTCATTAAGATCCTTCCAAAGGGAGCTAGTAAATAAAATAAAAAGTGAAAACATACGGTAGTTTAACAAAATAAAAAAACACAAACGTTCAAATCACCCTCCTTTTGCACCATTGTAAATAAAACAGTAAAAAAAATCCACATATTCAGTATTGCTGTGTTCAGAATAGTCTGTTCTATCAACATATAAAATAAATTAATCTGATCAGTGAACAGTGTAATGATTTTTTTTTTTTAAAAGAAAAGAATTACGTTTTTTGGCCACTCAAATAATACAATAAAATGCAAAAAATATTCAATCAAATCAATGCAGCTACTTAAAAATAGTATCAGCAAAAACATTAGCTCACAATGCAAAAAAAGTCAACACAACCCCACATCCTGAAAAATTAAAATTTTTTCTGATCTTGGAAATTGGCAACAAAGAAACATTTTTTTTATCATATAGTGAATATGGTAAACAACAGCATTTAAAAAACTTATTGCCCACCACTATAACGCCCCACGGGGCAGGTGTATTAACGTAATCGTTGCCGGGCCGGGGGTGCAGATTCTCTTTGTTGTCACGGGGTAGCATGGCCCGGTTCTGTAGCCCTGAGGCATACAGGATGGAGGATTGGAGAGTGGTAGGGAGGATAGAGGTAGTAGTCGGAGGTTAGGAAAGTCTATTAGGATCATGATGCCACCTGTGGTACTCGGCCAGGGATGGGGCCGCCGCTGTAGGGTGTCTCACTGTGGCAGATGTTGGGTGCTGCTGGGATGGTGTCACTCCCCACAGGTGGAGCGGGATTACCCCGGGAGGATGACGGGGGTGATGGTAGTCCTCATTGGCACCGCAGCACTGGGCAATGGCGCCGGTAAAGGAGAGACAGAGACAGGGGATACGGTTCCAGGTGTTTTTACTCACAAGTCTTTCAGGCGCTGCCCCAGAGTGCCGTTCTCTGCCATGATGGACTCCAGCCAATCCCGGATTAGTCAGCGGTCACCGCCGGTGCCCGTGAAAGTCTTTTAGTGAAGTGTCTCTCAGTTGCTATCCGGAACCCGGGCCAAGCATCCTGCTCCAAGCCCACGGGCCCATGAAGAGAGAGAAACACTAACTCCAGTTGTAAGTGCTAGATGTTATCCCAACTTTGCCCAGGAAGGTTCTGTCTCAAGTGTGATGGTTGCTCCTACTTCTACCCCATGTCGTGCCCACCCCCAGTGGTTGTCCTAGCAACCGGGGTAGTCCCATGCTTCGTGATGGCTGGCTACCCTATCTGCCCTAGTCCAACTTCCATGTGAGTAAGCACCTGCTGTCTTTTGTGTGTGTTTTTTTAAGACACCGGCAGGTTAACTCCTCTTGACCCGGGATAGATATTACCTTAGAAATGTGGTGTAATACCTTGTGGTGCCTGAAGCCGAAGGACGCCACACTACAATATGACTAAAACTGATCTGAGATATAAGTGAATAGCATCCCTCGATGCAAGAAAAAGCAGCAGCTGTACATCATAAATGACATCCTGCTGCATCAGTCACGATTAGTGTTAACACCAACCATGGCTGTTTAACCACTTAGATACTGCTGTAAATAATGGCAAAGGCATCTAGATGGCTAACAGAATGTGAGGTTCCATCGTCAACCCATCGGCATCTTGAGATCATGACTGTGTGGTCTTGATGGTTGCCATGAAAATTCATGGCTAAATTATATCCTTAGAGCCTGCAACTGTAGTGACCTGTCCAAAAGTTATCATTAGAGATGAGCAATGCTGATTGGCAAAAGATCGGAAAATGTTAAAATTGTACAATCTTTGGCTGTATCAGATCGCAATCGGACATCCGATAATTTACCGGAAAACCCGGCGATCTTGCAAAGGATTGGTAAATGTTTGGATTGAAAAAACGATCCTCTCCCTGCCCGTCACAGCCATGTCAAGTATTGGCATGGCCGTGATTGACCACTGTGCAAAAAAAGAAGAAAAAGGGTTAAAGAAGTTCTTACTTACTGAGTCTCCCAGTGGCTGCAGCGCTAATTCCGATAATTATCTCTGATCCATATTCAATGCTTTCCTTACCCACCAACCTCTCTGATTGATTGTCATTGGACCCAGCCCCCACCCTTTTGGACAGCGTCTGTGATTGGTTGGAATCACAAACCCTGTCTGTATCCTGGTGATAAACAAATACATAAATATATAAGCAAATAAATAAATACAAATGTTGTAGGGTCACCCCTGTACTGATACCAGCACAGATAAAGGCACAGCAGCAGGCTGCGGCCCGCAGCTGTGCGCTAATCTTGGCTGTGTATCAAAATAACAGGAACCACAAATGTTTTTTGTTTTTTTTTAAATTATTTAAATAAATTATTAAAAAAAAGCTTGCGGGCCCCACAATTTTGATACCCAGTTGTTGTGAATGTCATCCAAGTGGGTACTGGTGTGGAGCTTCCTTTTGTGGCCAGGAATGGTAATGAAGCTGAGTTGTGATTGTGATTTTGTGAATCAGACAGATGATAGAATTAATTGGGAATCCAGGAAATCCTATTGCAGATCAGCTTAGTTTATTTAGGAGAGCATTGTTTGCCTGGCGTTCGCCGGTTATAAATGTTCCTGACTGCTTCTGAAGATGGCTGGGAGTTTTCCCTTCTGATTTTCCCATTTGTTTGGTGCCTGAATCTACTCCAGATAAGTTTACTTTTTCTGTGCTTAATTGCTGGATTTGCACTTAAGAGTGTTTTTGCATATTCTATTTGGTTCTGTGTTTGGTTTCTTGTATGTGAGAATCTGTCTTTCTGCTTTTAAGAGCAGGGCAGTCCCTTCAGCAAGAAAGGGAGCTTGCTCCCTGATCAGTTTTGGATTATTTGCACTTTAGAATATTACTTGTTCTGTGATTTTGTTTCTTGCCATTATATCTGCAGTTCTGCTTAAAGTGTCAAGCACAAGAGTACCTGATATAGTGGGGTAGAGTCCGTGTGGTCTCAGTATTTTTTCTTATCAGTAGATTGGTATTTTTTCAGGTTTTTTTGCTCGCCGCAATCAGTTATCTGACCTGTCTTGTTCTATGTAGTAAGTGGGGCCTCACCTTTGCTGATCTATATTTTCTGTGTATTGTTTTTTCTTACATCACCGTTGTTGCATGTTGGGGGCTTGCTATTTCTTTGGGGATTGCTCCAAGGCAAGTTAGGATTCCTCATTTCCATCTTCACCCGCGCCTACTTGTCACTTAGATCGCGATTTAAATGGTGGTGGAGATTGCGCCATTTCTCGCCACCATCGGAGTCCCCGTGATGGGATCAGAGGGTGCTGATGGTTGCCATGGTAGCAATGGTTCATGTAATGACCCCGTAATGACCCATGTTGCTATCATGACGCATTTCCTGTAAAAGTCGACAGAGCGGCGGCTCTCACAGGAGTGCTGCATTTCTGCAGATCAAAGGTGTGCAGCTCTGATCAGCAGAAATGAACAAGCAATCAGACTATGGATTCATAAAGTCCCCTAGGGGGGACTAGTTAAATAAATAAAAAATGAAAAAAAATATGAAAAAAATAAAAAAATACTAAAAGTTCAAATTATTTGCCCCAATGAAATTAAAACAGTTAAAAATTAAAAAATACACATATTTGGTTATCACCTCTTTCAGAAATGCCTGATCTATCAAAAGATAAGATCAATTAATCTGATTGGTGTGGTGAGAAAAAAAAAATTCAAATGCACAAATTACGCGTTTTGGTCCCCATCATTTTAATTTAAATGCAATAACAGGCGATCAAAATTTAACATCCGCACAAAAATAGAACAATTTTAAATGTTAGCTCAGGATGCAAAAAATAAGCTGTCACTGAGCCTAATATTCTGATGAATAAAATGAAAACGCTATAGTTCTCAGAAAATGGCGCCAAAAGAGCTACTTTTTTTAGACAAATTTTTGAACACTTTTTTTGCAATTACACTGCAGTTGGAATTATTTCCCATTTTTCAGTACACTAGCTGGTAAAAATAATGATTTCATTCAAAAGTACTACTCGTCCCACAAAAAATAAACCCTAAAGGTCCCGTTACATGATACGATATTTTTAACATATTTAACATTTAACATCATATTTTATTTTTCTCTTAGTTAGCCATTAAAAGGTATCAGAACTACAAAATTTTATTTTTGTTTCTCTCACTGAGAGCAATCAATCATGATACGATATATCTCACGATATGTCGTCGGGGTCACGTCGTTAGTGACGCACATCCAGCATCGTTTGACATTTCGTAGCATGTGACAGCTACGAGCGAGTGTAAACGAGCAAAAATACTCACCATATCGGTGCTCGTTGACACGTCGCTCATTTTCAAAAATTCGTTCGTCCTTTTGCGCGTCGGTTGTTCATTGCTCCCGAGGCAACACACATCACTCCGTGTGACACTCCAGGAATGATGAACTGCAGCTTACCTGCGGTCGCCGGCAATGCGGAAGGAAGGAGGTGGGCGGGATGTTATGCCCCGCTCATCTCCGCCCCTCCGCTTCTATTGGGCGGCCGCTGTTTGACATTGCTTTGACGCCGAACGTCCCTCCCCTTCAGGAAGAGGATTGTTCGCTGCCCACAGCGAGGTTGTTTGGGAGGTAAGTACGTGTGACGGGGGTGACCGACGTTTTGCGACATGTTGCCCGTAACGCACAAACGATGGGGCGGGTGCGATCACACATGCAAAAACACGATAAATCTACACGTGTAAGGGGCCCTTAACATAGCAAGATTGATAGAAAAATAAAAAAGTTACAGCTCTCAGAAGAAGGGAAGCAAAAAACGAATAGGAAAAATGGAAAATTGCCTGTGGGTGAATGGGTTAAATAAAAGATTTTTCTGTGTGTTTATATTTAATTTTTTTTTATAGGATTAGTGATGTGGGGTCTCTTAGACCCCTACCCTTCATTAATGTCAGGCTTAGTGGCAGCTGTGAGCTTCCCTTAACTCTTTATTTCCCCAATTGCCCTGACACCAGGGAAATCCGGAGGAGCAGGGTAAAGTCCTGGAATTTTCATATAAATGAATTCAGCAATTTTGGATGGCTATAGGCTGCTACGTTTAGGCTGGGGGATTCTCACAATAAGCACGGGTTCCCTCTGCCTGAGAATACAAGCCCCCAGCACCTGGTCTTTATCATGGCTGGAAATCAAGATTGGGGGGAACTGCACACAGGTTTTTCTTAAATATTGATTTAAATAATTAAAAAAAAAAAAAAAAGCCAAATGCGGTTCCTCTTATTTTTATACACAACCATGATAACTACATGACTGGGGGCTGCAGCCCAAAGCCATGTCTTTACCTGTGCTGGTATCAATACAGATGGGGACCCTACAAAATTTTTATTCATTTATTTTACACTTTTACAAGGTCACAGACAGAATTTGTGATTCCAACCAATCACAGACACTGTGTCAGTGGGTGGGGTCGTGGTCGAACAGTAGCCAATGATAGACACCAGTAAAAGGGGAAAGCAGTGAATATAGATAAGAGATAACTATCGGACATGGAAGTAGCACTACAACCATGGCGAGGCTCAGTAAGTAGGTACTGCTTTAATCCTTTATATTTTCTTTCTTTTACAGCTCCCCTATACTATTTTACAAAATATCACTTTTGCCTCTCATTGAATTGAATGGGTTCATCTAGGATTGACAATTGGATCAATGGTGTATTCGCAATCACACAAGGGATCAGCAATCCTTAACCGATCCGATCCTTGGAAGAATCACACATCTCTAGTTCTCAATATTTACAGTTGAAACCAAAACTTTACATACATTATCTAAAAAGACATATATGCATGGGGTTTTTTTACTGCCTGACATGAAATCAGAATAAACCTTTTTGGTGTTAGTCAATTAGGATTACCAAAGTTATATATACTTGACAAATTCCAAAATAATGAGACAGATAATGTTTTAAGGCATCTTTATTACTTTCTGAAAAGTGAAAGGTTTACACACACTGAGGACTATGCCTTTAAACAATATGAGACAGCTCATTGGTGATATAATGAAATACAGCGTCTCAGGGGTAATCTTCAGAAGAATCTTTATTCCATTCAGACTGCAACATTTCACACTACAATTGGGCTTTATCATGCATGTCTGAAAAACTCCCACAAACAAGTTTAAATACACCAAACTCATAACAGGTCACCAAACAGTAGATTCCCCACCTCTGCTATTCTTATCCAATTACAGTAGTATTTCACAGAAAAAATACATAAACAATCCTTATTACAAGATCATGTCAGAGATTGCAAAGGTTAAACCACAATACATGAAAAGTCACCACATATAAAGTCCCATGTGCAGTTGGACACAAGATGCCATGTATAAAAAATGTTCCATTAGAAAAGTCTTGGCCAGCAGAGTCCATACATCCATAGCAACCGCCATCCAATAGTGTGTCCACAAAAAAACATGTCATTCAACAGTTTAGTTAGAAAAGAGCAGTACTGTGCATACGCGGGCATCTTGGTTCCATTGGATGGCCAGAAGTAAATATCAAGTCTTTGCAGACAAACGTAAGCCAGCAGACCATCAGAAAAACAGCGCTACTGTGCATGCTCCAGCGTCCCAACCTCATTGGCCAAAGAGAGAAATCCACGGTCCTTGCAGATCAAAAACGTGAAAGTCAGGGGGGCATTTATCCTAACCTAGCACTTTCTCTCTCTGCTTCTCTGGTACGCCATCTTGTGCAATTTCTCTGTTATTACACCCCATTTTTTAATTTTTGTCACAATAAAGATTATTTATTTTATTCTTTGTTTCTGATTCGCTTCTGTGAATTGATTATCAGATTTAATTCTGAATCAGTATATCCATAGCTTTTTCCGAGTAGTGGGTGGTGCTTGTTACCAAGAGGATCCCTTGCTTTTTGACTTGCGTCCATTTTCCTTATGAAGGAGTCCAGCTGAGGTGCTGCAAGCAACCTGTTTTTTGCTAGCCCATATGATGATGTCATGTTTTTGGAAGCTTCTTATAGGTTTATTGGCAAAATGAAAAAGAAAATGAACAGTCAGGTAGGCAGATTATATTTCAGATTTATTTATTAGCATTAGGTCATCAAAGTTGGTACTGTTGAAAGCCGGATTGATTTTGATAAATCTAAATGATTCCATGCGTGTGGTGGATAACCTGGTATGCTTCGGTGTGAAAGCTACTGGCTGCACTGAATTCTCTTTCTGGAATTATACTGGAGGATGGACATTTTCAGGTATCCCGCTGCAACGGTTGGTTGTTATGACCAGCTTTGTCGTTATCATTAGTGTGTTGATGAACATATGAATGCTTCAGTTTTAATCATCCATGTAAAAAGACTAACTGATAATCTCTCCCAGTAGATCAAGTGATAAAAGTTATTCTAGAGTAGTATGGTATCTTCCGTAACTGCTCAGATTCAGTATATATATATATATATATATATATATATATATATACAGCTCTACAAAAATTTAGACCACTGCAAAATTGTCAGCTTTTCTGATACATACCAAGTTATTCTTAATCCAAGGTTCCACTGTATTTTCCCTTTATAGGTAAATTTTTGAGTAAAATGTAAATTGGTCTTTTATTCTAAAACCTACTGACAACTTGTCTCCAAATTTCCAAGCAATACATTTTGTATTTATTTTCTGAAAATGAGAAATGGTCAAAATAACCAAAAATGCATTGCTTTCTGACCTCAAATAATGCAAAGAAAACAAGTTCATAATCATTTAGAAATGACAATACTAAAGTTTACTTCAGGAAATGCCAAGAAATCAATATTTTGTGGAATAGCCATGATTTTTCAATGGGGTTTAGGTCTGGAGATTGGGCTGGCCATGACAGGGTTTTGATGTGGTGGTCCTTCATTCACACATTGATTGACCTATCAGTTTGGCATGGTGCATTGTCCTGCTGGAAAAAAGAGTCCTCGGAGTTGTGGAATATTTCCTGAGCTGAAGGAAGCAAATGTTTTTAAACGATAACCTTGTATACGTTCTTTGTAAAGCTTAATCTGCCCAATTCCAGCCTCACTAAAGCATCCCAAGATCATCACCGATCCTTCACCAAATTTCACTGTGGGTGCAAGACACTGTGGCTTGTACGCCTCTCCAGGTCTACGTCTAACCATTAGACAACCAGGTGTTGGGCAAAGCTTAAAATTAGACTCATCAGAGAAGATTACCTTACGCTAGAAATTAGGCAGGAATTGGGTCGATTAAACTTTGCGAAGGACAAATGAATCAAGTTGCATACAAGGTTATCCTGGAAAAACAGTTGCTTCTTCCGGCTCAGGCAATGTTCCGCAACTCCGAGGACTGATTTTTCCAGTAGGACAATCCGCCATGCCACACAGGTAGGTCAAACAAATGTATAAATGAAGAACCGCCACATCAAAACCCTGTCATGGCCAGCCCAATCTCCAGATCTGAACCCCATCGAAAACCTCTGGAATGTAATCAAGAGTAAGATGCATAGTCAGAAGCCATCAAACAAAGAAGAACTGCTTACATTTTTGCACCACGAGTGGCATAAGGTCACCCAAAAGCATTGTGAAAGAGTATTTGTAAAAATATTTTATTTTCTGCTAATAAATGCGGGGACTTGTCCCAAGGGTGTTCGCCCATCACTATTAATAAACATTGATCTAAATAAGTGTCTAAAATCAAATACTGTATTTTTTTGGACTATAAGACAATCTTTTTTTCCCCAAAATTTTGGGGGAGAGTGGGGGGTGTGTCTTATAGTCTGAATGTAGGGCATGGCTGCGGGGAATGAGGGTGCTGCGATGGAGCGGGTCATCAGTGGCACAAGCAGGCTGTAGCAGTGCCTGCCGTGATCACGTGGGCCCGTTCACTTCATATGCACGCCCATCCTCCCATCCATGTGCGCATAATTAACAGCCAGCCCGTGTGATCACCCCTGGCAACTACAGGACTGATCATGTGCAGCTGTATTCACTACTCCCCAAGCATCATCATCAGTGTTGGTGCAGTGAATAGGTATACTCACCCGTCACCGTTCAATGCAGCATCGCGATGTCCTCCTGTCTGCCTGCCTGCTGATGTGTGTGGATAGCAGAGCGCACAGTGATGACACCAGTCTCCACACACATCAGCGGGCCGGCAGAGAGGAGGACATCGCGATGCTGCAGGGAACGGTGACGGCTCCACACAGGTCAGTGGCGCTGCTGCTGACACAGACAAGAAGACGAGCAATACTGCTGGAGTGAGGAAAGGTGGGTATAAACGTTTAGCTTTTTTGTGTGCCAAAGGATGCAGGCCATATAGCAGGATGGGGTATATAGCAGGAAGAGGGCATACACCAGGATGGCAGTATATACCAGGATGGGGGTATATAGCAGGATGAGGGCATATACCAGGATGGTGCTGTGAAGCAGGATGGGGGTATATACCAGGATGGCGGTATATAGCAGGATGAGGGCATATACCAGGATGGCAGTAAATAGCAGGATGGGAGTATATACCAGGATGGCAGTATATAGCAGGGGGGATATATAGCAGGAGGAGGTCATATAACAGGATGGCAGTATATAGCAGGATGGGGGTACATAGCAGGATGAGCGCATATACAAGGATGGCGCTATGTAGCAGGATGGGGGCTATACCAGGATGGCAGTATATAGCAGGATGGGAGCTATACCAGGATGAGGAACATATATATACAAGGATTGGGATCATATACAAGATAGGAGGATCATTACCAGGATGGGGTACCTTAGTAGAGAATTTGGGGACATTACCCCCATAACAGTGTCAACAGCAGATCCTCGCCCCATAATAGTGTGTCATGATCACATTTTTTGCTTAGAATTTTATTGTCCTATTTTCCTCCTCTAAAACTGGGGTGCGTCTTATGATCCGGTGCGTCTTATAGTCCGAAAAATATGGTAACTGCTCAAATTATCCATTTCTGAAATCTGCACAACCAGAACAATTTTTTTTTTGGTTTTCAGAAAGAACATGGATTGATTCACACATAAATGATACAGTATGTTTATGAGCACTTTTAAATTAATTTAGCTCATAAGAAGTAAATATCACGTGATACAATATACCATGCACATTTCAACATGAACATATCAAAATAGTTGTACATTTTAAGATGAGGATCCTATTTAAAGTTAATTATTTAATTTATTGCTTTTGTCGTTTCCAGCACCAATTTCTTCATAGTAAAGCTAACAAATCCCTTACTGACCAGAAAACAACAATAATTGCTTAAAAATATCAGTCTACTAGACCAATAGCAATATAGAAGTAAAGCAAAAAAAAAAAGTTGCACAGAAAAATTGCTATAAACAAATGTTTTATCATGGAAATAAACAATCAATTACTATACAGTGTTTCCATTTTTTTTTTGCTAAATAAAAATCCCTCATGCAATACCATCATGCAGGAGCGCAAATAGAAATCATAGGGCCCCATAGCAGAAGCCCTAAATTGGCCTCTTCCACAAAAAAGAAAAAAATATATATTCGTCAGTGTCGCAAAAGATCATTTCTTACAACATTGCAGCTCTAACAAAATATTTTTTTCCCTTTGAAGCTGTTTTTTGTTCCTATACATTAAAGCAACCTTTTATTAATGCCCATTAATTATAATGCCAGCAAAAGTGCCACCGAAATACAATATGATTGCCCCCGCAGTGAAACCCTACACAATACCTTCCAGATTCACGGTTTGATGACACTACATGATCAAGCACCCCGCAAATTATGATACCCCAAATTGTGACCCCAATATAGTATGATGGCCATAACACAGCCATCCATATAGTATAATCATCCTCCATACAGTATAACAGCCCTTTAACTCCTTCACACATTATTATGGCTCTTACAAACTTCGACACAATTTGACTCCTTGACATTGTTTAATGGCACTCATACAGAATAATAGCCTCCCCTGGCCCTCCAAACAATATGATGGCCCCTAAAAAAGCTCCAAAGAAAACAGAATAATGGACCTCACATAGCCCTTCAAACAATATAATTCTATCCATATAGTATGTTGGCCCCACATAGCCCTGCAAATTGTGTAAGGGCTCCCATATAGCCCTGCAAACTGCATAATGACACTCATATAGCAGTGCAAACTGAATAATGGCCCAACATACTCCTGGAACTGAATAATTGGCCTTCACATAGCCCTGCAAATTGTATAATTGGCCCCACATAGTCCTTTGACTAGTATGATGGCCCACACATAGCCATGCAAACTGAACAATGGGCCTCACATAGCCCTGCAAACTATATAATCACCACCACATAGCCCTGCAAACTGTAAATTGGCTCCTAATGATTTAAAAAATAAATTACTTTTCCCCCACCTCTCTGGTCTTCATGTGGGGTCTGCAGCTCTGTACTGCTCAGCAGAGGGGGCGCAATGTAATGACATCATGACATCTGCTGCTCTGAAAGGTCATAACTCAGATGCTCAGGAAGAATGATGTAGCAGGAACTTGATGCCTACATTTCCCATCATTTCTTTTAGTGTGATGCCATGTAAGGTCGACCTAGCACTGGCACCAGTCCCCCAGACTCACATGCCCCAGAGCGGCCGCTTGAACTGCTGTTATTAGCCAATTGATAAAGCTAAACATGAAACACGTGTCGGGGTCTGCGGCCACTTGTACACTGCTAATGAACCCTATTTAATATGCCTGGTTGTCACATTAACTACTATAATGAAATTCTGAGGATGTATCTCATTTGACCTTTGTTATGGCTGTTTTGGCCTTTGCTTGCTTCCCACTACGCAATTTATTGCCTTTGGGCATTGTGCCTATCTTTAAGACCTAATTTGGTTTTTATGTTATGGCTTTCATTCAGTGCATTTTACTGTGGCAATTTTTTCTACTATCCACTTGTTTACATCTGAGTTATTGGCTCCTCTTACTTGGTATTATGTTCCCTATCTAGGGCTAGCATTTGGCGCTTTTAATTGCACTTGCACTTTACACTATAGTAATACTATATTGATATTTATGTAAAGATTTTCCGTTTAGGGGCCAATTTGTGGATTTGCATTATACTATGCATTACATTTGCACTATATATTTTTTTGCACCTAAGATAGACATTGTCCTGTCTATTTCAGGCAATTTGGTTAACATCAACCAGTATTTTGGGCAACCATTGTATGGTCTTCTGTGTTGTTCTCCCTTTATTTAAAGGTAATTTTAAGGATTTCTTTGTTCATTTATTTAACAATATAGGATTGTTTTATTTTGCCTAATATATTTTGTGCTGTGGTGTTGACTCCATTTTTTGTAGGTATTTTTATTAGCAATAGGACACTGCCATTAGGTACGCATGGCTCCAAAATTATTCTGCAGCAGGACACTAACCTCAACTATGTCAGTGGAAGTGACAATATGCCACCAAATAACTCTAATCTAAAAATCATCGAGATTGTCTGGCATTAATTGAAGAGATGGAAGGAATTACTTAAGCTTACATTCACAGAATATCGATTGTTCAGTTCTAGATAGCTGGAATTACCACCTTGCCTTATTTCTTCAAAAACTGTGTGCAAGGGTACCTAAAATGTATTCTGTGAAACGATTCTTAAAACTAAGGGTGGTTGCACCAGATATTTTAATTAGATTTTTCTTTTGCTCATTCACTTTGCAAATTAAGTGCAAAAAATGAATTATTAGCACTTCTATTTTTGAAAGCATTCTTACTTTGCAGTATTTTTTCTACACCTGCTTAATATTCTGTACTGTAAACGATTAAATCAATATGTAGAGTTGAAACCAGAAGTCTACACACACAGTATCTAAAAAGACACTTATACATGTTTTTCTCACTATCTGGCATGAAATTAGAATAAACCTTTCCCGTTTTAAGTCAATTAAGATTACCAAAAATATTTATATTTGCCAAATGCCAGAATAATGAGGGAGAGAAAATGTTTTAAGGCATTTTTATTACTTTCTGCAAAGTCAAAAGTTTACATGTATTTCATTAGTGTTTGGTACCATTGCCCTTAAACTGTAAAGGGGGCTTTACACGCTATGATATTGTTAATGTTTTATCATCGGGGTCACGTCGTTAGTGACGCACATCCAGTGTCATTAATGGTATCGCAGCGTGTAACACTTACCAGCGACCTTAAATGTCCTCCAAAGTGGTGAAAATCATTCACCATGGAGAGGTCATCCTAAAACCAAAAATTGTTAATGGTTGTTTATAGATGTTGTTCCTCGTTCCTGCGTCAGCACACATCACTGTGTGTGAAACCACAGGAGCAAGGAACCCCACCTTACCTGTGTCCCGCCCGCAATGAGGAAGGAAGGAGGTGGACGGGATGTTTGTCCTGCCCATTTTCGCCCCTCCGCTTTAATTGGCCGGCCGCTTAGTGACATCGCGGTGACGTTGCCATGATGCCGAACGCACCTCCCTCTTGAGGGAGGGATTGTTCGGCAGTCACAACAACGCCGCCGACCAGGTAAGTGCGTGTGACGCTGCCGTAGCGATAATGTTCGCTGCGGCAGCAATCACACGATATTGCATGCACGACGGGGGCTGGGCTTTTGCGTACAATATCGCTAGCAATTGCTAGAAATATCGTAGCGTGTAAAGCCCGCTTAAGCCCTATCTGCTATAGGGTTATATTTATCTGTCTATACTCTATGCCTTCCAGCACTGAATGTATGGATCTTTTATTACTCTGCTACAGTTCCCTATAGCTTTATTCTTTTCTAGGGTGTATGTCCTTATACTTATCGCTTGCATTGTGGTACTATTGTGACAACTAATTTCTTTAGCTCATGTTTTACCATTTTTTTGCATTATCTCACTGATTTACATACTGTTTACATCTATAATGGTGAGCCCCTTGTCTCCATACTTCTTGTCCCCTTACATTTGGTTATTGGGGGTCTCCTCCTTGTTCTTGTAGTCTATTCATACTACATCACCACCAGAGGGTCCCTTAGGATTAGGTACTTGATACTGCACAAATTATTGGGTCCTTTGTTACAGTGTATAAAATTGTCTTCTTGTATGTATTTTGGCTTACTGCTGTCACTACCTGGGCTACACTCCGCCTAGTGGGTGTTGTCTCTATCTCGGTTTTAAAAGTTTTTAATATGTCCTATTTTTGTACTTAATAAAGGTGTTTGTCTTTGATATTACTATTTATCTGTTGTGCCCCTGATTTCAGGTTGTTTATAGATGTTGTTCCTCGTTCCTGCGTCAGCACACATCGCTTTGTGTGAAACCACAGGAGCAAGGAACCCCACCTTACCTGCGTCCCGCCCGCAATGAGGAAGGAAGGAGGTGGACGGGATGTTCGTCCTACCCATTTTCGCCCCTCCGCTTTGTTTGGCCGGCCGCTTAGTGATGTCGCGGTGACGTTGCCGTGATGCCGAACGCACCTCCCTCTTGAGGGAGGGATTGTTCGGCAGTCACAGCAACGCCGCCGACCAGGTAAGTGCGTGTGACGCTGCCGTAGCGATAATGTTCGCTGCGGCAGCAATCACACAATATCGCATGCACGACGGGGGCTGAACTTTTGCGTACAATATCGCTAGCAATTGCTAGAAATATCGTAGCGTGTAAAGCCCGCTTAAGCCCTATCTGCTATAGGGTTATATTTATCTGTCTATACTCTATGCCTTCCAGCACTGGATGTATGGATCTTTTATTACTCTGCTACAGTTCCCTATAGATTTATTCTTTTCTAGGGTGTATGTCCTTATACTTATCGCTTGCATTGTGGTACTGTTGTGACAACTAATTTCTTTAGCTCATGTTTTACCATTTTTTTGCATTATCTCACTGATTTACATACTGTTTACATCTATAAAGGTGAGCCCTTTGTCTCCATACTTCTTGTCCCCTTACATTTGGTTATTGAGGGTCTCCTCCTTGTTCTTGTAGTCTATTCATACTACATCACCACCAGAGGGTCCTTTAGGATTAGGTACTTGATACTGCACAAATTATTGGGTCCTTTGTTACAGTGTATAAAATTGTCTTCTTGTATGTATTTTGGCTTACTGCTGTCACTACCTGGGCTACACTCCGCCTAGTGGGTGTTGTCTCTATCTCGGTTTTAAAAGTTTTTAATATGTCCTATTTTTGTACTTAATAAAGGTGTTTGTCTTTGATATTACTAATTACTATTTATCTGTTGTGCCCCTGATTTCATGTGCAGCATCTTTTTCTCCTCCCCTTTCCATGGTTCTTCTTACTGCACCGGGAGTTCCCTAATATATCTATTTGCTATCAATAGTGGTGCGCTCTGCTTTTTGTTTCTCCAATCATCATATGGGCTGTCCCATATTGTTTAAAGGCATAGTACTCATAGCAGATGTAAACTTTTGACTTTGCAGAAAGTACTAAAAATGCCTTAAAATATTCTCTCTCTCATTCTGAAATTTTGCAAATATAAATAATTTTGGTAATTATAATTGATCTAAACTGGGAAAGGTTTATTCTGATTTCATGTCAGATAGTGAGAAAACCATACACATATCTTTTTTAGATAGTGTATATAAACTTCTTTTTTCAACTGTATATGCAAAGACTTCACATTAAACAAGAAATAAGACTGCTAAAGTGGAAAACACCTAGAGATGAAAATAATATGTTAAAGTAACCTTCCAAGGACAATACTAAGGAGCAGGGGGTATTCACTGCGAGTCAAAGAGAGGCAATTCCGACAGCTAAATAGGAAAGGTTTCTTTACATTTAGGGTAGCTTTACATGCTACGATATCGATAAAGCGATCTCGTTGGGGTCACGGAATTTGTGACGCACATCCGGCCTCTTTTGCGATGTCATTATGTGTGACACCTATGAGCGATTTTGAATTGTCGTAAAAACATTCAAAATCGCTCATCGGTGACATGGCCCCCTATTCCCAATTATCGTTGCTGCTGCAGTAACGATGTTGTTTGTTGTTCCTGCGGCAGCACACTTCGCTACGTGTGACACCGCAGGAATGAGGAACCTCTCCTTACCTGTGTCCCGCCAGCAATGAGGAAGGAAGGAGGTGGGCGGGATATTCGTCCCACTCATCTCCGCCCCTCCGCTTTGATTGGGTGGCCACTTATTGACGTTGCTGTGACGCCGAACGAACCGCCCCCTTAGAAAGGAGGCGGTTAGCCGGTCACAGTGACATCGCTAGGCAGGTATGTGCGTGTGATGCTGCCGTAGCGATAATGTTCACTATGGCAGCGATCACCACATATCGGCTGTACGATGGGGCGGGTGCTATCACGCTCGATATCGCTAGCATCGGCTAGCAATGTTGCAGCGTGTAAAGCCCGCTTCAGAGCAGTCAGACTGTGGAATGCCCTACTAAAGGTAGTAATGGCAGATACTATAATAGCTTTTAAAAAAGGGCTGGATGATTTCCTCAGTGCACACAATATTGTCAGTTATAAATAGCAATGACAAAATGTATAATTGGTGGAGGAAGGTTGAACTAGATGGACCTAGGTCTTTTTCAAGCTATGTAACTATATAAATAAGGGATAATATAATAGATTTTGAGTAAGTGTCAATACCCTAATACTACATCATGCAAAAGAGATTCAAACTGAGTGAAACGCGAGAATATGAAGCATGAGATATAACTACAAAAAGCAGAAATTATATCACAGTATGAAAAACATCAGAGTCCTTGGTGCCCTCTTTTATAATCTTAGATACTCAGATAGAATTTTTAGGGAACTAATATTGCTGTACTTCCACTATTTCATTACTTAATGGTCTAGAGAAGGGCATACCGGAGATGTTATACCTTTACGACTTTTTGCCGTTATAGGTCTTGCCCTGTATTCCTGAGTTCCACTTATTTTGTGTCTACTTTACAAATGTGTTTGCATAATAAAGCACTTTTGCCTCTCCTCAGAGTCCTGGCTGCATCTGATAGCTGGAGACCTGATCTGCTCTTATTAGAGTGCAGAAGCTGTAACCCTGGGCAGTAGATTTACAATGATGCAGGGAAAGAGCCCAGGAATAGAGATGAACAAACTCGAGGTTCGGTGTTCTGTGTTCATACCAAATAGACTTTAAAAAAAAATTAGAGTTTTGTTTCAGAGTTTAGGTGTTTTACGTATGCAAACCATTTGCATGAGCATTGCCCAGGTACAGATGTTGCACAGATCAGTGTGAGCCGCTTGCAGAATTTGAATGGCTGTGCTGGGGTAAATACAACATTATCAGATGTAGTGTGTACGAAAAAAGAAAGAGAAATGAACAACCCTGCCTACCTGCCCCCGATAGTTCTCTGTTTATGGATGGCTGTATGTAGGTGGAGAGATGAATGGTCCAATCTGTGACTTCCAATGGAGTTCATGTCAATTCTAGATCCCAAATCGAACTTTATCTAAAGTCAGACTGAACCTACCAAACCAAATTTCCACGATTCCGCTCATCTCTACCCAGGACCAATCCCCATAAATCAAGTTAAACCTGGTACATGCTGTTTTCTAAGTAAGGCGATGTACACACCTTAAGTATTTGGTTACATATTTTTTTTTCACCATTTCTTTATCTCTTGGCAGGAAAAATGCAGCGCAGAAACACATATTTTTGGCTTATTTTGTTTGCGTTTTTCATGCTTTTTTTTTAATGCTGTCAATGATGAAAAACGCAAGCAAAAATGCTGATAGAATTGACATGCTGCAGATTATTTTCTGCACCAAACATGCAAGGAAACAAAGCTCAACATGTAGGTTGCACTTCAGGATTCTTATTGACTTTGCTGGCATAAGAATTTGATTTCAGTTTTGTGACAATTCTGTACTAAAAAATGCATTAAGAAAATGTGAAGAAAAACAGACTGTGCGCACACAATCGTAGGCCTCCTTTACATGTCTGTAAAAAACACACTGGTGTGATAAAGGTTCATATATGCCTCCATGTGTCGTGAATTTAGCACAAGTGTGATCCCCATGTGCTATTCGTGATAATACACGAAGATCAGGCACTTATATTCACCTGTCCACGCCGCTGCTGTCCATGGTGCTGATATGTCCCGCAATGCTGTCTGGCTGCTGCTGTCTCACTGCTGTCTCACTGCTGCTGCTGTCTCCCTGTTTCAGCTACTTCCAGGTTGGCTGTGCAGTGAATATGTATGAGCATACTTAGCCAGCCTGGAAGCAGCAGATAGCTGCAGTTGAAGACAGCATTGCTGGAGACAGGTACGTTTAAAAAGATTTTTTCATTTTAAATGTACGTTTTTTTCTGGTGAGTGTTTCACACCTCACACCACTGTGTGGTCCATGGGACACCAGTGATGCTGGAGAAAAACGGACATGTCTCTGTACAGAACACACGTACACGCAAGTGCGCCACACGGAAACATGTCAGTGAGAAATTAATTTTAATTGGTCTGCATACGTCCATGATTCTGGTATGCATAAAAACTGCAACATGCGTATCAGAATCACTGATGTGTGAAGGGGGCCTAAGTGTGTAGTGCTGAGGAATACAGTAATTACACTGTCACTACATTGTTGCTTATATATTTGTCCCCATTGTTGTTGTGGAATATGTTGGATTTTTATCTAAAGTCATTTTGAAATCTGTTCACAAATGTTCTAAATCCTAATTTTAAAAATGCTAATTTGACTGGTATAAGATATAATTTATCTAACAAATATCCTAAACTATAAAGCAGAACAAATGTGCACATATTCTTCTAATTTCTGCCATATGCTATGTTATTCCGATATGTGGGATAAGGTGCAGCAATCGCTTTTGTTATGCTAATTTGTGCACTCTAATATGATATAAACTACGAAATTCAATCCCATATGTTTCATTAGATTTCTCTACTCTTCCTGTTTAAGCTACTTGCACATCTCCCAATACTGCATAAAATACCCATTTGTAATTATGTTTAACCTTTGTAAAGCCTCTGTGTAAAGTCAACTCATTAATCTTTAACCTGACAAGCCTTAGGGGCTCTGGAATCAGTGCAGTCATGTATTAGATGCACAGGAACCACAGAGTGAAAATATAAAGGGGTAATTAGGAAGAGGTGTGCAAAAGAAGAGAACAAAACTAAAGGAAATGATTATCTTACTCTAGATGTCAGCTTGCAGCATGGACAAAAGAGGTAACATTTTATAGACAGAATGTGAGCATTAATCTTGGTTACAAATTGACTGCACGGCTGCCCTCATCATGTATCTAAAGTGAACATATCTGACTAGCAACGCAAGGTAATAAAATCACATATTACTATTGGATATTCTGTTATCTATTCTAATTTAGCAAGCTGAAAATGACAAGAACCACAGGTAACTGTATTTTGTTGTCAGGAAGGTCATCACTTTATGAATAAACTATGTGTTACTTTTCTTAGCTTATTAATATAATAGAGATAAATTAATCAATTAAAGGCACATTAGATTTTAATAAATTTACAAAAAAATCCAGATTTGCCTAAATTGCCTTATTTTTTTTGCCTCTGAAAAATCAGAGAAACTGGAGGCCAGACTACATCTTTTTTGATTCCTGTGGGCCGTAAATGGTTTTGCGACTCACCTGTACCCAAAGCCGCAACTCCCATCCCCATTATCAGATTTCTACTTGGACTATTGCGATTGTGGTTTACTAGTTCAGTTTTGATAATTATAAATACAAAAAAAAGGAATGTGACCATATTAACTAATATTAGAGACTGCAATGTGTAGTAAGGATACAAGAACCACTAATATACTATTGTGCACAAAAACTCAGTGAAAACAATGTCTTGTATAACAATGTATATCATTATTAGAGATGGATGAATAGTCAAATATTTGGGTTCGGAGTCTTCTTGAGGAAGAATTTCTATTATTCGTATATTCGTACCAAATAACAAACCTCAAGTTTCTGTAGGACCTTGGAAGTAGGTCCAGGAGGGCTTTAAAAATGCTGCAATGTATGGAAAAGTGCTGAAACTGAATGAGAGCAGCATGGGGAAGATGCCTGGATCCATTTCTGACTCACAGTTGGTTTCTGGGAATACTGTAATGTTGTCAGAGTATAAGGGGGATTAAATCAGGAGAAATATGTTTACTGAGTTTCCCTGCAGCTGTCACACTGCTTGCTTATCTGATCAATAAAGTTCATGATTATACATTACGTCCCCTGCCCACCTTCTGTGACAGTGTCGCTGTTTGGTTGCAGTCCTGCTTCTCTTGCCCATCCTCCGTGAAAGTGTCTGTGAGTGCAGTCACACTAGCTTTCTGGGTCCCTGAAGTGGAGTGTAAAAATAAATAAATAATTGAAAAAAAGGCATAGGGTCCCCTGTATTTTGATACCCAGCACAGATAAAACAGACAGGTGTAGACTTCAGTCGCAAGCTATCTGCGTTGTCTTAGCTGTTTATCAGAATTGAAGGAACCCCTTGCATTTTTTTCCAGCTCATCCCGATTACTCTGGAGCAGTGGCAATAGGGGTGATATAAGGAGATAATGACATCTGTGATTTGTCAAAAAATTACAGCTGTCATCAAGCTTGAGGTTAGTAATGGGGAGGGATCTATGAGACACCAACATTACTAACCCTGTAAGTAAAAAAAAATTAACAACAGAGAAAAATCCTTTATTAAAAAAACCCCTGTTTCTCCAATTTGTTAACCCGAAAACACCCCTAAAGATCTGATGTAATCCACACCACGATGTCCCATAATGATTCTGCCTCTGCTACATCTGAGGTCACAGTGCACTGTCACATAATAAAATGGACACACTAAAGGAGCAGTAGCTGTCAGCAGCAAAGTTCCCATGGTACCACAGCTGTGACCGCAGGTAAACTGACGTCTGGTGAAATCATTGAACTGAGTGACCTCACCTCATGTGAAGTCATTGAACTCAATGCTGGATTACCAGATTGGGCAATGTGTGAACATGGAGTATTTGGTTGAAAACATTTCTGAAATCTGCATCCACTGGCAGAAAAAAAACACCAAAAATGTAATGTGGTTTTGACCCATTTTTCTGCAAAGGGATACAAATTTGTTACAGAAATTTGTTGCAGACATTTCCACACCAAATCTGCTTATCCTGGCAGAAAAACACACTGAAGATGCATACAAACCGCATCACATTTTTGCAACATTTTTTCCTAGGAGATACAGATTTGGTGCAGAAATGTCTGCAATAATATAGCTAAAGTGAAAACCAGTAATCTTGCACTGACTTTAATGACTTCACCTGAGGTTGAAGGAGTTGGGGTACATCTACATGCATAATTGCCAGTTGTGGATGTAACGAAGTCCCACAATGCAATGTGGCACTTTCAGTTGTGCAGCCGCAGTTCGCGTCCACATCATAGCCATGGTAACCAGGGACAACAGTGCAGGCGAAACCCAAATTGTGGGTTGAGTAAGCACAATTCTGTTCCCAGTCTAATAGTGTGCTACCCATACCACATCCGGTTATAATGAGGTGTTGGTGTTTTAAATTACACATTTGCGATCTCACAGAGCAGTAAGGAGGCGTGGCCGGGTATGTCCGCCCTTGCCTGAGATCGCCAGGCCTTGATCGATGTTACGGCGAGCGACGAGACTTGGCAGCACTGACTAAACATGGCGGCACTGACGAGAGAGAGAGTGCGAGAGGGAGAGAGAGAGAAAGAAAAAAAATGCATACACATTATGTACATTTACAATAAAAATACACCCAGCCTTTAACACATTTAGACGCTGGAAGACTTATTTGTCTTTTCACTGGGCAGGGTTTTTTGTGAACAGCTGAAGAGGTGAGCGGGAAGGCTGTTCACCATATCTCCTCTTCCAGCTCTAATCCATATGGATAGAGACATCGCTACATAGATATATATTCATACATACCTAGATTTATACCTTAAAAAAATTGCATATTTTATACATATATTATACATAGATATCTGATACATATTATGTACTTTAAATTATTACATATTATTAGCACATATATACCGTATTTTTCGGACTATAAGATGCACCGGACCATAAGATGCATCCTGGTTTTAGGGGAGGAAAATAGGAAAATAACATTTTAAGCAAAAAATGTGGTCATGACACACTGTTATGGGGCGAGGATCTGCTGCTGACACTGTTATGGGGTTAATGTCCCCAAACGTCTCTACTAAGGTACCCCATCCTGGTAATGATCCTCTTGCCTTGTATATGATCCCCATCCTTGTATACATGTCCTTCATCCTGGTATATACCCCCATCCTGATAAATACCCCTAAACTGCTATATACCCCATCTTAATAAATGCCCCCATCCTGCTATATACCCACATCCTTCTATATACCCCCATACTGATAAATACCCCCATCCTGATTTATTTCCCCCATCCTGATAAATACCCCGATCCTGCTATATACCCCCATCCTGATAAATACCCCATCCTGCTTAATACCCCCATCCTGCAATATACACCTCTCCTGATAAATACCCCCATCCTGCTATATACCTCCATCCTGCTATATACCCCCATCCTGCCATATACCCCGATCCTGATAAATACCCCTATCCTGATAAATACTCCATCCTGCTTTATACCACATCCTGCTATATACCCCCATCCTAATAAATACCCCCATCCTGATAAACACCCCCATCCTGATATATGGCCTGCATCCTGTGTCACACAAAAAATAAATGTTTATACTCACCTTTCCTCTCTCCAGTAGCATCGCTTGTCTTCTTGTCAGTGTCAGCAGCAATGCTGCTGACCTGTGTGGAGGGGGGCAGTGAATATGTACGGTATACTCACCGTTCCCTGCAGCATCGTGATGTCCTCCTGTCTGCTGGCTCACTGATGTGTGTGGAGAGCGCTGCACACAGAGATGATGTCATCACTGTGCTCACCGCTCTCTACACAGATCAGCAGGCCAGCAGAAAGGAGGACATTGCGATGCTGCAGGGAACGGTGAGTATACTGTACATATTCACTGCCCCCCGCGATGATAATGATACGCGGGGGCAGTGAATATAGCCACACATGATCACTCTAGGCTTTAGTATGTGCGCACCCCCCGCCCATCATCCCGCCCACCTGTCAGCGCCAGCTTCAGCAGTGAGAGATGATGGATGGGAGGATGCGTGCATATGAAATGAGTGGGCCCACGTGGTCATAGTAGGTGCTGCTACAGCCTGCACATTCTGCCGATGACCCGCTTCACCGCAGCACCCTCATTCCCCACAGCCATGCCCCACATTCAGACTATAAGACGCACCACCCACTTCCCCCAACATTTGGGGGAAAAAAAGTGCGTCTTATAGTTAAAAAAATACGGTACATGACAGCTAAATACATAGATATATCAGTTCTTAATATGATAAACATAGATGATAGATATACAGACATATATAGATCGAGGAGACATTATAAATACAGATAAACATTGTTTACATGTACATACATAAATAATATATTTACATCAATATGCCTAATACATGGAAATAGAATATAACTTTTCAATTTATTGTCTTTCTGTTACTGTTGTGAAAAGGAAAAACGCTTTTCCATTATTTTTGACATGTTAATAAATTATATCCTCTCACTTCTTTTTGTGTTTTTTGGTCCACTTTGGAAACGGACAATCACACACACATCAAACTGCACAAAACAATGTACCACCTCCAATTATCAACACAACAGCTTACAAGAGACCATGTAGTGTAAACACCCACACAGCACACAGGGGAGACACCACATAGTGAACACAGCTCAAGAAAAACAACACCAGATACCAATATACAGCACACAACAAGGAAGAGACCATGCACAGGGGTGAAAGAGGTCAAATGACGCAACACATACAACACATAAATGCAGAGGGATGACAAACAACAGATATATTGGAAAGCTTAAACAGTGTGACACATGTACACTGCTCCTATCAGCACCACTAAGCATAGACAGATGTTCATTTCTCTGCACTCCTGATGCAATAGCATCAGCCCTATTTCTAGTAGTCTAATAAAGTAATCTGGCATTGATTTAAATAAGTTTACTGGAGTTGAGGTCACTGAGTTCAATGAGTTGACCTCAGGTCAGCTCACCTGATGTCAAAGCTGGGGTACTGAGGTACCATCAGATGTGACTGACAGCTTTGTCAGTGTGTCTCTGGTGTCGTAGTGAGTGGTTACATTATCTAATGTGACCGTGCACTGTAGCAAAGCCAGGATCATTGTGGAACCTTGTGTGGATTAAGTAAGTCCTGCAGGGGTGTTTTAAGGGTTAATTCATTTGAGACAGGGTTTTTTTTATGAATAAAGGATATTTTTCCTGTGTTTATTTCTTTTGCCATACAGGATTAGCAATGGAGAGGGTCTCATAGACCTCTATCGTTAATTATCTTTTGACTTGATGATGGCTGTGATTTTATAAGAAATAGAAATCACAGCTGTCATTAAACTTTTATATTTCCCTGATTGCCACCATTCTAGAGCAATCAGGATGAGCCAGGTAAAATGCAAGAATTGGTGAATGTAATGGATCCGCCAATTCTGGGGTGGATCCGGGCTGCTATTTTTAGGTTAGGGAGGGCCAAATAACCATGAGCGTTTCCAGCCTGAGAATTCCAGCTCCCAGCGGTTTGCTTTATCTTGACTGGGTATCAAAATTGGGGAGGGAGCTCATGACTTTTTTTTTTTTAAAGGATTTATTTAAATACATAAATAAATAAATAAATAAAACCATGGGGTTCCTTGCATTTTTATACACAGTCAAGTTAAAGCACACAGCTGTGGTCTGCAGCCTGTAGTTATCTGCTTTGTTTGCACTTTGTATCAAAATTTTGGGGACTCAATGCCATTTTTTCCAATTAATTTATTTTTACACTCCTCTCTGGAGACCTAGACAATTAGTATGACTGCAGTCATAGACACTGTCACAAAAGGTGAACTGCTACCAATCACAGATGCTGTCAGAGAGCATAGGTAGGGGAAGGAGGACTGCAACCAATCCAGTATACTGTTATAGAGGGTGGACAGAGGAAGCAGTGCATATTCATGAACTTTAATGATCAGACGAGGAAGCAATGTTACACCTAGGAAAACCTAGTCAGAATAATTCTCCAGCTTTCATGACCACATGTTAATTTTTTTTTTCCACTGAACCTCCCAATCACAGTAATGCCAATAGCAAAGATGGCTACAGCATTAGACTGGTTTTAGACGCCCGTGTTTTAGGTATGTGTAACATCTGTTTTTAACACGATTGTCACAGGTACCCATGTTATCCTATTGTGTACTCACATGGTCGTGTTTTTACACGGACTGTGTGACCTCTCATGACCCCGCACGCACACACTCAGACATGTTCATTTTTTCTTCGGCAGCACGGGTGTCACACGGACCGCACACTGATGTGATCCGTGTGACATCAGTGTGACACGGACCTGAGAAAACACAGGTTTTTAAATAAAACGATTTTCTATACCTGTATCCAGCGATGCTGTCTCCGGCTCAGCTGCCTCTCGCTCCTGACCCCTGCTCATTATTTTCATTGATTGATTAACTGCAGTGACAACTGGAAGCAGGGCCATCGCGGTGACAGCGCTGGAGATGGCACCGCCAAGGACAGCATCGCCAAGGACAGCATCGATGGGGACATCGCTAGTAACAGGAGAGTATCCTGCCCGCATTGTGTGTGCAGGGACGTCCAGGAGGTTATTGGATTACCCAATGAACTCTGATGACCTCCTGATGACACCCCTGCAACAACTGCACTACAGCGAGTGTCACGATGGTGGCTTCCGGGGGTTTATGAGCGTTCATTGGGAACTCCAATGTCCCCCTGGATGTCACTGCACAAACTGCTGTATACTCACCTGTCACCGGCGATGTCACCGGCGGTGCTGTCCTCGGCTGTGCTGTCCCCGCGATGCTCCGGCTTCCAGATCCTCGTGTAGTGAATAATCAATGAAAATAATGAGCAGGGGTTGGGAGCGGGAGGCAGCAGAGCAGAAGACATCACCGCTTGATACAGGTAAATATAGAACATCTTTTCATTGCAGAGACACGTGTTTTACTCAGTACGTGTCACACGTATGCAAACACAGATGTCACACGTGTGACACATGTGTGACACACGTGTGACCACAACCATGCATGTGGCTGGTACCTGATAAAACACGGACGTCTGAAACCAGCCTTACTGTGATTGACAAGCAATCACAGCATGTTAAAGCGAATACTTTAATATTCATATAAAAAATAGTGCCAAGTATATTCGCTAATCACTAATAATTATTATTTTAAATTATAAAATCACAATGAATAAAATAAAATGACCACAGGATAAGGACACAAAACATGGCAAATGTACTGTATATATGCAAAGTGACATACATACAGTGGGGAAAATAAATATTTATATACTGTCAATTTTACAAAATTTCCAACCTACAAAATGTATTTTTTATCATTGGTACATTTCAATTGTGACAGACAGAATAAAAAAATCATGAAAATCACATTGAATGATTTTAAAATAATTTATTTGCTTTTCAATTGCATATACAGTTGTGCTCAAAAGTTTAAGCTAAACCACAAAAAGAGCAATTCAATTTTCCCCAAAAATTACACAAAAATGCACTGCGACTGAAGGGCAACAAGTGTTTACCTGTCCAGGCCACAGAATCAAATGTAGTAACAGGATGCCGCAAAACCCCTTAATGAAGATGGAGGCAGAAGGTGCAAAACAAATTAATTAATGTAGGCCCTGTAAACTAGTGTTTCTATTCCTGTGTGGTGCACCTATATAGTGCTGGGCAGTCTGCCTAATCAAATAGTATGTGCATTTGTGTGCAATTTTAATACTAAGCAATCACCCACCAGTGTTTTGCACATGTTGCCTCCATCTTTATTAAAGGGTTTTGCTGTATCCTGTTACTGCATTTGATTCTGTGGCCTGGGCAGGTAAAAACTGTTGCTCTTTTGTTGCTATGCTCAAAAGTTTACATACCCCAGCAGATTTTTTGCTTTCTTGACCTTTTTCAGAGAACAAGAATGATAACACCATTTTTTTTTCCACTCATGGTTAGTGGTTGGGTGAAGCCATTTATTGTCAAACTACTGTGTTTTCTCTTTTTAAAACATAATTTCAACCAAAAACATCAAAATGATCAAAAGTTTGCATACCCTATTATGTAATACCGTGTTTTGCCCCCTCTAACATCAATGAGAGCTGGAATTCTTTTATGGTAGTTGTGGATGAGGCTCACTATTTTCTCAGATCGTAAAGCTGCCCAGTTCCTGTAAATTCCTGTGTTTTATAGCTTGAACTGCATGCTTGAGTTCTCTCCAGAGTGGCTCAATGATATTGAGGTCAAGAGACTAGAGACTGAGATGGCCACTCTAGAACCTTCACTTTGTTCTGCTGTAGCCAATGACAGGTCAACTTAGCCTTGCGAATTGGATCGTTGTCATGTTGGAACGTCCAAGTATGTCTCATGCGCAGCTTCCGGGCTGATGAGTGCAAATTTAACTTCAGTATTTGCTGATAACGTGCTGTATTCATCTTTCCTTTAACTTTGACCATGTTTCCTGTGCCTTTGTAGCTCACACAACCCACATCATCAGTGATCTACCTCCATCCTTTGCAGTAGGTATGGTGTTATTTTCATCATAGGCTTTGTTGACACCTCTCCTAATGTAACGTTTATGACTGTGGCCAAAAAGTTTGATTATGGTCTCATCACTCCTAATTAGAGATGAGCGAACCGGTCCCGGTTCGGCTCGAGGTCGGTTCGCCGAACGGAGGTCCCGTTCGAGTTCGGTTCGTCGAACGTTCGACGAACCGAACTCGAGCCAATAGGAAACAATGGCAGGCAATCACAAACACAGAAAAACACCTAGAAAACACCCTCAAAGGTGTCCAAAAGGTGACAAACAACTCACAACACAACACAAACACATGGGAAAGTGACAAGGACATATACTCATGCGAAAACAAAACAGCTGGACAAGGAAAAAGAGGAGGACACACAGATATAGGCATGGCACGCCCTTCTAAAGTCATGTAAAACACCGCAAGGTGACTCCAAGCGGAGTCTCCCTTTTTTCCAAAAATTGGGCCCCACACACACCCACCCCTTCAGTGGCAGCAGTTGTGTCCCAGTTGTACACTTCACAGCTAGATTTGCATCAAGCACATTCAAAAATACGCCATAATTAACCGTCCCCAGGATGACACCGGGGTAGGTAGATAAAGTCTTTGCTGACCCATGACTTGTTCATCTTGGCTTCTTTTAAAAACAATGTAAGCAAGGGTTACTCCAAGCGGAGTCTCCCTTTTTTCCAAAAATTGGGCCCCACACACACCCACCCCTTCAGTGGCAGCAGTTGTGCCCCAGTTGTACACTTCACAGCTAGATTTGCATCAAGCACATTCAAAAATACGCCATAATTAACCGTCCCCAGGATGACACCGGGGTAGGTAGATGAAGTCTTTACTGACCCATGACTTGTTCATCTTGGCTTCTTTTAAAAACAATGTAAGCAAGGGTTACTCCAAGCGGAGTCTCCCTTTTTTCCAAAAATTGGGCCCCACACACACCCACCCCTTCAGTGGCAGCAGTTGTGCCCCAGTTGTACACTTCACAGCTAGATTTGCATCAAGCACATTCAAAAATACGCCATAATTAACCGTCCCCAGGATGACACCGGGGTAGGTAGATAAAGTCTTTGCTGACCCATGACTTGTTCATCTTGGCTTCTTTTAAAAACAATGTAAGCAAGGGTTACTCCAAGCGGAGTCTCCCTTTTTTCCAAAAATTGGGCCCCACACACACCCACCCCTTCAGTGGCAGCAGTTGTGCCCCAGTTGTACACTTCACAGCTAAATTTGCATCAAGCACATTCAAAAATACGCCATAATTAACCGTCCCCAGGATGACACCGGGGTAGGTAGCAAAGTCTTTCCTGATCCCAGCTCTGTTCATCTTGGCTTCTTTTAAAAACACAGCAAGCAAGGGTTACTCCAAGCGGAGTCTCCCTTTTTTCCAAAAATTGGGCCCCACACACACCCACCCCTTCAGTGGCAGCAGTTGTGCCCCAGTTGTACACTTCACAGCTAAATTTGCATCAAGCACATTCAAAAATACGCCATAATTAACCGTCCCCAGGATGACACCGGGGTAGGTAGCAAAGTCTTTCCTGATCCCAGCTCTGTTCATCTTGGCTTCTTTTAAAAACAATGTAAGCAAGGGTTACTCCAAGCGGAGTCTCCCTTTTTTCCAAAAATTGGGCCCCACACACACCCATTCCTTCAGTGGCAGCAGTTGTGCCCCAGTTGTACACTTCACAGCTAGATTTGCATCAAGCACATTCAAAAATACGCCATAATTAACCGTCCCCAGGATGACACCGGAGTAGGTAGCAAAGTCTTTCCTGATCCCAGCTCTGTTCATCTTGGCTTCTTTTAAAAACACAGCAAGCAAGGGTTACTCCAAGCGGAGTCTCCCTTTTTTCCAAAAATTGGGCCCCACACACACCCACCCCTTCAGTGGCAGCAGTTGTGCCCCAGTTGTACACTTCACAGCTAGATTTGCATCAAGCACATTCAAAAATACGCCATAATTAACCGTCCCCAGGATGACACCGGGGTAGGTAGATAAAGTCTTTGCTGACCCATGACTTGTTCATCTTGGCTTCTTTTAAAAACAATGTAAGCAAGGGTTACTCCAAGCGGAGTCTCCCTTTTTTCCAAAAATTGGGCCCCACACACACCCACCCCTTCAGTGGCAGCAGTTGTGCCCCAGTTGTACACTTCACAGCTAGATTTTTATCAAGCACATTCAAAAATAGCCATTATTAACCGTCCCCAGGATGACACCGGGGTAGGTAGATAAAGTCTTTGCTGACCCATGACTTGTTCATCTTGGCTTCTTTTAAAAACAATGTAAGCAAGGGTTACTCCAAGCGGAGTCTCCCTTTTTTCCAAAAATTGGGCCCCACACACACCCACCCCTTCAGTGGCAGCAGTTGTGCCCCAGTTGTACACTTCACAGCTAGATTTGCATCAAGCACATTCAAAAATACGCCATAATTAACCGTCCCCAGGATGACACCGGGGTAGGTAGCAAACTCTTTCCTGATCCCAGCTCTGTTCATCTTGGCTTCTTTTAAAAACACAGCAAGCAAGGGTTACTCCAAGCGGAGTCTCCCTTTTTTTCCAAAAATTGTGCCCCACACACACCCACCCATTCAGTGGCAGCACTTGTGCCCTAGTTGTACACTTCACAGCTAGATTTGCATCAAGCACATTCCAAATCTACAAGCATTTACTCTCCCCAGGATGACACAGGGGTTGTAAATTCCTTCTGGATCCATGACTTGTTCATTTTGATGAACGTCAGTCTGTCCACATTGTCACTGGACAGACGCGTGCGCTTATCTGTCAGCACACACCCAGCAGCACTGAAGACACGTTCAGAGACAACGCTGGCAGCTGGACACGACAAAATCTCCAAGGCGTAAGTTGATAGCTCTGGCCATTTTTCTAGGTTTGAAGCCCAAAAGGAGCAAGGCTCCAGTTGCACAGTCATGGCATCGATGTTCATTTGGAGATACCCCTGTATCATCCTCTCCAGCCGTTGACTATGTGTCAGACTTGTTGTCTCTGGTGGCCTTGCAAAGGAGGGTCTAAAAAAATTATGAAAAGATTCCATAAAATTGCTGTTACCAGCACCAGATACGGTCCTACTGGTACGTGTAGACTGTTGAAGATGACGAGACCGTCCCATGTTTGTCAAGTTACAACTGGGAGATTCACTCCCTGCACCTGCACGGTTGTTTGGTGGAAAAGCGGATCTAAGATCGAGTAACAGCTTCTGCTGATACTCCTGCATACGTGCGTCCCTTTCTATGGCTGGAATTATGTCACAAAATTTGGACTTGTACCGGGAATCTAATAGTGTGGCAAGCCAGTAGTCATCATCACTTCTAATTTTGACAATACGAGGGTCATGTTGGAGGTAGTGCAACAAGAAGGCACTCATGTGTTTTGCGCAGCCATGCGGACCAAGTCCACGCTCTGTTTGTGGCATAGAGGTGCTACTAACCGTTCTTTCGTCCTCTGACATCTCCCCCCAACCTCTTTCAACTGAAATTTGACCAAGGTCTCCCTCATCTGCTGAGTCTTCCATGTCCATGGACAGTTCGTCCTCCATTTCTTCATGTCCTCTTGCACCTTCCTCAACATCTCGCCTGCTACCATGCGCCCTTGTTGATCCATGTCCCCCATGCTCCCATGCCTGGCGCCTTAGTGATGATGAACGTCTGGACCTTGGTGATGTTGTTGTCCCTTGCGCATATGAATCCTCCTGTAGTTCATCCCCTTCCTGTTGTCCCACCCCCTGACTCCGAATAGTGTTTAGCGTGTGTTCCAGCATGTAAATGACTGGAATCGTCATGCTTATAATGGCATTGTCAGCGCTAAACATATTCGTCGCCATGTCGAAACTGTGCAGAAGGGTGCATAGGTCCTTGATCTGAGACCACTCCATCAGGGTGATCTGCCCCACCTCTGCATCTCGTTGGCCCAGGCTATACGTCATGACGTATTGCACCAGGGCTCGGTGGTGCTGCCACAGTCGCTGTAACATGTGGAGAGTTGAATTCCAGCGTGTCGGCACATCGCATTTCAGGCGATGAACCGGCAGGCCGAAAGACTTCTGGAGCGATGCAAGTCGCTCAGCTGCGGCGCTTGAACGGCGGAAGTGAGCAGACAGTTTTCGTGCCCTGTTCAGAAGGCCATCTAGCCCGGGATACTGTGTTAAAAATTGCTGCACGACAAGGTTCAACACGTGAGCCATACAAGGTACGTGTGTCACCTTGCCCAGGCGAAGGGCCGCACCCAGGTTTGCAGCATTGTCGCACACGGCCTTACCAGGCTGCAGGTTGAGTGGAGACAACCATTTATTAAACTCGGACCGCAGAGCTGACCACAACTCCTCAGCTGTGTGACTCTTATTCCCAAGACATGTCAAGCTAAAGACCGCCTGATGCCGTTGCGCTCTGCTGCCAGCATAGTAATGAGGGGTGCGTGATTCCTTCTGCGCAGTGAGAACGCTGGTGGCCTGACTAGGCAGGCTTGGGGCGGAGGTGGAGGACCCAGATGAGGTGGAGGATGCAGAAGCAGTGGCAGAACTTGGACAGACAGAGGATTGACACACAAGTCGTGGGGACGGCAAAACTTGTGCAGCAGACCCTTCACCATCTATCACCATAGTTACCCAGTGCCCAGTCAGCGACATGTAACGTCCCTGTCCATGCTTAAAGGTCCAAGTATCGGTGGTGAAATGCACCCGTTCACAAACAGAGTTTCTCAATGAAGCGGTGATGTTGTGTGCGACATGCTGGTGTAGCGCGGGCACACCTTTCTTAGAGAAGTAGTGGCGACTAGGCATCTGGTACTGGGGCACAGCGACAGGCATAAGGTCTCTAAAATCCTGTGTGTCCACTAGGCGGAAAGGCAGCATTTCGGTAGCCAACAGCTTACAGAGGGATAGAGTCAACCTCTTCGCTTTGTCATGGGTCGCAGGAAGTGGCCTTTTATTTGACCACATCTGAGGGACAGAGATCTGGCTGCTGTGTGTAGACGGTGTTGAGTAGGGTGTCCCTGGAAAAATGCAGCTTTGTGAGGAAAGTGCAGGCGGAGACATGATGTTGCCTTCATCCAAAGTTGGTGCTATCGATGTCTGAGAGAGCTGTACACACTCACTTGTTTCCCCTTCCAAAACAACTGACGACCTACCAAGCAAACTGCCTGTTGCGGTTACAGTGGTGGAAGTTGTGGGTGGAAAAACAGGTGTGACAGCTGTCCCCACAGTCCTAGAAGATGACGAGCGCGCGGATGCACTGGAAGGGGCAGGCGGTGGATGGTTCGCTCCGCTAGGCCGCATTGCAGCACGGTGAGCTTCCCACCGGGCCATATGATATTTATTCATGTGACGATTCATGGAAGAAGTTGTCAAACTGCTGAGTTTTTGACCTCTACTAAGAGAACCATGACAAATTTTACATATCACATAATTTGGGCGATCTTTTTCTATGTCAAAAAAGGACCAGGCTAGGCAAGGCTTAGAGGCCATGCGACCTGTTGATCCACCCCGAATAATGCTCAGAGGCAGAGTGGTGGCTGAGGATGCAGTTGTAGACGTGCTACCAGTGCTCCGACTCTGTCCAGGAAGGCGCAAGGTAACTTCGTCGTCGGTTTCATCCTCCTCCACCGCCTCTGTTGACCTCCTCGAGTGCCTGACTGGGGGTTGACAGTAGGTGGGATCTAGAACTTCATCATCAATTGTTGTGTTTGCACTCCCCTCCCCCTCAGACCGAGCCTCTTCTTGCCCTGACCGAATATTTAAGTTGTCATCCCAATCGGGTATCTGCGTCTCATCTTCATCAGAATGTTCCTCATTGTCTATAACCACAGGTGTTACAGTTTGTGACAAAGGGTCAACATTATGCTCAGAAACTTGTTCCTCACGGCCTGAATCCGAGTCACAAAGGTTCTGGGCATCACTGCAGACCATTTCCTGTTCTGTACTCACTGTAGCTTGGGAGCAGACCTCTGATTCCCAGGCTATAGTGTGACTGAACAGCTCTGCAGACTCAGCCATCTCAGTTCCACCATACTGTGCAGGGCTGATGGAGACTTCAGAGCTGGGAGAAATCAAGTGTGATTGGGATGACAACTCAGAGGACTGGTGTTTTTTGGATGCGGTACTTGAAGTGGCTGAGAGGGCACTTGTTGGACCACTTGAGATCCATTCAAGCATTTTCCTTTTTTGCCCATCATCTACCTTTCTTCCTGTTGTTCGTGTCCGTAAAAAAGGGAGCACATCGGATTGTCCATGGTAAGTAGTAGACATCTTACTTTTGCTGGTAGAGGGTCTATCTTCAGCAGATGATAATGGAGCTTTGCCACCTTCCCCACGGACAAAACCTTTTTTGCCTTTTCCACCACGCCTCTTCCCCTTTCCACCAGCATCTGTCATTTTGCCACTCATGTTGATTGCGACAAGATTGTGGACTGAAAATGTGGTAGTAAAAATTGAGAGGTGGTGTAGATTGCAGTGGTGGTCTAGCTTTATTAACAGCAGAATAATAAAGAATAAATATCCCTGACAATGCAACTACAGGCCTTAAACTGGCAGCAAAAATTGCTAGTCTAATGGCTTAGTTATAATGAGTTGGAGTGTGCAATGCAGGCAGACGCGCTCTGCAAATGTCTTTGCACTAGTGGGACTATAGCAAAGTCCAATAGCCACGTATAGGATGCCACTAGGTACACTGAGTGTTTGCTAGTATAATGGCTTAGTTATAATGAGTTGGAGTGTGCAATGCAGGCAGACGTGCTCTGCAAATGTCTTTGCACTAGTGTGACTATAGCAAAGTCCAATAGCCACAGATAGGATGCCACTAGGTACACTGAGTGTTTGCTAGTATAATGGCTTAGTTATAATGAGTTGGAGTGTGCAATGCAGGCAGACGCGCTCTGCAAATGTCTTTGCACTAGTGGGACTATAGCAAAGTCCAATAGCCACGTATAGGATGCCACTAGGTACACTGAGTGTTTGCTAGTATAATGGCTTAGTTATAATGAGTTGGAGTGTGCAATGCAGGCAGACGCGCTCTGCAAATGTCTTTGCACTAGTGGGACTATAGCAAAGTCCAATAGCCACGTATAGGATGCCACTAGGTACACTGAGTGTTTGCTAGTATAATGGCTTAGTTATAATGAGTTGGAGTGTGCAATGCAGGCAGACGCGCTCTGCAAATGTCTTTGCACTAGTGTGACTATAGCAAAGTCCAATAGCCACAGATAGGATGCCACTAGGTACACTGAGTGTTTGCTAGTATAATGGCTTAGTTATAATGAGTTGGAGTGTGCAATGCAGGCAGACGTGCTCTGCAAATGTCTTTGCACTAGTGTGACTATAGCAAAGTCCAATAGCCACAGATAGGATGCCACTAGGTACACTGAGTGTTTGCTAGTATAATGGCTTAGTTATAATGAGTTGGAGTGTGCAATGCAGGCAGACGCGCTCTGCAAATGTCTTTGCACTAGTGGGACTATAGCAAAGTCCAATAGCCATGTATAGGATGCCACTAGGTACACTGAGTGTTTGCTAGTATAATGGCTTAGTTATAATGAGTTGGAGTGCGCAATGCAGGCAGACGCGCTCTGCAAATGTCTTTGCACTAGTGGGACTATAGCAAAGTCCAATAGCCACGTATAGGATGCCACTAGGTACACTGAGTGTTTGCTAGTATAATGGCTTAGTTATAATGAGTTGGAGTGTGCAATGCAGGCAGACGCGCTCTGCAAATGTCTTTGCACTAGTGTGACTATAGCAAAGTCCAATAGCCACGTTTAGGATGCCACTAGGTACACTGAGTGTTTGCTAGTTTAATGGCTTAGTTATAATGAGTTGGCGTGTGCAATGCAGGCAGACGCGCTCTGCAAATGTCTTTGCACTAGTGGGACTATAGCAAAGTCCAATAGCCACGTATAGGATGCCACTAGGTACACTGAGTGTTTGCTAGTATAATGGCTTAGTTATAATGAGTTGGAGTGTGCAATGCAGGCAGACGCGCTCTGCAAATGTCTTTGCACTAGTGGGACTATAGCAAAGTCCAATAGCCACGTATAGGATGCCACTAGGTACACTGAGTGTTTGCTAGTATAATGGCTTAGTTATAATGAGTTGGAGTGTGCAATGCAGGCAGATGCGCTCTGCAAATGTCTTTGCACTAGTGGGACTATAGCAAAGTCCAATAGCCACGTATAGGATGCCACTAGGTACACTGAGTGTTTGCTAGTATAATGGCTTAGTTATAATGAGTTGGAGTGTGCAATGCAGGCAGACGCGCTCTGCAAATGTCTTTGCACTAGTGGGACTATAGCAAAGTCCAATAGCCACGTATAGGATGCCACTAGGTACACTGAGTGTTTGCTAGTATAATGGCTTAGTTATAATGAGTTGGAGTGTGCAATGCAGGCAGACGCGCTCTGCAAATGTCTTTGCACTAGTGTGACTATAGCAAAGTCCAATAGCCACAGATAGGATGCCACTAGGTACACTGAGTGTTTGCTAGTATAATGGCTTAGTTATAATGAGTTGGAGTGTGCAATGCAGGCAGACGCGCTCTGCAAATGTCTTTGCACTAGTGGGACTATAGCAAAGTCCAATAGCCACAGATAGGATGCCACTAGGTACACTGAGTGTTTGCTAGTATAATGGCTTAGTTATAATGAGTTGGAGTGTGCAATGCAGGCAGACGCGCTCTGCAAATGTCTTTGCACTAGTTGGACTATAGCAAAGTCCAATAGCCACAGATAGGATGCCACTAGGTACACTGAGTGTTTGCTAGTATAATGGCTTAGTTATAATGAGTTGGAGTGTGCAGAGGACAAGAGGGTACAGTGGCAGGATTGTGGGGCTCTGGGTAGAGGAATGGAAGCCTGCCTTTCTATTCCCTCCTAATGGTGAAATGCAGGGAGGAAATCCCTGACCTTGGCTACACAGACGCTGTTGCTGTTTTCAGGACCTGTCACCTATGGCTCTCTGACCCTGCCGGTTTGAGCCCTTAAAAGGACTGCTAGAAAGTGCTCTCCCTAAGCTGTCTAACGCTGTGTATGCAGCGCATACAGCTGTATCGGCGATAGGACTCAGGAGGACGGAGCTGCGACAGTGATGTCTAACACCAAAGACGCAGAAGGCAGATAATGGCGTCCTGGAGGAAAATGTCCGTTTTTATAATGCAGGGACATGTGACATGGACATCCTATCACACATGCCGTTGCTTCTCTGGCTAAAAGTCCACTTAGCTGTGTGTGTGTCTGGGATTGGCTGACATGCTGGCCCGCCCCACAAGACGCGCGTGCTTAGGGAAGGAAGACAAGAAAAAAAAAAAAATGGCGATCGCCATTATAGAAACAGCAGTGATCTGAAGGCGCTGTTCACGTACACTATACACTGAAATGTCATAATAGTGTGATTCACAGAGTGACTTACACTATTACAGCAGAAACCAAGCTAGGATTTAGCTGGTTTTTTGCTGCTAGAACCGTTCTCGAACGTTTCTAGAACTATCGAGCTTTTGTAAAAAGCTCGAGTTCTAGTTCGATCTAGAACATGCCCCAAAATCACTCGAGCCTAGAACTGGAGAACCACGAACCACGAACCGCGCTCAACTCTACTCCTAATTCCCTTGTCCCAGAAGTTTGGAGGCTTGTCTCTGTGCTGTTTGGAGTAATGTAGGGGAGATACTTTGCGGCATTTGCACAGTAATGGCTTTCTTCTGGCGACTTGACCATGCAGCCCATTTTTCTTCAAGTGTGTCCTTATTGTGCCTCTTGAAACATCCACATCGCTAGTTTTCAGTGAGTCCTGTATTTCGGCTGATGTTATTTGTGGGTTTTTCTTTTCTGACTGGATCGAGTACATTCAGGAGGAGACAAGCAGGAAGAGCAGGTACAGGACTGACAGGAAAGGTTTAGATACAGGAGATTGACAGGGTGGGTTCAGCTGTTACAGGAAACAATCAAGACGGGTTCAGGCACACAACCAATGGGCAAGATACAATCATACATGACCCCATTAATTCTAAATATGGTGCAGTCAACCTGTCATCTTTGCAGAAAATTACCTGCAAAGTATAATGTTTCCACCTTCATGCTTTATGATTGGAACAGTGTTCTTGGGGTCATATTCATCCTTCTTCTCCCAAATATGGTGAGTAAAGTTGATAAGAAAAAAGTTTTATTTTGGTCTCATCTGAGCACATGACCTTCTCTCATGCCTCCTCTGGATCATCCATATGGTCATTGGTGAACTTCAAATGGCCATGGACATGTGCTAGCATGAGAAGCGGGACCTTGCATACCTTGCAGGAGTTTAATCTAGGACGATGCAGCTCCATTTTATACTCTTTTTTTAAGTTCTCTTGCATGCGCAAATGCGCTGCCGAGACACAGCTACAACCAACTGACTTAGTATTGTCAACTGCTGGGGGAGCTGTTCTGTGCAGAACTTTTGTTCACGTTCAAAGAACCTTCTTTCTGAGACACTTTTCACTGGCTCTTTTAGTGAGCTGCACACTTCCGGTCACGGAGGTTTTTGGACTCCTGATTACCGGAGGAACAATGTAAGATGCTGATCTCTGATATTTACCTTCCAGCTGATCCTCTGTAACTGCCAACAGGTGTTACACATAATTATCTTGGTAAGGAAAATGTGTTTAATATAAAAAGCACCAGTTTTGCTGTATGTGTTCACACCCCATTTTTCCATGATGAAGCCACTCTAGAGGTGGTGACACACATTGGGGGGGTTCTCTTTGTTGCCTTCCTCCATTATGGTTGTCCTATTTGCACCTATAGGTCCTTTTTCTTGATTGCTGGTACGTTTATGTCTACATTTGACTGGTATCTATGATATTTTGTGCATTTTGCATATGTACTGGATATTTATATGCTTACTTTTTATTTATATCTGTATTCATTTGTATTGAAGCTTGCCTTTATTTACTGGCCTATAGTGTGCTTTGTACATGATACTTATCCATATGGAGGCGGTGACTTGTGGGGTTCTGTTTTATTATATGCAACCCCATTTGTTTGTTTGAACACTGTGTTTATTTTAAATGATTTTAATATAGTATTGGTGTCTTTTTTGTTAAATAAAAATTGTTCTATTTGACTTAATATTTGGTGATCCCATTTTTTTACACACCTTCTTGTTCTTTTGCATTGCTCTGTTGTTATAGGTGTGCCTAATGGATTGATCCCAACCATTACTGTAGTGATGCCCTCATAAACTTGTCTTTTCCCATACAAAGATTACCATTAGTAACACACTGCATCATCCTAGATTAAACTCCTGCAAGGTATGCAAGGTCCCCCTTCTCATGCTAGCACATGTCCTTGGCCATTTGAAGTTCACCAATGACCATATGGATGATCCAAAGGAGGCATGAGAGAAGGTCATGTGCTCAGATGAGACCAAAATAAAACTTTTTAATTATCAACTTGACTCACGATATTTGGGAGAAGAAGGATGAGTATGACCCCAAGAACACTGTCCCAATCATGCAGCATGAGGGTGGAAACATTTTACTTTGCAGGTACTTTTCTGCAAAGATGACAGAATGACTGCACCATATTTAGAATTAATGGGGTCATGTATGATTGTATCTTGCCCATTGTTTGTGTGTCTGAACTTGTCTTGATTGTCTCCTGTAACATCTGAACCCAAGCTGTCCATCTCCTGTATCTGAACCTTTCCTGTCAGTCCTCTACCTGCTCTCCCTGCTTGTCTCCTGAATGTACTCTATCCAGTCAGCTTCCACTACCTACTTTGTCGTGCCTACACTCTGTACCTGATTTTCTGACCTGGAATGGTACCCGGTGTTTACCCACAGCCCAGTTTATGCTGGCTATCAGAGGCTCCAGTGAAAAACTGATAAACACCTAGTCTTGCTCCTTTAGGGTAAGCCCAGTTCATGGCACATTAGGTCCACACCAGCTGGATGACACAATTGATATCAGAGAAGATGGAAGTCAGTGAGTATATTAACACCCCTACATTACCCGAACGTTTACACAAGTTTAGGGGGAAAAAAAATTAACAAAAGTTCTTCTTTAAGTTAAGCTTTTCATACCTGGTATGATTTTTATAGGGGCCACAGCATCTATAAAAATGTGTATGCAATTAAAATTGCACTTTTTATAAAAGACTCTCTTAATATTACTGTTCTCAATGGCAAATTGCCTCTGTAGAGATGTGCTGCTGAGAACAATGTTATTCTATCTTCACTTGACATGCATTACTTCTTAAGGAAATCAAGGAAAAATTAAGATATTCATCATACAAAAATGGCTATTTCTATATCTGCCCAGTAGTTGAGTCAAGACATAGCTCATATACTGGGTACCTACTGGTAGCAGGTTCCTACTTGCCCATACAAATAATGGTTTTTAACCCAGAGAAAGTTATTAAAGTAGGTATCCAGCATGCAAGATATTCCTTGATGTGGCTACTGGGCAGATATAGAAATGGCAATCTGTGTATTCTAAATATCCTAATTATTCCTAGATTTCCTTAAGCAGTAATGCATGGTTATATTCTTACATTAATGGTTTGCATGCTTTAGCTATTCAGAGTGAAACTGTCTTTTTTATGATTGGTTGAAGTCACTTTGCTGTACAGTAATATAAAAAAAATAATAAAAAAATGACTTCAGTTCCCACCATACATATATAATTAGTGCTGGTAAATTAACAGCAGCAGGCTTTAGCCCCCACCTGTCAGCTTTACCGTGGCGGAATAATAAAATAAAAGGGGAATAATACATATCAGCCAAGGTAAAGCAGACAGGTGGGAGCTGGTAATATCAGGATGGAAGGCACCATGGATATTGCCCCCAGTTTAAAAATACTTGCCCGCAGCTGCCCAGAATTATCACATCCATTAGAAGCCAAAATTTCGGGCTTTATCTAGCTCATCCCAATTGCAATGTGTGGTGGAAATTGAGGTAATATAAGGGGTTAATGACAGCTGATATTTGTCAGCTGCCATCAAGCCCTAGATTTGTAATAAGAGGCTTCTATGAGACCTCCTCATTACTAATTCTGTAAGTCAAAAAAAATAAAACACACACCAAAAAAATGCTTTATTTGAAATAAAAGACATACACTCTCTTTGACCCCTTTATCAACCCCTAAAACACTCTTGAAGATCTGATGTAATCCATACAAAGTCCCACAATGATCCCAGCTATTCTACTCTCTCTTCAGGCTCTGCAAATTACAGCAGCAGGGAGGTCAGCTGTGAGCAGTCACATAACTCAGTTTACCAGAGGTCACAGCTGGGTTCCCACAGTATGACCTCCGGTGACCTGACTACCGGGCTGTTGGACTGTGAGACACGGCTGTGACCTGAAATCCAACAGTCCGGTAGCAACTTTAAAGTGAAAGTCATAGTGAAAACACAACAGCAATTTCACTTTCAAGTCACTGTCGGACTGTTGGATTTCAGGTCCCTTCCTGTCAGAAAACTGCTTTTTTTGCAGGTTTGGTGCTGAATTTTATACATCCCATTCCTGCACAAAATCTGTATCTCCTGGAAGAAACCAGCATCAGAACTGTATTGTGGTTAGATGCATTTTTTGCCTGCAGATTTGGTGCAAGAATTTAGTGTATACATTTCACCATCAAATCTGCATCTCTTAGCAAAAAAAACCACACAAAAACAGTTTTGATACCATTTTGGTGCAGTTTTCTGCCTAGAGATGTAAATTCCGTGCAAAAATCTCCAGGCAGTAAACTGCAGCAAAATGGCGTTGAAACTGTTATTTTGCAGATGCAGATTTTGTGCTGTATTTCTTGGCAAAAAAAATTTCATCAGTACTGAATCAATACCACATAAGATTTGGATGCATTTTTTCCAAGAAGATGCAGATTTGGTGCAGGATTTTGGTGTATAATTTTTAGCACCAAATCTGCATCTCTTGGCCACAAAACTTGGTTTTCTGTCAGGAGATGCAAATCTGATTGAACTTATTTCACCTTAGGTGGAGTCCCTGAGCTCAATCAGTTCACCTAAGGTGAGTTTACCTTTACCTACAGTCACAGGTGGAGCACCGTGCGAACCTCCATCTCTAGCTGCACTTAAACTCTAAGACATGAGACCCCCATTACTAATCCTGTAAGTGAAAAAAATAAACACAAACCTGTAAAATTCCTTTATTTTAAATGTGATACCAAAAAAAACAATTTATTAGCCCACAAACACCCAGGTCCAACATAATCCATACAATATTCCACGACATTTCCAGCTCTGCTGCATCCTTATATCACAGAGTTATGGCACAGAACATAACTACCCACTGGTGCTGCAGGCACAGACTGTCTAAGCTGCAACTGTGAGTGGTGATGTTACTTAGACCCATACCCATTAGTAATCTAGAGCTTACTTGCAGCTGTGAGCTGTCATTAATCTGTTATATTACACCGATTGCCACTGCATCAGGACATTTGAGATGAGCAGGGTAAAGTTCCTGGATTGTTACATTTAATGGATGCAACAATTCTGGGTGGCTGCAGGCTGATACTTTTAGGCTGAGGGGGCCCAATAACCATGGACCTTCCTTGCCTGAGAATACTAACTCACAATTATTGGCTTTATCTTGGCTGGTATCAAAATTGGGGAGAACCCCAAGATGTTTTTTAAAATTATTTATTTAAATAATTTAAAAAAGCCACATGTGGTCCCTTGTATTTCATACACAGCCAAAATATCACACTTAGCCGGGTGATGCAGCCTGTAGTTGATTGCTTTATCTGCACTGGGTATCTATATATACGGACTACTCTACATCATATTATTAATTTATTTGTTTATTTTTACAATTTGCTTGGGCAGATAGCCATCCACTGCTAGAGGAACCAATGAGAGACGCCAGCACGCTGGGAGTGTGAAAGCAGCTAATAACAAACACTGGCACACACAGTGGGTGGGGAAACAGGAAATATGCATAAGGTATAATAGGTATAATAAGCTCACCAAGAAGAAGTGTTACAGCCATGAAGCAGAAATTGGTAAGTATGTCCTGCTTTAACCAATTTGCTTCTGTTTTTAGCTTTTGTTTGTTTTTTTAACAGTGATTTTCCAGCCAAGCACACCCCTGCCAATAATTTCCATGGCTGTGATAATTTTGGAAGTGCCCACAGACTGGAAGCTTGCTAATTAGCTGCTCTGCAACCTGTCAACAAGCTTTATTCAGGTGACAAATCTGAACAGGAGCTGGATGTACATTCAGAAGACTGTGTTCATGTGTTACAGTTTGGGTTTGTTCATCCTTTGTAGATACACAAAAGTCAAAAAGCAAAGAGACTAGAGATGAGTGAACCTGAAAAGTGAATTTCCGTGTTCATACTGACCAAGGACTTTACTATAAAAAAAAGTGTTTGAGTTCGAAAGTTTGGGTGCTTTATGTATGCTAACCAATCAAGTGAGTATAACGGTACTTAAGTTTGCTTGATACTGGACCAAGTGTGAGCCTCTTGCAGTGTATGAATTGCTTACACTGGGGGTAACAGCAGCATTATTGGATGTAGTGTGCACCCCCTCCAAAAAAAAGGAAAAACTCCACCCACCCTCCTCTGGAAGTGCTTTATATATGGCTGGCTGACCAATTAGTGACTTTCAATGGGGATCAGGTCAAGTCCAGGTCCCAAAACATACCTTATCTAAAGTCCAGCTGAACCCGCTGAACCGAACTTTCACGGATCCGCTCATCTCTAGAAGGGCCTCACTACACCCCCAAAAGCAGGTGGAATTGTGATTGTTTTTTTTATGAGCTATTAAGCTGCAAGGGACCCATATATTGTTATTGGACAGGGGCCATTTTTTGTTTGTGTCTGTTCTTGGACTAAATCTAATATATAAAGCTCAGTGTATGTATGTGTGTATGTGTGTGTGTATGTTTGTATGTGTGTATGTCCGCTAAAGGAATCCGCACCGTCGCATTTACAATCACAAAATTTTGCACAGACACTCCATGTGACTCAGGGAACGTCATAGACTATGTTTTGGTGGGAAAATTTAACCCTGTGCTTTCCAGTTACTCTACAAAAATCCTGCAGCAATTAAAATGAATGGAGGTGGGAGCTGCAGGGTATAAATAGCAACTGTCAGTGGTGGCTATAGGAACAAAATAAACTGTTAGTATTACAAGTTTATGTGTGAGGTAAAAAGATGTCGGTGGTGAGACGGATAGAGAGAGACAGAAAAAGACAGACAGAGACAGACCTGGAAAGAGACAGACCTGGAAAGAGACAGAGCGGGAAAGAGACAGAGCGGGAAAGAGACAGACCTGGAAAGAGACAGACCTGGAAAGAGACAGCCCTGGAAAGAGACAGACCTGGAGAGAGACAGACCTGGACAGAGACAGCCCTGGAAAGAGACAGAGCGGGAAAGAGACAGACCTGGAGAGAGACAGCCCTGGAGAGAGACAGCCCTGGAAAGAGACAGCCCTGGAAAGACAGCCCGGCAAAGAGACAGCCCGGCAAAGAGACAGACAGGCAAAGAGACAAACAGGCAAAGAGATAGATGAGCAAAGAGACAGCTAGGCAAAGAGACAGCCGGGCAAAGCGACAGCCAGGCAGAGACAGCTCGGGAAAGAGACAGCCCAGGAAAGAGACAGCCCGGGAACGAGACAGCCCGGGAAAGAGACAGCCCAGGCAAATAGACAGCTGGGCAAAAAGACAGCCGGGCAAAAAGACAGCCGGACAAAGAGACAGACAGGCAAAGATACAGACAGGCAAAAAGACAGCTGGACAAAGAGACAGATGGGCAAAAAGACGGCCGGGCAAAAAGACAGATGGGAAAAGACACAGACAGGCAAAGAGACAGACAGGCAAAGAGACAGAGAGAGAGACAGACAGACAAGGAAAGAGACAGACAGCGACACACAGACAGAGACTGGGAGAGAGACAGAGAGACAGTTACTATCCTGGACAACGCCCGGATACTACAGATAGTATTTTATATAAATGAGCAAGTTGTGACACAGGGACACTGGGATCCATTGGCAACTAGGAACGGAGTTTGTTGCTCACTGAACTGACACTTGCTCAGTTGCGAGAGGATTGTGGCAAACTAGCAAAGTCCTTATCAATTTGTAATGCAGATCACATCCACTGGATAGCCACACATAGAAACACATTGCATTACAACGTGGTACAGAATATCACCATATATTTTTTAAAGGTAATAATCTTACACCAATATCTTGAATATGTTTCACCAAGAGAAAGGGTAAGGAAGGACACATCTATTTATTATCAAATTTTCTTTTCCCTCATATTCTCTCTTCAACTTCACTGAACTTAATCAGTTTTAATTATTAAAAGAATAGAGAACCATTGCAATGCTCACATTTGAAAAGCTTGTAGAGACCTATCCACATAGACACAATGTTGTAATTGCTGCTAAAGGCAATTCTTAAAATGCCTAATTAAATCTATTTTGAATTATTGTTCTTTTACAATAAACATTAAAAACTCCAAAGGGTGTGAAGGCATTTTAAGGGCAAGGACTGTTTATGATCTATTTTTCCATTTCATTAAAACAATGGAATTACCTAATATACTCATCAATGCACAAGCTATTTAAAAAAAAACAAAAACAACATACATCTACATCATTTAGAGGAACAGGAAAATAATTGTATTTTAAATTATGCAGCTCTAATTATTTTGTAAGATCTACACATAATAATCTATTTCATTTTCTGCCATGATAAGGTGTCAAGATGTGAATGTGACAAAGTTTGCACATTTTATTTCTAAACCAGGATATTAACAGAACAGATTGTAGATTAGAAACAAATGTAAAGTCAAGGTTACACTCGAATCTCAAAATGACTTCGTTTGTACACTGTGTTTTGTTATACCGTTGGCATTAATACAACAAGAACATAAAGTAGCATTGAAAATAATTCATTGTTTTTTTTTATCCTTTATTAGGATACGATTTCCACAATAGCTTTAGAAATTACATTATTTCAATTCACCGTATTTACCTATTACATGTCGACAGGAGAAAGTGGGCCATTATCACTATCACTGCTTTTGACAAAGCATTTTAATGTAATATTGTCACAAATGCAGAATTTTTTTTTATCTTTCAAGTATTTTCATTGAACATATCACTGTTATGATAGGAATGTTCCGTGATGGGATAATATACTTGTACCCGTTTGTTTTTTTTTTATTTTTATTTTTTTACAAATTATTGAAAAAAAAAGGGACAAAAGATGATCTAGGGTGTCCAGATAATTTCATGACATTTGCAGAAGTTCATTACCCTACACTTATACAAATAAGTGCAAACATTCTTGTAGAAGTAAAACACCCAGGGTAGGTAGCACAATAAGGCACCATGTGAAGTTTGTTTCTGTGTATTTTGTTATAAGGAACTGTTTAAACTAGTGATCAGGCGTTGACACAGTCGGAGACTAAAGCGGGCTTTATGCGCTACAACAAATCTAACGATGTGTCGGCGGGGTCACGTTGTAAGTGACGCACATCCGTCATCGTTAGTGTTGTTGTAGCATGTGACAGCTACGTGCGATTGCAATTGAACGTAAAACCATTTATCGCATGCACGTCGTTCATTTCCTTAAAATTGAACGTCGGGTTGTTCAATGTTCTCGAGGTACCACACATCGCAGTGTGTGACACCCCGGGAATGATGAACAGATCTTACCTGCATCCCGCTCATCTCCGCCCCTCCGCTTCTATTGGCCGGCTGCTGCGTGACGTAGCTGTGACGCCTAACGCCCCTCCCACTCCAGGAAGTGGATGTTCACCACCTACATCGTGGTCATATGGAAGGGTAAGTACGTGTGAAGGCAAGTAATCGTTTGTGCGACACGGTCTACAAATTGAACGTGTCACACATACGATGGGGGCGTGTCACATCGCATACGATATCGTATGCTTAATTGTAAGGTGTAAAGCAGGCTTAAAGGAAAAAAATCCAGCACTGGAACATTCTGAGGGCTGATAGGGATATTTGTGACCTCATTTCTTTTTCCCCTGACATGACTTACAGAAAAGGTCGATCTTTGAAAGATCATCTTTCACATAGTATAATAAGCATATAATCCTCCAAAAAAAAAGGAACATGTATTGATCACAGACATGTGGGCGCTTTCAAATGTGGTAGATGTGCCTTCTCTACAGTGGGTATGGAAAGTATTCAGACCCCTTTAAATTTTTCATTCTTTGTTTCATTGCAGCCATTTGGTAAATTCAAAAAAGTTCATTTTTTTTCTCATTAATGAACACTCTGCACCTCATCTTGACAGAACAAAAACAGAAATGTAGAAATTTTTGCAAATTTATTAATCAAGAAAAACCAACATATCCCATGGTCATAAGTATTCAGACCCTTTGTCAGTATTGCGTAGAAGCATCCTTTTGAGCTACTATAGCCATGAATCTTCTTGGGAATAAGTTAACACGTTTTTAACAACTGGATTTGGGGATCCTCTGCCATTCTTCCTTGCAGATCCTCTACAGTTCTGTCAGTATAGATGGTGAACATTGGTGGACAGCCATTTTCAGGTGTCTCCAGAGATGCTCAATTGGGTTTAGGTCAGGGCTCTGGCTGGGCCAGTCAAGAATGGTCACAGAGTTGTTCTGAAGCCACTCCTATGTTATTTTAGCTGTGTGCTTAGGGTCATTGTCTTTTTGGAAAGTGAACTTTTGGCCAAGTCTGAGGTCCAGAGCACTCTAGAAGAGGTTTTGTTTCAGGATATCTATGAACTTGGCCACATTCACTTTTCCTTCAATTGCAACCAGTCATCCTGCTCCTGCAGCTGAAAAACACCCCCATAGCTGCCACCACCATGTTTCACTGTTGGGATTGTATTGGGGATGTGATGAGCAGTGCCTGGTTTTCTCCACACATACCCCTTAGAATTATCACAAAAAAGTTCTATCTTCATCTCATCAGAAGAGAGATGCTTATTTCTCATAGTCTGGGAGTCCTTAAAGTGTTTTTTGCAAAGTCTATGTGGGCTTTCATGTCTTGCACTGAGGAGAGGCTTCCATCAGGCCACTCTACCATAAAGGCTCAACAGGTGGAGGGCTGCAGTGATAGATGACTTTGTGGAACTTTCTCCCATCTCCCTACTGCATCTCTGGAGCTAAGTCACAGTGATCTTGGGGTTCTTCTTTACCGCTTTCACCAAGGCTCTTCTCCCATGATTGCTCAGTTTGGCTAAATGGCCAGGTCTAGGAAGATTTCTGGTGGTCCCAAACGTCTTCCATTTAAGGATTATGGAGGTCACTGTGCTCTTAGGAACCTTGAGTACTGCAGAAATTCTTTTGTAGCCTTGGCAAGATCTGTGCCTTGCCAGAATTCTGTCTCTGTACTCCTTGGGCAGTTCTTTTGACCTCATGATTCTCATTTGGTCTGACAAGCACTGAGCTGTGAGGTCTTATATAGACAGATGTGCACATTTCCAAATCATGTCCTATCAGTATAATTAAACACAGCTGGACTCCAATGAAATAGTAGAACCATCTCAAGGAGGATCACAAGGAAATGGACAGTATGTGACTTAAATATGAGTGTCTGAGCAAAGGGTCTGAACACTTATGAACATGTGATTTTTCAGTTTTTCCTGTTTAATACATTTGCAAAAAATTCTAGACTTCTGTTTTTCTGTTGATGGGGTGCAGAGTGTATGCTAATGAGAAAAAAATGAATTTTTTTGAATTTACCAAAAGGCTGGAATGAAACAAAGAGTGAAAAATTTAAACGGGTCAGTAGATAAGTGCAAGTATCAACACCTTTAAATACACAAATCGCAATGCTCTTGTACAAAAGATTATATAAGAAAAAAGAGAGCTTAGTAGGAGGATAGGCAACTATAGGTAATATTAAGCATGCTAGGGACACCCCTATTTGGAGGCAAATAAGAGAAGTACATAGGGAGACCTCAAATGCTTCAAATTTTCTGTGATTGAAGTAGTCTCTCGTAATGCCAGATGGAAAAAATGGATTTACAGGTTCAACTCCATAAAAAGACGATCCCTTAGGAAGCCACAAACTGGTGGCAATACACGTGGAGTTATACCCACCCTGTCCTCTTTGCCTTACAGACTTTGCAGCTGCTGGTTTATCCTGCTTGTTCATGTTTGCACCTCATACTGTCCCTGGTTCTTACAGGTATCTGTGGTGTGTTTTATTGCAGGTTTCTTTGCATTTCTTTGCTTGTCACCTTGCTATAGTTGTGCCGATTGCACCTTTCATTTTACACACCACCCACAGGGAAGTGGGCTTTTCATACAGTATTGGGGCTTTTTATTGCAGGCTCTACTTTATTAACAGCTGTACATTACATTTATTTAAGATTTGGATTGTACTTATTTGTATGTCTAACGTTATTGGTCTGGGATGTTCCATCTGTCTTGTACAGCTGATATTTGTAAGCCTTGAGCTGTTTTAATTGTTCTTATCCACTATGTGTGTGTGTGTGTCTTTTGTCTCCATTAGTACTTTAATAAAATAAAACATTTTTTCATTTATCCTTGGTGATCATTTTATTATGGCATACCCCTTTCCTCTTTTCATTGGTTCACAAGTTTTTTTGGTAAGCTTAGGTTTGATCCCTTATCTATTAGAAGTGCCTTACTTTTTACTTTTCTTGCCTTATAGGTTCAACTCCATATCACCAATAGGACTGAATAAATTGCCTCAAAATGTTGTTTTAATATCTGCTTAGCACTTCTAAATATGACTCAGGTCTTTTCTATCCCTAGTAAAAGTTTGCTGCACAGCCATTGACCCTAAAGTGTTTAGGCTAAAATATTTTTTTTATCTGCAAAATATGGGTCTAAAATAACATATCCACTACTGTTAAAGAAACAAACAGATAATTCACATTAACCAATCCATAATGCGATTTGGCATTTTTTAAATATTTTTTTTCTTACTGACTAAATAATGGAGTGGATATATATTTTAATTTAATCCAATGTCACAATATGTTCCTTTAACTGTGCCATATTTATGTGAAAATCATATAGAACTAGGGCCAGTATATGCCTTCACACTAATAACATATTACTATAATTGATGCCCTCAGAATATGTGCAATATTTAGAACAAGAGCACTCATATAGGGCTAGTGCCATTACACGGCCTCTTAAGGAATAAAGGACAAATTTTTAGCAATTTAATTACTTTTTAGTATTCACTGATCAAGCGCCACTATACATTTTTTAACCCCTTAACTTCTGGGCGATTTTCCGTTTTTCCGTTTTTTTTGCTCCCCTTTTTCCAAGAGCCATAACATTTATATTTATCTGTCAATCTTGACATATAAGGGCTTGTTTTTTGCGGGATGAGCTGTACTTTTAAATGAAACAAAACTTTTACCATATAATGTACTGGAAAACAGTAAAAAAAAAATTCAGTGGAAAAACTGCAAAAAAGGTGCAATCACACATACATTAGTCTTTGAGATATTTTATTTACTGTGTTTACTATATGGTAAAATTGATGTTTTGGTGTGATTTCTCACGTCTGTAAGAGTTCGTGGACACCAAACATGTATAGGTTTATTTTTATCTAAGGGGTTAAAAAAATTAACAAGTTTGTCCAAAGAAAGTGGCACACTTATTGCGCCATTTTCCAAAACCTGTAGCGTTCTCATTTTTTGGGATCTATGGCTTAGTGATCACTTCCTTTTGCATCTCAAGCTGACGTTTTTAACAGCACTATTTTTGCGCAGATTCTATGTTTTGATCGCCTGTTATTGCATTTTGAGCAAAAAGTTGTGTCGACTAAAAAACATAATTTTGAAGTTTGGAATTTTTTTTCCACTACACCATTTATCGATCAGATTAATTGATTTTACAGCTGTTGAAATCAGCTGACATGTGCGCGGATCACCTCGGACAGCCCATGGCAGGCAGCGAGGATTAACCTCACACAATCTATGACATGCCCAGTATGTCATGTGTCTTGAAGAGGTTAATAGAACAGTAAGGCGCTTGCATGTTTTGCAGTGGAACATACACTTGTAATGCAGGACCATCTGCTGAAACATAGTCAGTGCAGAGAGAAATTATATCTAAGGGTGCATGTGCAGGAAACATACAGTTAGGTCCAGAAATATTTGGACAGTGACACAATTTTCGCGAGTTGGGCTCTGCATGCCACCACATTGGATTTGAAATGAAACCTCTACAACAGAATTCAAGTGCAGATTGTAACGTTTAATTTGAAGGTTTGAACAAAAATATCTGATAGAAATTGTAGGAATTGTACACATTTCTTTACAAACACTCCACATTTTAGGAGGTCAAAAGTAATTGGACAAATAAACCAAACCCAAACAAAATATTTTTATTTTCAATATTTTGTTGCGAATCCTTTGGAGGCAATCACTGCCTTAAGTCTGGAACCCATGGACATCACCAAAAGCTGGGTTTCCTCCTTCTTAATGCTTTGTCAGGCCTTTACAGCCGCAGCCTTCAGGTCTTGCTTGTTTGTGGGTCTTTCCGTCTTAAGTCTGGATTTGAGCAAGTGAAATGCATGCTCAATTGGGTTAAGATCTGGTGATTGACTTGGCCATTGCAGAATGTTCCACTTTTTTGCACTCATGAACTCCTGGGTAGCTTTGGCTGTATGCTTGGGGTCATTGTCCATCTGTACTATGAAGCGCCGTCCGATCAACTTTGCGGCATTTGGCTGAATCTGGGCTGAAAGTATATCCCGGTACACTTCAGAATTCATCCGGCTACTCTTGTCTGCTGTTATTTCATCAATAAACACAAGTGACCCAGTGCCATTGAAAGCCATGCATGCCCAAGCCATCACGTTGCCTCCACCATGTTTTACAGAGGATAAGGTGTGCCTTGGATCATGTGCCGTTCCCTTTCTTCTCCAAACTTTTTTCTTCCCATCATTCTGGTACTGGTTGATCTTTGTCTCATCTGTCCATAGAATACTTTTCCAGAACTGAGCTGGCTTCATGAGGTGTTTTTCAGCAAATTTAACTCTGGCCTGTCTATTTTTGGAATTGATGAATGGTTTGCATCTAGATGTGAACCCTTTGTATTTACTTTCATGGAGTCTTCTCTTTACTGTTGACTTAGAGACAGATACACCTACTTCACTGAGAGTGTTCTGGACTTCAGTTGATGTTGTGAACGGGTTCTTCTTCACCAAACAAAGTATGCGGCGATCATCCACCACAGTTGTCATCCGTGGACGCCCAGGCCTTTTTGAGTTCCCAAGCTCACCAGTCAATTCCTTTTTACTCAGAATGTACCCGACTGTTGATTTTGCTACTCCAAGCATGTCTGCTATCTCTCTGATGGATTTTTTCTTTTTTTCAGCCTCAGGATGTTCTGCTTTACCTCAATTGAGAGTTCCTTAGACCGCATGTTGTCTGGTCACAGCAACAGCTTCCAAATGCAAAACCACACACCTGTAATCAACCCCAGAGCTTTTAACTACTTCATTGATTACAGATTAACAAGGGAGACGCCTTCAGAGTTAATTGCAGCCCTTAGAGTCCCTTGCCCAATTACTTTTGGTCCCTTGAAAAAGAGGAGGCTGTGCATTACAGAGCTATGATTCCTAAACCCTTTCTCCGATTTGGATGTGAAAACTCTCATATTGCAGCTTGGAGTGTGCACTTTCAGCCCATATTATATATATAATTGTATTTCTGAACATGTTTTTGTAAACAGCTAAAATAACAAAACTTGTGTCACTGTCGAAATATTTCTGGCCCTGACTGTAGAACATAGCCGTGGAATGCAATGGCCGCGCGCACAAAGTCAGTTCAGAGAGGAAAATATGGTTTAGTGGATGAGTGCCTAATATGTAACGCATCAGTAGAATGCAATGACCACACGATAGGAAGATGTGCACTACCTGTTCTAAAAAGGAGCGCATAATCAACGATACATCACATTATCAAGGGAGCATCGTACCATCCATGTCACTGAATACATAAAAGTTACTGTTACCATTTTTTTGTCTTGGAAGCTATCTACAATATTCCAAACACCATCTTCAAGCTAAATCATTGCTATGATATTGCTCCTGATAAACCCAGTTAAGGGGAAATGCACTGAGTGAACTAATGAGCATTGTGATTGCATGAGTGTACTAATAGGTACTATGAATGCAGAATTTTGTCCAGATTTTTTCAGAGTATGGGTGTTTACTTTACCCACACGATTAAAGCACATGTCATATGGGTGCCATCAATGAATGTCTAATATGCTTACTTAACCAAGACATAAGCTAGTGTATCAAGTGCTGTCATCCACCTATGTATGGTAATTCTATTAATGCCTAGCCATTTGTAGATTCCATGTCATGAGGTCTTTATTATTCATTCAATTTTAGGTTTACTCCTGAGTTAACATACTGTAAGTGTTAAATATTACTAGCGGATGTTTTATTTTATTTTTGTCTATGGTTTACTATCAATAGTTCATGCATGTGTTGGTTTCCTAACTTTATCCTTATGGTAGGGACTCTGAGGGCTGATTAGAGCAAGTGTGATGGAGCAGGGGTGCCACATGCGAAATTTAGGGTGCCACCCTCTTTGGCTAGTTAGGGAAAGGGAATGGCAAGGACTGTGTTGAAAAACCTAACTATACCAGACTTTTAAGTGTTCATGTTTTGGCATTTGACAAACATAGCCTTTATAAAAAGAACCCTTTTGGCAGCTATTAGTTTATTGGCCGTATAGAACATTTGTATTTTGTTGGGCTTTCCATGTAGATTTTCGGTGTGCCACTAATGGACCATTATATGTTGGATCTCTGAATTTTTTGCTCACCCACTATCAATACCTATTACCCTAGCATTAGGAAAATTGAGGGCCTATTACAGTGAATGCACACAATCCTTAGGCACTGCGTCCTGCAGAGACGCGAGTGTTCTTTGCAGAAGAATGCAGTGGTCCTTGCCCACAATCTTGGTTCTGGGCTCTGCAGACTTTGCTTCCCACAGAGAAAACTCACGTCTCCTCAAGCATAAATTGAAAAGCTGCAGCTTGGGACGCCACGCTGCATGTCAGTTTATGCTGATGCGAAAAGAAGCAAAGTGGACATGGGATTTTTATAAATCCCATGCAATCCACTGTGCTTCTACAGTGCAATGCAGCATTTTGTATGCAGCAGAAATACACTGGGTCCAAAATTCTGTTCATACTGATTGTAGGAACACAGCCTTAGGGCCAAACTAGGATGTTAATCTCCGTGGCAAGGCAGGAAGAAAGAGGGTGAGGTTTGCATTCAATAGGGCCACACGTACTTGTCCTATTTACCGAAGAATCCACAAATTCAATCCACATTTGTCTGAGACCAGATAGTTTTTTGTATCTGTAATTTTTTCACCGTTTTGCTAGTTTGTGCATTCTGTTTATCAGTACCCGCTATGCGGTTTTAACATTAACTAATAAAAGCTATATTTTAAGTAGTTATTTATAATGTCAAGCCTCAAGAAATGGCGTAAACATTACTACGGTTAATTGGTTCTTTTACTATTATCATGCATTTTTTTTTCTTTTATCTACCCACATTTATAAATGTTTGATTATGGCACCAGGATTTAGTACCTTGGACGGTAACCTATACCATACTTGATATATTATGTTGTTGTGTGGTTTCATGCAGTCTGTGCATTAGTACCTTAGAACTTTAAGAGAAGGTTAACCTTACATAGGATACCTTTAATTGTCTTGCAGACCTTTCTATTTTTAAGGCTTTAAATATTTAATGGCTATCCAGTAGAAATGTAACTGATGCCTCTAAGTAGTTAAGTTTTTAATCAGTGTGAAGGAAATGTCTCTGAGTAACTGATTTCTTTTACTGAAAAATCCCACGACTGCAAATGAGCTCAGCAGGATTCTGTCTTGAAAACGTAGTATCTGCATAAATAATGTTCTGATGATTAACATATGATACTGCACTTCACCATTATATGAACAAATGCCTTTAAAATCAGAAGGCCAATGTCTTTCATAAACTTGACAGAAATGAATTTACAAGTTTTGTCTCATCTGCCTAATAATATATTGTACATCGTAGCAGAATGATATATGTGATGTTATTGTCTAAATTTGTAACAACAATTATTTACTTCAAAATTTTGGAGCAAAGAAAGATAAAAAGGAGCTACTTACCACAAAAATAAAAAAGTAATGCCTATTAGTGTTAAATGAGTAGCTTAGGAAAATAAAATTATGTTCCAATACAAATGAAACGTGATTTAATTGCTTTTAGAAACAGTTTTCAACTATAACCTCACGTGTCACCATTGGACTTGACAAAGATGAGAGCCTCCATCCCTGCTGTGTATTGTCAGTAGCCATACCATAGAAACAAGCTCCCGTAGCCATTGAACTGAGACAGTCAGACCCTATCATCACATGCCAAAATACAGAAATGTAAGGAGGATTCTCTGCAAATTAAAGACCAAAACGGATGCAGAGCTGTTGGGATATTAATGGGGATGATGAAATTGAGACATTAATATACATTCAAAATAAAGTACCTTAGTAAGTGCAGTTAACCCACAGTTATGCACATATATATATATATATATATATATATATATATATATATATATGTCAATTTTTAATTTTGAAAACCAGAGCATACTGTAGCAACACCATGTAGGACTTCATTATTTTCTTTAGCAAAAATGTTGATGTGTGCTGCTTAGTTTCGAAGCTAGGGGGATAAATCCTGGTTTTGCTCTGTGATCCCTGTCAGGGCTGTCATCTATTTAAACCCCTAGACCTCTGACAGCCACTGTAAGGTAAATTTTCTATGGTTCTTTCTGGTGGTATTTGCACCTGTGTTGTTTGTTGTATTCCTGTTGTCTGACCAAGGCATGTTTCCTGACCATTCTTTATGCAATAGCTGTAGAAAAAGACATGAACCGCACATCCAAAAATCAACCACTGCCGCAGCAGCAGCGCACCAGCAGGGCAGGTGACCTGGACCTCACAACACCCATGTTGCAAGGCTAAGCCCCCACGACCCCAAGAACAGAGGGAGACAGACCATGCAATATACCATAGCTGTAGAAAAGACATGAACCGCACAGCCAAACATCCTGACCATTCTGTGTCTGCTGATTTTGAACATTTACTGCCCTCCTGGATCTGACCCTGCTCCTTTGACTTCTTTTGGTTCTGGTTCACTCCTCGGGCCATCAGCCTTTCTGCTGAAGCACTCTAGCAAACTTTGCTGTAAGACCAGGTACCTGTAAAGAATTTAAAGGGTGAAGACCTATGCTCTTCTGAAATAGTAAAGATGGAGTAGCGAGTCCAAAGTCTGTCCTAGGTAGTTTTTTTACTCTACAGTTTTAGATAGATGTTACCTTCTTCATGTCCAGTTATGCCTCTCCACTACTGTTCTGTTCTTTCCTGACAGTCTGCAGTGATAACATATTAACTTTAGCTTATGTATTCACTGCAGCTAATCACTGGGCTCAGTGTTTAATTATGAGCTAGTCAGTTCATAAAGCCTGAGACTAATTATTGAGTGCAGTGCTCCTGTGAGCTATAGTTATAACATCAACATTGAATCCTTTCAACAAAAACTGTATGTTACAATATTGAATACTGATTTCAGCTTCAAATAACCAACAGGAACTAAAAAAATAAGAAGTTAAAACAAAGGTTTTAAAAATATAATACAATTAGAGTATGAATCTTCCCCTTTTTCCATATTAAAAATAAAGTAATTTCCAAATTTCAAAAAATGCATTAACATTCGTAAAAGTTGAATCTATGAAAATGGAAAATTATTTAATTCATAAGTCAAACTCTATAAAGATAAAATATCAAAGCTCCAGAATTGTCATTTTTTGATCATCTCACTTATCAAAAATTGTAATAAAAAGAAATCAAAACATCATATGTACTCCACAATAGCATTCATAACAATTATGGCTCAGCATGAAAAAAAACTTCATTCAGCTTCATAAATTGAAAAGTAAAAAGTTAGGTGTCAGAATATTTCAACACAAACCACTAAAATAAAATAAAAATTTACAAGTTTGTCATGTTCTTAATGAGAATAAGTTTGAAAATTATTTTGCAATATCATTTTAAATAAAAAGTGAATGAGTACAAATAAAAAACTAAAATCTGTGGCAGAAGAACGTGGTTTGCTTTCACCATTTTAGTTAGATTAGATTACTATTCTCCATTTTCGTTACGCAATATTTCAAAGTGAATTATCTTATTCAAAATTACAACTCATGCCATGAAAAACAAGCCCTCAAACTGGTATGTAGAGTCACAAATAAAATTGAATAAAATGATTGGTCAGTTAATCTGATTGATAGATGATAGCATGTGATTGATGGCAGGTGCTGAAATATCAGCCCTTCCCCATATAATCATAGCAGGAGCTTGGCTTAGCTGAAAGCCGAGCTCCTGCAATAACAGCCAGGGCCAGTGTGCAGACGGGCACTCATTGATTAACTCTCTAGATGCCACAACTAATAGTAATTGTGGCTTGTAGAAGGTTGTGAGAGGGCTCCCTCCGTTACACCCATCAGCACTCCGCAGCTAAATCACGGTGAGCCGATAGTTGTCATGGCACCTGAAAGTCAAACAATGACCTACTGGTGTGCCACGTATGATGGCCTGCTAGACCCAGCCCTGCAAATTTGTTCATTCTGCTTCCTGAAGATTGCACTAAGGCTCAGCTTACATTTATCCTGCGCACTAAGCTAAGCGCTTACATCGGGGTATCCATCTAAATCTCTGAAAAATGTGATTCAGATTGAATACCCAATGGAGCATTTACGATAATCATAGTATCATAGTATCATAGTTTTTAAGGTTGAAGGGAGACTCTAAGGGGCACTTTGCACACTGCGACATCGCAGGTGCGATGTCGGTGGGGTCAAATTGAAAATGACGCACTTCCGGCATCGCATGCGACATCGCAGTGTGTAAAGGCTGGATGATACGATTAACGAGCGCAAAAGCGTCGTAATCGTATCATCGGTGCAGCGTCGGCGTAATCCATGATTACGCTGACGCGACGGTCCGATGTTGTTCCTCGCTCCTGCGGCAGCACACATCGCTGTGTGTGAACGTCTCCTACCGGCCTCACTGCGGCTTCCGTAGGATATGCGGAAGGAAGGAGGTGGGCAGGATGTTTACATCCTGCTCATCTCCGCCCCTCCGCTCTGATTGGCCGCCTGCCGTGTGACGTCGCAGTGACGCCGCACAACCCGCCCCCTTAACAAGGAGGCGGGTCGCCGGCCACAGGGACGTCGCACGGCAGGTGAGTGTGTGTGTGAAGCTGGCGTAGCGATAACTTTCGCTACGCCAGCTATCACCACATATCGCTGCTGCGACGGGGGCGGGCACTATCGCACTCGGCATCGCAGCATCGGGCTGCGATGTCGTAGTGTGCAAAGCCCGCCTAAGTCTATCTAGTTCAACCCGTAGCCTAACATGTTGATCCAGAGGAAGGCAAAAAACACCAATGTGGCAAACAAGCTCCAATAGGGAAAAAAATTCCTTCCTGACTCCACATACGGCAATCAGACTAGTTCCATGGATCAACACCCTGTCATAAAATCTAATATACATAACTGGTAATATTAAATTTTTCAAGAAAGGCGTCCAGGTTCTGCTTAAATGTTAGTAGGGAATCACTCATTACAACATCATGTGGCAGAGAATTCCATAGTCTCACTGCTTGTACAGTAAAGAATCCTCGTCTGTGATTATGATTAAACCTTCTTTCCTCAAGACGTAGCGGATGCCCCCATGTTCAAGTCACAGGCCTAGGTGTAAAAAGATCTTTGGAAAGGTCTCTGTACTGTCCCCTCATATATTTATACATTGTGATTAGATCCCCCCTAAGCCTTCGCTTTTCCAAACTAAATAACCCCAGGTTTAATAACCTGTCTTGGTATTGCAGCCCTCCCATTCCTCTAATAATCTTGGTCGCTCTTCTCTGCACCCTCTCTAGTTCAGGTATGTCCTTCTTATATATTGGTGACCAGAATTGTACACAGTATTCTAAGTGCGGTCGCACTAGTGACTTGTACAGAGGTAGAACTATATTTTTTTCATGAACACTTATACCTCTTTTAATACATCCCATTATTTTATTAGCCCTGGCAGCAGTTGCCTGACACTGTCCACTAAAGTTAAGTTTACCATCCACCCATACACCCAAGTCTTTTTCTGCGTCTGTTTTACCCAGTGTTCTACAATTAAGAACATTATAAATTTTATTTCCTCTACCCAAGTGCATGACCTTACATTTATCTACATTAAACTTCAATTGCCACTTCTCAGCCCAATCCTCCAATTTACATAAATCTCCCTGTAATATAAAACTATCCTCCTCTGTATTGATTACCCTGCAGAGTTTAGTATCATCTGCAAATATTGAAATTCTACTCCGCATGCCCCCAACAAGGTCATTAATAAATATGTTGAAAAGAAGTGGGCCCAATACTGACCCCTCTGGTACCCCACTATGAACTGAGACCCAGTCTGAGTACGTACCATTAATAACCACCCTTTGTTTCCTATCACTGAGCCAGTTTTTAACCCAGTTACACATATTTTCCTCTATCCACATTATTCTCATTTTATGTACCAACCTTTTGTGTGGCACCGTATCAAAAGCTTTTGAAAAGTCCATATACACAACATCCACTGCATTTCCCTGGTCCAGGCTTGAACTTACCTCTTCATAGAAGCTGATCAAATTAGTTTGACAGGATCGATCACTCATAAACCCATGTTGATACTCTGTCATAAGGTTATTTTTCTTGAGATACTCCAGTATAGCATCTCTCAAGAAACCCTCAAGGATTTTACCAACCGTAGAGGTTAAACTTACCAGCCTATAATTTCCCGGTTCAGGTTTTGCCCCCTTTTTGAATATTGGCACCACATTTGCTATGCGCCAGTCCTGCGGTACCGACCCTGTTATTAAGGAATCTGTGAAGATTAAAAATAATTGGTCTATCTATCACAGAACTCAATTCCTGTAGTACTCTGGGATGTATGCCATCCGGGCCCGGAGATTTGTCAACGTTAGTGATTTTGACGCGGCGGTGTACTTCCTGCTGGGTTAAGGAGGTAATACTCAAGGGTGAATTTATGGTATCACTGGTAATGTCATCTGCCATGGCATTTTCTTGTATAAAAACCGTAGAAAAAAAGTCATTCAGCAGGTTGGCTTTACCCTCATCCCCCTCCACCATTTCACCAAGACTGTTTTAAGGGGGCCAACACTATCGCTTTTCAGTTTTTTACTGTTTATGTAGTTAAAGAATATTTTAGGATTATTTTTAGTTTTTCTCGCAATGAGTCTCTCTGTCTCAAACTTAGCTAATTTAATTTGCTTTTTACAGATTTTATTTATTTTTCTATGATTATATAATGCCTCATCACTACCTACCCTCTTTAATTCTTTTAAGGCTTTCTGTTTTTCTTTTATTGCTTCCCTTACAGCTCTATTTAGCCATAGCGGTTTCCTCCTATTTCTAGCATGTTTGTTCCCATAGGGTATATTTTCTGTGCAAGCCCTATTCAGGATGCTCATAAAAGTCTCCCATTTGCTTTGTGTACTTTTATTACTTAGTACATCATCCCAGTTTATTGCACTAAGATCATCTCTCAACCGTTTAAAATTTGCTTTCCTGAAGTTTAGTGTCCTTGTAGCCCCTCTACTATACATCTTACTAAAGAATACATGAAAACTTATTATTTTGTGATCACTATTCCCCAAGTAACCCCCAACTTGTATATTTGATATGCGGCCTGGCCTATTGGTTAGTACAAGGTCTAGTAGTGCTGCCCCTCTTGTGGGGTCCTGTACCATTTGTGAAAGGTAGTTATCTTTCATTGTTATCAAAAATCTATTTCCTTTGCTGGAACTGCAAGTTTATGTTCCCCAATTTATATCAGGATAGTTAAAGTCCCCCCATAATAATTACTTCTTCGAGACTCGCTGCTTTATCAATTTGCTTTATGAGGAGATTCTCTACCTCTTCCGTAATATTCGGCATCTTATAATACACCCCTATCAGTATTTTATTATTCATTCTCCCCCCCCTTATCTCCACCCATAGGGACTCTACATTCTCAGTACCCTCACATATGTTGTCATGCAGGATGGGTTTTAAGGATGATTTTACATATAGACACCCACCTCCCCCTCGCTTATTTGTACGGTCATTCCTGAATAGGCTATAACCCTTTAAATTAACAGCTCAGTCATAGCTCTCATCCAGCCATGTCTCTGATATCCCCACTATATCATAATTTTCTTCCAACAATATTAATTCTAATTCCTCCACCTTATTTGTGAGGCTTCGGGCATTAGTGTACATGCACGTTACGTATGACTCTGTACCTCTATTCCTGCTTACTGTATTAACTGTCCTAACCCTTCCCCCCGTACCACCCCCAATTTCATTACTTGTGCCCCGGTCAATATCTGCACTACATTCCCCTTCTATAAAGTGAATACCCTCGCCCCCCATTCCTAGTTTAAACACTCCTCCAACCTTCTAGCCATCTTCTGCCCCAGCACAGCTGCACCCTACCCATTAAGATGTAGCCCATCCCTAGCATAGAATCTGTAGCCAACTGAAAAGTTGGCCCAATTCTCCAGGAACAAAAAAACCCTCTTTCCTACACCAATTCCTGAGCCACCTGTTAACCTCCCTGATCTCCCTTTGCCTCTCGGGTGTGGCTCGTGGCACAGGTATTATTTCCGAAAATACCACCTTGGAGGTCCTTTCTTTAAGCTTACAACCTAATTCCCTGAAATCATCTTTAAGGACCTTCCACCTACCTCTAACTTTGTCATTTGTGCCAATGTGTACAATGACTGCTGGGTCCTCCCCAGCCCCTCCCAGTAATCTGTCAACCCGATCAGCAATGTGCCGAACTCGAGTGCCAGGAAGACAACACACTGTTCGTCAATCCCTGTCTTTGTGACAGATCGCCCTATCTGTCCCCCTAATAATTGAGTCCCCCACTACCAGTACCTGTCTTGCCTGCCCTGCACTCCTATTCCCCCCTTTACTAGAGCAGACACTCCTCTGGCGTTCAGAGGTCATGCCTTGCTGCAGCAATGCTACCCCTGAGCTATAATGAGCCAGATAGAGACACTTTGGACTCTCCTTGGCCTATGATCCAGCTATGACTGTCTTTTTAGGCTTGCATAAAAGTGCAAAAGCCAAAACATAAGCCACACTGAGTACAGAGTATCTCTACTGCCTCATTAGTAAATGGATCTCTTGAAATTTTCATATGAATTTTTTAGATTTTAGTTTTATAGATTTGAAAAGAAACGCAAATGTAAGTGCTCAGCATAGAGCAAGGTATAAAAGTGAACTTATCCAAAATGTTCTAATAAAAGCTTTCACTCAACCCGCAGATAACAAGTCCCCACTAAGTTTTGTCACCTATTAACAGAAATAAATGAGTTTCCAAGTTACTGGTAGAAGAAAGGCTGTAAAAGCACACCATGAATTCTCACACCCCTCCCCAAAGAAATCCAGCAAAATCTGTGCTCCTAAACCTAAGTGCCCCCCTTCAGAATCCCAGAATAATCCTAAACCACAGTAAGCAACCATGTTTGTCAATGTAGTGAGAATAATCCACAGAGTTTGTGAGATGCAGGTCTCCAGAAGGAAGCTCAATCTGGACACAAGTACTGGCTCTAAAATTTACTGGATACTACAAGTAAAAATTTCCATTTTCACTATGCAATATCCTTTGCTACTTGTTTTTGGAAAATACCCATGGAGCAAAAATGATCACTGCACCTTTAGATGAAATCCCAGAAGGGCGTAATTCTAAAAAAGTGTCAATACAGGGAGGTCTCTGCTCCTCTGGCACATAGGGGCTTTGCATATGGAGTCTGCAAACTAGGAAACAAGGAGTTCCTAGGACTCTTTGTGCTCCCAAAGTCAAAAAGCGCTCTATCCCTCTCAAGTCTCGCCGTGTAGCCAAATGGTTTTGTACAGTCATATATAGGGATGAGGTATTGCCATGCTTACAAGAAATTGTGTATTAATTATACAATCCTATTTTATTTCTCCTTGTAAATGTAAAATATGGGCTAAGAAACATTTTAGTGATACAAATGTAATTATTTTTTCACTGCCGAATGGTATAACATTTTCAGGAACATGTCTTGTATCAATATGCTCACTGCACCATTAGATTATTTCACTAAGAGGTGTAGTTTGTAAAATAAGGTCACATATAGGGGTTTTGACATCTCCGCGGCTTTGCCCATGTGACATGGCACTCCCAAACCATAACAGTGAAATATACACTCCGATATGGTGCTACTTCCATTCTGAGCTTTGCACTGATTAGTTTCTGACCACATACGGGGAACTGTCATACTCATTGTGTTGGTTCATTCTTTTTTGTAGTCCTTGTGGCTATTAAAAAATTGAGCTTTAAGCATCTCTTTGGTTTAAAAACGCAATATTTCATTTTAAGGGTCCAATATTATAAAATGTTGTGGTGCACCAATGCATTTTAAGATGCTCTCCACATCACTACAAAAGTTCCATGAGGCGTTTAGTTTCCAAACAGTGTCCCTTTTTGGGAGCTTCTACTGTTTTGGATCCTTGGCAGCTCTCCAAATGCAACATAGCATCCACAATCTATTCCATACAATTTTGCACTACAAAATAAAATTTAGCATATTCTCTTTTGAGCCCTGTCATGTGCCTAAGCAGACGTTTCTGACCACAAGCAGGGGGAATCATGGGTTCAAGAGAAATTACACAACTACCGTATTTTTTGCTTTATAAGATGCACCTGATTATAAGACACCCCCCCAAATTTGGTGAAGGAAAAGAGAATTTTTTTTTTTAATGTTAAATGGGGTCCATCTTATAATGCCAGTGTCTGTCTAACAAATCATATAGGGTATATGTCCCTCATAGCCCCCATCCTAAAATTAGCCCCCCTTAATCTGGATATGGCCCCCTTATATTGAATATAGCCCCCTTGTGCTGGGACACGTCCCCCTGTGCTGCCCATGGCCCCTATAGATGGCACACCTCCCCTGTGTTTGATATGGCCCCCATACTGCTGCCCATGGCCACTATAGATGGCACATCTCTCCTGTGTTTGATATGGCCCCCATACTGCTGCCCATGGTCACTGGAGATGGCACATCTCCCCTGTTAGATATGGCCCCCATACTGCTGCCCATGGCCACTATAGATGGCACATCTCCCCTGTGTTAGATATGACCCCCATACTGCTGCCCATAATAAAATAAAACACTCTTTCCTTACCTTCTCAGCGCTGTAATCCCTGTGTCTCCCTCTGTGGGGTTGAGCTCCAGCTTCCTCCACTTCCTGGTTCTTGCTGCCGGTCATGTGATCGGCACGGAAGAGTGATATCATCTCTGTGTGCCTGATCACAGACAGCAGCAGCAGGAGACCGGGAGATAAGCGCTGAAGGTAAGTAAAGCTTTTTTTATTTTACTATGGGCAGCAGTATGGGGGCCATATCTAACACAGGGGGATCATGTGCGATCAAAGGAGGGTGCAGGCAGATATAATATGCCCTGCTACCCTAGCCCATCAGCGCGATGCGGTTTCAGCACCATGCTGATGGACAGCGGCTGTGCATATTATATGAGCGGGAGCAGGAGATCTAACGCACCCCCTACTTTCCCCCAAAATTTGGGGAACAAAAGTGCGGCTTATAAAGCGAAAAATATGGTAATTATGTTTTCTATTTTTTCTTGTTATTCTTAGTAAAATTAAAAATTTGACGCTAAAATAGTTTTGAGGAAAAATCATAATTTTTAATTTTCACAGTCCAATATTTTAAAATTCTTTGAAGCACCTGCAGCTTAAAGATACTCACAACACTTCTAAGTAAATTTCTCAAGGGTTGCAATTTCCAAAATGGGGTCACACATTGGATGTTTTCACTGTTTAGGCATGTTATGGGCTCTGCAAAAGTGACATGGCTTCTGTCAATTTTGCATTCCAAAAGCCAAATGGTGCTTCTTCCTTTCCGAGCCCTGCCATGCTCCCAAACAATAGTTTTCCATCACATGTCAGATATTTGTGTACTTAGGATAACTTGTAATACATATTGCATGGTTTATTTTCTTCAGTTACCCTTATGAAAATGAAACATTTTAGGCTAAAAAATGATTTTGTTGTGGGAAAAAAATGTCATGGCTCAATAGGGCGATACACTTTCGGAGGATTAATATTACTGTAAACCATAAGGTAAAAAAAAGAGAGATTGGAGCACCAGGAAGCATCATCTGCATATTTCCAGTGCATTTCTGGGAAGAACGAAGAGTCTCCTTAAGTTGCACAATTGCTGGGATTAGCCGGGTCTCGCTGCTTTGAGGACATCACAAAACCAGGGATTGGAGCACCAGAAAGTCTGATCTGCATATTTCCATTATATTCCGAGAAGAAAGAAGAGTCTCCTTAAACTGAACAACTGCTAAGATTAACCAGGTCTTGCTGTATTGAAGATTTTGCAAATCTGTTTGCCGCCAGGAGCTAAATTTGTCTGCCTCATATGCTGAGACCGTGAACACACAGAAGTATGGAATAGGTGAAAACCCACATGGTGAGCTGTAACACTTGCTGCATGACCACGGATCTACCGAACAAAAAGGACAACTTTACATGACATAAATGCAAACAAGAGCACCATTTAGAAGAAAAGGTGCAGGGGTTGGAAGAAAGAATAGCAACACTAAAGCTCATTAAAGAAAGTGAGGATATCTTGGATGAAGCAGAAGCAAACCTTAGAAACCGTTATCAAACCCTCATGCAGAATGATGAAAATGGCACAATTCAAGACAAAACCATCCAACAAAAGAAGAAACAAAAGTCAGCCAGAAACACTCAGGAGCATCAAAAAATTAGTGTGCCTAGGAGTCGGCGACTCATTACTAAGGGGCACAGAGGCAGCTGTCTGTAGGCCAGACGTATGCGCACGAGAAGTATGCTGCCTCCCAGGAGCAAAGATCAATGATGTGAACAATAGGATACCAAACCTCCTAAGTTCCAAGGAGAACTACCCATTCCTACTGATATATGTAGGAACAAACAACACTGGAAAAAATGACTTACCAACTACAGTACCTTGCGAAAGTGTTCAGCCCCCTTGAATTTTTCAACCTTTTCCCACATTTCAGGCTTCAAACATAAAGATAAAAAATTAAAATTTTATGGTGAAGAATCAACAACACATGGGACACAATTGTGAAGGTGAATGATATTTGTTTCTTATTTTAAATTTTTGTAAAAAATAAAAAACTGAAAATTGGGGCGTGCAATATTATTCGACCCCTTTAAGTTAATACTTTGTAGCGCCACCTTTTGCTGCGATTACAGCTGCAAGTCACTTGGAGTATGTCTCTATCAGTTTTGCACATTGAGAGACTGAATTTCTTGACCATTCTTCCTTTGCAAATAGCTCGAGCTGAGTGAGGTTGGATGGAGAGCGTTTGTGAACAGCAGTTTTCAGCTCTTTCCAAAGATTCTTGATTAGATTCAGGTCTGGACTTTGAATAGGCCATTATAACACCCGGATATGTTTATTTGTGGACCAATCCATTATAGATTTTGCTTTATGTTTGGGATCATTGTCTTGTTGGAAGAGAAATCTCCATCCCAGTCTTAGGTCTTTTGCAGACTCCAACAGGTTTTTTTCAAGAATAGTCCTGTATTTGGCTCCATCCAACTTCCCATCAATTTTAACCATCTTCCCTGTCCCTGCTGAAGAAAAGGAGGCCCAAACCATGATGCTGCTACCACCATGTTTGACAGTGGGAATGGTATGTTCAGGGTGGTGAGCTGTGTTGCTTTTACGCCAAACATATCATTTGGCATTGTGCCCAAATAGTTCGATTTTTGTTTCATCTGACCAGAGCACCTTCCTCCACAGGTTTGGTGTGTCTCCCAGGTGGCTTGTGGCTAACTTTAAATGACACGTTTTATGGATATCTTTGAGAAATGGCTTTCTTCTTGCCACTCTTCCATAAAGGCTAGATTTATGCAGTGTACGACTGATTGTTGTCCTATGGAAAAACTCTCCCACCTCAGCTGTATATCTCTGCAGTTCATCCAGAGTGATCACGGGCCTTTTGGCTGCATTTCTGATCAGTCTTCTGCTTGTTTGACATGAAATTTTTGAGGGATGGCCTGGTCTTGGTAGATTTGCAGTGGTATGATACTCCTTCCATTTCAATTTGATCGCTTGCACAATGCTTCTTGGGATGTTTAAAGTTTTGGGAATCTTTTTCTAACAAATCCGGCTTTAAACTTCTCCACAACAGTATCATGTTGTGTTCCTTGGTCTTCATGATACTATCTGCGCTTTAAACAGAACACCTGAGCAGGTGCATTTATATGGAGACATGATTACACACAGGTGGCTTATATTTATCATCATCAGTCATTTAGGACAACATTGGATCATTCAGAGATCCTCAATGAACTTCTGGAGTGAGTTTGTTGCACTGAAAGTAAAGGGGCTGAATAATATTGCACGCTCCAATTTTCAGTTTTTTTATTTTTTACAAAAATTTAAAATATGCAATAAATATCTTTCACCTTCACAATTGTGTCCCACTTGTTGTAGATTCTTCACCATAAAATTTAAATTTCTTATCTTTATGTTTGAAGCCTAAAATGTGGGAAAAGGTTTAAAAATTCAAGGGGGCCCGAATACTTTCGGAAGGCACTGTATCTTCAAAGACTTTGAAAATATGTGGAAGAAAGTGAAGGAACTGTATGTAGAGGTAGTTTTCTCATCAATCCTCCCAATTGATGGTCATGGCATCAGGAGATGGCATAGGATCCTAGAAAAGAACAACTGATTAAGATGGTGGTGCAGATTGCAAGGATTAGGATTTTTGGACCATGGTGTGAATTACCTCTACGATGGACTCCTTGCTAAAAATGGGTTACACCTCACAAAACCTGGAAAATGCACATTTGACAAAAGAGTTGCCAGACTCAACAGGAGGGCTTTAAACTAGAAGAAAAAGGGATGGGAAAAAAACGACAAACAAGAACAAAGGACATACTAAAAAAAGAAACTAGATGTGGTAAAGAGGACGGAGGTCAGGATACTTAGATGTAATCTAAGAAAATTGGAGCAACAGAGCACAAACTAAAATATTTTTACACAAATGCACAAAGTATGGTGAACAAACAAGGAGAACTAGTGCTAGTAATACAAAAGGAAAACTATGACATCATCAGCATCACAGAAACCTGGTGGAGTAACAAGCACAATTGGAACATACAGATGGAAGGATACAACTTATTAAAAAAGAATAGAACTAACAAAAGAGGGGGAGATGTTGTATTGTACTGTATGTCAAAAAATAACACATCTCCACAGAAATTAAAGTTTCAGAGAATGAGAATCTATCAGAAAATATTTGTTTTCAGAATTCCATGGCACATAATTCTTAAAGGGAACCTGTCACCAGTTTTTTCCCTATTAAACCAAAAATATCCCCTTCTGCAGCTCCTGGGCTGCATTCTAGGAAGGTGCACCTTGTTGCTGGCCCCCCTTGTAGATCCCTAAAAGAACTTTATAAAATCTTACCATTTCCTTTGCAAATGAGTTTGGTCGGCCAGATGGGCGGGCTCCAGTTCGGCTCCTGTTCCCCCTCCTGCCACTGTTGGCCGTAACCCAGTCATGATTTACATGGATGACACCGCACCCGTCAATGTCCACGCTGCTTGAGTCTCACGCAGGCGTAATTTGCTGTGCCCCTATCGCGGGGCTGAACATAAAGTTTCCCTCGCGCGAGCGCCGGTGATGTAGTTGCGCAGGTGTGAGATTATGAGTGGCGCTGTGTATGACCTCACCAGCGTCATCCTCATACCCACCCATAAGGAAGCTGACAGGAGCAGCAGTAGAACACGAGCGCTCTGTGTCAGATCCACGCAGCAACTGAAGTGAGCCGCGCTGTCAGCGGCGACGTCACTGAGGTAAGGCCTGTGTGTGCGGTAGTGCTGGTGTTTGCCCTCTCATCCCTCCCTCCATCTCTCCCTTCATCCCTCACTCCATCTCTCCATCCATTCATCCCTCCCTTCATCTCTCCCTCCATCCCTCCATCCATCCATCCCTCCATCCATCCCTCCATCCATTCATACATCCCTCCATCCATCTCTCCATCCCTCCCTCCAACCATTCATCTCTCCCTCCATCACTCCCTCCATCTCTCCATCCATTCATCCCTCCCTTCATCCCTCCCTTCATCCCTCCCTCCATCCCTCCATCCCTCCATCCATCCATTCAACCATCCCTCCATCAATCCATCCCTCCATCCATCAACCATCCATCCCTCCCTCCATCCCTCCCTCCATTCATCCCTCCCTTCATCCCTCCCTTCATCCCTCCCTCCATCCCTCCATCCCTCTATCCCTCCTTCCATCCCTCTATCCATCCATCCCTCCATCCATCCATCCCTCCATCCATTCATCCATCTCTCCATCCCTCCATCTCACCATCCCTCCATCTCTCCATCCATCCATCCCTCCATCCATCCATAAATCCCTCCCTCCATCCATTCATCCTTCCCTCCATCCCTCCCTCCATCTCTCCCTTCATCTCTCCTTCCATCTCTCCATCCATTCATCCCTCCCTTCATCCCTCCTTCCAACCCTCCATACCTCCATTCATCCCTCCATCCCTTCATCCCCCCCTTCATCCCTCCCTCCATCCCTCCATCCATCTATCCCTTCATCCCTCCATCCATCAAGCATCCATCCCTCCCTCCATTCATCCCTCCCTCCATTCATCCCTCCCTTCATCCCTCCCTTCATCCCTCCCTCCATCCCTCCATCCCTCCTTCCATCCCTCTATCCATCCATCCCTCCATCCATCCATCCCTCCATCCATTCATCCATCTCTCCATCCCTCCATCTCTCCATCCATCCATCCCTCCATCCATCCATTCATCCCTCCCTCCATCCATTCATCCTTCCCTCCATCCCTCCCTCCATCTCTCCCTCCATCTCTCCTTCCATCTCTCCATCCATTCATCCCTCCCTTCATCCCTCCTTCCAACCCTCCATCCATCCCTCTATCCCTTTATCCATCCCTCCATACATCCATCCATCCATCCCTCGATCCATCCCTCCATCCCTCCCTCCATACCTCCATCCATTCATCCTTCCCTTTATCCCTCCCTCCATCCCTCTATCCATCCCTCTGTCCCTCTATCCATTCCTCTATCCATCAATCCCTCCATCCATCCCTCCAACCATTCATCCATCCCTCCATCCCTCCATCCCTCCATCCATCCCTCCATCCCTCCCTCCATTCATCCCTCCCTCCATTCATCCCTCCCTTCATCCCTCCCTCCATCCCTCCCTCCATCCCTCCATCCATCCATCCATCCCTCCATCCATTCATCTATCCCTCCATCCCTCCATTTATCCCTCTCTCCATCCATCCATCCATCCCTCCATCCATCCTTGTAGCTGAATAATCTACTTCTGGATTCTCTACTGCAATACAGAGGTCAAGATTACCAAATCTGCCTATGCTTTTCATTACAGACAGTGGCTCAATGGGTAGAGCTACTGCCTAAGGAGAAATACTTCACAAGTTCGAGTCCTGGATTAAAGAATTTAATTTATTTATAATTTTAAATTATAATTATTATTTATTTATAATTTAATTTAGTTATGCACTGAGGGGAGGAGCCGAACATCAGCTGTGAGCCGCGGGACACACCTCTAAAATCAGAGCAGTTCACGGAATGAGGCTGCATTGATCTCTCCTTTCTCTCCTCTCTCTCTCTTTTCTCTCTCTCTCTTCTCTCTCTCCTCTCTCTTTCTCTATCCTCTCTCTCTTTCTCTATCCTCTCTCTCTCTTCTCTCTCTCCTCTCTCTCTTCTCTCTCTCTCTCTCTTCTCTCTCTCCTCTCTCTCCTCTCTCTTCTCTATCTCCTCTCTCTTCTTTCTCTCTCCTCTCTCTCCTCTCTCTCCTCTCTCTCCTCTCTCCCTTATCTCTCTCTCCTCTCTCTTCTTTCTCTTTTCTCTCTCTCTATCTCTCCTCTCTCTCCTCTCTCTCCTCTCTCTTTCCCCTCTCCTCTCTCTATTCTATCTTTCCTCTCTATCTTCTCTCTCCTCTCTCTCTCCTCTCTCTTCTCTCTCTCTCTTCTGTCTCCTCTCTCTCCTCTCTTCTCTCTCCTCTCTTTTCTCTCCTCTCTCTCCTCTCTCTCTTTTTTTCTCCCTCCTCTCTCCTCTCTGTCCCTTCTCTCTCTTTCTTCTCTATCTTCTCTCTCTATTTTCTCTCCTCTCTCTTCTCTCTCTCTTTTCTCTCTCTTCCCTCTCTTCTCTCTCTCTTCTCTCTCTTGTCTCTCACCTCTCTCTCTCCTCTCTGTCTCTTCTCTCTCTTTCTTCTCTCCCTTCTCTCTCTCTTTTCTCTCTCTCCTCCCTCTCTTCTCTCTCTCTGTCCTCTCTCTCTTCTCTCTCTCCTCTCTCTTCTCTCTCTTCGCTCTCTCTTCTCTCTCTCTCAGACCTGGCGATGATCAGCTGATGCGGTCACCTGACTTTATCAGCTGACACTATAAGTCGATCGGTGAGGCAGGCTTTTTACCGCCCGGTTGGCTAAACTATCAGCTGATGCTGTCAGACAGGAGTCTGCACAGAAGTATGTAGCTTTGGTTTTTTTTTTTGCACAGATGCATTAACTGATTGTTAAAAAAGCCATTTATACAATCAGATGCTGTGTCATGTGATTCAGGCCTTTGAACCTGACACATCATCTGATCGCTTTGCCTTCCAGGAAAGCGATCAGATAATATTGGATCCGGATTGGACAGCGCAAGACCCTTGACCCAGGATTACTGCGGAGGGGGGTTCTTTATTTCAATAAAGATGAAGTCACTAATTGTGTTGTGTTTTATTCCTAATAAAAATATTTTTCTGTGTGTTGTGTTTTTTTATCTGTACTAGAAATTCATGGCGGCCATGTCTAATATTGGCGTGACATGATGAATTTCAGGCTTAGGGCCAGTTGATAATATACAGCTAGCCTTAACCCCATTATTACCCAGCGAGCCACCCATCACCAGGGCAGCTGGAAGAGTTGGATACAGCACCAGAAGATGGCGCTTCTATGAAAGTGCCATTTTCCGGGGCGGCTGCAGACTGCAATTGGCAGCAGTGGTGCCCAGAAAGCTTAGGCACCCTGCGCTGCAGATTCCAATCCCCAGCTGCCTAGTTGTACCTGTCTGGACACAAAAATTGGGCGAAGCCCACGTCATTTTTTTTTATTATTTCATGAAATTCATGAAATAATAAAAAAAAGGGCTTGCCTATATTATTGGTTCCCAGCCGGGTAATAATAGGCAGCTGTGGGTTGGGGGCAGACCGTTGTTGCCTCTTGTACCTGGCTAGCATAGAAAAATATGGCAAACCCCATGTACTTTTTTTTTTGGGGGGGGCAAAAAACTCCTGTATACAGTCCTGGATGGAGTATGCTGAGCTTTGTAGTTCTGCAGCTGCAGTCTGCTGTCTGTCTGTATGGAGGAGAGGAGACAGCAGTTGCAGAACTACAAGGCTTAGCATCCTCCATCCAGGGCTGTATGCTGGAGGGAGAGGCAGGGGGAGCAGAACTGCAAGGCTCAGCATACTTCATCCACTAGTGTATGCAGGAGAGCAGACAGCAGTTGCAGAACTACAAGGCTCAGCATGCTTCATCCAGGACTGTATGCTGGAGGGAGAGACAGGGGGACAACTAAAAGGCTCAGCATGTTCCATTCACTAGTGTATTCAGGAAAGTAGACAGCAGCTGCAGAACTACAAGGCTCAGCATACTCCATCCAGGACTGTATGCAGGAGATTTTTGCCCGCCAAAAAAATGACGTGGGCTTCGCCATGTTTTTGTATGCAAGCCAGGTACAGCAGGCAGGTACGGCTGCCCCCAACCCCCAGCCACCTATTTGTACCCGGCTGGGAACTAAAAATATAGGGAATCCCTTTTTTTTAATTATTTCATGAATTTCATGAAATAAGTAAAAAAAAAAAACAAAACGACATGGGCTTCGCCCCATTTTTCTGTCCAGCCACGTACAACTAGTCAGCTGGGGATTGGAATCCGCAACACATGTTGGCCCGAGGGTTCTGGGCCCCTCTGCTGCAAATTGCAGTACGTATTCACCCCAGAAAATGGCGCTTTCATAGAAGCGCCATAATCTGGCGCTGTATCCAACTCTTCCAGCTGCCCTGGTGACGGGTGGCTTGCTAGGTAATAATGTGTTAATACTAGCTTTGTTTTACTAGCTAGTATTAAGCCAGAGATTCTTAATGTCAGGCAAGTTTGACCCGGCCCTTAAAAATCTCCAATAAAGGGTTAAAAAAAGACACCCCACAGAGAAAAAATACCTTAATAGAAATAAATACACAGACACACTTAGAGACTCCATGTTTATTACTCCATGTCAGCCCTCCACGATCCTGGTCTTCTGCCTTCTTCCTCCTTCAACCCATGCAGCTCTGCTACATCAGACAGCATTCCATGGGAGGAAGATACTGCTGCCCCCGTGCACTCAGTGAGTGAGCAGAGGCTGCGGGTTGTAAGCGATAATGTCGCCGCTGCCACCGTTGAAATAATAATCTGACAGGTGGGTTACTATAGCAACGGTGATCTCCGATCACGTGATTCCTGGTGCCGCTATTTACCGGCTGTGGCATCCAGTCCTTGCATGTGGGCTGACTCTGTAAAAAGCGCCGATATGCAGGGACGGGGAGTCGACCATGTGCTAGAGCATCTCGCTTTTACACGGAGATGCTCAAACGAGCACCGCATACTGGGGAGATGCACTAACAGGACCTAGCATGAAGTCTAGTCCTGTGTCTAGTCTGTAGCCAATGAGAAAATAGACACGTGACTAGTCACATGGTATGACGACGTCACGGAAAGTCCTATCATCAGTGCTGGTTACCGGGAGGGCGCAGCGATGATCGGAAGGAAAAGCGGTGGGAAACAGAGTGCAGGATGCATCGCGGGGACCTGTAAGTATAATGGCAATGTTTATTAACTGTATGTGTATATGTATAATGTGTTTTTATGTGTTTGTGTTTGCCTGCCATTGTTTTCAATGGGGTTCGACGGTGTTCGTCGAACATTCACCGACCTGACCCTCCATTCGACGAACTGAACCGAACTCGAACACTAGGGGGGTGGCTCAACACTAGTCAGGAGTAGAGATGAGCGAACCAGTCGCGGTTCGGCTCGAGGTTGGTTCGCCGAACGGAGCTTCCGTTCGAGTTTGGTTCGTCGAACGTTCAACGAACCGAACTCGAACTGCATAGGCAACAATGGCAGGCAATCACAAACACATAAAAACACCTAGAAAACACCCTCAAAGGTGTCCAAAAGGTGATAAACAACTCACAACACAACACAAACACATGGGAAAGTGACAAGGACATATACTCATGCGAAAACAAAAGAGCTGGACAAGGAAAAAGAGGAGGAGACACAGATATATGAGTATATGCAAGGAAACATCGATGCCATTACTGTGCAACTTGAGCCCTGCTCATTTTAGGCTTCCAATCTGGATAAATTGCCTGAGCTCGACACGTACGCCTTGGGGATCTTGTCGTGTCCTGCAGCCAGCGTTCTCTCGGAACCTGTCTTCAGTGCTGCTGGGGGTCTGCTAGCAGATAAGCACATGTGTCTGTCCACTGACAATGTGGACATGGCTCTCAGAGGACTTTTCTTCCCCTGGGTCAGCCAGGGGACGGGAAAGGCACGCGTATTTTTGAGAGTGCTTCATGCAAAGCATCTTTTTCTTTTTCAAAAAGGGGGTCAACTGATGCAAGTCAAGTGGGGTGTGTGTGGCCCAGTTAGTGGCAACGAGGGAGACTGTGGTTGGAGTCCCCTCGCTGTGTTTCTAAAAGAACCAAGATGAACAAGTCATGGCTCTCAGAGGACTTTTCTTCCCCTGGGTCAGCCAGGGGACGGGAAAGGCACGCATATTTTTGAGAGTGCTTCATGCAAAGCATCTTTTTCATCTTGAAAATTGGGTCAACTGATGCCAGTCAAGTGGGGTGTGTGTGGCCCAATTAGTGGAAACGAGGGAGACTGTGGTTGGAGTCCCCTCGCTGTGTTTCTAAAAGAACCAAGATGAACAAGTCATAGCTCTCAGAGGACTTTTTTTCCCCTGGGTCAGCCAGGGGACGGGAAAGGCACGCGTATTTTTGAGAGTGCTTCATGCAAAGCATCTTTTTCATCTTGAAAATTGGGTCAACTGATGCCAGTCAAGTGGGGTGTGTGTGGCCCAATTAGTGGCAACGAGGGAGACTGTGGTTGGAGTCCCCTCGCTGTGTTTCTAAAAGAACCAAGATGAACAAGTCATGGCTCTCATAGGACTTTTCTTCCCCTGGGTCAGCCAGGGGACGGGAAAGGCACGCGTATTTTTGAGAGTGCTTCATGCAAAGCATCTTTTTCATCTTGAAAATTGGGTCAACTGATGCCAGTCAAGTGGGGTGTGTGTGGCCCAATTAATGGAAACGAGGGAGACTGTGGTTGGAGTCCCCTCGCTGTGTTTCTAAGAGAACCAAGATGAACAAGTCATGGCTCTCAGAGGACTTTTCTTCCCCTGGGTCAGCCAGGGGACGGGAAAGGCACGCGTATTTTTGAGAGTGCTTCATGTAAAGCATCTTTTTCATCTTGAAAATCGGGTCAACTGATGCCAGTCAAGTGGGGTGTGTGTGGCCCAGTTAGTTGAAATGAGGGAGACTGTGGTTGGAGTCCCCTCGCTGTGTTTCTAAAAGAACCAAGATGAACAAGTCATGGCTCTCAGAGGACTTTTCTTCCCCTGGGTCAGCCAGGGGACGGGAAAGGCACGCATATTTTTGAGAGTGCTTCATGCAAAGCATTTTGTTTTTTGCTTCATGCAAAGCATCTTTTTCTTTTTCAAAAGGGGGGTCAACTGATGCCAGTCAAGTGGGGTGTGTGTGGCCCAGTTAGTGGAAACGAGGGAGACTGTGGTTGGAGTCCCCTCGCTGTGTTTTACATGCTTTTAGAAGGGCATGACACGGCTTGGAGGTTGACTTTCAGCATCTGCAAACTGTTGGCTAACAAAATGCTGCCTTTCCAACCTTTTTAACCGAGGATTTTCGAGACCTTATGCCCATTGCAGTGCCCCAAGAGCCGATGCCCAGGCGCCACTCCTTCTCCAACAAAGGCGTGCACGCGCTACACCAGCATGTCGCACTAAACATCACTGATTCCTTGAGAAACTCTGTGTGACAGGGTGCATTTCACCACAGATAATTGGCCCAGTAAGCATGGACAGGGGCGTTACATGTCGCTGACTTAGCAATGGGTTGCTGTTGGGAGAGATGGAGAAGGGTCTGCTGTACAAGTCTTGCCGTCCCCATGAGTTGTGTCAATCCTTCTTCTGTATGTAGAAGTTAATACACTGCTCCTGCCTCTTCAACCTCGTGTGGGTCCTCCACATTGGCCCAAACCCTGTGTGGTCAGGCCACCCGTCCTTGTAACTGCGCACAAGGAATACCACACACCTCCTTACTATGCTGGCAGCAGAGCTAAATGCCATCAGGCGGTCAAAGGTTTACTTTGAAATGTATGGGAAATGTGAGTCACACCGCTGAGAAGTTGTGGACGGTTAGCTCTGGAGACCGAGTTTCATCAATGGTTGTCTCCACTCAACCAGCAGCCAGGGAAGGCCGGGTGCGACAATGATGCAAACATGGGTGCGGCCCTTCGCTGTGACAATGTGACACACGTGCCTTGTGTGGCTCACGTGTTGAACCTGGTTGTCCAACAATTTTTAAAGCACTATCCTGGCCCACATGGCCTTCTGCAAAGAGCACGGTGTGACGCCTTCCTTGATCCACACACTCAGATGGGCTGTAAATGATAGGCTAGAGGGAAGCCACTCACCAAGCAGGACCCCTAGAACCCTGAAACACTTTAACCCCTATACAGGGATTAGGAATTACACAGGGCCCAAGGTGATCAATACCTGTGGAAGGCTGCAGTTCCAGAGAATAGTAGTCAGGCAGGGTCAAAACATTAATTGAGGAACAGGAACAGAATGGGATGGCCAGGACTTAATCAGAAAACAAGCAGAGGTGAAATGTGGATTGGCCAACAAGGTACATAAACAGCAAGCAGGAAAAATAGTCAGGTAACAAGCACACAAAATCATAAAACTGAACTGGGGGTAAAAGTAACCAGAGGTTCATAGCTATGTCTGGCAGTGGTCTGCAGACAGGATGGGCATAAAAAAGGGTGTGGTGTCTTCCCATTGGTTGTAGCTGAATGATGGTACTTCATCTGTGAGATACCCACCAGCTACATTCAGCCAGAGATTCTGCATCTGTCAAGGTAATGCAGCCCAGTGGGTGAGCATAACCTGCGTCCACCTGCGCCGCTGGCATCGACTCCTCTCCCATCATCAGCACTATGCATGAAAGGAACACGTTGTCACCTGGCGACTGGAGTACAAATTGACGGAGCGGACTCCGTTGGTGACTTAACAGCCGTGTGCGGCAATGATGCAAACCTGGCTGCGGGCCATCGTCAGGGCAATGTGAGACACGTGCCTTGTATGGCTCACGTGTTGAACCTAATTCTCCAGCAATTTTTAAAACACCATCCCGGCCTACAAGGCCTTGTGCAGCGGGCACGCTCGCTATGTGCTCACTTCCATCGTGCGCACACAGCAGCTCAACAACTTTCGTCGCTACAGAAGTCTTTAGGTCTGGTGGTTAAACGCCTGAAATGCGATGTGCCGACACGCAGGAATTTGAAGCTGCACATGTTTCAGCGTTTGTGGCAGCACCGCCGAACCCTGCTGCAATACATACAGTTAGGTCCAGAAATATTTGGACAGTGACACAATTTTCGCGAGTTGGGCTCTGCATGCCACCACATTGGATTTGAAATGAAATCTTTACAACAGAATTCAAGTGCAGATTGTAACGTTGAATTTGAAGGTTTGAACAAAAATATCTGATAGAAATTGTAGGAATTGTACACATTTCTTTACAAACACTCCACATTTTAGGAGGTCAAAAGTAATTGGACAAATAAACCAAACCCAAACAAAATATTTTTATTTTGAATATTTTGTTGCGAATCCTTTGGAGGTAATCACTGCCTTAAGTCTGGAACCCATGGACATCACCAAACGCTGGGTTTCCTCCTTCTTAATGCTTTGCCAGGCCTTTACAGCTGCAGCCTTAAGGTCTTGCTTGTTTGTGGGTATTTCCGTCTTAAGTCTGGATTTGAGCAAGTGAAATGCATGCTCAATTGGGTAAAGATCGGGTGATTGACTTGGCCATTGCAGAATGTTCCACTTTTTTGCACTCATGAACTCCTAGGTAGCTTTGGCTGTATGCTTGGGGTCATTGTCCATCTGTACTATGAAGCGCCGTCCGATCAACTTTGCGGCATTTGGCTGAATCTGGGCTGAAAGTATATCCCGGTACACTTCAGAATTCATCCGGCTACTCTTGTCTGCTGTTATGTCATCAATAAACACAAGTGACCCAGTGCCATTGAAAGCCATGCATGCCCATGCCATCACGTTGCCTCCACCATGTTTTACAGAGGATGTGGTGTGCCTTGGATCATGTGCCGTTCCCTTTCTTCTCCAAACTTTTTTCTTCCCATCATTCTGGTACAGGTTGATCTTTGTCTCATCTTTCCATAGAATACTTTTCCAGAACTGGCTTCATGAGGTGTTTTTCAGCAAATTTAACTCTGGCCTGTCTATTTTTGGAATCGATGAATGGTTTGCATCTAGATGTGAACCCTTTGTATTTACTTTCATGGAGTCTTCTCTTTACTGTTATCTTAGAGACAGATACACCTACTTCACTGAAAGTGTTCTGGACTTCAGTTGATGTTGTGAACGGGTTCTTCTTCACCAAAGAAAGTATGCGGCGATCATCCACCACTGTTGTGATCCGTGGACGCCCAGGCCATTTTGAGTTCCCAAGCTCACCAGTTAATTCCTTTTTTCTCAGAATGTACCCGACTGTTGATTTTGCTACTCCAAGCATGTCTGCTATCTCTCTGATGGATTTTTCTTTTTTTTCAGCCTCAGGATGTTCTGCTTCACCTCAATTGAGAGTTCCTTAGACCGCATGTTGTCTGGTCACAGCAACAACTTCCAAATGCAAAACCACACACCTGTAATCAACCCCAGACCTTTTAACTACTTCATTGATTACAGGTTAACGAGGGAGACGCCTTCAGAGTTAATTGCAGCCCTTAGAGTCCCTTGTCCAATTACTTTTGGTCCCTTGAAAAAGAAGAGACTATGCATTACAGCGCTATGATTCCTAAACCCTTTCTCCGATTTGGATGTGAAAACTCTCATATTGCAGCTGGGAGTGTGCACTTTCAGCCCACATTATATATATAATTGTATTTCTGAACATGTTTTTGTAAACAGCTGAAATAACAAAACTTGTGTCACTGTCCAAATATTTCTGGCCCTGACTGTATAGCCTGGGATAACTTGATCCAGAGGTGGTGCAGATCACGCTGCTGGAGTGGTGTCAGATCAAGGACCTATGCACCCTTCTACACAGTTTACAAATGTCGATGAAGATGTTTAGCACTGGCAATGCCATTCTCAGCATGACAATTCTGGTCATCTACATGATGGAGCACACTGTAATTATTATTCGGAGTCAGGTGTTGGGACAAGAGGAAGGGGAGGAAGTACAGGAGGAGTCATATGCGGAAGGAATAACAAGATCTACGAGGTCCAGATGGTCAGCGGCACCTAGGCGGCAGTCATGGTGAGGGAGAGGGATTAACAAGGGCGCATAGTATCAGCAAAAAGTGTTGAGGAAGGTGCAGGAGCCCATGAAGAAATGGAGGACGAACTGGCGATGGGCATGGAAGACTCAGCAGATGAGTGAGAGGTTGCTCACATTTCGGTTGTGCGAGGTTGTGGGGAGTGGGGAGAGGGCAGAGGAAGGAGGCACGATTCTCACCTCTCTGCCACCAACACACCAAGGACTTGGTCCTCCTGGATGCACAAGACACATGAGCGCCTTCTTGCTGCACTACCTACAACATGACCCTCAGATTGTACGAATTCGAAGTAATCCTGACTACTGGGTTGCCACACTGTTAGATCCCCGGTACAAGACAAAATTTGGCGAAATAATTCCTGCCATAGAAATAGACGCACGTATACAGGAGTATCTGCAGAAGGTGGTACGCAATCTTAGATCTGCTTTTCCACTAAACACCAGTGCTGCACAGAGTGAATCTCAACGCTTTGTCATGGATAGGAGGAAATGGTCTTTTACTTGTCCACATCTGAGGGACTGAGGGCTGGCTGCTGTGCTGAGATGGCGTTGAGTACGGTGTCCCTGCAGAGTTGCAGTTTTGGTCATATACCAAAATGAGTTGAAAAAGGACAGATGCTGGTGGAAAGGGGAACAGGTGTGTTGGAAAGGGGAAAAAAGTTTTGGTCCTTGGATTTGGTGGTTAAGCAACAGTAACATTTGCTGAAGAAACACCATCTGTTACAGTGGGACTGGCAGATTTGGATAAGGTGGTATATACTATGTTACCGCTATATAACGAAAATTAATAAGAAAAGAAAGAGAAAGGTATATATCCCCATCAGCACTCAGTGTCCACTGTGCTCCCAGATGGAAAAGGAGAGGTTGGCAACTGGAAGGTTTGGTGGAGGATACAGAGCTGTGTGGCTATGAAACTAATAGTAGCCTGAACCGAGTCAGACGCCATTCGGATCTGGAGACTGGGAGCCCTGTTAGCGTCACAGGGTCCACACGCCCACCCAGCCCAGTAACTCCCTGTTAACAACACAGGAGCCATTGAGTACGCTGACCATGTGCGTAGGGGCCACACCTGTGGACAGCAGGCGCATCAGCAGCAGCAGACCTGTTAATGTCACTGGGCTGCACAAGCAGGACTGGTAGGACAGGAGCTGGTCTTAACCGTTCTGCGTTACCAACTGTGGTGGTGGCCTGCATCGACACCCTATCCCTGCCTACCTCTGGCCTAAAGCCGCAATGGGTTCAACACATGGAGGTGTGCTCTTTCGGAGCATAATAGAAGACTGCGCACCTCCTTGTTGGCTCCAGCCCCTTTTATAACCTGGGTCCGCCCCAAACCAGGGTGAACCACAATGCACCTCCTGGAGACAAAAGCAGAGTGACACGTCATGAGTGGCATAACTAGCGTCCTATTTGGAACCGCAACTTCAATGATGACCTCATGGCTGCCATGACCCAAACACCTCACCAGTCATCGTCTGACCATCAATAATGCGGTGACAAGTCATAGGGGCGGGCCTCTGCAAGCCATTTGGGAGTGGCCTGGCCACATCGTCAGGACACCTGATGCCCTGTGGTCTATATGGGCCCCCCACATCAGGGGCAGGGCCAAAGAGTTCATTACCGGACCTAGTCTCTTATGCAGTAAGTGCCTTAGCATGCTCAGTAGCATGAAATACAGTCTCTGAAAAAAGACTATCAGCTTTAGCATGGTGTCTAGGCACAAAACAGGACTTAGACCCGGCACGGAATGCAAGTACCTGTGCAAAGAGGCTTTTCGCACTAAGTGTGGGAGCATGCGCTGTATCCCGAAATGAAGACTTAGCCTCAGCAATGGCACAGTCAGGCAGAGCATACTCACTAGGCGAAACACTGTAGTTAGGCTGCGGCTGGGGTAAATCGGCACACGCATGCGCACTAGCTGCCTCTCCACACTTAGACGTGGAGGAGAAAGTAGCCAACTGGACAACCCAAGGCACAGCCCTAAATGGCAGCTGACGCCTGGGCGCAAATGAAACCGCAGCAGGCTTCAGGTTACCGGTTTTGTAACAACAAATACCATCCAAAAGAACAGGTGTACTTCTTCCCATGGATAATCTGATATGATCCTTTTTTTCACGGACACAACCATCGCTAAAAAATGTAGATGAGGCCAAAACAGCAACTGCTTCAATGGATCTCAAGTGCTCCATAAAGTGGCCTCTCCTCCACCCCAATTTCAAGATCCCAAATACTCCATTCCTCTGTGGTGTCAATCCAATCGCACTTGCTTCCTAACAGCTCTCAAGTTTCCACCAGCCCTGCTGAGTATGGGGTAACAGAGATGGTTGAGTTTGCATAGCTGTTCAGTCGCACTATAGCCTGGGAATCAGAGGTCTGCTCCAAAGCTGCAATGAGTACAGACAAGGAAGTTATTATTATTTTTATTATTATTGATTTATAGAGCACCATTGATTCCATGGTGCTGTACATGAGAAGGGGGTTACATACAGAATACATATACAAGTAACTATAGACAGACTGGTACAGAGGGAAGAGGGCCCTGCCCTTGGGGGATTACATTCTAAAGGATTTTTGGGAGGAGACAGTAGGAGTGGTTTAGGTTGAGCGTCAAGTACGTATGGTGGTGGTGTCATTGAAGGTTATAGTCATTTCTGAACAGATGAGTTTTCAGATTCAGTTTGAAGCTTGCGGGTGTAGCAGATAATCTGACGTGTTGAGGTAGCGAGTTCCATGAGACAGGGGAAATGATCTGCGCAGATGGCCAGAAGCTTTGTGAGTGGGATCCAGGCCCCAATGAAGAAGGTGCTGAGCCTAATCTACACCCTCATTTCCAAAAAGTAAATCCTCCTGGTGGAGACAATGGGGAACATGATGAGGAGCACAGATAACTGATTGGAATGACAACTTTACTATTCGGTCAGGGCAGAAAGAGATTGTCTCGGAGGACTCAGGACCAGGAGAATGAAAACACACAGGGTTATTGATGAGGTTGGAGACCACACTTACTGTCAAACCAAAGTCAGCCAGTCGATGAGGTCAGCAGAGGAGGTGGAGGAGGATGCTACTGACGACGAGGTTACGTTGCGTCTTCCTGGCCAGAGACAAAGTACTGGAAGCACGTCAACAACTGAATCCTGGACCACAACTTTGACTCTGAGCAGAAGTCGTGTTGGCTATGCAGGTCGCATGGGCTGTAAGCCTTGCCTAGCCTGTGAATTTTTGGACATTGCAAAGGATCACCCAAGTCATGGAATCTGTAAGATTTGTCAACAATCTGTAAGTAGAAGGCAAAAACTCACACCTTTGAGTAGTTCCTCCATGAAGTGTCACATGGATATGAATTGATAGTGTGAAGGTGTATTGCTCAGCTTTAGCCACTGTCAATGCAACATGCTAATTTGCCATTGCATGCATTGTTGCAGACTACACACAAGGGGCTGCTGTTATTTTGGATCTGCCTTTGTTTGGTCACTATAGCAATATCAAATTACTCTTCGGGTGTGGACTTGGAGATGCTGTCTATGAACAGAAGGAAAAGCTAAAGGTGTGTGTTACAGCAAGGAGCCACCGCGGAAACACTTCGTTCAATTGTGAGGGGAGTCATGTTGTACTTTGATGATGAGCCCCGTAATGCCAGTGAGCAGCATCCTGTGCCACAGACCAACATTATAACAGTGCTGTCTATACTGTTTATTGTGAGAGGAGCGTAAAGTCTGTATTTCTGGCAACTGGACATCAGAGTTCCCGGGTACGGTAGGCTGTGCCCAGACAATAATGCGGGCACGCAACACTTTGTTTTATTAGCAAAAGACATATCTGTTCTGGGTAGGCCGACTATTTATAGACAATAAGACTTGCTGCCTCTGCACTGTCAAATTGTCACGTACAGTATAAATCATAGAGGGACAGCAACACATGTTTGCATTGACTGTTGCTTTTCAAGATTTCCATGACTGTGTTGCAGAGCTGTGGGGTTTGCATTCACACTGTTATCATCTGCATTATCTGTGAGGCTTCAGCTAACAAGGGTATTCAGGGGGGGTAATGTGTTTTGTCTATGTTTAGGTAGGTAACTTGGAAGCTCTTGTGATGCACCACTGGTAAGTCGTGGTCGCACACACACACACACACACACACGCACAAACACACAATTACTGCTACACAGAGGGATTAGCAGGTAGTAGGCAACAGAATAGATTGTTCAATTATTTAAATTGTATGCATGGTTCTTATTGTTTGTTTTGGTAAAGTTAAACAATCATTTATCAATCCAACTGCCTAGAGTCCTTTTCCTGTTGCCTGGTTTTGCTGCATACTGGGGAGCCCACCCTGTACACGACTTAAAATGAAGCATAAGTCGCAATGTAAATTTCACTGTGCTACAATGCGGCCTAGCGTGCCTGTGCAACCACCGCCTGCCCCATCAAGTGCGTCTGCGTGCTCTTCATCCTCTGTGACTGTGGGGACAGCAGTCACACATGGTTTTTCACACTGAACTTCCACTCCTTTACCCGCAACAGGGAGTGTGATTGGCAGGTCATCACTTGTTTTGGAAGTGGAAACAGAAGGTATTGTTGAGCTGTCAGACATCGAGAGAACCATCATTGGATGCAGGCTACATTATATCCACGCCTGCACCTTCATCACAGATTGGCTGGACTACCTGCAGTTAATAATTGCATTCCAGAAATGGAAAGGAGTGTAGAAAGCACATGTGTTGTACCTTGCTTGGCAGCAAAGGAACACTAACTTAGTATTCCAGACAATTTTAGGATGGCAGAAAAAGAGTCAGCTCTTTAGGCAAAGTAAATAGCGTGGCAAAAGTGGACAGATGGGTACAGGGGCCATGTTCTGTGGGTACCAGGACAGTAAAAGAAGCCTCACTTTCTATCCCTCCTAATGATCAAATGCAGCAAGGAATTCCCTGAGTTTGCTATAAAATTAGCATAGCTAAATGTGCATGAGGGTAGAATGCAGAGGTGCTTGAGATTGCTTGGCACAAGTGGCACAATAAAGGAGTCCAACAGCCAGTTCTATGATGCCACTAAATGGCAGTATTTTTTGCTATCATTATAGCTTATTAAAAACAGAGCAGGAGGGTGTCCTGCACAGGTGCTAGAAATAGCTTGGCACCAGTGGGGCACTAATGGAATACAACAGCCAGTTCTATGATGCCACTAAATGGCAGTATTTTTTGCTATCATTATAGCTTATTAAAAACAGAGCAGGACGGTGTCCTGCACAGGTGCTGCACATAGATTTGCACCAGTAAGGCACTAATGGAGTACAACAGCCACTTCTTGTATGACACTAAGTTTACTCAATTTTTGGTATTATAATGTCTTAGTAAGTAACAATGAGTTTGAGTGTGCAATGCAGGCACACGTGCTGCAAATATCTGTGCACTACTGGGACTATACAGAAGTCCAATAGCCACGTTAAGGATGCCACTAGGTTCACTGAGTGTTTGCTAGTATAATGGCTTAGTTATAATGAGTTTGAGTGTGCAATGCAGGCAGACGTGCTGCAAATATCTTTGCACTAGTGGGACTATACAGAAGTCCAACAGACTCGTTTAGGATGCCACTAGGTTCACTGAGTGTTTGCTAGTATAATGGCTTAGTAACAATGAGTTTGAGTGTGCAATGCAGGCAGACGTACTGCAAATATCTTTGCACTAGTGGGACGATACAGAAGTCCAACAGCCACGTTTAGGATGCCACTAGGTTCACTGAGTGTTTGCTAGTATAATGGCTTAGTTATAATGAGTTGGAGTGTGCAGAGGACAGGAGGGTACAATGCCAGGGTTGTGGGGCTCTGGGTAGAGGAATGGAAGCCTGCCTTTCTATTCCCTCCTAATGGGGAAATGCAGCGAGGAAATCCTTGACCTTAGCTACACAGACGCTGTCTCTGTTTTCAGGACCTGTCACCTATGGCTCTGACCCTGCCTTTATGAGCCCTTAAAAGGACTAATAGAAAGTGCTCTCCCTAAGCTGTCCAGAGCTGTGTATGGAGCGCATATAGCAGTATCGGCGATAGGACTCAGGACGGAGCTGCGCCAGTGATGTCTGACACCAAGGACGCAGAAGGCAGATAATGGCGTGCATATGACATGGACATCCTATCACACATGCCGTTGCTTCTCTGGCTAAAAGTCCACTTAGCTGTGTGTGTGTCTGGGATTGGCTGACATGCTGGCCCTCCCCACTACACGCTCGCGCTTAGGGAAGGAAGACAAGGAAAAAAACAGCAGGGATCTGAAGGCGCTGTTCCCGCACACTATACATTAAAATTTCATAATAGTGTGAGTCACAGAGTGACTTCCACTATTACAGCGGAAAGCCAGCTAGGAATTAGCTGGTTTTTTTGCTGCTAGAACCGTTCTCGAACGTATCTAGAACTATCGAGCTTTTGCAAAAAGCTTGAGTTCAAGTTCGATCTAGAACAGCCCCCAAAATCACTCGAGCCGCGAACTGGAGAACCACGAACCTAGAACCGCACTCAACTCTAGTCAGGAGTCCAAGTTGACAATAATCAAAGGATTTATATTAAAATTCTAAGCCAAGTTAAAGGAAACCAAGTCCCCAGATCCAGATGATTTATATCCTAGTCTTAAAAGAGAGAACTGAGGAATTAATAGCAGGAAAAATCTTCAAACAAATTGTCAAAGAACATTTACTTAGGTACGTGGATTGGAACGCATTAATTAACCAAAGCAGGCATGACCAATCTGATTTCCTTCTATAACAAAGTCAATGAATGGTTGGACTAGGGGATTATCGTGGATATAGTATATCTTGACGTCAGTAAGGAATTTGATAAAGTATAACATGACATCCTCAGTTAAAAAATGATTTAATATGGAATCAACAAAAAGTCAGTTAGATAGATTCACAACTGGCTTAATGATCGTGCAGAACGAGTAATACTAAATAGCTACACATCAAACTGGAGAAAAGTTAAAGGCGGTGTGCTGCAAGGCTCTGTCCTGGCCCCAGGGCTGTTTAATATCTTTCTAAATGATCTGGGAACTCATAAAATTTGCAGATAATATTAAGATAGGAGGAGTAGCCAACACTAGAGAGGAAAGAGAACGTATTCAAAATTACCTAGACACACTTGAACAATGGGCCGAGGCAAATAGAATGGTATTTAACAGGGGCAAAGTCCTTTCTCTGGGTAAAAGAAATGTAAAAAGCATTTATAGTATGGGAGGAATAGAACTAAGCAGTAGTGCAGGGGAAAAGGACTTGGTCATAATAATAGATCTCAGATTCAACGTGAGTCAACAATGTGGTGCTGCAGCTAAACAGGCTGACAAAATTCTTGGATTTATCAAAATAAGCATTGAATGTAGATTAAGGGTGGTAATTATTCCCCTATACTCTGCCCTGGTCAGACCCCACCTAGAATACTGTGTACAGTTCTGGGCACCCCAATTGAAGAAACACATTTATATATTGGAGCAAGTCCAGAGAAAAGCAACCAAGATGGTAGAAGGTCTGCAAACCATGTCATATGAAGATTGGTTAAATGAACTAGTAATGTTTAGTTTGCAAAAGAAAAGGCTGAGAGGAGACTTAATAGCGATCTACAAATATCCAAAAAGTAGTCACAGTGCAGAGAGAACTACCTTTTTCTCATTAGCACAAGCAAGTACAAGAAGCAATGGGATGAAACTAAAAGGAAGGAGATTCATATTAGACATTAGGAAAAACTTTCTGACAGTTAGGGCAGTCAGAGAGTGGAACAGGCTACCACGGGAGGTAGTAGTGAGCTCTCCATCAATGGAAATCTTCAAGCGGAAGCTGGATAAAAATATAGCTGGGGTGACTGAGGAAAACCAGCACTCGCAGGGGATGGACTCAATGGCACTAGAGATCCCTTTCAACTCCACCATTCTATGAATGTATGATATAATCTAACCTTAGTATATTTATTACCTATCACTTGTGATGTTTCTGCTCCCACATTTTGTGCCTGCAATCTCAGACTTTGAAAAAACTTTAAGATCAATGTCTAATCTCAAACAATCAAAACCAGCCAAAGGAAAAAAGAAAGTTCCTTAGTAAAAACCTTACATTGTTCAGAATACAGCTTTTTAGATGACTTTTAGACTCAATACCAGGGATTCTCCCGGGTTTGAAATCTTGTCTGTACTGGTACTGTGACATTTCCTATGGTTACACACCTCACTCTTCTGATTTTTCTCTTTGGTTCATTTTTTTCCTACTGAAAAAGAAAATCTGGAGCTATTAGAGAATTCAGTCACCGAGCAAGAGGAATGGGACCTGATCTTTTGAATCAACGATAGTTGAATGGTTTTGCTGTACCAGAAGAATCCTGCCATCTGAATATTCTATTATTTAAATAATCCTAAGAATCTTTATTGAATTTTTTAAGCTTGTTTTGTTTTTTGTTCAAGATCTTTTTTAATGTACTTTTCTATATTCTCCACTTTGCTGGCATAAAATAGAAAAGCTTTTCAATTAAGCTCTTCAATCAGCTTAATTGTTCAGATTTCAAGGCATTTTTAAGTTGGATCTCATTGAATTTAATTTTCTCATTTGACTCCACAATGGGTTATTGTAGATGTTGAATAGTCAAAACCATGAGATGCATGGATCATTTAATCAAGATATTCACAAGCTATGTACAATACTCCAATTTATCACAGAAGAAGGTAGGTCTCAGTTTCACCCTTAATCTCCTCAGGATTCATTCAGTCCTGCAATATTCTGCTAAAGTTGCTGCATGTAGTTCATATGCAGTAGGATACTCACTTCCTTTTCCTAGTGTCCTTCTTTCTATTCAGTGGGTGGTATCCTCAGAAACACTCAGGAAGTAGTAGCATTTGCAATTACATCGCTAACTTGTTCTTTACTATATCAGAAAGTAGTTGTACTCATCTTTGCATTAGAAATGGTGATCTTCAATCCAAAAAAGACTGTTGCATTACTGAAAAAAATTCCAGGCGGCACTCTGAATCCAATGTGCGAGCACCTACACATGTGAAAGAAAGTGCCACCCAGAATGTCTTCAGTAATTTGTAAAGAAGAGAGAAGCCAGTCTCAGTTACATGTCTGGATTTTGAAAAATTTATTTTTTGCATTCTATAAAAACAAGTATTTTTCCCTTCTTAAAAGTGATTGCACAAGAAAGGCTAAATATCATTAAAGTTGCATGTGAGAATCAAACAAACCCTCTGATACTGATATTGAATATTTTTTTCCCTGGTAACAACTGTTATGCTGCCGTGTTGCTGCTTTCTAGGGCATTAAGAATAAAGTCATACAAAAAGTGTAATTCAAATGCAACAGGACAAATGACAGCTATACCATATCACATATCAATTATACTTGCACTGCTACTGGTTTCTTCATTGTCTCTCTCATATCAATTGAATATCTGTACATTTTACAGATTACTACACTCTTCACTGCTGCAGTTTTTCAGCATAATACTGTTTGGAGTATTTGTGAAATGTTTTATGGCTTTTTTTTCTTTCTCTCTATAAAGCTGAGCTGTGAGTTCTGACAAAGTACTCTATCTTAATATCGCCCTGAAATGACAGCATAGATTCTATGCTTAGGCTTTTATACAGGTTATGACAGTCCTTCTTGATTTGATGTGCTATGCCATATTATGGGATGTGCGGCTTTATGGGGAAACATACCTGAAGTCATGTCAGCCCTCCTTGACTGATGCGATCTTTAGCAATGTATAATATGGCAACCTCCGTATGTGGCTCTTTACAAATCTTCCGCCACTCAGCATAACTTTGACAACATCGGGTTGCCATGTCCCAGCTACACCCACTTTGTCGGAACTAGGTGAAAATAAAGAACCTAGCGTATACGTATGCTTATTTCTGCTTTGATTTTCCAGAAAACTGGTTTGTCTTAATTTTATGGCCATCAGAGAACAAGATTACAGAAAGTAGATAGAATTACACACAATAAGATTAATATCTATCTAGCTATCCATATTTACCATGTATTTATTTATCTGTAAAGTCAATATTAATCAGTGATAGAGCTTCACCGATCTCTAAGAAATTGATGCCACAATTTGCAGTAAAATAAGGGAATTTGTGTAAATCATTTTTCTGTGGGAAAGTTGCATGCAACTTTGTAACCATGAAACTATAAACTACAGTTTCTTTCTTATGGGAAAACACTGACATTTAGGGCTCATTTAGACAAGCATATTAAATCTTGATATGCTGTCCATGTTTAAGTTGAATAGCGCACAGACCGCAAACTGACCCAATGATTTTTAGCATTGCTGTTCAGCTGACACTCGATCTATGTAAAAAATCTATATGTATAAATAATAATAATAATATTAGGAGAAAAGGAAAGATTTGATAACATGAAGCATTTAGAGGCAATCGGAGGTCACCTGGTTGCATTGACTATAAATGAGAAATACAGTGAAACTGTTCTGGGAGTGTGCTTGTTAACCAAGTTACTCGTCTAGCAAAGCAACATTTCATATAGGAAATAATGCAAGCTCAGATAATTTGTTCCACAAATTATGCAATGTCTCATCCTCGTCCCCTATTGTGTCATTCCACACACACACAAACACGCACAAGTACACACAAACACACATATTATGCTCACCTTACCTTTCGTTCCCTCGCCGACCTCCTAGTTCTTGTAGTCCGCCGGTACAGGACGTATATCAGGTAACCATCTTGACCGATGCCAGAGCTTCCGCTGCCAGTGCGCTGACATCCAAGGCATAAGCCGCTTGCCTTTGATTGGTCAGCGCGCTGCCTTTGAGTTCCTCCATCATCACGATGGTTACCCGATACACATCCTGTACCGGCGAACTATAAGAACCAGGAGGCCGGCAAGGGAACAGAAGCTAAGGTGAGCATAATGTGTGTGCGTGCGTGTGTTTGTGTGTGTGTTTGTGCGGACTGTAAAAGCATGTCACAGCGCGGTGAAAGTACGGAACCGGAAGTGTGTGCGGTGAGTATTTGCTCGTACAGCAAAGCATGCTCATAAACTGAGCTACAAATTTACAGCAAGCTTTGCTCGTATAGCGAAATTCTTGCACACCAAGTTACTCGTAAACTGAGGTTCCACTGTACTGTATATAGCCACTTTTCAGTCCCAGGGTGGAGGTTTGCTTTAAATCACAAAGTATAACATTTTAAAGCGAAGTCCAATACACAACATACATTTCTCACCTAGCATAAAATAAAAGCACTCTGAAACTTTTTGACACAGGAAAAATATATTTTTACAACAATTTTATACTTGTTCTATTCATGTTGAAGCACTAAATATTGCAATCAGCAATCTATGTACATAAAATACCATTTATTTTCATATTTATCTAAGGGCAATTATTTTAAACTATTAATTTTTCTAGCTTAAATTTCTTCTTTGCCATAGCTGCCTTAAACCTAGAATTGATTACCTCTAAAAATACTATAATCAATTGAACAACTTCACTGAACAAAAACCTCCTGTATGTTCACCTTTCTCTACAAGCTGTTTGGTTATAATTGTAATGCATGCATTTAATGGTTATTGAAGTATGTTTTTATTTTTTCCTATAATCTTTTAATTTCCTTTCATTTTGAGCACCATGGTGTTCTTGTCACTTTGAAAGCTTGTTCTTAAATACGGTAATACAACAAGAGAAAAAAATAAGAACAAGTTAAAATCCAATAGGTGGAAATAATAATGCCACATGCTGCAGTAACAATGAAAGATAATCATTTGCAAAACAATATTACAAAAAATAAGTTTTACGTAAATTGTTATATTTTTTTACCTTACAGTTCAACCATTTAATGCATGTATTGTATGTACTGCAGTGTTTTAGATGTACTCACCAAGCTTATGTAGATTATAGTAGCCTATTAAAATGCTCTGTTCCCAGTCATACCTTAGGCCACTTTCACATTGTGCATTCACCTACGTTCACTGGTCCCGTGAAAGTATCTGTCCAAACCCCCCTCCCCTCGTAAAACCTGTTTCGGATGCATACGCCAACGGGGCCATTGACTGTAATGGAGCAGAAGGAGTCAGCGTGTGCTCTGTCTTGCACCATTTTCTGGCATATACATTTTCTGCAGGCGGACACCCGAATGTAGTCTACGCCTGGTTCATTTTAAGGAAAGTCAATGTTCCCATGTTGGCTGTGGACAGACTTGTGCACTTGTCTGTTATGACCCCCCCCTACCGTGCTGAATACACGTTCAGATATAACACTTGCCGGAGGGCAGGCCAGGACCTCCAAGGCATAAAGTGAAAGCTCGGGGCAGGTGTGCAATTTTGAGTCCCAAAAGTTAAAAGGGGCAGACCCATAAGATTGCACCTCAAGATGCGTGGAGCTGTAGTCTTGCACCATGTTCTGAAAATGTTCCCACCTGCTGATTGGCGCTGTACTACATGTTAGTGCCCAATATTTCGGTGTGTTCATGAACATTTGCCAAAACTTGGTCAGGCCAGCCCTGCCTGGAGACATGATGCGGGTTCCAAGCTGGGAAACATATATTATAAAAAGTCGTTACAAGCAGAGTGATCTATTTTAAGTGTCTATTTCTGTTAATTTTGATGATTATGGCTTACAGCCAATAAAAACACAAAATTCATGCTCTTAGAAATCTAGAATAATTACCACAAAACACCTGCAAAAGCTTCCTAATCATTTAAAATGGTCCATTAAACCGGTTCAGAATGCTACACAATCATAGGGAAGACTGCTGACTTGACAGATGTCCAGAAGGCAGTCATTGACACTCCACAAAGAGGTTAAGCCACAAAAGTTCATTGCTAAGGAAGCTGGCTGTTCAAAGTGCTGTATCCAAGCATATTAATGGAACATTGACTGGAAGGACAAAGTGTGGTACAAAAAGGTGCATAAGCAACCGAGATAACCGAAGCCTTGATAAGATTGTTAAGAAAAGGCTATTCAAAAATTTGGGAGAGATTCACAAGGAGTGGACTGCTTCTGGAGTCAGTGTTTCAAGAGCCTCCACACACAGACGTATCGAGGACATGGGCTACAACTGTCGGATTCCTTGTGTCAAGCCACTCATGACCAATATTAAATGCCAGAATCATCTTACCTGGGCCAAGGAGAAAAATAACTGGCTTGTTACTCAGTGGTCGAAGGTGTTGTTTTTAGATGAAAGTAAATGTTGCATTTCAATTGAAAATCAAGGTCCCAAAGTCTGAAGGAAGAGTGGAGAGTAGAGATGAGCGAACAGGCCGTGGTTCGGCTCGAGTTCAGTTCGTCGAACGGAGGTCTCGTTCGAGTTCGGTTCGGCGAACTGGTTCGGTGAACCACTTGAATCGCATGGGAAACAATGAGAGGCAATCACAAACACATAAAAACACCTAGAAAACACCCTCAAAGGTGTCCAAAAGGTGACAAACAACTCACAGCACAACACAAACACATGGTAAAGTGACAAAAACAAATTCTCATGCGAAAACAAAACAGCGTTACAAGGAAAAGAGGATGAGACACAGATATAGGCATGGCATGCCCTTCTAAAATCATGTAAAAAACCGCAAGGTTACTCCAAGCGGAGTCTCCCTTTTTTCCAAAAATTGGGCCACACACACACCCACCCCTTCAGTGGCAGCACTTGTGCCCCAGTTGTACACTTCACAGGTAGATTTGCATCAAGCACATTCAAAAATACGTCATCCTTAACTGTCCCCAGGATGACACTGGGGTAGGTAGCAAAGTCTTTGCTGAACCATGACTTGTTCATCTTGGATCATTTTTAGAAACACTGCAAGCAAGGGTTACTCCAAGCGGAGTCTCCCTTTTTCCAAAAATTGGGCCACACAGACACTCCTTCAGTGGCAGCACTTGTGCTCTAGTTGTACACTTCACAGGTAGATTTGCATCAAGCACATTCAAAAATACGCCATACTTAACCATCCCCAGGATGACACCGGGGTAGGGTGCTAAGTCTTTTCTGATCCCAGCTCTGTTCATCTTGGATCATTTTTAAAAACAATGTAAGCAAAGGTTACTCCAAGCGGAGTCTCCCTTTTTTCCAAAAATTGGGCCACACACCCACGCCTTCAGTGGCAGCACTTGTGCCCCAGTTGTACACTTCACAGCTAGATTTGCATCAAGCACATTCAAAAATATGCCATACTTAACCATTCCCAGGATGACCCCGGGGTAGGTAGCAAAGTATTTCCTGATCCCAGCTCTGTTCATTTTGGATTATTTTAAAAACACTGTAAGCAAGGGTTACTCCAAGCGGAGTCTCCCTTTTTCCCAAAAATTGGGCCACACACCCACCCCTTCAGTGGCAGCACTTGTGCCCCAGTTGTACATTTTACAGTTAGATTTGCATCAAGCACATTCAAAAGTACGCCATCCTTAACCGCCCCCAGGATGACCCCGGGGTAGGTAGCAAAGTCTTTGCTGAACCATGACTTGTTCATCTTGGCTCCTTTTAAAAATCACAGCAAGCAAGGGTTATTCCAAGCGGAGTCTCCCTTTTTTCCAAAAACTGGGCCACACACACACCCATCCCTTCAGTGGCAGCACTTGTGCCCCAGTTGTACAGTTCACAGCTAGATTTGCATCAAGCAAATTAAAAAATACGCCATACTTAACCGTCCCCAGGATGACACCGGAATAGGTAGCTAAGTCTTTCCTGATCCCAGCTCTGTGCATCTTGGATCATTTTTAAAAACAATGTAAGCAAGGGTTACTCCAAGCGGAGTCTCCCTTTTTTCCAAAAATTGGGCCACACAGACACCCACCCCTTCAGTGGCAGCACTTGTGCCCCAGTTGTACACTTCACAGCTAGATTTGCATCAAGCACAATCAAAAATACACCATACTTAACCATTCCCAGGATGACCCCGGGGTAGGTAGCGAAGTCTTTCCTGATCCCAGATCTGTTCATCTTGGATCATTTTAAAAACACTGTAAGCAAGGGTTACTCCAAGCGGAGTCTCCCTTTTTTCCAAAAATTGGGCCACACACCCACCCCTTCAGTGGCAGCACTTGTGCCCCAGTTGTACATTTTACAGTTAGATTTGCATCAAGCACATTCAAAAGTACGCCATCCTTAACCGTCCCCAGGATGACCCCGGGGTAGGTAGCAAAGTCTTTGCTGAACCATGACTTGTTCATCTTGGCTCCTTTTAAAAATCACAGCAAGCAAGGGTTACTCCAAGCGGAGTCTCCCTTTTTTCCAAAAATTGGGCCACACACACACCCACCCCTTCAGTGGCAGCACTTGTGCCCCAGTTGTACACTTCACAGCTAGATTTGCATCAAGCACATTCAAAAATACGCCATACTTAACCGTTCCCAGGATGACCCCGGGGAAGGTAGCTAAGTTTTTCTTGATCCCAGCTCTGTTTATCTTGGATCATTTTTAAAAACACTGTAAGCAAGGGTTACTCCAAGCGAAGTCTCCCTTTTTTCCAAAAATTGGGCCACACAGACACTTACCCCTTCAGTGGCAGCACTTGTGCCCCAGTTGTACACTTTACAGTTAGATTTGCATCAAGCATATTCAAAAATACGCCATACTTAACCGTCCCCAGGATGACCCCGGGGTAGATAGCAAAGTATTTGCTGAACCATGACTTGTTCATCTTGGCTCCTTTTAAAAAACACAGCAAGGGTTACTCCAAGCAGAGTCTCCCTTTTTTCCAAAAATTGGGCCACACACACACCCACCCTTTCAGTGGCAGCACTTGTGCCCCAGTTGTACACTTCACAGGTAGATTTGCATCAAGCACATTCAAAAATATGCCATACTTAACCGTCCCCAGGATGACCCCGGGGTAAGTAGCAAAGTATTTGCTGAACCATGACATATTCATCCTGGCTCCTTTTAAAAAACACAGCAAGGGTTACTCCAAGCAGAGTCTCCCTTTTTTACAAAAATTGGGCCACACACCCACCCCTTCAGTGGCAGCACTTGTGCCCCAGTTGTACACTTCACAGCTAGATTTGCATCAAGCACATTCAAAAATACGCCATACTTAACCGTTCCCAGGATGACCCCGGGGTAGGTAGCTAAGTCTTTCCTGATCCCAGCTCTGTTTATCTTGGATCATTTTTAAAACCTTTGTAAGCAAGGGTTAGTCCAAGCGAAGTCTCCCTTTTTTCCAAAAATTGGGCCACACAGACACTTACCCCTTCAGTGGCAGCACTTGTGCCCCAGTTGTACACTTTACAGTTAGATTTGCATCAAGCATATTCAAAAATACGCCATACTTAACCGTCCCCAGGATGACCCCGGGGTAGATAGCAAAGTATTTACTGAACCATGACTTGTTCATCTTGGCTCCTTTTAAAAAACACAGCAAGGGTTACTCCAAGCAGAGTCTCCCTTTTTTCAAAAAATTGGGCCACACACCCACCCCTTCAGTGGCAGCACTTGTGCCTCAGTTGAAAACTTCACAGCTAGATTTGCATCAAGCACATTCAAAAATACGCCATACTTAACCGTCCCCAGGATGACACCAGGGTAGGTAGCTAAGTCTTTCCTGATCCTAGCTTTGTTCATCTTGGATCATTTTTAAAAACAATGTAAGCAAGGGTTACTCCAAGCGGAGTCTCCCTTTTTTCCAAAAATTTGGCCACACACCCACGCCTTCAGTGGCAGCACTTGTGCCCCAGTTGTACACTTTACAGTTAGATTTGCATCAAGCACATTCAAAAATACGCCATCCTTAACCGTCCCCAGGATGACCCCGGGGTAGGTAGCAAAGTCTTTGCTGAACCATGACTTGGTCATCTTGGCTCCTTTTAAAAAACACAGCAAGCAATGGTTACTCCAAGCGGAGTCTCCCTTTTTTTCCAAAAATTGGGCCACACACACACCCACCCCTTCAGTGGCAGCACTTGTGCCCCAGTTGTACACTTCACAGGTAGATTTGCATCAAGAACATTCCAAATCCACAAGCATTTACTCTCCCCAGGATGACACAGGGGTAGTAAATTCCTTGTGGATCCATGACTTGTTCATTTTGATGAACGTTAGTCTGTCCACATTGTCACTGGAGAGACGCGTGCGCTTATCTGTCAGCACACACCCAGCAGCACTGAAGACACGTTCAGAGACAACGCTGGCAGCTGGACACGACAAAATCTCCAAGGCGTAAGTGGAGAGCTCTGCCAATTTTTCAAGATTTGAAGCCCAAAATGAGCAAGGCTCCATTTGCAAAGTCATGGCATCGATGTTCATTTGGAGATACTCCTGTATCATCCTCTCCAGCCGTTGACTATGTGTCAGACTTGTTGTCTCTGGTGGCCTTGCAAAGGATTGTCTAAAAAAATTATGAAAAGATTCAATCAAATTGCTGTTACCAGCACCAGATACGGTGCTGCTGGTACGGGTAGACTGTTGAAGAAGACGAGACCGTCCCATGTTTGTCAAGTTAAAACTGGGAGATTCACTCCCTTCACCCGGGTTGCTTGGCTAAAAAGCCGAGCTAAGATCGAGTAACAGCTTTTGCTGATACTCCTGCATACATGCGTCCCTTTCTATGGCTGGAATTCTGTCACAAAATTTGGACTTGTACCGGGGATCTAATAGTGTGGCAAGCCAAGAGTCATTATCACTTCTAATTTTGACAATACGAGGGTCATGTTGGAGGTAGTGCAGCAAGAAGGCGCTCATGTGTCTTGCGCAGTCATGCGGACCAAGTCCACGCTGTGTTTGTGGCATAGAGGTGCTAACCGTTCTTTCTTCCTCTGACATCTCCACCCAACCTCTTTCAACTGAAATTTGACCAAGGTTTCCCTCATCCGCTGAGTCTTCCATGTCCATGGACAGTTCGTCCTCCATTTCTTCATGTTCTCCTGCACCCTCCTCAACATTTCGCCTGCTACCATGCGCCCTTGTTGATCCCTGTCCCCCATGGTCACCATGCATGCCACGTTGGTGATGATGAACGTCTGGACCTTGGTGATGTTGTTGTTTCTTGCGCATATGAATCCTCCTGTAGTTCCTCCCCTTCCTGTTGTCCCACCCCCTGACTCCGAATAGTGTTTAGCCTGTGCTCCAGCATGTGAATGACTGGAATTGTCATGCTGGTAATGGCATCGTCAGCGGTAAACATATTTTTCGCCATGTCAAAACTTTTCAGAAGGGTGCATAGGTCCTTGATCTGAGACCACTCCTTCAGGGTGATCTACCCCACCTCTGCATCTCGTTGGCCCAGGGTATACGTCATGACGTATTGCACCAGGGCTTGACGGTGCTGCCACAGTCGCTGTAACATGTGGAGAGTCGAATTCCAGCGTGTCGGCACATCTCATTTCAGGCGTTGAACCGGCTGGCCGAAAAACTTCTGGAGCAATGCAGGTCGCTCAGCACCGGTGGTTGAACGGCGGAAGTGAGCAGACAGTTTTCGTGCCCTGTTCAGAAGGCCATCTAGGCCGGGATAGTGTGTTAAAAATTGCTGGACAACAAGGTTCAACACGTGAGCCATACAAGGCACGTGTGTCACCTTGCCCAGGTGAAGGGCCGCACCCAGGTTTGCAGCATTGTCGCACATGGCCTTACCAGGCTGCAGGTTGAGTGGAGACAACCATTTATTTAACTCAGTCTCCAGAGCTGCCCACAACTCAGCCGCTGTGTGACTCTTATTTCCAAGACATTTCAAGCTAAATACTGCCTGATGCCGTTGCGCTCTGCTGCCAGCATAGTAATGAGGGGTGCGTGATTCCTTCTGCGCAGTTAGAACGCTGGTGGCCTGACCAGGCAGGCTTGGGGCGGAGGTGGGGGACCCAGACGAGGTGTAGGAGGCAGAAGCAGTGGCGGAACTTGGACAGACAGAGGATTGACACACAAGTCGTGGGGACGGCAAGTCGTGGAAAAGGTGCAGCAGGCCCTTCACCATCTATCACCATAGTTACCCAGTGCCCAGTCAGCGACATGTAACGTCCCTGTCCATGCTTACTGGTCCAAGTATCAGTGGTGAAATGCACCCGTTCACACACAGAGTTTCTCAAGGAAGCAGTGATGTTGTGTGCGACATGCTGGTGTAGCGCAGGCACACCTTTCTTAGAGAAGTAGTTTCGACTGGGCATCTGGTACTGGGGCACAGCGACAGACATAAGGTCTCTAAAATCCTGTGTGTCCACCAGGCAGAAAGGCAGCATTTCAGTAGCCAAGAGCTTTCAGTGGGATAAAGTCAACCTCTTAGCTTTGTCATGGGTTGCAGAAAATGGCCTTTTATTTGTCCACATCTGAGGGACAGAGATCTGGCTTTTGTGCGTAGACGGTGTTGAGTAGGGTGTCCCTGGAAAAATGCAGTTTTGTGAGGAAAGTGCAGGCGTAGACATGATTTTGCCTTCATCCAACGTTGATGCTATCGATGTCTGAGAAAGCTGTACACACGCACTTGTTTCCCCTTCCAAACCAAATGATGACCTACCAAGCAAACTGCCTGTTGCAGTTACAGTGGTGGAAGTTGTGCGTGGAAAACCAGGTGTGACAACTGTCCCCACAGTCCTAGAAGATGAAGAGCGCGCGGATGCACTGGAAGGGGCAGGCGGTGGATGGATCGCTCCGCTAGACCGCATTGCAGGACGGTGAGCTTCCCACTGGGAAATATGATATTTATTCATGTGACGATTCATGGAAGAAGTTGTCAAACTCCTGAGGTTTTGCACTCTACTAACAGAATCACGACAAATTTTACATATCACATGATTTGGGTGATCTTTTTCTATGTCAAAAAAGGTCCAGGCTAGGCAAGGCTTAGAGGGCATGCGACCTGCTGAGCCCCCCCGACTAGTGCTCAGAGGCAGAGTGGTGGCTGAGGATGCAGTTGTAAACGTGCTACCAGTACTACTCCTCTGTCCAGGAAGGTGCAAGGTAACTTCGTCGTCAGTTGCATCCTTCTCCACCGCCTCTGTTGACCTCCTCGAGTGCCTGACTGTGGGTTTACAGTAGGTGGGATCTAGAACTTCCTCATAAAGCGTTGTGTTTGCACTCCCCTCACCCTCAGACCGAGCCTCTTCCTGATGTGAACCAATATTTAAGTTGTCATTCCAATCTGGTATCTGCGTCTCATCGTCATCAGTATGTTCCTCATTGTCTATAACAACAGGTGTTACAGTTTGTGAATAAGGGTCAACATTATGCTCAGAAACTTGGTCCTGACGGCCTGAATCAGAGTCACAAAGGTTCTGGGCATCACTGCAGACCATTTCCTGGTCTGTACTCACTGTAGCATGGGAGCAGACCTCTGATTCCCAGGCTAGAGTGTGACTGAACAGCTCGGCAGACTCAGCCATCTCAGTTCCACCATACTGTGCAGGGCGGATGAGGACTTCAGAGCTGGGAGAAAGCAAGTGTGATTGTGATGACAACTCAGAGGACTGGTGTTTTTTGAATGCGGTAGTTGAGGTGGAGGAGAGGGCACTTGTTGGACCACTTGAGATCCATTCAAGCATTTTCTTTTTTTGGCCATCATCTATCTTTGTTCCAGATGTTCGTGTCCGTAAAAAAGGGAGCACATCGGATTGTCCACGGTAAGTAGTACACATCTTACTTTTGATGGAAAATGGTCTATCTTAAGCAGATGTTAATGGAGCTTTGCCACCTTCCCCATGGACAAATTTTTTTTTCCTTTTCCAACACGCCTCTTCCCCTTTCCACCAGCATCAGTCATTTTGCCACTCAGTTTGATTGCGACAAGATTGTGCACTTAAAATGTGGTAGTAAAAATTGAGAGGTGGTGTAGATTGCAGCGATGGTCTAGCTTTATTAACAGCAAAATAAACAACAATAACTATCCCTGACAATGCAACTACGGCTCTTAAACTGGCAGCATAGTTTGCTGTTAGAATGGCTTAGTAACAATAAGTTTCAGTGTGGAATGCAGAGGTGCCGCAAATAGCTTTGCACCAGTGGGACAATAATGAAGTCCAACAACCACTTTTAGGATGCCACTAAGTTTCCTCAGTGTTTGCTATTATAATGGCTTAGTAACAACGAGCTTGAGTGTGCAATGCAGAGGTGCTGCAAATAGCTTTGCACCAGTGGGACAATAGTGGAAGTCCAACAGCCACTTTTAGGAAGCCACTAAGTTTCCTCAGTGTTTGCTAGTATAATGGCTTAGTAAAAATGAGTTTGAGTCTGCAATGCAGTGGTGCTACAAATAGCTTGGCACCAGTGGGGAAAAAATGGAGTACAACAGCCACTTTTAGGATGCCACTAAGTTTCCTCAGTGTTTGCTAGTATAATGGCTTAGTAACAATGAACTTGAGTTGCAATGCAGTAGTACTGCAAATAGCTTTGCACCAGTGGGACAATAATGGAAGTCCAACAGCCACTTTTAGGATGCCACTAAGAATTTGCTAGTATAATGTCTTAGTAAAATTGAGTTTGAGTGTGCAATGCGGTGGTGCTGCAAATAGCTTTGCACCAGTGGGACAATAATGGAAGTACAACAGCCAATTTTAGGATGCCACTACGTCTCCTCAGTGTTTGCTAGTATAATGGCTTAGTAACAATGAGTTTGAGTCTGCAATGCAGTGGTGCTGCAAATAGCTTTGCACCAGTGGGGCACAAATGGAGTACAACAGCCACTTTTAGGATGCCACTAAGTTTCATCAGTGTTTGCTAGTATAATGGCTTAGTAAAAATGAGTTTGAGTCTGCAATGCAGTGGTGCTGCAAATAGCTTGGCACCAGTGGGGCACAAATGGAGTACAACAGCCACTTTTAGGATGCCACTAAGTTTCATCAGTGTTTGCTAGTATAATGGCTTAGTAAAAATGAGTTTGAGTCTGCAATGCAGTGGTGCTGCAAATAGCTTGGCACCAGTGGGGCACAAATGGAGTACAACAGCCACTTTTAGGATGCCACTAAGTTTCCTCAGTGTTTGCTAGTATAACGGCTTAGTAACAATGAGCTTGAGTGTGCAATGCAGAGGTGCTACAAATAGCTTGGCACCAGTGGGGCACAAATGGAGTACAACAGCCACTTTTAGGAAGCCACTAAGTTTCCTCAGTGTTTGCTAGTATAATGGCTTAGTAAAAATGAGTTTGAGTCTGCAATGCAGTGGTGCTACAAATAGCTTGGCACCAGTGGGGAACAAATGGAGTATAACATCCACTTTTAGGATGCCACTAAGTTTCCTCAGTTTTTGCTAGTAAAATAGCTTAGTAACAATGAACTTGAGTGTGCAATGCAGTGATACTGCAAATAGCTTTGCACCAGTGGGACAATAATGGAAGTCCAGCAGCCACTTTAGGATGCCACTTAGTTTACTCAGTGTTTGCTAGTATAATGGCTTAGTAACAATGAACTTGAGTGTGCAATGCAGTGGTACTGCAAATAGCTTTGCACCAGTGAGACAATAATGGAAGTCCAACAGCCACTTTTAGGATGCCACTAAGTTTACTCAGTGTTTGCTAGTATAATGTCTTAGTAAAAATGAGTTTGAGTGTGCAATGTGGTGGTGCTGCAAAAAGCTTTGCACCAGTGGGGCACAAATGGAGTACAACAGCCACTTTTAGGATGCCACTAAGTTTCATCAGTGTTTGCTAGTATAATGGCTTAGTAAAAATGAGTTTGAGTCTGCAATGCAGTGGTGCTGCAATTAGCTTGGAACCAGTGGGGTACAAATGGAGTACAACAGCCACTTTTAGGATGCCACTAAGTTTCCTCAGTGTTTGCTAGTAAAATAGCTTAGTAACAATGAACTTGAGTGTGCAATGCAGTGATACTGCAAATAGCTTTGCACCAGTGGGACAATATTGAAAGTCCAGCAGCCACTTTAGGATGCCACTAAGTTTACTCAGTGTTTGCTAGTATAATGGCTTAGTAAAAAATGAGTTTGAGTGTGCAATGAAGTGGTGCTGCAAATAACTTTGCACCAGTGGAACAATAATGGAAGTCCAACAGCCACTTTTAGGATGCCACTAAGTATCCTCAGTGTTTGCTAGTATAATGGCTTAGTAAAAATGAGTTTAAGTGTGCAATGCAGTGTTACCACAAATAGCTTTGCACCAGTGGGACAATAATGGAAGTCCAACAGCCACTCTTAGGATGCCACTAAGTTTACTCCCTGTTTGCTAGTATAATAACTTAGTAACAATGAGTTTGAGTGTGCAATGCAGTGGTGCCGCAAATAGCTTTGCACCAGTGGGACAATAATGGAAGTCCAACAGCCACTTTTAGAATGCCACTAAGTTTACTCAGTGTTTGCTAGTATAATGGCTTAGTATCAATGAGTTTGAGTGTGCAATGCAGTGTTGCCACAAATAGCTTTGCACCAGTGGGGCACAATTGGAGTACAACAGCCACTTTTAGGATGCCACTAAGTTTCCTCACTGTTTGCTAGTATAATGGCTTAGTAAAAATGAGTTTGAGTCTGCAATGCAGTGGTGCTGCAAATAGCTTTGCACCAGTGGGGCACAAATGAAGTACAACAGCCACTTTTAGGATGCCACTTAGTTTCATCAGTGTTCGCTAGTATAATGGCTTAGTAAAAATGAGTTTGAGTCTGCAATGCAGTGGTGCTGCAAATAGCTTGGAACCAGTGGGGCACAAATGGAGTACAACAGCCACTTTTAGGATGCCACTAAGTTTCCTCAGAGTTTGCTAGTATAATGGCTTAGTAACAATAAACTTGAGTGTGCAATGCAGTGGTGCTGCAAGTAGCTGTGCACCAGTGGGACAATAATGGAAGTCCAACAGCCACTTTTAGGATGCCACTATGTTTACTCAGTGTTTGCTAGTATAATGGCTTGGTAACAATAAGTTTGAGTCTGCAATGCAGTGGTGCTGCAAATAGCTTGGCACCAGTGGGGCACAATTGCAGTACAACAGCCACTTTTAGGATGCCACTAAGTTTCCTCAGTGTTTGCTGGTTTAATGGCTTAGTAAAAATGAGTCTGAGTGTGCAATGCAGTGGTGCTGCAAATAGCTTGGCACCAGTGGGGCACAATTGCAGTACAACAGCCACTTTTAGGATGCCACTAAGTTTCCTCAGTGTTTCCTAGTTTAACGGCTTAGTAAAAATGAGTCTGAGTGTGCAATGCAGTGGTGCTGCAAATAGCTTTGCACCAGTGGGACAATAATGGAAGTCCAACAGCCACTTTTAGGATGCCACTAAGTTTACTCAGTGTTTGCTAGTATAATGGCTTAGTAACAATGAGTTTGAGTGTGCAATGCAGTGGTGCTGCAAATAGACTTGCACTAGTGGACATTAATGGAAGTCCAACAACCACTTTTAGGATGCCACTAAGTTTTTTCAGTGTTTGTTAGTATAATGGCTTAGTAAAAATGAGTTTGAGTGTGCAATGCAGTGTTGCCGCAAATAGCTTTGCATTAGTGGGACAATAATGGAAGTCCAACAGCCACTTTTAGGATGCCACTAAGTTTACTCACTGTTTGCTAGTATAATGGCTTAGTAACAATAAGTTTGAGTCTGCAATGCAGTGGTGCTGCAAATAGCTTTGCACCAGTGGGACACTAATGGAAGTCCAACAGCCACTTTTAGGATGCCACTAAGTTTCCTCAGTGTTTGCTGGTTTAATGGCTTAGTAAAAATGAGTCTGAGTGTGCAATGCAGTGGTGCTGCAAATAGCTTGGCACCAGTGGGGCACAATTGCAGTACAACAGCCACTTTTAGGATGCCACTAAGTTTCCTCAGTGTTTACTAGTTTAACAGCTTAGTAAAAATGAGTCTGAGTGTGCAATGCAGTGGTGCTGCAAATAGCTTGGCACCAGTGGGGAACAAATGGAGTACAACAGCCACTTTTAGGATTTCACTAAGTTTCCTCAGTGTTTGCTAGTATAATGGCTTTGTAACAATGAACTTGAGTGTGCAATGCAGTGGTGCTGCAAATAGCTTTGCACCAGTGGGACAATAATGAAAGTCCAACAGCCACTTTTAGGATGCCACTAAGTTTACTCAGTGCTTGCTAGTATAATGGCTTAGTAACAATGAGTTTGAGTGTGCAATGCAGTGGTGCTGCAAATAGACTTGCACTAGTGGACATTAATGGAAGTCCAACAACCACTTTTAGGATGCCACTAAGTTTTCTCAGTGTTTGTTAGTATAATGGCTTAGTAAAAATGAGTTTGAGTGTGCAATGCAGTGTTGCCGCAAATAGCTTTGCATTAGTGGGACAATAATGGAAGTCCAACAGCCACTTTTAGGATGCCACTAAGTTTAGTCACTGTTTGCTAGTATAATGGCTTAGTAAAAATGAGTTTGAGTGCGCAATGCAGTGGTGCTGCAAATAGCTTGGCACCAGTGGGGAACAAATGGAGTACAACAGCCACTTTTAGGATGCCACTAAGTTTCCTCAGTGTTTGCTACTATAATGGCTTAGTAACAATGAGCTTGAGTGTGCAGAGGGCAGGAGGGTACAGTGGCAGGGTTGTGGGAGTGTGTAGAGGAAAGGAAGCCTCACTTTATATCCCTCCTAATGGTGAAATGCAGCGAGGAAGTCCATGACCTTATCTACACAGATGCTCTTATCTGTAGCTGTTAAAATCTGTTTCCACAGACCTGACTGTCACCTATGGCTCTGAGCCTGCTGTTATTAGCCCTTTCAAGGGCAAAAAGAAACTTTTATCCCTATTCTGTATAGCGCTGTGTGTAGAGCGTACTCTGCCGTATCGGAGACAGGAGCTGCACCTGCGGTGACTGACACCCATACGCAGAAGGCAGATAATGGCGTCCTGATGGGTAGATACCCGTTTTTATAATGCAGGGACATGTGACATGGACATCCTATCACACATGCCATTGTTTCTCTGGCTAAAAGTCCACTTAGCTGTGTGTGTATCTGGGATTGGCTGACATGCTGGCCCGCCCCACTACACGCGCACGCTTAGGGAAGGAAGACAAGGGAAAAAAAAATGGCGATCGCCATTATCCCAGCAGGAGTCATCTGAATGCACTGTTCCCGTACAATATACGCTGAGATTTCATAATGGTGTGAGTCACAGAGTGACTTACACTATTACAGCGGAAAGCCAGCTAGTAATTAGCTTGGCTTTTTGCTGCTAGAACCGTTCTCGAACGTAACTATAACTATCGAGCTTTAGCAAAAAGCTCGAGTTCTAGTTCGATCTAGAACAGCCCCCAAAATCTCTCGAACCGCGAACTGGAGAACCACGAACCACGAACCGCGCTCAACTCTCGTGGAGAGGCACATAATCCAAGCTGCTTGTGGTCTAGTGGGATGTTTCCACAATCAGTGATGGCCTGGGAGCCATGTCATCTGGTGGTGTAGGTCCACTGTGTTTTAGCCAGACCAAAGTCAGTGCAGAAATCTACCAGGAAATTTTACAGCACTTCATGCTATTCTCTGCTGAGAAGCTGTTTGGAGATGGAAATTTCATTTTCCAGCAGAACTTGGCACCTATCTACAATGCCAAAAGTACAAATACCTGATTTAATAACCACAGTATCACTGTGCTTGATTGGCCAGCAAACTCGCCTAACCTAAACCCCATAAAAAATCTATGGGGTATTGTCAAGTGGAAGATGAGAGACACAAGACCCAACAATGCAGAAGAGCTGAAGGCTGCTATCAAAGCAACCTGGGCTTCCAAAACATCTCAGCAGTGCCACAAGCTGATCACCTCCATGCCACATCGAATTGATGCAGTAATTCAGGTAAAAGGAGCCCCGACCAAGGATTGAGTGCATTTACTGTACAGACTTTTCAGGAAGCCAACATTTCTGAGTTTAAAATTATTTTTCAATTTGTCTTATATAATATTCTAATATTCTGAGATAATGACTTTTTGGTTTTCATTGGTTGTAAGCCATAATCATTAACATTAGCAGGAATATACACTTGAAATAGATCACTGTTAGTAATGATTCTATATAATATACGTTTTTCCCTTTTTGTATTATATTACTGAAATAAATTTGTTTTTTTTTTATGATATTCTAATTTATTGAGATGCACCTGTATCTGACAAACCCTATTTAATTGGCAGTCTAACTTTCCAGTTTCCACTGACTTGGAAAAAATGGTGTGCCATTTCAAAGTGACTAAAACACTCCAGCAGCAGGTTGTCCAGATGAAGGCCAATGGGGATACCCTATCGGCCATAGCAAGAGTAGTTGGCTATTCCAAATCGGTGATTTAGAGAATGTTGCATCTTTACAACATCACAAACTCTTTCAAGTCCCCGTAGAAAGCTGGTTGCCCTCCCAAGAATGGACAGGATAATGTGGATAATCTCCATGGTTAATCATTTCACTACTACAGCTGGAATTGCTCACCAGTTCAGCACCGAACATGGTAAGGATCAATCTCGTTATACTGTGTCTCTATGTTTAAGAGCATTTGGACTCAAAGCCAACTTTGCAGTTATCAAACCTCTCATTAGCAGAAAGTATCAAAAGGCTAGACTCACCTTTTTTGGTAAGAACATGTTGTGTGAATAGAGGAGAAGTGGTCCACATTTCATTTTAGTGATGAAAGCAAGTTTAATTTATTTGGGAAACATTATATTTGCCACAAACTGGGGAAAGACTGAACCCATGCTGTGAAAGGTGGTGCTGGAAGTGTCATAGTTTGGGGAATTGTTTTCTGCAGAAGAGGTTGCACCTCTCAAACAGCTACATGGCAGAGTGAATACAAGTGTGTATCAGAACCTTCTTCAAAAACACATAGTTCCTTACTTGCATTTATCACTCAATCAGCCAGCAATTTCCATGAAGGACAATGGCCCCTGTCACACAGCAAAATGGGTAAAGCAGTTCCTTGAAGCCTAAAACATTGAAACAATGAAATGGCCAGCCCAGAGTCCTGATCTAAACCCAATAGAAAACCTCTGGAAAATCCTTGGTGACAAAGTTATGGCCAAGACTCTCACAACAGTCAAAGAACTGTGAAAAAGACTGGAAGAAAATTGGACCAAAATCACACCAAAGCCACACCAAAGCAGTGTGAGAGACTAGTGATGTCCAGTGGCCACAGATCAGTTGAAGTCATTCAAATCAAATTCAAATCAAAGGTGACTGCTGTTACCTTCAGAAAATTTAGTTATGATCTTTGTCTGTGTTACAATCATTTCTAAATATGATCACTACATTTTGGTCAAAAAAAAGTTTTTATGTTAATAAATTTTGGATCTTTTGTAAGACACCTTTCTAGTGGCATGGTGTACCCCTTAGAAAAAAATCCTCAAATGTTGATCAATGTGTACTACATTCTTTCTGAAAAAAGCAAGTGATCATACATTGTTCTCTAATTTTAATCTTCAGTGTGTATATGTATATATATATATATATATATATATACAGTTAGGTCCAGAAATATTTGGACAGTGACACAATTTTCGCGAGTTGGGCTCTGCATGCCACCACATTGGATTTGAAATGAAATCTCTACAACAGAATTCAAGTGCAGATTGTAACATTTAATTTGAAGGTTTGAACAAAAATATCTGATAGAAATTGTAGGAATTGTACACATTTCTTTACAAACACTCCACATTTTAGGAGGTCAAAAGTAATTGGACAAATAAACCAAACCCAAACAAAATATTTTTATTTTCAATATTTTGTTGCGAATCCTTTGGAGGCAATCACTGCCTTAAGTCTGGAACCCATGGACATCACCAAATGCTGGGTTTCCTCCTTCTTAATGCTTTGCCAGGCCTTTACAGCCGCAGCCTTCAGGACTTGCTTGTTTGTGGGTCTTTCCGTCTTAAGTCTGGATTTGAGCAAGTGAAATGCATGCTCAATTGGGTTAAGATCTGGTGATTGACTTGGCCATTGCAGAATGTTCCACTTTTTTGCACTCATGAACTCCTGGGTAGCTTTGGCTGTATGCTTGAGGTCATTGTCCATCTGTACTATGAAGCGCCGTCCGATCAACTTTGCGGCATTTGGCTGAATCTGGGCTGAAAGTATATCCCGGTACACTTCAGAATTCATCCGGCTACTCTTGTCTGCTGTTATGTCATCAATAAACACAAGTGACCCAGTGCCATTGAAAGCCATGCATGCCCATGCCATCACGTTGCCTCCACCATGTTTTACAGAGGATGTGGTGTGCCTTGGATCATGTGCCGTTCCCTTTCTTCTCCAAACTTTTTTCTTCCCATCATTCTGGTACAGGTTGATCTTTGTCTCATCTGTTCATAGAATACTTTTCCAGAACTGAGCTGGCTTCATGAGGTGTTTTTCAGCAAATTTAACTCTGGCCTGTCTATTTTTGGAATTGATGAATGGTTTGCATCTAGATGTGAACCCTTTGTATTTACTTTCATGGAGTCTTCTCTTTACTGTTGACTTAGAGACAGATACACCTACTTCACTGAGAGTTTTCTGGACTTCAGTTGATGTTGTGAACGGGTTCTTCTTCACCAAAGAAAGTATGCGGCGATCATCCACCACTGTTGTCATCCTTGGACGCCCAGGCCTTTTTGAGTTCCCAAGCTCACCAGTCAATTCCTTTTTTCTCAGAATGTACCCGACTGTTGATTTTGCTACTCCAAGCATGTCTGCTATCTCTCTGATGGATTTCTTCTTTTTTTTTCAGCCTCAGGATGTTCTGCTTCACCTCAATTGAGAGTTCCTTAGACCGCATGTTGTCTGGTCACAGCAACAGCTTCCAAATGCAAAACCACACACCTGTAATCAACCCCAGACCTTTTAACTACTTCATTGATTACAGGTTAACGAGGGAGATGCCTTCAGAGTTAATTGCAGCCCTTAGAGTCCCTTGTCCAATTACTTTTGGTCCCTTGAAAAAGAGGAGGCTATGCATTACAGAGCTATGATTCCTAAACCCTTTCTCCGATTTGGATGTAAAAACTCTCATATTGCAGCTGGGAGTGTGCACTTTCAGCCCATATTATATATAATTGTATTTCTGAACATGTTTTTGTAAACAGCTAAAATAACAAAACTTGTGTCACTGTCCAAATATTTCTGGACTTAACTGTATATATATATATATCCCATATATATATATATATATATATATATATATATATATATATATGAAAAAATAAAGTTTATGTGAGCACTTCTTTAACGGGAATTTATTGCAAATTGCAAGCCAGGGTTGAAAAATTACTCTTCTTAGAATTGTATCATTTGTAATGTCTGATATTGTTTGTTTAGGTATCTGTGGAATTGTAAAGTGCTTTGCATCATGTTGGCACTATAGAAAAAAAATATTATCTGGGTGCGGTTCGATCACTCAATTATTATTGCTGTAATAATTGTTTGGGCTACATTCACTATTCCTTGATGTTTTACTCAACAGTTACAGGCTGATACATGAACAACAGTAACTTGTGATTCTTATTCTAATAATGATGATGCTGCCATCTTAACTCCGATATCCTCTGCACATGGTCAGAGTTATTGACTCTAATATGGGATAGTCTAGTGTTGCCTTTTTGTTTATGTATATCAATTATGTGGGCAGATTTGTAAATACAAAAATTCCAGCCTTCAGATCTTGTGAAAAAAATCAAAAGGATTTTTCTTTGCTTTCCAACATTACCTGTTCCAGAGATTATCCCACATCAGGTATGCTACTGTTTTTCTTCATTTGAAGAAGGCACAAGAGATAAATCAGAATAAGAGAATGAAATGTAAGAAGCACTGGAGAGAAGATTTCATTCACTTTTTTTTCTTATTGCTTGACAAGTTACTATTTTATTCTTATTCCTGATTATATGCCTTGAACAGTACTTGACCTTGGGGTAGTAATTCCCTCCCCAGCTCCTGCGATGTTTCTTAGTTGTTGTTTTTTTGTAACAGTAGGACAATGTGAGAACCCCTACATTTAGATATCTATTCTATTTGTTTTTACAGTACTTCCCAGCTTGGCTCTCTGCATTTTTTCAACAGTGTTAAAACTGTACATCTACTGGAGGAATGTGTTGGTTGTGATGACAGTTAATGAGAATCTACAAAAAGAGATTGCTTTCTAAACTCTTTTATTCTTGTATTATTTTTGTGAGGGCATAAAAAACAAAAATGTTCAAGTCCAACATTATGACCACAATCTCTGGTCTTTTTCAAGGACTATTAAGTCTCTGCGGACTATAAGATTGCATGTGTCACATGCAACTATGTGTTGCAATTGTCTTGAGACGTTATCTTCTTATAACATGCCTTTGCACTCTTATATTAATGTTCAGGATTGAATCTTTCTTTTGTCCACTCTAAATATAGAACTTAGTTCAGAAAGAATAGATGTCACCTGGAAACCAGTACCATTAAGGAAGAAGATTTAATAAACAGTTGGATACACCTAAGGGAATCGGATTATTTTCTGGCTCCATTCTTTGTATATCGACGTGGGGTGCGTGACAATTTCTGTGGTGCATCCGTTAAATGTGTCTGCATAGGTGATTCACGTGGTGGCTTGTGCCTGGGAGTCTATATTTGGACATTATTTTTCCGAGCCACTGCATCATATAGTTGAGCCAGGTCTAACTTTAGAAGGTGATGACAGTTAAGGCAGTTGTGATGGAATTTTAAGGGTAGGATTAAGAACAATGCCACCCTTTCCCAGGTTCATTCTCTGCATTGGAAAATATAGAGTAAAGGGTGCTTTACACACTACGATATCGCTAGAGATCTCATTAGTGATGTAACACGCGAGATCGCACTTGCGATCTGCTGAGATAGCAAGTGCGATCTTGATTTTAAAAGCATGACCTATGTGCGATCTCGGCAGATCGCAAGTGCGATTTCGCGTGTTACATCGCTAATGAGATCGCTAGTGATGTCGTAGTGTGTAAAGCACCCTTTAAAGTATGGGAAAGTGTTTGTGCATTTTTTCTTTATTCATATCTGTATGTCCTGATACTTTGCCCACTGCATCACTTGTTTATGTTCAAATGTATTTATATCAGTTTGTATTATGGACTCATTTCTTTATTTTTTTTATAGTTTTTCATGCTGCTTTTAAAAATAATTTATCAATAGTTACAGTTCAGAAGTCTTCTGTTCAGTAGTAGTTCACGTAGTTCTGAGCATGTCACTGACTTACTATAGGAACAAGTGCAAGCTTAACTAGACAGGTATACGGGTTCCATTTTGGTAAACAATACAAGTATATTTTCATGTGCTATATGTATTATAGCTATAAAACTAATGTAGGCACCATTACCCAGTTTATGTGTATTGTGAGGACTCAAAATGCCTTTTGTGTTTTATGTTAGACTGCATTTACATGCAGCGATGATTCTGCAGATTTAAACCCCACTAGTCCTGCGTTGTTTTGATCTTCCTACTGCTTGCCTGCCTTATCACTTAATATTTCAGGTAAAGATGTGGAAATATGTTTTGGAATTGAAGTCTACTCAAATTTTTCAAAAGTCACATTTGCCAAAATGCTAATTTTGGGGTCTCGATAGAATTGAAGTGCCATGAAATTCTTCCTCAATTTTACAAAAATCTGTATTCTCCAAAGTTCTTCAGATTCACCAAGATAGAGACTGCTGGCTATGTTTTTTTTATAAACCATAAAAGGATATCAAAATGTTAAATAAGGAAAAAATACCTTATACTTACCTTTCTGGTCCTTCTCACTGTCACCTGCCCGTTCCTCATTGCATCTGTGGATCAGCGTTGGACGTGCTGAAATTCCCAGGGCCTTGGTTGCTAGGCCAAGGCTTCAAGGTTTGCAAGATTCGAGAGCTCCAATGGGAAACTAGATTTGTGGAGAATATCGTCTGTTCAAAGTAAATTTCCTAGTAAAATCTATGTAAACATATAATTTTGCCAGACCCACTCATCACAACTTGAAGGAAACAGCAGTTTTATCTGAAAAATTACAACTTTTGTTTGCTCTTGCAGATGAAACAGCTCTTTCCTGCTAGATTATGTTAATGTTCAAGGAAATGGAAGAAAGCCCACAGGGGACATGGACAAAGTAGAAAGACATTGAGGACTTTGTCTACAGGGAACTTGTCACCTGTAAAAATGACATTAACCTGCAGATATTGGATAAATTTGCAGGTTAACAGGGTTTGAAACCTTTTTGGCCCCTGCACATTGAACCTCGCTGTTGGGAGGAAATTAACTTTAACCCCTTAACGACCATGGGCAGTAATACTACGTCCTAGCAGTCAAAATGTAACTGCCCATGGTCTGCCACCAGCAGCATGCTGCGATTGGCGCACATCTCAGCTGATTTTCACAGCTGAGATGTGTGCCTACTAGGCACGAGCAGAATCGTTATCTGCTCATGCCGTTTAACCCCTTAAATGGCACTGTCAATATGTGACAGCGCCATTATAATCTCGATTGCGGTAAACATTTACTTACCGCCTGATACCGGAAGTCACATAACGTGATCATGTGACTTACGGTAGTTGTCATGGTAGCACAGGGTCATGTGATGACTCCTGTACCTGCCATGAATTACTTTCAGTTTCACTCAGCCCGGAGCCGAGTGAAGCAGAAAATAAGCATATCTGCTGTTTACAGCTGTATAGCTGTGATGAGCAGATAGGGCAGAGCGATCAGATTGTTGATCCATATAGCCCCCTAGGGGACTAGTAAAATAAAAAAAGGAAAAAAAAATTAAAAAAAAACCAAAAAACCTAAAAGTTCAAATCACCCCCCTTTCACCCCATTGAAAATTAAAGGGTTAAAAAAATAAAAAAATATACACACATTTGGTATCCCCGCGTTCAGAAATGCATCTGCGCAAAAATGGTACCGTTAAAAACATCAGCTCGAGACGCAAAAAATAAGCCATCACTGACCATAGATCCTGAAAAATGAGAACGCTATGTGTCACGAAATATGTCGTAAAACATGCGCCACTTTTTTCGGACAAACTTCCGATTTTTTTCACCCCTTATATAAAAGTAAACCTATACATGTTTGGTGTCTACGAACTCACACTGACCTGAGGTATCACACCAACACATCAGTTTTACCATAGAGTGAACATATTGAATAAAATATCTCAAAAGCAATAGTGTTATCACACTTTTTTGCAATTTTTCTGCATTTGGAATTTTTTTGCCGTTTTCCAGTACACCATATGGTAAAACCTATGATTTCATTTAAAAGTACAGCTCGTCACATTACCATATTGACTGAAAAATAAAAACGTTACGTCTCTCAGAAGAAGAATGGCGAAAAAAAAATGGAAAGCAAAAAATAGGCTGGTTGTGAAGGGGTTAATCCTCCCAGCACCATTTTGGTTTAGTCAAGGGGGTGGCTGCAGCGCTGGTTCACTCACTGTTCTGTGTAAGGAGAGTGACAGCTGTATCTGCCTCCCTCCCTGACTGACAGCAGGTTTTAATGATGAGCAGCTGTCTGTCAGTGCATGGGGTGCTTTTGCTGCCCCAGCAAGCTTAAAACTGGAATGTTGCCAGGAGTATTAAAGTGTAATACCTCCCAGGAGCAGAATTCAATATGCAGGATTAAAACCCTATTAACCTGCAGATTAACCCCATATCTGCAGGTCAATAACCTTTTTACAGCTGACAGATTCCCTTTAAAGCTGCAGAATGATTGCTACTTGTGAGCGCAGCCTAAGTTAGGTAGTATTTTCAGTTTGCTTCCACACACATGGCTGAAAAGTGCTGCAAGTAACCTTTACATTTGGCATCTTATGAGTTCCATCTGGTAAATTGCTGGGTAGATGACAAACACAGTAGTTTCTATAAAAAGTGACAAAGGGATATCATATTTATCATGTCATAGAAATATGGTCTCTTTGATAAGTAGAAGTCTCAAGATGTAACTCCAGTGATCTTGGAACCAGCCAGAAATGATGAACAGGTGTTACACTTGTTAGATTCAAAAGAAAAATAACTAGTGAAAAGAGTGTGAAGGGATATAGGTTAAACTTCTATAACCGACAGCTTACAATGCAATAACCATATCTCATTTCACATGATTAAATAAATGATGGTAGATGTTGTTTCTGTTCATAATTTGAAATCTGTAAAATGACATGTTAGAAATGTATGTATAAAATGAGTGAAAAGAGGTCTGTGACACATACTAATTTTTCAGATCAGTGAACTCTCTGGGGATTGAGGCTCTTGATTCACCACCTGTCTACTTGGCTGCACTCACTGCTGTCATGTATTTCCCATGCTTTTTCATCTCTTTTTAATCTTCCTCTTTCCTAGATCATGGCATTTATTTATTTATCTAGTTTTAAAGAAAAATAGGATCTTTTTCTAGATTTGTGTTGTATAAAATTTAGTCATATTATGAAAAACAGAAATTCTTGCACTATATATTTATTTTGTGATTGTAAACTTAAGGCAGTACTTGTGGAGGGAGTTTAAGTACCTTATACTGGTTATTTATTCTACACATACTGTATTAGTAATATAGATTTTGTAGAAATACCAGACAAGACCTATATAATTACTAACCGTGATGGAAAAATGATGAAAGTAACCATGACTTCTTACCTAACCTCCATGACTAGCTACTGCAAAGATTATAGAGATCTCAATTGTTGACATGTATGTACTTAAGGCTATTACCAATAGTAAAGGCAATAGTTAGGAACATTTAATATTTGTGGTTAGTACTGTTATATCACTGCTTGGAGAGTGTGTCGTACTTGGAATATTGATGTAAAGGTAAGCCAATACAGAGGTGATGTAAAGTTAAACGCTATAACACACTAAACTTATGAGCAAGTATGTAATATATTTGAGCACAATATCAGCCCTGCATATTTAATTCTCACTGCTTATATGTTAGAAAGTGAACGCAAATCTTCCAAACACACACACACACATATATATATATATATATATATATATATATATATATATATATATATATATTAAATACACTGTGTGCAGAATTATTAGGCAAATGAGTATTTTGATCACATCACACTTTTTATACATGTTGACCTACTCCAAGCTGTATAGGCTTGAGCCAACTACCAACTAAGTAAATCAAGTGATGTGCATCTCTGAAATGAGGAGGGGTGTGGTGTAATGATATCAACATCCTATTGTATATAAGGTGTGCTTAATTATTAAGCAACTTCCTTTCCTTTGGCAAAATGGGTCAGAAGAGAGATTTGACGGGCTCTGAAAAGTCCAAAATTGTGAGATGTCTTGCAGAGGGATGCAGCAGTCTTGAAATTGCCAAACCTTTGAAGCGTGATCACCGAACAATTAAGCGTTTCATGGCAAATAGTCAACATGGTCACAAGAAGCGTGTTGGGCAAAAAGGCGCAAAATAACTGCACATGAATTGAGGAAAATCAACCATGAAGCTGCCAAGATGCCATTTGCCACCAGTTTGGCCATATTTCAGAGCTGCAACGTTACTGGAGTATCAAAAAGCACAAGGTGTGCCGTACTCAGGGACATGGCCAAAGTAAGGAAGGCTGAAAAACGACCACTTTTGAACAAGAAACATAAGATAAAACGTCAAGACTGGGCCAAGAAATATCTTAAGACTGATTTTTCAAAGGTTTTATGGACTGATGAAATTAGAGTGACTCTTGATGGGCCAGATGGACGGGACAGAGGCTGGATCAGTAAAGGGCAGAGAGCTCCACTCCGACTCAGAGCAAGGTGGATGTGAGGTACTGGTATGGGGTGGTATCATCAAAAATGAACTTGTGGGAAATTTCGGGTTGAGGATGGAGTGAAGCTCAACTCCCAGACCTACTGCCAGTTTCTGGAAGACAACTTCTTCAAGCAGTGGTAAAGGAAGAAGTCGTTATCGTTCAAGAAAAACATGATTTTCATGCAGGACAATGCTCCATCACATGCATCCAACTACTCTACAGCGTGGCTGGCCAGTAAAGGTCTAAAAGATGAAAAAAATAATTACATGGCCCCCTTGTTTACCTGATCGGAACCCCATAGAGAACCCTCATAAAATGTGAGATGTACAGGGAGGGAAAACAGTACATCTCTTAGAACAGTGTCTGTGAGGCTGTGGTGGCTGCTGCACGCAATGTTGATCGTAAACAGATTAAGCAACTGACAGAATCTATGGATGATAGGCTGTTGAGTGTCATCATAAAGAAAGGTGGCTATATTGGTCACAAATTTTTTTGGGTTTTGTTTTTGCATGTCAGAAATGTTTATTTCTAAATTTTGTGCAGTTATATTGGTTTACCTGGTGAAAATAAACACGTGAGATGGAAATATATTTGATTTTTATTAAGTTGCCTAATAATTCTGCAGAGTAATAGTTACCTGCACAAACAGATATCCTCCTAAGATAGTCAAATCTAAAAAAACCCACTCCAACTTTCAAAAATAATAAGCTTTGATATTTATGAGTCTTTTGGGTTGATTGAGAACATAGTTGTTGATTAAAAATAAAATTAATCCTCTAAAATACAACTTGCCTAATAATTCTGCACACAGTGTATATGCAAAATAAAAAAAGGCAACACTCTGGATTTCAAAGTTGAAAAAGCGAAAGGTTTTGATGACCTGAAACATTGCCACTGAGATCAATAAAGTCTATCTTTTTTCAGTTTGAAATCTGGAGTGCTGCCTATAATTCGGATCTTCATAATTCAATGTTGGAAAATTATGGTAAGGGTGGGCACCCAGTACCCTATTTTTCTATATATTTACATTAAATTACAAAAGGGAGTACACTTTTTTTGGGGGGGTAGTGACTGAATTCTGTTTGGTGGCAAAATATTTGGAATCAGTTTAAATTTATCTTGTGTTCTATGCTGAGCACTTACACCAGAGTTCCCCTCTACATCCATGAAATATGTGATTCAGGTGATACCCCAACAGATCCATTGACTATAACGTGGTAGTAGAGTTACTCCGTACTCTGCTTGGCCTTTGTTCCAGTGTGTTTTTCTTTTCAAAGGTGAACAAAACTATTGATGACCACACTTTTCTGCATACTTAACAAGACAAGTAAAAAGATGGACACCGCCACACCATAGGCCAGACGGGAGTTCAAAGTGACTCACTCTCACTTTCATTACGTTTTTCAGAGTTTTACACATAGTCCCCAGCATAAGAGCTTAGCACAAAGTGTATGATAAATGTGGGCTGCACAGTACTCTGATCTTTGGGACCCAGAATGAACAAATCAACAGCAGTTGAAGAATTGTCTTTATTTATTTATTTTTTACACTCTTTACATGTGGTAAAAGTGCTTAGATGGCTTTATTCTTCAGGTCAGGATGATTAAGGCGATAGCAGATTTTTATCGGGTTTTTTTAGCTTTGGTTACTATCACACTAAAAAATGCTTTTTCACAAAATAAATATTTTTGCATAACTCAAATTTGAAAGCTATTGTTTTTTTTTATTTTTCTGCTGACAGTCATGTGCGGGATTTTTTGCAGGGTGAGTTGGAGTTTTTATTTGTACCATTTTGGGCCACATAATATTTATTTATCACTTTCAATTTCGCTTTTTGTGAAGCAGAATCAAGAAGAAATGGTAATTCAGGAATTGTTTCTTTTTTTACGTTATTCATCGTGTCGTGAAAGTGATAAGACAGCTTTATTCAGGTAAGTACGATTACAGCGGTTCCATTTTTCTTTATTTAAGAGTTTTTGATCGCACTTTATTAGACTGTTTTTTCAAATATATGAAGAAAAGACAGTCTTTTCCACTTTTTTATGGTATTCATTGAAGTGGTTAACTAGTGTGACAGGTTTATAGATCAGGTGATATCAAATATGTTTACTTTTTTATTACATAAATATGTATAGTTGTGGAAACTTTTTATTACTACTATTTTCTGATAAAAAAAAAAATCTTATTTTGTTTACTTTTTTACTTAGTCGCTATATGGAACATTGCTTTTTATTGCTCCGATATCTCATATAATGTATTGCAATGCATCATCATTGCAATACATTATACTGCCAGTGCTGCACTGACATAAGTATCTGGCATCATGCTTCTGTCATGATCCAAGATGCTTTTCATAGCTTGGTGACCTGGAGGTAGTCATGACAACAATCGGGCCATGGTGATCACATTGCGGAGGTACAGATCTACAGATCGGAGAGGAGTGCAATCCCTCTTACAATCCCTTAAATTCTGCGATCAATATAGGTTGTGGCATTTGGGGGAGAGGGTTAAACAGCCAGGGACTGTTAGGTAAGCTGAGTTACACAGCATCTGTGCCGAAGCAATTACCAGGAAATACTTGGTACATTCATGGTTGAGACAAGCAGGACGTACCCAGTACAGGATCCCAGGTCATTTGGACAACAGCCAAGGTACCCATGAAGAATTCGTGTTGTAGACTAAGTCTGAATTATTTTCTTTTTGTGTGCCTGTTGGTGATGGGGAAGAGGTCAACATCTCTGAGGCCAACATCCCTGATCTGGGGGTGACTAGGGGGAACTTTTAAGCGCCCAACACAGAGATGTAACTCTTAAAGGGTTGTTTGATAATGTAATCATTTAAAACTGGGTTGCTCAGGAGCCGACACCAAGTACCCATAAGTTGCTGTAAATGGGGAATTATTATATCAGTAAAATAGCAATCCAAATATAGATGGGGTACAATCTCAGCATATAAAATAACCTTTATTCCTAAACTTGTAGGAGCAACAAAATTCACTCCAAGACACACAAGTTAGGTACTGAAAGCCATCACTATGAGAGGTGAGTAAACACCCTGGTAATGTCGGTTAGCCCAAATAGGCAGGCGCCCAGAGGGGTCGCATATAGTGATGGCCAATAGAATAACAAACACATGAAAAAAACTAAACAAACATAAAGGAAAATAGTGTTGTTTGTAGGCAAAGGACAGTGGTCCAATTGGCAGAAAAAACACAACATACAAAATAATACCTAAAAAAACAATCAAAGTGCAATGCACTCCATTTGCTGACAGTGGTCAGTCATACAGATATACGCAATGTAATCAATTTTAGGCATTAAAAAAGGAATGGTCTCACCCAATCCCTTTTGATGGAGGGACACGCAGTCTCTAGATCCTGAGTAGTGGATATGTCCGCCATGTACTGGCCCTGCCACCTACCAGATATAAAATAACAAAAGACTGCTGCCCCAGGTAGGTGGCAGGGCCAGTACATGGCGGACATATACACTACTCAGGATCTAGAGACTGCGTGTCCCTCCATCAAAAGGGATTGGGTGAGACCATTCCTTTTTTTAATGCCTAAAATTGATTACATTGCGTATATCTGTATGACTGACCACTGTCAGCAAATGGAGTGCATTGCACTTTGATTGTTTTTTTAGGTATTATTTTGTATGTTGTGTTTTTTCTGCCAATTGGACCACTGTCCTTTGCCTACAAACAACACTATTTTCCTTTATGTTTGTTTAGTTTTTTTCATGTGTTTGTTAATCAATTATTATATCAGGTCACAATACAAAGTGGAAAAGTTGCAGATCAGTTATTGGTACAAGGGCCCTACAGACGCAAGGTGTTAGATATTGCCCATACTCATACCATCTTGAAATATACAAAATTAAAAATCAGATCCTCCAGAGGCTCTACTGGCTCAGCTGTCAATAAGAGAATATGAATTATTGCAGGTCCAGTCCTACTTGCCATCTAATCACTCTAGTTGCTCATTTCCTCAGTCCTTTTGTGTTGTTAACCATTATTGAGGTACGATATGATCGCATAGCAATACATTTAGTCGGATCCTTAGTCAAGTTCTTCAGAGGGCACCAGTACATGCTAGTTGTCGTGGATAATGCTACCCAGTACCTGGAAGCCGTACATTAAGAAATTCCTCTGCTAGGAGTATAACCAAAGAACTGGTCCATATATTTTCCCAAACAGGCCTGCCAAAAGAGATCCTGATAGACTAAAGAACTTTCTTCAAGTTTAAGATTATGAGAAAATTGTTCAAAGCTCTGCAGATCACACAACTTTGTACCTTGACATATTACGTTCCGACTGACAGTCTCACAGAAACATTTCATAAAACCTTAAAAGCCACGCTAAAGAAGGTTGAAGAAAAGGATGACCAAGATTGGGACTGTATACTATCATAACTGTTATTCTCCACCAGAAAAGTCCCACATGCCTCTACTAGTTTCTCCCCTTTTAAACTATTTTATGGCTGAAGCCCCTGTGGACTCCTGGACATAGCAAAGGAGACCTAGGAAATGGAGACTAGACTAGAGGAGAGTAATTGACCTTGTGGCCCAAATGCAAGAGAGGCTAACTAAAATCCACATGAAATCATCACAGAAACTCATTTCCTAGGGAGTTTAAAGCCATATCTTATTCCCAAGGCGAGAGGTAATCTCAAAACAAAGGAGGTGAAGTGGATGTTGGACTAAGGAGTCATTGAAGACTCCAAGAGTGGCTGGTCCTGTCTCATAGTCATAGATGCTGATGCCAGATGGGGAATTGTGGATCTGTACCCTAAGCTGAATGAGGTTTCTAAGTTGGACATGTATCCAATTCGTCATGTCGACAAGGTCATTGAAAGGCTAAGGCCAGCCTAGTACATTATCACCCTGGACCTCAGAAAAGATTATTATGAGATTCCCCCATCCAAAGATTCCAAGAAAATGACTGCCTTTTTTAAAGCCATATGGTTGTTTCCAATATGTAAGCATGCCATTTGGGTTGCAAAGAGCTCCAGCCACCTTCAAGAGAGCCATGGGCCAAATCCTAGCTTCCCACAAATATTATACAGAAGCCTAACTGGATGAAATTGTGATCTTCAGACAGGAATGTAGAGCCATTTAGGCAAAGTTCAGGTGATATTTGAAGCTATAAGGATGACAGGGTTTTTCTTTAACCGAAGCGAAGCTCCAAGTGAATAAGATGAATGCAATTTAGATTTGGCCACAACCGCTCTCAAAGAAGCAGGTAAGAGCATTCTTTGCACCATAGGCTGCCACCTACAAAGAATGTAGAGGTCTGTTTATCGTAGGAACACTTCAACTATGAAAGACAGAATGCCACCAAAAATCAAGCATTGTATTGCATGAAATAAGTATTTGATCACTTACCAACCAGCAAGATTTCTGACTCTCACAGACCTGTTATTTTTTTCTTATTACCTATATTAATTGCACTTACTTCAACCTGTTATTTGTATAATAGATACCTGTCCACACACTTAATCAATTACAGTCCAACCTCTCCACCATGGCAAAGACCAAAGAGCTGTTTATGGACCCTAGATACAACATTGTAGACCTGAACAAGATGGGATGAGCAACAGGATAATAGGCAAGCATCTTGGTGAGAAGGCAACAACTGTTGGCACAATTATTAAAAAATGGAATAAATACAAGATGATAGTCATCTTACTCGGTTTGGGGTTACATGGCAGTTCTTGCCTTGTAGGTTAAGGATGATTTTGAGAAAGGTCAGAAATCAACCTAGAACTACATGAGAGGACCTGGTCAATGATTTGAATAGAGCTGGGACCATAGTCTTAAAGATAACAGTTAGTAACAGTATGGCATTAAAGATTCAAATCTTGCAGGGAATGCAAGGTCCCCCTGCTGATGTCAGCACATGTCTAGGCCTGTTTAAAGTTTGTCAATGACCATCTGGATAATCCAAAGGAGGCATGGGGTCAGATGAGACCAAAATAGAACTTTTTTTATATATCAAATTTCCTCGCTGTGTTTGGTGGAAAAAGAAGAAAGAGTACAACCCTATGAACATCATCTAATCGCAAAGCATGGGTGTGGAAGCATCATACTTTGGGGATGCTTTTAAGGAAAAGGCAACAAGATGACTGCACCGTATTGAGGGTAGGATAAATGGGATCATGTATTGCAAGATTTTGACCAACAACCTCCTTCTCTGAGTAAGAACATTGGCTTTGTCTTCAAGCATGACAATGGCACAAAATACACAGCCAGGGCATCTAAAAAGTGGCTCCATAAGAACATTACAAGGTCCTGGAGTGGCTTAGTCAGTCCTCAGACCTAAACCCAATAGTAAATCTTTGGAGGAAGCTAAAACTCAATGTTACCCAGTGAAAGTCCTGAAACCTGAAAAATCTGGTGAAGATCTGTATGGAGGAGTGCACCAAAATCCCTGCTGCAGTGTGTCCAAACTTGGTCATGAAGTATAGGAAATGTCTGACCTCTGTAATTGCAAACAAAGGTTTCTGAACAAAATATTAAGTTCTGTTTTTCTATTGCATCAAACACTTATTTTATGCAAGAAAATGAAAATGAATTACTTGAAAATCATACAATATGATTTTCTGGATTTTTGGGGGAATTCTACCTGTCACAGTTTGTCACAATTGAAGTATATTTACGATAAAAATTACAGCCCTTTCCATTCTTTGTTAGCAGGAAAACTTGAAAAATCGTCAGTGTATCATATACTTATTTGTTAACTATATATATACTAGCTGTACTACCCGGCTTCGCCCGGGTTAATAAATGCTGTTAACAAAATAAAATGTATTAACAAAAATGTATTCTGCACACAAAAACCACAAAACAAATAGATATAAATGTAATTATAATGTCTGTCTCCCCCTCTGTATATATCTCTCTGTCTCTCTGTCTATCTATCTCTTTCCCTTTCTGTCTATCTCTCTCTCTTTCCCTGTCTGTCGCTTTCCCTCTCTTTCACTCTCTTACCCTGTCTCTCTCTTTCCCTCTCTTTCCCTGTCTGTCTCTTTCCCTGTCAGTCTGTCTCATTGTCTGTGTCTGTCTCTTTGTGTCTGTCTCTTACTCTGTTTATGTCTGTTTATTACCCTGTCTGTGTCTGCCTCTTTCCCTTTCTGTGTCTGTCTCTTTCCCTGGCTGCATTGTGACATGCCAACATTCCATTTAAGGGCGTGGCTGCGCATTCTTCTGAAGTTCTGGCTGCACTGTGGCTCCCAGCTCCATTCGCTTTAATGGAGGCAGGTTTTTTGGTGAATAACTGTAAAGCCCGGGGTTAAAATGTCCCCTCAAAACATAGCCTATGACACTCTCGGGGTCCAGAAGTGTGAGTGTGCAAAATTTTTTGGCTGTAGCTACGACGGTGCAGATGCCAATCCCAGACATACACCCACACACACACACACATACATACATACACACACACATTCAGCTTTATATATTAGATATACACACTGCTCAAAAAATTAAAGGGAACACTTAACCGACCGAATATAACTCCAAGTTTATCAAACTTCTGTGAAATCAAACTGCTACTTAGGAAGCAACACTGATTCACAAACAATTTCACATGCTGTTGTGTAAATGGAATAGGCATCAGATGGAAATTATTGGCAATGATCAAGACACACTCAATAAAGGAGTGTTTCTGCAGGTGGGGACCACAGACCCCATCTCAGTACCAATGCTTTCTGGCTGATGTTTTGGCAACATTTGAATGTTGGTTGTGCTCTCACACTCGTGGTAGCATTAAATGTACTCTACAACCCACACAAGTGGCACAGGCAGTGCAGCTCATCCAGGATGGCACAGCAATGTGAGCTGTGGCAAGAAGGTTTGCTGTGTCTATCAGCGTAGTGTCCAGAGGATGGAGGCGCTACCCGGAGACAGGCCAATACACCAGGAAACAGTGGATAGGGCCGTAGGAGGGCAATAACCCAGCAGCAGCACCGCTACATCTGCCTTTGTGCAAGGAGGGAAAGGAGAAGCAGTGCCAGAGCCCTGCAAAATGACTGCCAGCAGGCTAAAAATGTGCATGTGTCTGCACAAACGGTTAGAAACTGACTCCATGACGATGGCATGAGGGCCTAACATCCACAAATAGGGGTTCTGCTCACAGCCCAACACCGTGCAGGACGTTTGGCATTTGCCACAGAACACCAGGATTGGCAAATTCTCCACTGGCGCCTGTGGTCTTCACAGATGAAAGCAGGGTCACACTGAACACATGTGACACATGTGACAGAGTCTGGAAACTCTGTGGAGAGCGATTTGCTACTTGCAACATCCTTCAGCATGACCGGTTTGGCAGTGGGTCAGTAATGGAGTGGGGTGACATTTCTTTGGAGGGTCGCACAGCCCTCCATGTGCTCACCAGAGGTGGCCTGACTGCCATTAGGTACCGAGATGAGATCCTCAGACCCCTTGTGAGACCATATGTTGGTGCGGTTGGCCCTGGGTTCCTCCTAATGCAGGACAATGCCAGACCTCATGTAGTTGTAGTGTGTCAGCAGTTCCAGAAAGATGAAGGCATTAAAGCTATGGCCTAGCCCACCCATTCGCCAGACCTGAATCAGATTGTGCACATCTGAGACATCATGTCTCACTCCATCTACCACATTGCACCACAGACTGTCCAGGAGTTGGCAGATGCTTTAGTCCAGGTCTGGGAAGAGATCCTTCAGGAGACAATCTGAACCTGATCAAAAGCATGCCCAGGCATTATAAGGAGGTCACACAGGCACGTGGAGGCCACACACAATACTGAGCCTCACTTTGACTTGTTTCCACTTTCATTTTGTGTGTGTCTTCAAATGCAGGCCTCCATTGGTTAAAACATTTGATTTCCATTGATGATTTTTGTGTAATTTTGTTATCAGCACATTCAACTTTGTACAGAACAAAGTATTCATTGAGAATACCTCATTCATTCAGATCCAGGATGTGTTATTTGAGTGTTCCCTTTAATTTTTGGAGCATTGTATATATACAGTGTATATATATATATATATATATATATATATATATATATATATATATATTACAGTATATATATATATATATATATATATATATATATATATATATATCAATCAAATCAAATCAAATCAAATGAGCTTTATTGGCAGGACCAAATACAAATTAGTTTTGCCACAGCAAGTGTACATTAGACATTAGGGACTGGGGCTGTGGGGATGGTGGGTGGGGACTGTAGGAAGGATGGATGGGGCACATCCAGGGTGGGGACTGTGGGGGGCACTTCTAGGATGGGGGCTATAGAAGTCCATGGCTTATGATGGGGCATATCCAGGGTGGGGATTGGGGGGCCACATCTGGGATGGGGGGCTATGGAAGTCCATGACTTATCATAGTTCTCTTTCTCGAAATCTATGACATTCGGTCACATACCGCGCTGCTTTCTCCACTGCGCTCTCTTCTTCCCCCAGCAGGATATATATTTTCTCTTCCTCCTTCATGGAGCTGAAGTCCGGGAAGAGATGGGAGAGTTTCCTGAAGTGAGTGTCCCTCACTGCTGAGTACTTGATGCAGTGTAGCAGGAAGTGGGTTTCATCCTCCAGGGCCTCCAGGTCACAGTGTTGGCACAGTCTATCCTCCCTGGGCTTGTAGCTCTGCTTGTGTCGGCCGGATTCGATGGCTAGACTGTGGGCACTGAGTCTATTTCGGCTCAGGGTCCTGCGGTCTCTGGGATCCGGGAGTTTTTCCAGATATGGGGCCAGTCTGTAGTCTCTCTGTAGACTCTGGTACGTGGTCAGTTTCTGTGAGGTGTTGATGTCGGTCCTCCAGTCATTGACATACCTCTCCTGGCCCTCGTCTACCATCTTCCTGATTCTGGTTCTTGTCAGGCTACATCTATCTAGATATATATATATATATATATATATAGGCAGGGGTGCCTGCATGCGTGCCATCTTTTGGTAAGTGCCAACGTTGCTAAGTGCTGGGCAGTTACTTCAATGGCATTGGACTAACATGCATCTTCTCTCTCTTCACACAGGTATATATCTCTGCTTGCTGAAGTGTAATGTCTGCTCCCCTCTGCTGCTGAATTCACTCTCCTGGTATATATCTCTGCTTGCTGAAGTGTAATGTCTGCTCCCCTCTGCTGCTGAATTCACTCTCCTGGTATATATCTCTGCTTGCTGAAGTGTAATGTCTGCTCCCCTCTGCTGCTGAATTCACTCTCCTGGTATATATCTCTGCTTGCTGAAGTGTAATGTCTACTCCCCTCTGCTGCTGAATTCACTCTCCTGGTATATATCTCTGCTTGCTGAAGTGTAATGTCTGCTCCCCTCTGCTGCTGAATTCACTCTCCTGGTATATATCTCTGCTTGCTGAAGTGTAATGTCTGCTCCCCTCTGCTGCTGAATTCACTCTCCTGGTATATATCTCTGCTTGCTGAAGTGTAATGTCTGCTCCCCTCTGCTGCTGAATTCACTCTCCTGATATATATCTCTGCTTGCTGTGACTTATGCTATGTGATCTTTACATTATGTTTAATACTCACTGATGTATGACTGTATCTTCCTCTTTGTACATCTTATCTGATGGTGGAAGGTGTGAATCTGTGTAGACTAGAGTCCGGCGGGGGTCAAATGTTCTGTTTCCTTTGATTCCTTAATCATTCCCTGGTGTGATCAGCATTTGTTAATTTTCCTTAACAAGCTGAGCTCCCATAATCCCCCTCACCTACCCCTCTAGTCTGCCCTATATATATGGGGCTGTTCTAAGGGGTGCCTGCATGCGTGCCATCTTTTGCTAAATGCCAACGTTGCTAAGTGCTGGGCAGTTACTTCAATGGCAGTTAGTCAGGGCAGGAGTCAGGTAAACTAATCCTTGACACTCTGTTTCCACCATGACTATTATTTCTCTCTCTATCATCCTATGTGCCTTTACTGTCCACTTTCACCGCCCTGTCCGCCCTCCATCACCACTCATCCACATTAGTCCCTCTCTCCTCCCCTCTCCTATGTACAGTTCCCAGGCCCTTTTCACCTATCTGTATAACCTCAATCCTTCATGCTCTAGGGTATCACACAAAAAGACATGCCAAACGTCCAAAAACCATCTGACCTTTCTCCTTCTACTCCTACTTCTCTCAGGTGATATCTCTCCTAATCCCGGTCCACCCCATGCTAACTTTACCCCCTCCGCCACCTCCCATAGAAACCCTGATAATATTATTAACATTCCCTGTACACCCTCACTTCCCTCTTTTAATTGTGCTCTCTGGAATCCACAGTCTGTATGTAACAAGCTTCCTTACATCCACAACCTCTTTCTCAATAGCTCTCTTAACTTACTAGGCCTAAGTGAAACCTGGATTCAGGATTCTGACACTACTTCCCCTGCTGCCATCTCTCATGGTGGTTTACACTTTACCCATTCACCAAGACCTGGAAACAGACATAGTGGTGGAGTCGGCTTACTCCTGTCCCCACAGTGCACTTTCCAGGTCATCCCCACGGCTCCATCACTCTCATTCCCATCCTTTGAGGTTCACACCATTAGGCTCTTCTATCCCCTTCCCCTCAGAGTTGCTGTCATATACCGTCCACCAGGCTCACCCACCCAGTTCCTTGACCACTTTTCAGCCTGGCTGCCACACTTCATGTCCTCTGAATTGCCAACCCTGATCCTAGGAGACTTTAACATCCCCATGAACAGCCCCTCCTCCCCATCTGCATCCCAGCTTCTATCTCTCACCACCTCCCTTGGCCTCTCACAGCTCTCATCCTCAGAGACACATGAAGATGGTAACACCCTTGACCTGGTCTTTTTCCGCCTCTGCTCAATCTCTCACTTTGACAACTCACCTCTTCCCCTCTCTGACCACAACATCCTCTCCTTCAAGCTCACAAACCCTCGTCCGCCCCAGCACACTGCCACCTATCACACATTCAGAAACCTACAGGCCATTGACTCTCAAACACTTACAGACTTTCTACACTCATCACTATCCCCTATCTCCTCACTTTCATGCCCTAATCTGGCTGTAAAGCACTACAATGACACACTCAGAAGCACCCTGGACCAAGTAGCACCCCTCACCCTCAGAACCTCCAAACACCGAGTAAAACAACCTTGGCTCACATCACAAACTCGATTTCTCCAGCAATGCTCTAGGAGTGCCGAGCGCCTATGGAGGAAATCCCGCACACCAGAAAACTTCATCCTCTACAAGTTCATGCTAAGGACCTACAACTCTTCCCTTCACCTCGCCAAACAGACCTACTTCACCACACTTATCTCCTCACTAGCCAACAATCCAAAAAAGCTCTTTGACACCTTTCACTCCCTCCTCAGTCCCAAAGCACAGACCCCTATCACAGACCTTCATGCTGATGACCTGGCCTCGTATTTCACAGAGAAAATAGAAAACATCCGCCAAGAGATCAGCTCCCAGTCACCAAGCTTTGTGAATCCCATCCCTCCCCATATCCCATCCAGCTCACTTTCCACATTTGACCCAGTCACAGAGGAGGAAGTCTCCAGGCTCCTCTCTTCTTCTCATCCTACCACTTGCCCTACTGATCCCTTCCCCTCACGCCTACTCCAGACACTCTCTCCGGTTGTCACCACTCACCTAACTAAAATCTTCAATCTCTCTCTCTCTTCTGGTATCTTCCCTTCCTCCCTCAAACACTCTATTATTACTCCATTATTAAAAAAACCTTCCCTTGATCCGTCCTGCACAAGCAACTACAGACCAGTCTCCAATCTCTCCATCTCTAAACTCTTGGAGCGCCTGGTCTACTCTCGTCTCACTCGCTACCTGTCCACTCACTCTCTTCTAGATCCTTTACAGTCTGGCTTCCGCCCTTTACACTCAACAGAAACTGCCCTTGTCAAAGTGACCAATGACCTATTGACAGCAAAACGTAACGGTGACCACTCTCTGCTTATTCTTCTTGACCTTTCTGCAGCCTTCGACACTGTTGACCACCATCTCCTTCTCTCTATGCTCCATTCTATTGGCCTAAAAGACACTGTTCTTTCCTGGTTCTCTTCCTATCTTTCTGGACGCTCATTCAGCGTATCATTTGCTGGCTCCACATCTTCTCCTCTTCCTCTCACTGTTGGGGTCCCTCAAGGTTCAGTCCTTGGCCCTCTTCTGTTCTCCCTCTACACTGCCCCAATTGGACAGACCATCAGCAGATTTGGCTTTCATTACCATCTTTATGCTGATGACACACAGCTATACACCTCATCCCCTGAGCTCACCCCCGCTGTACTACAGAACACAAGTGACTGCCTGACTGCAGTTTGCAACATAATGTCTGCTCTCTATCTGAAACTTAACCTTTCCAAAACTGAACTTCTGCTTTTCCCTCCATCTCCCAACCTTCCTAAACCTGACATTTCCCTCTCTGTGTGTGGCACAACGATAAGTCCTAGGCCGCAAGCCCACTGCCTGGGGGTTATACTTGACACTGATCTCTCCTTCACCTCCCACATACAATCTCTTGCCCGCACCTGCCGCTTGCACCTCAAGAACATCGCTAGAATCCGCCCCTTTTCTCACAATGGAAACAACAAAAACCCTCACCGTGGCCCTGATCCACTCTCGCCTTGACTACTGTAACTCTCTATTAATTGGTCTCCCCCTAACTAGACTCTCCCCTCTACAGTCCATCCTTAATGCAGCAGCCAGGGTCACCTATCTGGCTAACCGCTACTCGGATGCCTCTGCTCTTTGCCAGTCATTGCACTGGCTGCCCATATATCACAGGATCCAATTCAAACTGCTTGTTCTCACCCACAAAGCTCTCCACAGTGCAGCACCCTCCTACATCTCCACCCTCCTCTCTGTCTATCATCCCACCCGTTCTCTACGCTCTGCAAATGACTTTCGACTAACATCCCCACTAATTCGAACCTCCCACTCCCGAATCCAAGACTTCTTCCGAGCTGCACCAAACCTCTGGAACGCTCTACCCCAAGAAGTTAGGACAAATCACAACTTACTCAGCTTCAGACGCTCCCTAAAAACGCATCTTTTTAGGGTGGCCTATCACACTCCCTAGCCAAACTAATTTCACCTAATCCCTCTACAACTTCTCAGAACATAACCCCACGTCAAACTCCATGGCAGCCAAATGCATCTCAAGGCTCTGGCCAACTGGTCCAGGAAGCCATTATCTATCCCCCATGAGCTGGCTGGATTGTCATTTTAAATAAGCACTTGTACCTTGCCCCTCCCCCCATCTCATTGTAGATTGTAAGCTCTCACGAGCAGGGTTGCCATTTTTCCTTTTAAATATTGTATCCTCTATAACTGTTAGTTGTTTGTATATGTTTATGTATATGATATGTATATGTTCCTCCTGAATTGTAAAGCGCTGCGGAATATGTTGGCGCTATAGAAATAAAGATTATTATTATTATTATTTTATATATATATATATATATATATATATATATAAAAAAAATATATATATGTGTATATATCATTAGTGACCTCCAATATGTTTTTAACAGACCTGAGAATAAAGAGAGTTGCATCCCCTGATGGGTGAAAATACAGCAGCTATCAGCTGTACACCATAGCTCACCCACTGCTGCATCAGCCATATTAAATGTGATAATGATGGCATCCACATACTGGAGTTAAAAAAGTGGGTATCTATCTGTTTATCTCTATGAGCACCCTGAGATCGGCATCACAGTGGTTCAGCAGTTAGCACTGCAGTCTTGCAGTGTTGGAGTCTTGGGCTCAAATCTCAGCAAGGACAAAATTTTCAATTTGAATTTTCTCCCTGTATGTGTGGGTTTACTCTCGTTTCTCTAGTTTACTCCCACAGTCCAAAGACATATTGATAGGGACCTTAGTTTGTGAGCCCAAATAGGGACAGTGTTGCTGATGTATGTATAGCGCTGTGGAATTAATAGCGCTATTTAAGTGAAGAAATATTATTATATTATAGTGTGGTCATGATGCTTACCATAGTAATCCAAGATGAAGAAATGGCCTAAGGGGTACTTTGCATGTTGCGACATTGCTACTGCGATCTCGTCGGGGTCAAATCAAAAGTGACGCACATCCGACGCCGGTAACGACGTCGCAACGTGTGAAGCCTAGAAGCACCGATAAACGATCGCAAAAGCGTTGAAAATCGGTGATCTGTGTAGTGTCAGTCATTTCCATAATTTTGCTGCAGCGACAGGTACGATGTTGTTCCTCGTTCCTACGGCAGCACACATCGCTGTGTATGAAGCCGCAGGAGCGAGGAACATCTCCTTACCTGCGTCCCGCCTGCAATGAGGAAGGAAGGAGGTGGGCAGGATGTTTACGTCCCACTCATCTCCACCCCTCCGCTTCTATTGGCCGCCTGCCGTGTGACATTGCTGTGACGCCGCACGACATGCCCCCTTAGGAAGGAGGCGGGATTCCGGCCAGAGCGATGTCTTAGGGCAGGTAAGTGCGTGTGAAGCTGCCGTACCGATAATGTTCGCTACGGCAGCTATCACAAGAGATCGCATCTGCGACGGGGGTAGGAACTATTGCGCTCGGCATCGCTACAATCGGCTAGCGATGTCGCAGCGTGCAAAGTACCCCTTAGGGTCTGCCAGTTAAAATGTTCTGCTCAGATGTTAGCAACATTTTAGAGGTAAAAATACAATTTGTATTTTTCTGTCTTTCCACTTTGCATTAATTACTGAAAAACACCTGAAGGGTTAATAAACTACCTGAAAGTAGTTTTGAATATGTTGAGGGTCACTGTTTTATATTGGTATTTATTTTATGTAAAAGTGTGTTACTGTGACATAAAATAAGCACTTGTATCCTTGTACTTTTATCCTTTCCATGCTTATTATCAAATAATTAAAAACTGAAAAAGAACATTTAACAATATGTGCCTTATTAAGAAGATAATTGTAATGCACCTCAACAACAATAAAACAATAAAACAATAAAACAACCAAGAATAAAATATTTAAATTTTTAATCAGATACATTTTTATTGAACAATTTCAGTCCAATTTCAATTTAGTTATTTCAACTGGAAAAAACAACAACCTATGAATACTATAAAACCGTATGTTGATATTCCATTTAGAATTTAAAGGCATAAAAGAGCCAATAAAATTTTTATTTTAAATATTGAAAGTATGAAGGATTTGAAATTGTTGCAAAGACTAAAGGCCACTTTACATGTTGCGACATCGCTAGCCGATGCTAGCGATGTTGAGTGTGAAAACACCCGCCCGCATCATACGGCCGATATGTGGTGATCGCTGCCGTATAGAACATTATCGCTACGGCAGCGTCACACGCACATACCTGCTCTGCGACGTTGCTTTCTAAGGGGGCGGTTCATTCAGGGTTACGGCAACGTCACTAAGCGGACGCCCAATCAAAGCGGAGGGGTGGAGATGAGCGTTACGAACATCCTGCCCACCTTCTTCCTTCCTCATTGGTGGTGGGACGCAGATAAGGAGAGGTCCCTCGTTCCTGCGGCGTCACATGGAGCGATGTGTGCTGCCGCAGAAATGAGGAACAACATTATTACTGCAGCAGCAACGATATTTGGGAATAGGGGGCATGTCACCGATTAGCGATTTTGAACGTTTTTGCAACGATTCAAAAACGCTAATAGGTGTCACACGCAACGACATCGCTAATGCGGCCGGATGTGCATCAGAAATTCCGTGACCCCAACGAGATAGCTTTAGCGATCTCGTAGCTTGTAAAGCCACCTTTAAGCTATGTGCGCACATTGCGTAGTGTCCATGCTGAAACATCTGCAGGGATTTGGCAGTGCATGTGCGCTTCAAATCGCTGCAGAAACACTGCGTAATGGATGTAGTGTGTCTTCAGAATAGATATCGATTTCATGCGCTCTGGATGCTGCCTCTCCCATAGACGGAGTGGGAGCAGCATCCAAAGCACACAAAATAAGTGACATGCTGCTTTTTTGAGGGCAGCGATTTGGATCAAAATTTCAGCATGCAAATCTCTGCGCTCTCAAACGCAACGTGCGGATGGATTATGCACAATCTTCATAGATTGTGTTGGGGACGCAGGATGCATGCGTTTATGTTGCAGTGCAATATGCAGCGTAAAAGCATGAAATTATGCAACGTGCGCACATAGCCTAAAGCAGGCTTTACACGCTAAGAGATCGCTACAGCGATCTCGTTGGGGTCACAGATTTTGTGACGCACATCCGGCCGCTGTAGCGATCTCGTTGTGTGTGACTCCTAGGAGCAATTCTGGATCGTTGCAAAAACGTCCAAAATTGCTCCTCATTGACATCAGGGTCCATTTTCAAATATCGCTGCTGTCGCGTGGGCGAAGTTGATCTTCGTCCGTGCGGTAGCACACATCACTACGTGTGACGCCGCAGGAACGAGGAACCTCTCCTTACCTGCCACACACCAGCAATGAAGAAGGAAGAAGGTGGGTGGGATGTTCGTCCCGCTCATCTCCGCCCCTCCGCTTTGATTGGCCGGCCGCTTAGTGACGTCGCGGTGACGTCGCTGTGATGCTGGACATCCCTCCCCCTTGAGGGAGGTATTGTTCGGCACTCACAGCAACGCCGCCGACCAGGTAAGTGCGTGTGACGCTGCCATAGCGATAATGTTCGCTGCGGCAGCGATCACCAAATATCGGCATAACGATAGGGGCGGGTGCTATCACGCTCGCCATCGCTAGCATTGGCTAGCGATGTTGCAGCGTGTAAAGCCCGCTTAATTGTGTCCTCCCAAATGCAGAGGTGTCATTTTTTTATACCTTTAAAAAAGTCAAACAAATTAAGTTTGTTCATTTTGCTTCAGTATTTAACCCCTTCATCACCTAGGGATTTTTCATTTTTGTTATTTCCTCCCCGTCTTGCAAGAGCCATCATTTTTTTATTTTTCCTTCAACATAGCCGTTTGAGAGCTTATTTTGTTTTTTTGTTGGCAAAGGTGAAATTGCAAATAAAGTGCAATTACAGAATAGTTCTTTTTTATTTACCATGTTCACTAAATGGTAAAACTAACCTCGCAATATTTAATTGGGGGAAAAAGTCTCAAATTTGCCCCCCCAAAAATGGAGCTTTTTTCCAAAAACCGTAATGATCTCTGACTGGGTAATGGCTTATTTTTTGCGCCATGAGCTACTGTTGTTACAAATACCATGTTTGCATAGATGCAATGTTTTGATTGCCTCTTATTGCAATTTTGAGAAAAATGTTATTCTGGTGTTTTGAAATTTTTTCTCGTTACCTGGTTTACCGATCAGATTTATTTATTTTACATTTTTATAGAGCTGACTACAGTTGATCGAATCTGCCAAAATCTGGGACCGGCGGATCACTGCTGGATTGAAAAAAAATCTGGATCCGCTCCGGTCTCCGGTGCCCATATAAGTCTGTGGGGACCAGAATCCGAAGATTTAAAATGTTTGTGGAGGGGATAGGAGGGCAGGAGCACGTGCGGTATACTCACCCGAGGATGTGTCATGGCAGCAAACTCCTTCCGGGTCATGCTTTCCCCTTCGGAGCCGACAATTCAATATTCAATGTTTTCCCCGCCCACCGACACGTGTTATTGGCTGCAATGGTAAGTATGGTGAACGTGCATGTGTTTGAGAAACACATTCACGTACCTGTCAGAAGTGTGCGCAGCTGTGCCGGTGATGTGATGTCAGACTCGTGCAAGTCTGGCATGACATGACCCGTGCCTGCCTGCCGCGCTCTGAATATGAGCGTGCATGTACCTAGAAACACATGCACACTCCTGTCAGAAGTGTGAGCAGCTGTGCTGTGATGTAAGGCTCGCGGGAGTCCCTCGCAAGTGTGACTCCGGCCTAAAAGAAACCGCATGTGGCTTTTTTTATTATTATTTATATTTAAATAAATTATTTAAAAAAAATGACGTACAGTCCCCTTAATTTTGATACCCAACCAAGATAAAGCCGGCTGGGGGCTGGTATCCTCTCAGCCCGCAACTGCCCTGTATTGCTGCATCTATTAGATGTGACAATCCCTGGGCAATACCAGCTCTTCCCATTGCCCTGGTGCGGTGGCAATTGGGGTAATGAGGGGTTATTAACAGGGCACAGCGTCTACTAAGTCCCAGGTTAATGATGGCACAGGCATCTATGAGAAACCCCCATTATTAACCTGTACATGAAAGGAAATGAAAACAAACACAAAGAAAAATCCTTTATTTGGAATACAATACAAACACACACCATCCTTCACGTCTTTATTAATCCCCACCACCCTGCAGGTCCGGCGTAATCAATATGAGGTCCCATGCCACACTCAGCTCTGCTACATCTGAAGATCACAGTGAGAGCTCCAGAGAATGAATGAGCTGTGCAATGAGTGGTCACATCATTCAGGTCATTTGCAGTCACAGCTGGAGGTTCCCATGGTCCTTCACCTGTGACCGCAAGTAACTTGACCTCAGATGGAGTTCACAGACCTGCATCTCCTAGCAAAAAATCGCAGTTTTATTGGCCAAGAGATGCAGATTTGGTGCTGAAATTTTTACACCATATTCATGCACCCAATCTACACCTCCTGTCAAAAAACTGCAATTTTTTTATGCTTTATTTGCCGCTGTTTTTGCCAGGAGGTGCACCTTCTTGCAAATTTTTTTTTTTTTGGACCAAGGGACGCAAATTGTATGCTGAAATTTTTACACCACATGCCTGCATCCAATCTACACCTACTGCAAAAAAAAACGTGTTTTTTTATGCATTTTTTTGCTGCGGTTTATTTGACGCTGTTTTTGCCATTATTTGTGCTGCGTTTTGTTTTGCCAGGAGGTGCATATTTGGTGCTGAAATCGTCTGTACCAGTTTTCAGCAATAAATTTCCACCTCCTGGCAGAAGAAAAAAAAAGGTAATTTTTGGGCCAAGGGATGCATATTTGAATGCTGAAATTTTTACACCATCTTTCTGCATCCAATCTACACCTCCTGTCAAAAAAAATTGTTTTACGCATTTTTTTGCCGCGGCTTTTGACGCTATTTTTTGCCGCTGTTTTTGCAGCAATTTTTGCTGTGTTTTTTTGCCAGGAGGTACACATTTGGTGCTGAAATCATCTGCACCAGATTTCAGCACCAAATTTCAACCTCCTGGAAAAAAAATATACCGTATATACTGGCGTATAAGACGACTTTTTACCCCCTTAAAATAATGGCTACAGTGGGGGGTCATCTTATACGCCGGATATACAGCGGTGACTACAATATGTTACCAAAAACCGCAGATTCTGGGAGGAGGGGACCTGTTCCTGACCTTAGGAGGGGTGGTGCCTCCTCCCCGGACCTACGGAGGCTGTGATTGGCTGACGAACGCCGCTCAACCAATCACAGCCACTGTAATGTTCCAGCCATTTAAAATGACTGAAACATTAAAATCCAGCCCTGGCCAGTGCAGCTGTAGCACTGGCCATTGGCTGGAGCTGGGTGACCTCACTGGATCACCCTCCCCCAGCTCCAATGCTCTGATTGGAGAGATCGGCCTTGTGACCGATTTCTCCAATCACAGTGGACCTGTTGCCGGTGACCGCCCCTGTCATCGTCCCGGCAGCACGCCAGCACACACAGTGAGTGTACACAGTGCACTTCAGCCCAGATCGAGCATCAGCTAGATCATGCACAGCGCATAAAATCATTACAGAATCAGTGTAATCAATGACATTCCAGAATCTGATGCACACACTGCGTTATTTGTGATCATACAGGTGGTAACTCAGGATCAGTAATGTATTCTACTCCAGAGCTACACTCACTATTCTGCTGGTGCAGTCACTGTGTACATAGATTACTTATCCTGTATTATACTCCAGAGCTGCACTCACTATTCTGCTGGTGCAGTCACTGTGTACATACATTACATTACTGATCCTGAGTTACCTCCTGTGTTATACTCCAGAGCTGCACTCACTATTCTGCTGGTGCAGTCACTGTGTACATACATTACATGACATCCTGTATTATACCACAGTGCAATGGCAGGGCGACAAGCTCCGGTCCCATGCTGTTATGAGACCGGAGCATGGGACCCGGAAGTTGCCGCGCTGCCATTGCACTGTACGAAAAGCATCCCGATCCGCCGCCGCCGCTGCCCTCCGCGATCTGCCACCTGTCTCCCCGATCTCCTGCAGGAACCCTCACCCCACACCTCCCGATCCGCTGCCGCCCTCCATCTGCCACAGTGCCACCGCTCCCCCCAATCTGCTGCCCGGCCCCTCACCTCCGTGCAGCAGATCGGAGGGAGCGGTGGCACTATGACAGATGGACAGTGAGTATATCCCAAATTCTATATTTTTAGGGCAGAAGTTGGGGGTCGTCTTATACGCCCAGTCGTCTTATACGCCGGCATATACGGTACATTTTTTTGGTATTCTCAGCCCGCAGCCGCCCAGTATTGCCGCATCAATTAGATGTGACAATCCCGGTGCTTTACCGGCTCTTCCCATTGGCCTTGAGCGGTGCCAATCAGGGTAATAAGGGGTTAATAGCAGCGCACAGCTACTACTAAACCCTAAGTTAGTGCTGGCACAGGCATCTATGAGATACTTGCTTGATTGCTCTCAGTGAGAGAAAAAAAAATAAAATTTTGTAGTTGTGATACCTTTTAATGGCTAACTAAAATAAAATATGAAATTATAAAGCAAGCTTTCGAGACATCCCAGGTCTCTTCCTTAGGCATAGTATGACAAAATATCTGAAGAAACACAAATATATACACAAAACAGGGGAGAGCGATGCATAGTAAAAGGACATTTAAATAAACAAACACTGAGCTTGGAAAGTGAATTCCTAATTAGCTTTGATTAGTGGTGTGAGTTTTATTGTCCTAATATCCATGTAGGATCAGAGGCATGGTGCCCTAGGTCTCTGGAGCTGACCTCTCAGATTTTGTAATGTGTCAAAAATCCTCCTGAGAGGATGAGTCCTGTGTCCACAGAGTTAAACATTGTGATAAATTTGTATTCCCAGACCCTGCGATGGCTCTGTGATCTGAAGTTGCCTTTTAATGTGACAACTTTCATGTGGTTTATGTTGTGTCCTGGACCACAGAAATGTTTGGCCACAGGCAAATGGATTTTTTTGCCTGTAATTCTGTGGCAGTGAGATCTCATCCTTGTTCTCAGTCTCTGTCTTGTTTCTACAACATAGAGGCCCCACAGACACACCAAGAGGAACTTATCCTTGCAATGTAAAGAGCTGCAAAACCTGCGCTCATGTAGAGACCAAAGACCGGATACAGATCCCTAACTCACAGAAGGACTATAAGATTCCTGGGACATTCACATGCTCCTCTTCCAACATGGTGTACTTAATCCTGTGCACTGAAGAAAGGAAATTCCAGCATCCAGATTATTTTAAAAAACGAATTTCTTTATTCCAAAATTATTAAAAGGTCATTCCATATATATAAAAACAAGTGGCAAAATTCAAACAGGTACACGTTTAGGAATGTTACCTCTTTAGTCTGAGACAACACCATTCAAATGAAAAGCCCTTAAAAAAGGTCAAGGGGGAGGGGAAAATTACAAAGAAATGACATCACATGTGTAGAAACATGACTGAATAGGTAGCATATGAGATACACTTTTTACAAGACATTTGAAATTTAATTTTTCACATTGAGCCCATACGGCATTCTGCTATTAAGTAAAATTATCCATTTTGCTTCGCAGCGGTGTAACAATTTTATCAAATCGCCACCCCTTTTAGGGAGGATCTCTTTTTCTGCAGCATTCACTTTGAGCGATGTCAGATTGCCAGCATGCACATTTAAAAAATGTTTAGATGCGGCAGACAAGCTCCGTGTAGGGGTATGGTTTACATCATAGACATCCTCTGAGATGTGACGGCGTAATGTACGGGAGGTATTTCCCACATACTGGACGAGGCAGCTTGTGCAGGTGATGATGCAGACCACCGCAGCGGTACCGCAATTAATAAAGAACTTAATGATAAATTCTCGATTATTGTCACAAGATGTAAATTTGGTGGTATTAAGCATGAACCTACATAAACCACAATTTTTTTGAGCACATTTGTAGGAGCCTAATGTGGGTAACCAATTTGGTGAACAGTGACTTATATTCCTATTGTGCATTGTGTGGTCACTAGGTGAGATGCGATTTGCTATTGTAGTATTGCGCTTAGACACAAATCTCACGCCATTAGCCAAAATATTTTTTAAGGTGTTGTCAACCTGTAAGATAGGTAAAAATTTCTTGACAATATCGATGACATGATAATAATCACTACTAAAACAGGTTGAAAAAACTACCTGAGAGGTTTGTGCAGACACAGGAAAAGAAATGGATTTTTGTTCCAAATATTGCGCTTTATTTTTCTGTTCAGATTTTAGCTTTGCTTGGTCAATAACCTTTGGGGAATAACCCCTGTTTTTGAATCTGTTTTTAATAATATCGCATTGCTTTTGGTAGGAGAATTCAGAAGTGCATGTGCGTCTGGCTCTAATGAATTCTCCCACAGGTATATTATTGATGATATGGCGTGGATGGCAACTAGAGGCATATAATAGGGAGTTGCCTGCAGTTGCCTTTCTGAATAGGTCACAATCCACACTATCAGTACCAGCATTAGCTGTCAATTGAAGGTCCCGGAAGGAAATTGAAGTAGGATCAGTTTAATGGGTAAAAAAAATATTACAGGGATTATTGTTCATGTAATAAATAAATCATTCCATATCTTCCAATCCTCCCTCCCAGACAATTATCACGTCATCAATATACCTTAGGAAAATATATATATTAGATTCAAAGGGGTTTGTATCAGTAAAAATGTACTCTTCCACCCACCATGCCATAAAGACATTGGTAAGAGAAGGGGAAAATTTGGACCCAATCAAACAACCCTGTGTCTGAAAAAAAAACTCATCCAAAAAAGTAAAATAGTTGTTTTTAAGAAGAAAAAACGCAACCTCTATAATATAGGTTTGTAGGTCAATTGAATAATTAGTATATTTTGATATGTATTTTGTTAAGGCTAGAATGGCTAGGTCATGGTGGATAGATGTATATAGATTTTGGATGTCGCATGTTAACCACCGGCATGATTTTTTCCATTTAAATTTATTAAAAATATTAAGTGCATGTTTTGTGTCATGAGTATAGCTTGGAGACAACTTTGCAAGTGGACTTAGGGGCACTTTGCATGCTGCGACATCGCAGGCCGATGCTGCGATGCCGAGCGCGATAGTCCCCGCCCCTGTCGCAGCAGCGATATCCTTGTGATAGCTGCCGTAGCAAACATTATCGCTACGGCAGCTTCACATGGACTCACCTGTCCTGCGACTGTCGCTCTGGCCGGCGACCCGCCTCCTTGTTAAGGGGGCGGGTCGTGCGGCGTCACTGCGACGTCACACGGCAGGCGGCCAATAGGAGCGGAGGGGCAGAGATGAGCAGGATGTAAACATCCCGCCCACCTCCTTCCTTCCGCATATCCTACGGAAGCCGCAGTGAAGCCGGTAGGAGATGTTCCTCGCTCCTGCGGCTTCACACACAGCGATGTGTGCTGCCACAGGAGCGAGGAACAACATCGGACTGTCGCGTCAGCGTAATTATGGATTACGCCGACGCTGCACCGATGATACGATTACAATGCTTTTGCGCTCGTTAATCGTATCATCGAGCCTTTACACACTATGATGTCGCATGCGATGCCGGAAGTGCGTCATTTTCAATTTGACCCCACCGACATCGCACCTGCGATGTCGTAGTGTGCAAAGCCCGTCTTAATCTAGTGTCCAACCATTGGGAAATATTTTCTGTGATTGACCCAATTCCCGATAATATGGGTCTAAGAGGGGGAGGGAAAATATTTTTATGAGTTTTTGGTAACGCATGTAGTAATGGGGTTTAGGAAAGGCAGGGTTAAAAAATTCTACTTGTTTCTGTGTTATGACACTCAATTCATTGCCTCTATTTAAGAGGTCTTCCAATTTTGATCTTATTTGAGATAAGGGGTCATATTGGATTTTTCTATAAATGGAATTATTTTCCAAAAGATTTTTTACCTCACGTTCGTATAATTCTACATCAAGAACGGTTACAGACCCGCCCTTATCTGAGTTTTTTTTAACAACTATATAGCTACTTTCAGTAAGGAATTTCAATGCTTTCTGTTGGAGACTGGTTAGATTAGAGGGCGTTTTTTCCTTTGATTCCCTTAATTTAACAAGTTCCTCCTCAACTAGGAACTGAAAGTCCTCCATAATGGGGATTTTTGACTGTTCTGGGTAGAACTCAGGGTTAGGTACTCTGGAAGTGAAATTTCTATCCATTAGCTCAGAAATTTTAAAATTATTTTCAGACAAATCTCTGAGAATTTGCAATGAGACTTGTTCCTTGAATGTATTAGGTATGAATTCCTGAGCATTAGAAATTGCACTTTCAGAGCCATCAATCACATTAACATCATTGTCAACCTGAAAAAAATGTCGTTTTAAGGTAAGTCGTCTTATAACATGGTTCAAATCAATAATGGTATCAAATAAATTCATTTTTACAGTCGGAACAAAATTAGGTCCTTTAGCAAGTAATTGTATCTGATCTTCAGACAAAAGGCTAGCAGATAGGTTAATAACAGTAAAGTCATTATTGTAGTTTAATAATTCTTGTTTCTGGTGGACCATCTGAACTCTCTTACCACTGGTGTGTTTCCTTCGAGATCTTCTCTGTAGGTTCATGCTTAATACCACCAAATTTACATCTTGTGACAATAATCGAGAATTTATCATTAAGTTCTTTATTAATTGCGGTACCACTGCGGTGGTCTACATCATCACCTGTACGAGCTGACACGTCCAGTATGTGGGAAATACCTCCCGTACATTACGCCATCGCATCTCAGAGCACGTCTATGATGTAAACCATACCACTACACGGAGCTTGTCTGCCGCATCTAAACATTTTTTAAATGTGCATGCTGGCAATCTGACATCGCTTAAAGTGAATGCTGCAGAAAAAGTGATCCTCCCTAAAAGGGGTGGCGATTTGATAAAATTGTTACACCACTGCGAAGCAAAATGGATAATTTTACTTAATAGCAGAATGCCGTATGGGCGCAATGTGAAAAATGAAATTTCAAATAATTTGTAAAAAGTCTGTCTCATGTGCTACCTATTCAGTCGTGTTTCTACACATGTGATGTCATTTCTTTGTGATTTTCCCCTCCCCCTTGACCTTTTTTAAGGGCTTTTCATTTGAATGGTGCTGTCTCAGACTAAAGAGGTAACCCTCCGAAACGCTTACCTGTTTGAATTTTGCCACTTGTTTTTATACATATGGAATGACCTTTTAATAATTTTGGAATAAAGAAATTCGTTTTTTAAAATAATCTGGAACCTGGATGCTGGAATTTCCTTTCTTCATATTCACACTTCAGTGGGTCCTGCTGATGTCCGTGCACTGGTCAGATTCTTATGGAACTCCAAGTGGGTGAGCTGGTGTTTTTTTCTACTGCTTAATCCTGTGCACTATATGTCCTATAGGGGGCCTCTATGTTGGAGAAACAGGACAGAGACTAAAGCTGGTGTCACACACAGCGACAACGACAACGACGTCGCTGCTACGTCACCATTTTCTGTGACGTTGCAGCGACGTCCCGTCGCTGTCGCTGTGTGTGACATTCAGCAACGACCTGGCCCCTGCTGTGAGGTCGCCGGTCGTTGCTGAATGTCCAGCTTCATTTTTTGGTCGTCACTCTCCCGCTGTGACACACACATCGCTGTGTGTGACAGCGAGAGAGCGACGAAATGAAGCGATCAGGAGCCGGCACTGGCAGCTGCGGTAAGCTGTAACCAGCGTAAACATCGGGTAACCAAGGGAAGACCTTTCCCTGGTTACCCGATGTTTACGCTGGTTACCAGCCTCCGCTCTTGCTGCCAGTGCCGGCTCCTGCACTGTGACATGTGGCTGCAGTATGCATCGGGTAATTAACCCGATGTATACTGTAGCAAGGAGAGCAAGGAGCCAGCGCTAAGCAGTGCGCGCGGCTCCCTGCTCTCTGCACTGTGACATGTAGCTGCAGCACACATCGGGTTAATTAACCCGATGTGTGCTGCAGGAGAGCAAGGAGCCAGCGGTAAGCGCGGCTCCCTGCTCTCTGCACATGTAGCACAGCGACATTATGATCGCTGCTTTTGCTGTGTTTGACAGCTAAGCAGCGATCATAACAGCGACTTACAAGGTCGCTGTTACGTCACCGAAAATGGTGACGTAACAGCGACGTCGTTGTCGCTGTCGTTTAGTGTGAACCCAGCTTAAGAGCAAGCATGAGATCTCACAGCCACACAATTACAGACAAAAAAATCCATTTCCTGTGGCCAAACATTTCTGTGCTTCAGGACACAACATAAACCACATGAAAGTTGTCACATTAAAAGGCAACTTCAAATCACAGAGCCATCACAGGGTCTGGGAATAAAAATGTATCACAATGTTTAACTCTATGGACACAGGACTCATCCTCTCAGGAGGATTTATGACTCATTACAAAATCTGAGAGGTCAGCTCCAGAGACCTAGGGCACTATGCCTCTGATACTACATGGATATTAGGACAATAAAACTCACACCACTATTTAAAGCTAATTAACCCTTTCACGACCATGGACGGATATATCCGTCATGGAGTGTGTCCCGTTAAGCCCCGCCCCCTCCCGCGGGCAGGCGGCGGTGGTCGGCCCACATATCAGCTGTTTTCAACAGCTGACATGTGTGCCTGCTAGCCGCGGCCATTAACCCCTTAAATCTTGCTGCCAAAGTCTGGCAGCAAAATCTAAATGCGCGCGGCCATGTTTTTTACTTACCGCCGCCCCCACCTGAAGTCACGTGCGTGATCACGTGACTATCGGTGGTTGCCATCGTAGCACAGGGTCATGTGATGACGCCTGCAGCTATGATGTTTCACTTTCGTTTTCCCTCGGCCGAGAGCAGAGGGAAAAAGAAAGTGACTGTATCTGCTGTTTACAGCTGTATAGCTGTGATCAGCAGATAGATAATAGTGATCGGATTGCTGATCACTATAGCCCCCTAGGGGGACTAGTAAAATAAAAAAAAAGTTTTAAAAAATAAAAAAAAAAACCTAAAAGTTCAAATCACCCTTCTTTCCCCCCATTGAAAATTAAAAGGTTAAAAAATAAATAAATATACAAATATTTGGTATCGCCGTGTTCAGGGATGCCCGATCTATCAAAATATAAATTCAATTAATCTGATTGGTAAACGGCGTAGTGGCAAAAAAATTCCAAACAGCAAAATAACGTTTTTTGGTCGCCGCAAGTTTTACGCAAAATGCAATAACAGGCGATCAAAACGTAGCATCTGCGCAAAAATGATACCATTATAAACGTTAGCTCGAGACGCAAAAAATAAGCTGTCAATGAGCCATAAATCCCAAAAAATAAGAACGCTACGTGTTTCGGAAAATGGCGCAAAACGTGCACCACTTTTATTGAACAAACTTGTGATTTTTTTTAACCCCTTAGATACAAGTAAACCTATACATGTTTGATGTCTGCAAACTTGCACCGACCTCAGGGATCATACCCACACATCAGTTTTACCATATAGTTAATACCGTGAATAAAACATCCCAAAACTATTGTGCCATCACACTTTTTTTGCAATTTTTCTGCATTTGGAATTTTTTTGCTGTTTTCCAGTACACTATATGGTAAAAGTTATGGTTTCATTTAAAAATACAACTTGTCCCGCAAAAAACAAACCCTCATATGACAAGATAGACGGAAAAATAAAAAAGTTACGGCTCTCGGAAGAAGGGGAGCAAAAAACAAAAACGCAAAATTGGAATGTGCCCTGGGGCTGAAGGGGTTAAGGATTCACTTTCCAAGCTCAGTGTTTGTTTATTTAAATGTCCTTTTACTATACATCGCTCTGCCCTGTTTTGTGTATATATTTTTATATTTGTATTTCTTCAGATATTTTGTCATACCATGCCGGAGGAAGAGACCTGAGATGTCTCGAAAGCTTGCTTTATAACATAATATTTTATTTTTATTTTAGTTAGCCATTAAAAGGTATCACAACTACAACATTTTAATTTTGTTTCTCTCACTGAGAGCAATCAATCATTTTTCAACTGACTAACACGGTACCAAAACCTTTTTCTTTTAACTGAGATACTTGCATCACACTAACCTGTAAATAAAAGTAAATAAACACAGACAGAGAGAAATACTTGATTTGGAATAAAGTACAAAACACACACCCTCCATCACCTCTTTATTAACCCCCAACACCCTGCAGCTCCAGCACGAGGTCCCACGCCGCTTCAGCTCTGCTACATTACACAGCCAGTGGCCATTGAACATGACTGTGGCTGTGCAGACAGTGACTGAGCTGCGATGACTGCTTGGCAGGCACTATCACAGGCTGGGGGCGCATCTGCCTGCAACCAATCACAGATGAAAAGATGGCCGGTGGATGGGGAAAACACGGAAAACTGTGAATACTTATGCACAGTACAGGGAGTGAATGCTTGACCCACAAGCAGTGTGTCGCCATGATACCGAGTCTTGGTAGGTATCAAACGCTGTTTTATTTCTGTTTTTCTTAATTTTTCAATTATTTTCTTCAATGCCGGATCTGGATTGTGCACCTGGAATTCTGGATCCAGCACCCGGAAATCTTTGAAGCCGCGCAGATCCAGAGTTTTACAATCTGGATCCGCTCAGCCCTAGAGCTGACATTTCTGAACACGGTGATATCAAATATGTATTTTTTTTATTTTCGATGGTGCAAAAAGGTGGTGATTTTTTAATTTTGTGTTTTTTAGGATGTCATATTTAAAAAACTTTTTTTGTTTCACTTTTTACTGTTTTACTAGTCCCCTTAGGGGTCTTGAAGCTGTTGCTGTTCAATCACTTGTCCTGCGCAGAGCAGTGCATCAGTTTTATTTACTATCTGTAATATAGGCTTCCTAAAAGCAGTGCAGTATAGATATACAACAAATTGGACAAGCAGGATATCTGTGGAACACCACCACAGTACACAAAATAAAGGGGCAGACCTTAGAACAGATGTGCAGCCTTGTAGGGCGAGCATTGTCAGCCCTGGTAGCAAGAGAACAATATAAATATAGCATGATGGACGGTTAGGCAATGATCAGTTTTGTAGGCACATTGGCATTGCCAGCTGCAGAAGAGCATAGAACATAATGGACAGGTGTCCAATGCTATAGACAAATTAATAATTGGTTTTCACTATAGGTAAATTAATTTTAGCACTGATTCTTTTTAATACAGGTAAGGTTTTCTCTATTAAAAAATCATTCAAATATTTCTCTTGCTCTTTTGTGATCAGGCGCATCATTCTGTTATTGCCTGTAAGTCCATGAGAACGACTAAAATTTCTTGTATGGAGGCCAACTTAGAATTCATTTGCCTCGGCCTATAGTCTTTTCCAAACCGAATTGACTATTTATAATTAATACAGCTTCCTGGGCTTGATTATAGTAGTCCGATTACTGGCAATGAATCTGTGCTTGCGTCAAGTTATTTAGTTTCTTTCTATGTGTAACATGATATCCAGATCATAATAATGGGAAATAGAGATTCAGGGTTCTATTCCTTGAGTGATCAGCCTCTCCAGCAATGTGTCTTGGTGCCGAAAAAATAAACTGCAGAATAAAATTGTGTATGGCAGAATTGTAATGTTGTATTTTAAGATTAGGCAATAGTGATGGGCTCAGGAAACGCTGGCTAATAATCAGGATTTCTATGCTTTATATGTGCTGAGTAACATAATATGGGGTGACCCTTCGCCAATTTATATATTTATTTATTTTTAATACCATGCTATAGATCCACAGACAGTGAATGTGATTGCAAGCACTCAGACACTGTTAAACAGGCTGGGGGTGCGTGTGACTGCAGCCAATCACAGATGCCAGGAATGTCGGTGGATAGGGAAAGCAGTGAATATGCATGAAGGTAATTAAGTGGCCCAGGAAGAAAAGTTATATGGGAAATAAATTTATTTTTTAGGTACAGTTAGTCCCGCTGATCACGGATATCTGCAAGTATCACCAGAAGAGTTATCTATTACTAATGTAAATTAAATTCTGTTGAACTTAAATCCTTGAAGAGATTTCTCATGAAAACTGTTAATATATATTTGCCACCTCTTATAGAAGTATTTGGCAAATTGAGCAAGATCCATTTTCTTTTAACCCCTTACGGACGAAGCCAGTTTTGTATTTAATGCCCAGGCCATTTTTTGTAATTTTGACCAGTGTCACTTTATAAGGTTATAACTCTGGAAAGTTTCAATGGATCCCGGTGATTCTGAGATTGTTTTTTCATGACATATTGGAGTTCATGTTAGAGGTAAATTTAGGATGATATTTTTTTAATTTATTTGTGAAAAAATCTGAAAATTGAGAAACAAATTTTAAATTTTGCAATTTTCAAACTTTTAATTTTTATGCCCATAAACCAGAGAGTTATGTCCCACAAAATAGTTAATAAGTAACATTTCCCACATGTCTACTTTAGATCAGCGCAATTTTTGAAACAACATTTTTTGGGGTTAGGAAGTTAGAAGGGTTCAAAGTTCATCAGCAATTTCCCATTTTTTCAACAAAACTTACAAATCCATTTTTTTAGGGACCACATCCCATTTGAAGTGATTTTGAGAAGCCTGGGTGAAAGAAAATACCCAAAAGTGACACCATTTTAAAAACTGCACCCCTCAAGGTACTCAAAACCACATCCAAGAAGTTTATTAACCCTTCAGGTGCTTCACAGGAACTAAAGTAATGTGGAATGAAAAAAAAAATAAAAATTAATATTTTACCTAAAAATGTTGCTTCAGCACTAATTTTCTTACTTTTTTAAGAGGTATCACCAAAAATTGGACCACACACTTTGTTACCCACTTTCTTATGAGCGCGCTAATACCCCATATGTGGTCAGAAACCTTTGTTTGGGTAAATGGGAGGGCTTGGAACGAAAGGAGCAATATTTGAATTTTGGAAAGTAAAGTTGGCTGAAACAGATTGCGGGCACCATGTTGCATTTACAGATCCCCTAAAGTACCTTAACAGCAGGAACCGCCCTCAAGTGACCAGATTTTGGAAACTAGACCTCTTAAGACTTCTATCGAGGGGTATAGTGAGCACTTTGGACCCACAGGTACTTCACAGATTTTGATAACGTTACGTTGTCATATTGAAAATTGTCAATTTTTTCTCAAAAATGTTGCTTTAGCATCAATTTTCTCAATTGGAAGTAATTCCAAAAATTTTACCCAAATGTTTGTTACCCACTTTTTTATGAGTGCGGTGATACCTCACATGTGGTCTGAAACCTTTGTTTGGACAAATGGGAGGGCGTGGAACGAATGGAGCAATATTTGAATTTTGAAAGGAAATTTGGCTGAAAAAGATTGCGGGCACCATGTCGCATTTGGAGGACCCCTAAGGTACGTAAACAGAAAAAAACCACCACAAGTGACCCCATATTGGAAACTAGGCCTCTCAAGGAATTTATCTATATGTTTGGTGAGTAACCTGAACCCCCAGGTGCTCCACAGAAGTTTATAACGTTGAGCCATGAAAATAAAAAAATAAAATTTTACCACAAAATTGTTACTTCAACCAGGTAGCTTTTTTTCACAAGGGTAACAGGAAAAAAATCACCATGAAATTTATTGTGCAATTTCTCCTGAGTTTGGTGATATCTTATATGTGGTGGAAATCAACTGTTTGGGCACACGGCAGGGCTCGGAAGGGAAGGAGTGCAATTTGACTGCAAAATTGGCTGGAATTAATAGCGGACACCATGTGTCATTAGGAGAGCCCCTGAGGTGCCTAAACAGTGGAGGTCCCCCACAAGTGACCTCATTCTGGAAAATAGACCCCTCAAGGAATTTATCTAGATGTTTGGTGAGTACCCTGAGCCCCTAGGTGCTTCACAGAAGTTTATAATGTTGAGCTGTGAAAATAAAAAAAATGCATTTTTACCACAAAATTGTTACTTCAACCACATAGCTTTTTTTTTAAAAAGAGTAAAAGGAAAAAAATCAGCATAAAATTTATTGTGCAATTTCTCCTTAGTATGCTGATACCTTATGTGTGGTGGAAATCACCTGTTTGGGTGCACAACAGGGCTCGGAAGGGAAAAAGTGCCATTTGACTGAACAATTGGCTGGAATAATTAGTGGACGCTATGTGCATTTGGAAAGCCCCTAAAGTGCCTAAACAGGGGAGGTCCCCCACAACTGACTCCATTCTAGAAACAAGACACCTCAAGGCTTTTATCTAGGTGTATATTGAGCATTTTGAATCCACAAATACTTCACAGAATTTGATAAGCTTAGGTTGCCATATTGAACATTTTCATTTTTTTCACAAAAATGTTTCTTTAGCATCCCATTTCTCACTTTTTCAAGAAGCATCAACAAAATGTGGACATAACAGGTTGTTATCCAAATTCTTTCGAGCGCAGGGATACCCCACATGTGGCCAAAAACCTCTGTTTGGATAAATGGGAGGGCTTGGAATGGAAGTAGCACCATTTGAATTTTGGAAAAGTTGAAATAAATTGCGCAAACCATGACACATTAGCAGGGCCTCTTGGGTACCTATACATCAAAAACCCCCCACAAGTGACCCCATTTTGGAAACTGGACCCCTCAAGAATTTTATTCAAGAGTATAGTAAGCATTTTGAATCCACAGGTACTTCACAAAAATGTTGCTGTAGCAACAATATTCTCACTGTTAGGCTATGTGGCCATGATCCAGTGACTCAGCGTCTAGTACACAGTGTCAGCCGTTGTTCCTCCTGCACAACGGGATGGTTGCTATATTGCAGTTGGAGGGTATTCTAAGTGTGTACTAAATGGGATGTAGTATCGGGGAGAAGTGTTGCTGCCGGGGTAGGGGAGGGGGCGGGAGGAGGAGTTAAAGGGGTAATATATGTGATAAATTTAATTTGGATGCCGATTTATTATTCTGTTGTATGTATTCTGTTTTAATAAAAAAGTATCTGATTTAAAAAAAAAAAAAAAGAGATGTGAGTGTTGTCCATGGGAGAACGCAGCTGCCCGTGCCCACGATTTGGGTTAAGGCTGCTGTGGACTTTAGCTCTATTCTACCTGCAGAGAGCACTCTTGTCTCCGCAGTATAAATTGACATGCTGAGGCTCAGGAAGCCGCGCCACAGGTCGGTTTATGCTGCGGAGAAAAGAAGCACAGTGGGCATGAGATTTCTAAAAATCCTTCCACAGTGCTTCTACTGCACAACGCAGCGCTATGGATGCAGGGAAAACACTGCGCTTAAAATGCTGCAAACCCTGATTGTAGGCACACAGCCTAAAATAATACAATGGATGAATGGATAGATGTCAAACCAATATAACGTTCCACCCCCCTGCATATTCTAAGCTGGCACCCTTAAGTGCCTTTCATGTGGCACTAAAGGGGGCCTAGCCTTGTATTTAGCCCAAAAAGAAAAAAAATAATTAAAATAAATGACGTGGGGTCCCCCCTATTTTTGATAGCCAGCTAGGGTAAAGCAGACAGCTGTAGCCTGCAAACCACAGCTGACAGCTTCATCTTGTCTGGTGATCAATTTGGAGGGCTCCCCCAACTGTTTTTTTTTTAAATTATTTATAAATAAATAATTAAAAAACCAAAACAAACGTAGGGTCCCCCCAAATTAGATCACCAGCCAAGGTGAAGCTGACAGCTGGGGTCTGGTATTCTCAGGGTGGGAAGAGCCATGGTTATTGGACTCTTCCCAGCCTAAAAATAGCAGGCTGCAGCCGCCCCAGAAGTGGCGCATCCATTAGATGTGCCAATCCTGGCGCTTCATCCAACTCATCCCATTGCTCTGGTGCGGTGGCAAATGGGGTAATAAATGGGGTTGATACCAGATGTGTAATGTCACCTGTCATCAAGCCCAGCAATTAGTGATGTCACGGCATCTATCTGATACCAGACATAACTAATTGACAGTAATAAAAAAAAAAAATTATTTGAAAAAACACTCCCCAAAATATTCCCTCTTTCACCAATTTATTGAAAAGAAAAAAAAATCAGGTCCCCTGTAATCCATTTTGGATGTCCCACGATGATTCTGGACCTTCTAGAATATGAGGGGCATGATCAGGGAACGTATCCCCCATTTTCTAGGAGTGCAGACCCTCCATTTGAGAAGAGTAAGTGCAAAGAATTTCCACCCACCCTCCCCGGGTCACAGCTGCAGTGTGCCGAGCAGCAGCAGCCAGTGTCTCTGAACACAGGAAGCTGAGCTGTCAGCTACTCTGCACGTGTGACCAGCGTCTGCTTTGAAGGAGGGGGGATCGCGGTGGATGAAGGCAGGAAAAGGTAAGGGGAACACTGGGGGACACCGGGGGAAATAGGGGGTGACCTGGCAGGACCTGGAGGGCAGTTTTCTGTCGTATGTGTCATAGCACATGAGACAGAAACCAGAGGAAAAGGGTAAATGCGGCCGGCGCGCTGCTGTGCATGCCGCTGTGCGCGCGGCCATCTTTGATTTTCGGGAGGGGGTGAATCGAGGGGACACTTTCGCGACACCGGGGGACCGGAGGGGACCGGGGAGGAGATTTATCTCCCTTCTGACATGTTTATTTATGCCAGATGGGAGAAAAATCATTTTTTACCGGCGCTGTCATTTACTGTAAGGTGATCATCGGTATACAGTGTATACCGGTCATCACGTGAGCGGGGACTGGAAAAACCGGCCTGAATCATGATCTCCAGGGTCTCAGCTACCCCTGGCAGCTGAGACCTCAGAAATTTTCCGACTCTGGGGGGTGCTAGACACTTTTTTGCGACCGCCGTTAAAAAGCAGCGGATCGGAAGAAGTACCCTAATTTGACGCCGTTAAAAGGCGTATCGGCGGTCGTTAAGGGGTTAATCTATCTGATATTTGTTTCATATTTTAATATGGAGAAAATACGTAAAGAAATAGAAAAATTTCATGGAAAAAAACATAGTATTTAGATATATCTTAAAAAGGGACCATTTATAAATGATCTATTCTCACAAAAATGAAGTCAAAAGGAACAAAAAGTATGCGTAATGGATAGCCAGGTCAGCAAAATAGGAGGGGGACTTGTAACAGCAGGGACCAATAAACATGTATGCAATTATTATCAACATTCCCCAGTCAGAATGCGTCAGTAAAAGAAATATTCTGTGGGACTTTGTGTTTTATTAAAGTTAAACCATGTCATGCCCAGTTAGAATACATGTCAGTTATACACATAGAAAACGTTGATTCGTTCTCCTGTAAATAGAGACAGAAATTCATATTACTCAGTATTCTGTATGACTGCTACTTAGGATAATTTTGTATGACTATGTCATAAATATAATTGCAATACTTACCAAATGGTGTAATATATGAAATACTAAAAATACAATCCCCATCACACAGGGGATTATCAGTAAGTTACATATAAAGAAAAGGATTTTCCAACAAATTTTCTAGCATACAAAATCTGAATTGTTCCCATTCTGGGGTTACCAATAGAGATGAGCGAACTTAATCTATAAAATCGTAAAATTTCAACATCGTATGATCCTTGGAGGGATAGGGTCGGGATCAGAAAATTGAACATTTGACCGAAAAGTCGGAAATGTTTTGTTTGAATCGGTAAGGTAACCTGACCTGAGGTCACTAAGTTCACAGACCTGCATCTCTCCTGGCAGAAAACTGCTTTTTGTTTTGGGCCAAGAGATGCAGATTTTGTGCTGAAAATTCTACAGCGTATTCCTGCATCATAGCACATGCGGTTTTCAATGCATTCTTTTGTCAGGAAGTGTAGATTGGGTGCAGGAATATGGGGTAAAAATTTCAGCAACAAAACTGCATAACTTGGCAAAAAAATGTACAAAACCAGTTTGAATGTTGTTTCAGTGCAGTTTTCCAGGAGGTGCAGATCTGGTGAAGAAAAGTCTGCACTAATTTTCAGAACCAAATCTGCACCTTCTGGCAGAAAACCACACTAAAATGGCCTTGAAAACTGTTTTTGTACATTGTTTTGCCAGAAGATGCAGATTTAATGCTGGAATTTCTATATCATATTTCTGCACCCAATCTACTCCTCCTGGCAAAAAAATGCACCAAAACCGGATCATAACGCATGTGGATTTGATGCAATTTTTGCCAGGAGATGTAGATTGGGAACAGGAATATGCTGTAGATATTTCAGCACCAAGTATACATCTCTTGCCCAAAAAAGCAATTTTCTGCCAGGAGATGTAGTTCTGTGAACTCAATGACCTCAGGTGAGTTCACTGAGTTCATTGAAGTTCCCTGAGGTCAAGTTACCTGCGGTTACAAGTGGAGAACTGTGGGAACCTGATCACTGCAGCTCAGTCTCTGCCTGAGGTTACAGCATGCAGTCATGTTCTATGGCTGCATGTTATCAGTTCAGTTGTAGTAGAGTTGGAATTGTTGTGGGACTGTGTGTGGATTACATCAGACCTGGGTCTTTTGAGGGTTAATAAAGTGGTGATAGATTATGTTGTTTTTAATTTTATTTCAAATATAGGATTTTTTGGTGTTTGTGTTCATTTCTTTTAACTTACAAATTAGTAATGGGTATCATAGACCCTCCCCATTACTAATCTAGGGCTTAGTGGCAGCTGTGAGCTGTCATTGACCCCATATTACCTCGATTGCCACTGCACCAGTGCAATCTGGAAGAGCCGGGTAAAATTTTGGAATTGTCACATCTAATGAATGCGGCAATTCTGGGTGGATGGAGGCTACTATTTTTAGGCTGGGACACAATGAGCATTGGTCTCCCTATCCTGAAAATACCATCCCCCAGCTGTTGGGCTTTCTCTTGGCTGTGTATCAAAATTGGAGAGGAACCTCACATCATTTTTTAAATTATTTCTTTTTTTTTTTAAAAAACGCATGTGGTTCCTCTTTTTTTCATAAGATAGGCACATGGCTGAGGGCTGTAGCCTGTAGCCTGTAGCCGTGGGCTTTATCTGTGCTGGTATGGACACACGCTGTCAGAGAGGGTGGGGGCACGGTCTGACCGCAGTCAATAAGAGATGCCAGTGGGCGAGGAAAGCAGTGAATATGTATGTGATAATGAGCAGCCCCGGAAGTAGCATTACATTTGCGGGGAGACTCAATACGTATATCCTACTTTATGCATTCCTTATTTTCTTTCTTTTGCAGCCCTCCTGCACCATTTTCCCCTGAACAATTTTATAACACATATGTTTTGCCTCCAATCTGATCTGCAAACCCCGACCAGATTCAATTCTTGGTAGGATCGCCTATCTAGTTACCAAGCATGGTGACACCTCACATTTCAGTTTTTCCTGGTATTGAAAAGGCTAAAATTAGCTGCCAAATCAACTTAGTTTTAACCACAGAGTTTCCATTTATGTGTTGGAAGCTATCGTAATGTGTGTGACATGTGAATCTGTTATATGTACTCCAAATTATCATTTTGTCCCCAGTCATCATTATACATAGATCGGAGATCTATACACTGCTCAAAAAAGTAAAGGGAACACTTAACCAAACTTCTGGGAAAGCAAACTGTCCACTTAGGATGCAACACTGATTGACAATCAATTTCACATGCTGTTGTGTAAATGAAATAGACATCACATGGAAATTATTGGCAATTATCAAGACACACTCAATAAAGGAGGGTTTCTGTAGATAGGGACAACAGACCAAATCTTAGTACCAATGCTTTCTGGCTGATGTTTTGGCCACTTTTGAATGTTGGTTGTGCTCTCACACTCGTGGTAGCATGAGACGGACTCTACAACCCACACAAGTGGCACAGGTAGTGCAACTTGTCCAGTATGGCACATCAATGCCAGCTGTGGCAAGAAGGTTTGCTGTGTCTGTCAGTGTAGTGTCCAGAGGATGGAGGCGCTACCAAGAGACAGGCCAGTACACCAGGAGACAGTGAAGGTAGCTGTAGGAGGGCAACAACCCAGCAGAAGCACCGCTACCTCCGCCTTTGTGCAAGGAAGAACAGGAGGATCACTGCCACAGCCCTGCAAAATGCCCTCCAGAAGGCCAAAAATGTGCATGTGTCTGCACAAACGGTTAGAAACCGACTCCAAGAGGATGTCATGAGGGCCCGACGTCCACAGATGGGGGTTCTGCTTACTGCCCAACACTGTACAGGATGCTTGGCATTTGCCACAGAACACAAGGATTGGCAAATTCACCACTGGTGCCCTGTGCTCTTCATAGATGAAAGCAGGTTCACACTGAGCACATTTTACAGACGTGACAGAGTCTGGAGATGCCATGGAGACTGATCTACTGTCTACAAAATCCTTCAGAATGACCAGTTTGGCAGTGGGTCAGTAATGGTGTGGGGTGGCATTTCTTTGGATGGCTGGACAGCCCTCCATGTGCTCGGCAGAGGTAACTTGACTGCCATTAGGTCCCGAGATGAGATCCTCAAACCCCTTGTAAGACAATATGCTGGGGCAGTTGGCCCTTGATTCTTCCTAATGCTGGACAATGCCAGACCTCATGTGGCTGTAGTGTGTAAGCAGTTCCTGCAAGATAAAGGCATTAAAGCTATGGACTGGCCCGCCCATTCCCCAGACTTGAATCCGATTGAGCACATCTGGGACATTATGTCTCGCTCCATCCACCAACGTCACGTTGTACCACAGACTGTCCAGGACTTGGCGGATGCTTTTGTCCAGGTCTGGGAAGAGATCCCTCAGGAGACCATCTGCAACCTCATCAGGAGCATGCCAGGCATTGTAGTAAGGTCATACAGGCACATGCAGGCCACACACAATACTGAACCTCATTTTGACTTGTTTCCACTTTAATTTTGTGTGTGACTTCAAAGCTAGGCCTCCATTGCTAAAATATTTGATTTCCATTGATGATTTTTGTGTGATTTTGTTGTCAGCACATTCAACTTTGTACGGAACAAAGTATTCAAAGAGAATATTTCATTCATTCAGATTTAGGATGTGCTATTTGAGTGTTCGCTTTAATTTTTTGAGCAGTGTACATGTTTTAAAAATGCTCCGGACTTTTTTACCTGTTGTAAATTACTGTATATGTCATCCAACATTAAAAAGCAATTGGTTACTCTGCATTTAAAATTAGGTTTCTACACATGTTATATATACTGTCATTAAAGGTGCCTAGTGCACAAGAAGTGCGTCAGTTCTTTTAACCTATTGTCATCACCTCGTTTTAATGGACTAAATAAAAGTTATATTTCTATGCACCGGCGACCAAGGGATTATTGATAGGTTATGGGCCAGAGTCTCAATTTGTGTTGTGAGACTCTGCAGATTAAATGTATTCCCTTTCCTTTTGGGGAAGAGAGAGTTAATGTCAGTATTTCTTAACAGCAAGAATTCTGATTGCCATGTCAGGTGTTTCCGGTTTGGACCACTCCCAGTCCCTATACATACCCTCTGCTTCTTGTACAGGGTGCTGGATATTCACATTCATTTGAATGATGGGCCTGGAGGTGGAAGAAGCAAGCTGGGGGAGCCCTCTGTGCAAACTGCTGTACAGGCTGCAGTCTTGCTGCTGACTGCAGCAGTCTGTTGTATTTTCTCCTGTTTGTCCTTCCTTCTGTGGTGTTTTATTAGTACAGCGGTGGGGCTAGCTTCCCTCACCTGCCAGCTCTCTAGCCAGAGATATTACAGGGTCTTCCAGGGTCTCAGGTACCCTGTGATGTGACAGGTGCAGAACCTGTATAAGGATTGGCTAGCAGTGTAGGGTACTGCTGCAGGTGAGGGAAGGAGGTGTCCCATCTTCCCCTCACTAGCGCTAGAGCCCACCATTTTTAAAATGTACTCTGTGTACCCTTTACTGTTTTGTGTGTTGTGTCATGTGCCTTACTTTCCGTTCTCACCCCTCGTGAAATAATAACCGGCCCAACTTTTTCTACAGTGCCCAAATGGCTCAGGCTGTTGCATTGGCACAGCTGTTACAAACTCTGTCACAGAAGGTGATGGAGATGCGGGCACAGGTGGTGTAGCATCTGCAACACATGGTAGGTCTGTTTATGGTGAGTCAGACACAGCTTGAATCTAAGGTTGCCCTCCCAGACAGGTTTTCTGGGGGGCACAACAAGTTTAACATTTTTGAGTTGGCTTGCAGACTCTATTTTAAGCTCCACCCTCGTTCATTAGAGAGTGAGGAAAAGCGGTTGGGAATTGTAGTCTCCCTGTTGCGCGTAGATCCCCAGTCCTGGGCCTTTTCGCTGCTCACCAACTCTGTGACTTTACGGATGTTAGACAAATTCTTTGCAGCCCAGGCCCTGGTCTATGTAAATCCCTACAGCGTCTCCCTGGCAGAATTTAATCTCTGTAGTCTCCAGTCGGGGGGCATGGCCTACTCTGGAGTATTGCTTAGAATACTAGAGATGGGCCACAGACATGCTATGAAACAATTTGGTTCTCTGGAGTCAGTTCTTTCATGGCTTGTTTGGTCAGTTGAAGGACTCTCTGGTTCTGTACCCTGCTCTTAAGTTGCTGGAGGCCACCATGTCCCTAGCTATAAGGGTGGACAGGAAGAGGAAAGGCCAATTTTCACCCAGTTCCCCATTGCTCTGCCTCAAGAGGAGGTCCCACAAGTTTATATGGAAGAACCCATGCAGGTGGGGGGTGTTTCCCCTCGTACTAACCGACCTGCAGTTCGTCATGGGATGGGGGAGTGCTTTTTCTGTGGTTGCAAGGGCAATCATATTGGAGCATTTCCATGTGTCCCCCATAGGGAGTCATCTTCCTTGAAGCCACATTCCCCTGGTCGTATGGAGGAAGGCGACCAGAGCGTGTGTTTCCTCCATTTTCCCTTCTTTGCTGGCTCAGATTTTTTCAGCACCAAAAGAGGATTCCCTTCCTTCTCTTCATGTTTTACCTGAGTGTACAGTCATGGCCAAAAGTTTTGAGAATGCTACAAATATTAATTTTTACAAAGTCTACTGCTTAAGTTTTTCTAATGGCAATTTGCATATACTCCAGAATGTCATAAAGAGTGATCAGCTTAACAGCAATTACTTGCAAAGTCAATATTGGCTAAGAAAATGAACTTAACCCCCAAAACACATTTCAACATCATTGCATTCCTGCCTTTAAAGGAGCAGCTAACATTGTTTTAGTGATTGTTCCATTAACACAGGTGTGGGTGTTGATGGAGGACAGGGTTTGCGATCAATTAGTCATGATTAAGTAAGAATGACACCACTGGACACTTTAAAAGGAGGCTGGTGCTTGGTATCATTGTTTCTCTTCAGTTAACCATGGTTATCTCTAAAGAAACACGTGCAGCCATCATTGTTCTGCACAAAAATGGCTTAACAGGGAAGAGTATCACAGCTATAAAGATTGCACCTCAGTCAACAATCTATCGCATCATCAAGCACTTCAAGGAGAGAGCTTCCATTGTTGCCAAAAAGGCTCCAGGGTGCCCAAGAAGGACCAGCAAATGCCAGGACTGTATCTTAAAACTGTTTCAGCTGCGGGATCGGACTACCAGCAGTGCCGAGCTAGCTCAGCAATGACAGCAGGCTGGTGTGAGTGCTTCTGCACGCACTGTGAGGCGGAGACTGCTTGAGCAAGGCCTGGTTTCAAGGAGGGCAGCAAAGAAGCCACTTCTTTCCAGAAAAAAACATCAGGGACTGACTGATATTCTGCAAAAGGTACAGGGAGTGGACTGCTGAGGACTGGGGTAAAGTCATTTTTCTCAGATGAATCCCCTTTTCGATTGTTTGGGACATCTGGAAAACAGCTTATTAGGAGGAGAAGAAGAGGTGAGCGATACCACCAGTCTTGTCTCATGCCAACTGTTAAGCATCCTGAAACAATTCATGTGTGGGGTTTCTTCTCAGCCAAGGGAATCGGCTCACTCACAGTCTTGCCTAAAAACACAGCCATGAATAAAGAATAGTACCAGAATGTCCTCCAAAAGCAACTTCTCCCAACTGTCCAAGAGTAGTTTGGCGCCCAACAATGCCTTTTCCAGCATGATGGAGCACCTTGTCATAAAGCAAAGGTGATCATTAAATGGCTCATGGAACAAAACATAGAGATTTTGGGTCCATGGCCTGGAAACTCCCCAGATCTTAATCCCATTGAGAACTTGTGGGCAATCATCAAGAGACGGGTGGACAAACAAAAACCAACAAATTCTGGGAAAATGCAAGCATTGCTTATGCAAGAATGGACAGCTATCAGTCAGGATTTGATCCAGAAGTTGATTGCGAGCATGCCAGGGAGAATTGCAGAGGTCCTGAAGAAGGGTCAACACTGCAAATATTGACTTGCTGCATTAACTCATTCTAACTGTCAATATAACCTTTTGGTACTCATAATATGATTGCAATTATATTTCTGTATGTGATGTAAACATCAGACAAACACAATTAAAAACCAGAGGGCAACAGATCATGTGAAAATATAATTTTGGTGTCGTTCTCAAAACTTTTGGCGATGACTGTACACTCACAAAACCCCACACCATTTGGAGGAAGACGGTCTGGCCATATACAGTATATCTCCTCTACTTCTACTGCCTTTTCTCCTGGGGTCCCTAAGCCTCAAGCAGAGTGAAGCAGGGTTCATCACCCCACTCCATAGGTAATTTTGGGCCTCGGTGTCCCCTCATAGTGGTGGTTAGAGCGGGCGGCTGTGATTCCTGAGAATATGGCTTTGCTGTCAGGTGGTGTTACCTCAGTTGGTCCATCAGGGATTTTACCAAATTCCAAATTCATGCATGGAAATAAACATTTAGGTCCGAACCTGTGTGGGAATGATCTCATAATAGTGTCCACTAGTAACAACATGTGGCAGTGTGTGTCCCATCTTCCCCCTCATTAATACCCTTTGTTGTGTTGTGTGTCACGTTGTGTGCCATACTTCCTGTTGTCACTCTGTGTGACAACTGGATGGATTTGCTGAGATACGTCTGTTTCCTACTCTTTGTAGATAACAATTTAGAACAATTAAACAAATACAATTTGGTGCCTCAGGTATTAAGGTTTGAATAACATATATTCAGTCCTCTGAATCAGAATCTGTCATTCATTTTTTATGAAGCAGTTATACTTTTGAGATAATGTACATACATTGTCTGTAAAACTTGAATAGAGTATTTTTGTCAGTGGACAAATGACAAAAATTTGGTATACTTTTGGTCTGAAGACAACTGAGTGAACACAGTGATGATTTTTACTTCTGTGTGGTTAACATAAAGGGCATTAAAGAACATAATCAGAATAAATGTATATATCCTGACCTAGACTCAGCAAAATGACATGTAAACAAATGAAATAACAGGCCCATTATTCAATAATCTAGAATGGCTCCCTGAAGATGAATCATGTTCTTCACCTATAAACAGTAGCCATGAGGATAATTTTGAATGAACCTCATCAGTGACACAAGTTTTAATTAACTGGAGCTCAATAACCTAGTTAGAGAGCTAAATCTCCCAAAGATAGTAGCAGAATTATTGGCGTTGAAACTTGCAGAGAAGAATTTATTACATACGGAAACCAAAATCACATACTATCGCAATAGAGAAAAGGATTTATTACCATTCTTCTTGGAGGAAAGTGATTTCATTTATTGCAACAATGTTCAAGGATTGCTGATTAAAATAGGCATATCACAATGTTGACCAAGGGATTAGAGGCTGTTCATTAACAGTTCTAAATGAAGCCTAAAATATGTGCTTATTCAAAGGTCACTCAACCAAGATGACTGAAGAGCAAAACACAATTTCTCTGGTCATACAAAAAATGTCATACCACAATCACTAGTGGCCAGTCTGTGTATCTGAATATGGTTAATATTACCCTGTGACAGTAGAGTGGATGATCTAAGTGTTCCTGTGTTGTCTATCTCTGGGATAGTAAATAAAAAAATGAGCACTGGGGAGAAAGCAGTATGGTGGTAGGAGAAAAAATATGCTTTCAGATCCAGGACAGGTTGACAGGAAAAAAATCATTTTATCACGATTGCACATCAAATTAATTTTAATAAAGCAGTTTTTAAAACCTCTAAACAAAGAGGGAAGATGCTTTGACTACATCTGCAAAACATTTTGTAGCGCTGACCATGGAGAAGCTAAAGGCAAATATTTTTATGATCCTCAAATAAGAGGACTCATGAAAGATCGACACTTTAAAGCTTCATTGAACGATACTGAGGCAGATGCATGGTCCTCTTTCATTATGGTTGTACAAAATTTTCTTGAGAACTATGAAGCACATCATTTCTGTCGCCTTGGCTGTACATTGAGGATTAAGGCGCATTTGTCACTTGGATTGGTTCCAAGAAACATTGGACATTGGGATACCTGCAGTTGAAACCAGAAGTTTACATACACTATATTAAAAGACACATATGTATGTCTTTCTCATTATTTTACATGAAATCAGAATAAACCCTTCCTATTTTAGGCCAATTAGGAACCAAAATTATATATATTTGGCAAATGCCAGAATAATGAGAGAAAATCAAAAAGGTCCATTTTTTTGTTTGCATACTTCCCAGGGGGCAATGCACCTAGGATTTTACTGTGTTGAGCGCCCTCGCTGGCTGCCGGCAGTGTTTTTGGGCTGGTCTCCCCAAGATCAGTGATTGTTTTGTCTAGAACAGTGAGAGAGAAAATTTCAAAAATTTGCATACACTTAAGGCTACTTTACACACTGCGATATCGGTCCCGATATCGCTAGTGTGGGTATCCGCCCCCATCTGTTGCGCGACACGGGCATATCGCTGCCCGTGCCGCACAACATCGCCCAGAGCCGTCACACATACTTACCTGTCCGGCGACGTCGCTGTGACGGGCGAACCGCCTCCTTTTTAAGGGGGCGGTCCATGCGGCGTCACAGCGACGTCACTGAAACGTCACTGAACCGCCGCCCAATCGCAGCGGAGGGGCGGAGATGAGCGGGACGTAACATCCCGCCCACCTCCTTCCTTCCGCATAGCGGCCGGGAGGCAGGTAGGGAGAGTTTCCTCGCTCCTGCGGCGTCACACGCAGCGATGTGTGCTGCCGCAGGAACGACGAACAACCTCGTTACTGCTGAAGTAACGATAATTGGGAATGGACCCCCATGTCGCCGATTAGCGATTTTGCACTGTTTTGCAACGATGCAAAATCGCTAATCGATGTCACACGCAACGGCATCGCTAATGCGGCCGGATGTGCGTCACGAATTCCGTGACCCCAACGACTCCGCATTAGCGATGTCGTAGCGTGTAAAGCCCGCTTAAGAGTACGATACCTTTAAAAAAATATGGAGCAGACTATATGAATATGTCATGTCTTTGAAAGCTTCTGATTTCTGATTTATTGGCAACATCTGAGTTAATTAAAGACACACTGGTGGAAGTATTTTAATGCACACCTGAAGCACATTGCTTCTTTGTATAGCATCATGAGGAAGTCAAAAGAATTCATCCAAGATCTCAGAAAGAGAACTGTGGACTTGCACAAGTTTGGTTCATCCTTGGGTTCAATTTCCAAATACTTAAAGTTGCCTTGTTCACCTGTACAATGATGCGCAAGCACAAACAAGAAGGGAAAAAGGGACTGTTCAGCTATCATATCATGCCGCTGAGGAAGGAGATAGGGTTTGTGTACAAGAGATGAATGTACTTTGGTCAGTCATATGCATATCAACCCAAGAACAAAATCAAATTGCCTTGTGAAGATCCTGGAGGAAACTGGTAAGATTGTGTCATTATCCACAGTGAAACGACTACTGTATCAACATGGGCTAAACGCCGCTCTGCCAGGAAAAAGCATTTACTACAAAAGAAACATAAAAAAAGTCAAATTAATGTTTGTAAATGCACACAGGAACACATACTTTAATTTTTATAGACATGTCCAGTGGTCTGAAAAAACTAAAATTAAACTGTTTGGCCATGATGTTTGGAGGAAAAAGGGATAAGCTTTGAAGCCTAAGTACTCCATTCCAAATATGAAACACGAGGCTGGCAGCATTATGTTTTGGGGTTGTTTTTCTGCAGGAGTGACTGGTGCACTTCACAATATAGATGGCATTATGAGTAAAAAAGATTATGTGGCAATACTGAAGCAACATCTCAAGAGACCAGGAACATAAAGCTTGAGTGGAAATGGGTCCTCCAAATGGACAATGACCTGAAACATACTGCCAAACTGATTACAAAGTGGCTTAAGGATAGCAAAGGGAATGTGTTGGAGTGGCCATCACAAAACCTTGATCTCAATCCTATTGAAAATGTATGGGCAAAGCTTAAAAGGCAGGTGTGGGCAAGGCAACAACCTACAAACATGGCTCAGTTATATCAGTTCTGTCAGGAGGAATGGGCCCAAATATCTACCAACTATTGTGAGAAGCTTATGGAAGGATATCCAAAACGTTTGACCCAAGTCATACAGTTTAAGGGGAATGATGCCAAATACTAATAAAATATATGTAAACTTTTGACTTCATAAAAAGTTATAACAATTGTGGAGACACGGGGCTCAGTGGGCGCTCTCGTCCACTAAAACCCGCAGCCTTTAGAAAGACAGCGTGGCTCAGGGCTCATCCCAACTGAACGCCGGCCTCCTTAACCGTGGGCGTAACACTACTCAGACAACACAGGGTGAGGGAACAACAATAATTAGACTTTATTGGATCCCCAAACAATTAACAGCACATAACACATAACCAGCAAAACACACAAATGTAACAGGCAACAGAGTCTCACCCTTCCGCTGGCTCACCAGGGATTAGAATGTCCATGCCTCACAGGTTCCAAGCTGTCTGAGGTCTGCAAAGTCTGTAACAGGTGACTGAACTGTCCCAACCTGAGTGTCCTCCTTAGGTAGTCCTGGTTTGATGTTAAAATCCTGGCAGCCGGAGTCGAAATCCCTAGGCTGTGGATATGGTCTCCAACCGGATCCGGAGCCCCTAGATTGAAGCCATAAGATGTCCTGATCCTCCAGTCAGCTCCAAAGAGCTTAGACTGAATCCATCAACCATCAACAACCCCTGGTGGCTTAAAGAAGTCCTTTTTATAACCACAACCTTCCACTTGGATACACTGCGTCCTCATTGATTGGTTGGACAAGATTGCTTCTCCCATTGGAGGAATTTCAAGCTGCATGGACAATGTTCATTTAAATGATGTGCTTAGAAAGGCTGAGGGTGTACATGTAAACTGGGAGTCACCGTCTAGACAATGGCTACTAAGGTAATTACATTATCAACACACAACTACAATACAATGGTTACTGGAAATGTCTGGAGAACAATACGTCTAGCTTTCAGTGGCCAACACAATTACATTGAGTCAACAAGAGTCTTGTAAAAACAATGAGGGACTTCTCCCCCGTCTATAGACAATCTATCATGCTGTCTGGCTGGATTTTAAGAAACTTTAACCCATGAGAGTCCATGTCGTCACATTCCTCCCCCTTCTTAATATTAGCCAGACATGATAGGCTGCCGATCATCCTTCTCCTCTTGACGGCATTGTCCTTTTTAATGGTGAGGTCAGCAACAGAGGCTCGCATCTATTCACCTCCCCCTGATTACCTCCCCCAAGTTGAGCAGCCATATTGTGGGCAAGCACTAAGGTGGGGTCCATGAGTTGGGCCTGCACAAATCTGCCACTATCAATCCTCCCCCAGTCAATAGCCACAGTGTGGTTAGGCTTACTCACGGTTCTTGGCTCAGAAGTGGATGATGGAGACCAGGAATGCAAACCATCCCTGGAAAAGATGTTAGAAAGATCCACATCAGGGTCCTGCTTGGCTTGGAGGTGGGTGATGGCTTCTTCAAACTGACTGGATAGTCCTTGTACTAGGTCATTCTCCAAAATGACTGGTGTGAGCAGGTAATTCACAAGCCACACTTTCACTTCCCTTTGAGTGGTATCCGAAACAACAGGCTTGGTGGGGCCATCTATGAACCCCACTTCAACTTCCTCCTGGCTAGTCCCCGAAACAACAGGTGTGGGGACGCTGTCCATAAACTCCATATGGACCTCTTCCTGGTCAGACCCCAAAGTAACTGGTGTGGGGACGGTGTCCATAAGCTCCACATCAGCCTTGCTCTGATTAGTCTCCACAATGACAGGTGTGGGGAGGCTGTTCACAAGTCTCACATCAACCTCTCCCTGGTCCTTTCCCAAAATAACTGGTGTGGGGACGGTGTCCATAAGCACCATATCAGCCATGCTCTGGTCAGTCTCCACAATGACAGGTATGGGGAGGCTGTTCACAATCCCCACATCGATCACTTCCTGGTTGGTCCCCAAAATACCAGGTGTGGGGAGGCTGGCCTCAAGCTCCACCTCGACCTCTCCCTGGTCGGTCCTTAGGTCCAACTGCACACATGCCAGAGGGACGTCTGAGCGCTGGCCCTCAGCCAGGGAGATGGATAATTGGGAATCTGGTAAAGGGTCTTCTGGGGAAACAATAACTGGGCTTACCAGAGTGAGGGAAAATCCAATGTCTCGAAGTCCCTGAGCCTGTATATCACCGACCTTGACCGTCTGGATGTGGGGATGGAGGTTGGCTGGTGTACGGTGTCCGGCCTGCCGTAGGGTGTGGACTGGATAAACCACTTCCTCAGCTATTGGTGTTTCTTGGGAGTAGCATTCCTCAGGTCTCGTTGGTTCATCTCGGCATATGTTGACTGGTTGGACTGGCAGATGGGCTCCAAGCATGCGGCCTCTTTGTTTTGGTGCAGCTTCTGCTGGGTAGCGGGACCATCCTTCTCGACCGGCTGGTGCTAGCAGTACGGCAGCTGGAATCCCATAAACATATTCCATAACCCAAGCCCTCTCTTCTCTTGAGGATCTAGGCCCCAATGCATCCAACAACGCTGTGGCTTGGGCCATTTTGGACAAAGTTGATTTCCGATTGTCACTAGATCCATGATGTGGCATATAGTTTAAATCCTCAGGGTCAATATCGGTGGGATCCTCATCGTCCTCTGCATCATTCTGGGCATCCCAACGGACTAATTTCTGGATCAAGGCTGACCGAGTCTCAGCGTTCCAGTAGATAATCTTTCACCTCTGGCACAGATCCTGTAGCATCCATTTACTGCAGCGGTCGTAACTCCTCTCTTGTCCTTGTCCCATGGCTGAGCTGGTGGGGTTGGACATGGCAGCGTCCGAAACCTGAATACCTCCCCTATGGCCTGCTGGGTATGCTTATGTGCCTCCCTGGTTGTTGAGCCCTAGACGGTGTCCGAAAACACCAGTCCACTGCAGCTCCCCTGGGTAAACCAGGCTGAGTAGTATCCCACTGCTGCCACCAATTGTGGAGACACGGGGCTCAGTGGGCGCTCTCGTCCACTAAAACCCGCCGCCTTTAGAAAGACAGCGTGGCTCAGGGCTCATCCCAACTGAACGCCGGCCTCCTTAACCGTGGGCGTAACACTACTCAGACAACACAGGGTGAGGGAACCACAATAATTAGACTTTATTGGATCCCCAAACAATTAACAGCACATAACACATAACCAGCAAAACACACAAATGTAACAGGCAACAGAGTCTCACCCTTCCGCTGGCTCACCAGGGATTAGAATGTCCATGCCTCACAGGTTCCAAGCTGTCTGAGGTCTGCAAAGTCTGTAACAGGTGACTGAACTGTCCTAACCTGAGTGTCCTCCTTAGGTAGTCCTGGTTTGATGTTAAAATCCTGGCAGCCGGAGTCGAAATCCCTAGGCTGTGGATATGGTCTCCAACCGGATCCGGAGTCCCTAGATTGAAGCCATAAGATGTCCTGATCCTCCAGTCAGCTCCAAAGAGCTTAGACTGAATCCATCAACCATCAACAACCCCTGGTGGCTTAAAGAAGTCCTTTTTATAACCACAACCTTCCACTGGGATACACTGCGTCCTCATTGATTGATTGGACAAGATTGCTTCTCCCATTGGAGGAATTTCAAGCTGCATGGACAATGTTCATTTAAATGATGTGCTTAGAAAGGCTGAGGGTGTACATGTAAACTGGGAGTCACCGTCTAGACAATGGCTACTAAAGTAATTACATTATCAACACACAACTACAATACAATGGTTACTGGAAATGTCTGGAGAACAATACGTCTAGCTTTCAGTGGCCAACACAATTACATTGAGTCAACAAGAGTCTTGTAAAAACAATGAGGGACTTCTCCCCCGTCTATAGACAATCTATCATGCTGTCTGGCTGGATTTTAAGAAACTTTAACCCATGAGAGTCCATGTCGTCACAACAATGCCTTAAAACATTATCTCTCTCTTTATTCTGGCATTTTTCAAATATAAATGTTAGTAATCGCAATTGACCTAAAACCGGAAAAGTTTTTTTCTGAATTCATGTCTGATAATGAGAAAAACATGCATGTATATGTCTTTTTAGATAGTGTACACAGTATGTAAACTTCTGTTTTCAACTGTACATGATAGCAGTTCACTGCTGATCTATTCAATGTGATTGCTCTGACTCAACTCAGCACAATAAATCTTTAAAGCGCCGCATTTGCAAGATATCTCAGTAAATGAACAGTGTAGCAATTACAACTTTCTAAGTACAGTATGTTTAATTCTTTTTATGTGATTTACACTGGAGATCAAAATTAGACCACAATGTATGATCACTTGCTTTTTCCAGAAATAATGTAGTCTACATTGATCAACATTTTAAGTTTTTTTGTAATGGGTACAACATGCCAGTAGATCAGTTTTTCACAAAAAATCCAAAGTTTGTCAACATTAAACCTTTATTTTGTCCAAAATGTGTTGATCATAATTAGAGAAAAACAAGGACTGTAGCACAGAGAAAGATAACTAAATTTTCTGAAGGCAACAACAGTCACCAATCAGTAGGAAGTGTACAGGCCTTTGCTTTGAATGACTTCAGCACATCTGCAGCTACAGGACATCACTAGTCTCTTAAACTGCTCTGGTGTAATTTTTGGTCCACTCTTCTTCCAGTTTCTTTAACAGTTCTTTGACTGTTGTGGGTTTCTAGGTCATAACTTTGTCACCAAGGATTTTCCATAGGTTTTCTATTGGGTTTAGATCAGGACTCTGGGCTGGCCATTTCAATGTTTTCTGTTTCAATGAACTGCTTTACCCATTTTTCTGGGTGATAGGGGGCATTGTCCTGCATGGCTGATTGAGTGATGAACGTGTTGTTGAAGAAGCTTTTGATTCACACTTGCATTCACTCTGCCATATAGCTATAGGAGAGGAGCAACTCCTGCTGCAGAAAACATTCCCCAAACCATGACACTTCCTCCACCACCTTTCACTGACTTCTTAACACCATTTGGATTTAGTATTTCCCCACTTTGTCGATGAACATAATGTTTCCCATCAGACCCAAATAAATTAAACTTGCTTTCAACACTAAAATAAGCAGTGGACCACTTCTCCTATGTCCACACAACATGCTCCTGACCAAAGGTGAGTCCAACCTTTTGATTCTTTCTGCTAATGAGAGATTTGGTCACAGCACAGTGGGCTTTCAGTAGCAAATACTCTTAAATGTTGTGACACTGTATGATGAGACAGATCCTAACCCTGTTCAGTGCCGAACTGGCCAGCAATTCCAGCTGCAGTGTGGAAATGATTACCCATAGAGATTCTCCTCATTATCCTGTCCTCTTGCATTAGTCTTTCGAGGGCTACCAGCCCTTTTGGTGGACTTGCAAGAGTTTCTGATGTTATTTGGATGAATATTCTCAAAATCACAGACTTAGAACAACCAACTTCTCTGGTTATAGCTGATAGGGTTATCTATTTTGCTTTCATTTGGACAGCCTGCTCCCGGAGGGTTTTAGTCACTTTGGAATGCACACCATTTTTGCAGGAAACTGGAAAGTTAGACTTCCAGTTAAATAGGGTTTATCAGATAATTAATGAAATTAGCACCAGGTGCCAGTTTAACATTAAAACCATTTAAATTTTACTCAAAAATATACCTACAAACAGAGAAATCTGAAAAACTGACAATTTTACTGTGGTCTCTTAATTTTTGCCAGAGCTGTATATATATATATATATATATATATATATATATATATATATATATATATATACACATATAAATATGCTTGCTCTAAAAGATTTGATTTGTTAGAGCGTGAGTGGAGTGATATAAGCAACACAATCTGTATTTATTCTTGAGCAAAAAAAATCAAAGTCATGACTAGAGATGAGCGAACCGGTCCCGGTTCAGCTCGAGGTCGGTTCGCCGAACGAAGGTCCCGTTCGAGTTCGGCTCGTCGAACGTTCGACGAACCGAACTCGAACTGCATAGGAAACAATAGCAGGCAATCACAAACACATAAAAACACCTATAAAACACACTCAAAGGTGTCCAAAAGGTGACAAACAACTCAAACGCATGGGAAAGTGACAAGGACATATACTCATGCGAAAACAAAACAGCTGGACAAGGAAAAAGAGGAGGACACACAGGTATATGAGTATATGCAAGGAAACATCGATTCCATTATTGTGCAACTTGAGCCCTGCTCATTTTAGGCTTCCAATCTTGATAAATTGCCTGAGCTCGCCACGTACGCCTTGGGGATCTTGTCATGTCCTGCAGCCAGCGTTCTCACGGAACCTGTCTTCAGTGCTGCTGGGGGTCTGCTGGCAGATAAGCACACGTGTCTGTCCACTGACAATGTGGACATGGCTCTCAGAGGACTTTTCTTCCCCTGGGTCAGCCAGGGGAGGTGAAAGGCACGCGTATTTTTGAGAGTGCTTCATGCAAAGCATCTTTTTCATCTTGAAAATTGGGTCAATTGATGCCAGTCAAGTGGGGTGTGTGTGGCCAAATTAGTGGCAACGAGAGAGACTGTGGTTGGAGTCCCCTCGCTGTGTTTCTAAAAGAACCAAGATGAACAAGTCATGGCTCTCAGAGGACTTTTCTTCCCCTGGGTCAGCCAGGGGACGGGAAAGGCACGCGTATTTTTGAGAGTGCTTCATGCAAAGCATCTTTTTCTTTTTCAAAAGGGGGCTCAACCGATGCCAGTCAAGTGGGGTGTGTGTGGCCCAGTTAGTGGAAACGAGGGAGACTGTGGTTGGAGTCCCCTCGCTGTGTTTCTAAAAGAACCAAGATGAACAAGTCATGGCTCTCAGAGGACTTTTCTTCCCCTGGGTCAGCCATGGGACGGGAAAGGCACACGTATTTTTGAGAGTGCTTCATGCAAAGCATCTTTTTCATCTTGAAAATTGGGTCAATTGATGCCAGTCAAGTGGGGTGTGTGTGGCCAAATTAGTGGCAACGAGAGAGACTGTGGTTGGAGTCCCCTCGCTGTGTTTCTAAAAGAACCAAGATGAACAAGTCATGGCTCTCAGAGGACTTTTCTTCCCCTGGGTCAGCCAGGGGACGGGAAAGGCACGCGTATTTTTGAGAGTGCTTCATGCAAAGCATCTTTTTCTTTTTCAAAAGGGGGCTCAACCGATGCCAGTCAAGTGGGGTGTGTGTGGCCCAGTTAGTGGAAACGAGGGAGACTGTGGTTGGAGTCCCCTCGCTGTGTTTCTAAAAGAACCAAGATGAACAAGTCATGGCTCTCAGAGGACTTTTCTTCCCCTGGGTCAGCCATGGGACGGGAAAGGCACACGTATTTTTGAGAGTGCTTCATGCAAAGCATCTTTTTCTTTTTCAAAAGGGGGCTCAACCGATGCCAGTCAAGTGGGGTGTGTGTGGCCCAGTTAGTGGAAACGAGGGAGACTGTGGTTGGAGTCCCCTCGCTGTGTTTCTAAAAGAACCAAGATGAACAAGTCATGGCTCTCAGAGGACTTTTCTTCCCTTGGGTCAGCCAGGGGACGGGAAAGGCACGCGTATTTTTGAGAGTGCTTCATGCAAAGCATCTTTTTCGGTTTCAAAAGGGGGCTCAACCGATGCCAGTCAAGTGGGGTGTGTGTGGCCCAGTTAGTGGAAACGAGGGAGACTGTGGTTGGAGTCCCCTCGCTGTGTTTCTAAAAGAACCAAGATGAACAAGTCATGGCTCTCAGAGGACTTTTCTTCCCCTGGGTCAGCCAGGGGACGGAAAAGGCACGCGGATTTTTCAGAGTGCTTCATGCAAAGCATCTTTTTCTTTTTCAAAAGGGGGCTCAACTGATGCCAGTCAAGTGGGGTGTGTGTGGCCCAGTAAGTGGAAACGAGGGAGACTGTGGTTGGAGTCCCCTCGCTGTGTTTCTAAAAGAACCAAGATGAACAAGTCATGGCTCTCAGAGGACTTTTCTTCCCCTGGGTCAGCCAGGGGACGGGAAAGGCACGCGTATTTTTGAGAGTGCTTCATGCAAAGCATCTTTTTCTTTTTCAAAAGGGGGCTCAACCGATGCCAGTCAAGTGGGGTGTGTGTGGCCCAGTTAGTGGAAACGAGGGAGACTGTGGTTGGAGTCCCCTCGCTGTGTTTCTAAAAGAACCAAGATGAACAAGTCATGGCTCTCAGAGGACTTTTCTTCCCCTGGGTCAGCCAGGGGACGGGAAAGGCACGCGTATTTTTGAGAGTGCTTCATGCAAAGCATCTTTTTCTTTTTCAAAAGGGGGCTCAACCGATGCCAGTCAAGTGGGGTGTGTGTGGCCCAGTTAGTGGAAACGAGGGAGACTGTGGTTGGAGTCCCCTCGCTGTGTTTTACATGCTTTTAGAAGGGCATGACATGGCTTAGAGGTTGACTTTCAGCATCTGGAAACTGTTGGCTACCAAAATGCTGCCTTTCCAACCTTTTTAACCGAGGATTTTCGAGACCTTATGCCCATCACAGTGCCCCAAGAGCCGATGCCCAGGCGCCACTCCTTCTCCAACAAAGGCGTGCACGCGCTACACCAGCATGTCGCACTAAACATCACTGATTCCTTGAGAAACTCTGTGTGACAGGGTGCATTTAACCACAGATAATTGGCCCAGTAAGCATGGACAGGGGCGTTACATGTCGCTGACTGGGCAATGGGTTACTGTGGGGAGAGATGGAGAAGGGTCTGCTGTACAAGTCTTGCCGTCCCCACGAGTTGTTTCAATCCTTCTTCTGTATGTAGAAGTTAATACACTGCTTCTGCCTCTTCAACCTCGTGTGGGTCCTCCACCTTGGCGCAAACCCTGTGTGGTCAGGCCACCCTTCCTTGTAACTGCGCACAAGGACTACCACACACCTCCTTACTATGCTGGCAGCAGAGCTCAATGCCATCAGGCGGTCAAAGGTTTACTTTGAAATGTATGGGAAATGTGAGTCACACCGCTGAGAAGTTGTGGAAGGTTAGCTCTGGAGACCGAGTTTCATCAATGGTTGTCTCCACTCAACCAGCAGCCAGGGAAGGCCGGGTGCGACAATGATGCAAACATGGGTGCGGCCCTTCGCTGTGACAATGTGACACACGTGCCTTGTGTGGTTCACGTGTTGAACCTGGTTGTCCAGCAATTTTTAAAGCACTATCCTGGCCCACATGGCCTTCTGCAGAGAGCACGGTGTAACGCCTTCCTTGATCCACACACTCAGATGGGCTGTAAATGATAGGCTAGAGGGAAGCCACTCACCAAGCAGGACCCCTAGAACCCTGAAACCCTTTAACCCCTATACAGGGATTAGGAATTACACAGGGCCCAAGGTGATTAATACCTGTGGAAGGCTGCAGTTCCAGAGAATAGTAGTCATGCAGGGTCAAAAACATTAATTGAGGAAGAGGAACAGAATGGGATGGCCAGGACTTAATCAGAAAACAAGCAGAGGTGAAATGCGGATCGGCCAACAAGGTACATAAACAGCAAGCAGGAAAAGTAGTCAGGTAACAAGCACACAAAATCATAAAACTGAACTGGGGGTAAAAGCAGAGCTATGTCTGGCAGTGGTCTGCAGACAGGATGGGCATAACAAAGGGTGTGGTGTCTTCCCATTGGTTGTAGCTGAATGATGGTATTTCATCTGTGAGATACCCACCAGCTACATTCAGCCAGAGATTCTGCATCTGTCAAGGTAATGCAGCCCAGTGGGTGAGCATAACTTGCGTCCACCTGCGCCGCTGGCATCGACTCCTCTCCCATCATCAGCACTATGCATGAAAGGAACACGTTGTCACCTGGCGACCGGAGTACAAATTGACGGAGCGGACTCCGTTGGTGACTTAACAGCCGTGTGCGGCAATGATGCAAACCTGGCTGCGGGCCATCGTCAGGGCAATGTGAGACACGTGCCTTGTATGGCTCACGTGTTGAACCTAATTCTCCAGCAATTTTTAAAACACCATCACGGCCTACATGGCCTTGTGCAGCGGGCACGCTCGCTATGTGCTCACTTCCATCGTGCGCACACAGCAGCTCAACAACTTTCGTCGCTACAGAAGTCTTTAGGTCTGGTGGTTAAACGCCTGAAATGCGATGTGCCCACACGCAGGAATTTGAATCTGCACATGTTGCAGCGTTTGTTGCAGCACCGCCGAACCCTGCTGCAATACGTTATGACATATAGCCTGGGATAACTTGATCCAGAGGTGGTGCAGATCACGCTGCTGGAGTGGTGTCAGATCAAGGACCTATGCACCCTGCTACACAGTTTACAAATGTCGACGAAGATGTTTAGCACTGGCAATGTCATTCTCAGCGTGACAATTCTGGTCATCTACATGATGGAGCACACTGTAATTATTATTCGGAGTCAGGTGTTGGGACAAGAGGAAGGGGAGGAAGTACAGGAGGAGTCATATGCAGAAGGGATAACAAGATCTACGAGGTCCAGATGGTCAGCGGCACCTATGCGGCAGTCATGGTGAGGGAGAGGGATTAACAAGGGCGCATAGTATCAGCAAAAAGTGTTGAGGAAGGTAGAGGAGCCCATGAAGAAATGGAGGACGAACTGGCGATGGGCATGGAAGACTCAGCAGATGAGTGAGAGCTTGCTCACATTTTTCGGTTGTGCGAGGTTGTGGGGAGAGGGCAGAGGAAGGAGGCACGATTCTCACCTCTCTGCCACCAACACACCAAGGACTTGGTCCTCCTGGATGCACAAGACACATGAGCGCCTTCTTGCTGCACTACCTACAACATGACCCTCGGATTGTACGAATTCAAAGTAATCCAGAATACTGGGTTGCCACACTGTTAGATCCCTGGTACAAGACAAAATTTGGCGAAATAATTCCTGCCATAGAAATGGACGCACGTATACAGGAGTATCTGCAGAATGTGGTACGCAATCTTAGATCTGCTTTTCCACTAAACACTAGTGCTGCACAGAGTGAATCTCAACGCTTTGTCATGGATAGGAGGAAATGGTCTTTTACTTGTCCACATCTGAGGGACCGAGGGCTGGCTGCTGTGCTGAGATGGCGTTGAGTACGGTGTCCCTGCACAGTTGCACTTTTTGTCATATACCAAAATGAGTTGAAAAAGGACAGATGCTGGTGGAAAGGGGAACAGGTGTGTTGGAAAGGGGAAAAAAGTTTTGGTCCGTGGATTTGGTGGTTAAGCAACAGTAAGATTTGCTGAAGAAACACCATCTGTTACAGTGGGACTGGCAGATTTGGATAAAGTGGTATATACTATGTTACCGCTATATAACGAAAATTAATAAGAAAAGAAAGAGAAAGGTATATATCCCCATCAGCAGTCAGTGTGCACCGTGCTCCCAGTTGGAAAAGGAGAGGTTGGCAACTGGAAGGTTTGGTGGAGGATACAGAGCTGTGTGGCTATGAAACTAATAGTAGCCTGAACCGAGTTAGACGCCATTCGGATCTGGAGACTGGGAGCCCTGTTAGCGTCACAGGGTCCACATGCCCACCCAGCCCAGGAACTCCCTGTTAACAACACAGGGGCCATTGAGTACGCTGACCATGTGCGTAGGGGCACACCTGTGGACAGCAGGCGCATCAGCAGCAGCAGACCTGTTAATGCCACTGGGCTGCACAAGCAGGACTGGTAGGACAGGAGCTGGTCTTAACCGTTCTGTGTTACCAACTGTGGTGGTGGCCTGCATCGACACCCTATCCCTGCCTACCTCTGGCCTAAAGCCGCAATGGGTTCAACACATGGAAGTGTGCTCTTTCGGAGCATAATAGAAGAATGCGCACCTCCTTGTTGGCTCCAGCCCCTTTTATAACCTGGGTCCGCCCCAAACCAGGGTGAACGACAATGCACCTCCTGGAGACAAAAGTAGAGTGACACGTCATGAGTGGCATAACTAGCGTCCTATTTGGAACCGCAACTTCAATGATGACCTCATGGCTGCCATGACCCAAACACCTCACCAGTCATCGTCTGACCATCAATAATGCGGTGACAAGTCATAGGGGTGGGCCTCTGCAAGCCATTTGGGAGGACACCTGATGCCCTGTGGTCTATATGGGACCCCCACATCAGGGGCAGGGCCAAAGAGTTCATTACCGGACCTAGTCTCTGATGCAGTAAGTGCCTGAGCATGCTCAGTAGCATGAAATACAGTCTCTGAAAAAAGACTATCAGCTTTAGCATGGTGTCTAGGCACAAAACAGGACTTAAACCCGGCACGGAATGCAAGCACCTGTGCAAAGAGGCTTTTCACACTTAGTGTGGGAGCATGCGCTGTATCCCGAAATGAAGACTTAGCGTCAGGAATGGCACAGTCAGGCTGAGCATACTCACTAGGCGAAACACTGTAATTAGGCTGCAGCTGGGGTAAATCGGCACACGCATGCACACTAGCTGCCTCTCCACACTTAGACGTGGAGGAGAAATTGCTCTTGGAGATGCTGTCTATGAACAGAAGGAAAAGCTAAAGGAAGCCTGACTTTCTATCCCTCCGAATTATCAAATGCAGCAATGAATTCCCTGAGTTTGCTATAACATTAGCGTAGCAAAATGTGCATGAGGGTGTCATGTAGAGGTGCTATAAATAGCTTGGCACCAGTGGGGCACTAATGGAATACAACAGCCAGTTCTATGATGCCACTAAATGGCAGTATTTTTTGCTATCATTATAGCTTATTAAAAACAGAGCAGGAGGGTGTCATGCAGAGGTGCAAGAAATAGCTTGGCACCAGTGGGCCACTAATGGAATACAACAGTCAGTTCTATGATGCCACTAAATGGCAGTATTTTTTGCTATCATTATAGCTTATTAAAAACAGAGCAGGAGGGTGTCATGCAGAGGTGCTAGAAATAGCTTGGCACCAGTGGGGCACTAATGGAATACAACAGCCAGTTCTATGATGCCACTAAATGGCAGTATTTTTTGCTATCATTATAGCTTATTAAAAACAGAGCAGGAGGGTGTCATGCAGCAGTGCTAGAAATAGCTTGGCACCAGTGGGGCACTAATGGAATACAACAGCCAGTTCTATGATGCCACTAAATGGCAGTATTTTTTGCTATCATTATAGCTTATTAAAAACAGAGCAGGAGGGTGTCATGCAGAGGTGCTGCACATAGATTTGCACCAGTGGGGCACTAATGGAGTACAACAGCCAATTCTTGTATGCCACTAGGTACACTGAGTGTTTGCTAGTATAATGGCTTAGTAACAATAAGTTTGAGTGTGCAATGCAGGCAGAGGTGCTGCAAATATCTTTGCAATAGTGTGACTAGACAAAAGTCCAATAGCCACGTTTAGGATGCCACTAGGTACACGTAGTGTTTGCTAGTATAATGGCTTAGTTAAAAAGAGTTTGAGTGTGCAATGCAGGCAGAGGTGCTGCAAATATCTTTGCAATAGTGTGACTAGACAAAAGTACAATAGCCACGTTTAGGATGCCACTAGGTACACTGACTGTTTGCTAGTATAATGGCTTAGTTAAAAAGAGTTGGAGTGTGCAATGCAGGCAGACGTGCTGCAAATATCTTTGCACTAGTTTGACTACACAAAAGTACAATAGCCACATTTAGGATGCCACTAGGTACACTGACTGTTTGCTAGTATAATGGCTTAGTTAAAAAGAGTTTGAGTGTGCAATGCAGGCAGACGTGCTACAAATATCTTTGCACTAGTTTGACTACACAAAAGTACAATAGCCACGTTTAGGATGCCACTAGGTACACTGACTGTTTGCTAGTATAATGGCTTAGTTAAAAAAAGTTTGAGTGTGCAATGCAGGCAGACGTGCTGCAAATATCTTTGCACTAGTTTGACTACACAAAAGTACAATAGCCACGTTTAGGATGCCACTAGGTACACTGACTGTTTGCTAGTATAATGGCTTAGTTAAAAAGAGTTTAAGTGTGCAATGCAGGCAGAGGTGCTGCAAATATCTTTGCAATAGTGTGACTAGACAAAAGTACAATAGCCACGTTTAGGATGCCACTAGGTACAATGACTGTTTGTTAGTATAATGGCTTAGTTAAAAAAAGTTTGAGTGTGCAATGCAGGCAGACGTGCTGCAAATATCTTTCCACTAGTTTGACTACACAAAAGTACAATAGCCACGTTTAGGATGCCACTAGGTACACTGACTGTTTGCTAGTATAATGGCTTAGTTAAAAAGAGTTTGAGTGTGCAATGCAGGCAGACGTGCTGCAAATATCTTTGCACTAGTTTGACTACACAAAAGTACAATAGCCACGTTTAGGATGCCACTAGGTACACTGACTGTTTGCTAGTATAATGGCTTAGTTAAAAAAAGTTTGAGTGTGCAATGCAGGCAGACGTGCTGCAAATATCTTTGCACTAGTTTGACTACACAAAAGTACAATAGCCACGTTTAGGATGCCACTAGGTACACTGACTGTTTGCTAGTATAATGGCTTAGTTAAAAAGAGTTTGAGTGTGCAATGCAGGCAGACGTGCTGCAAATATCTTTGCACTAGTTTGACTACACATAAGTACAATAGCCACGTTTAGGATGCCACTAGGTACACTGAGTGTTTGCTAGTATAATGGCTTAGTTAAAAAGAATTTGAGTGTGCAATGCAGGCAGAGGTGCTGCAAATATCTTTGCAATAGTGTGACTAGACAAAAGTACAATAGCCACGTTTAGGATGCCACTAGGTACACTGACTGTTTGCTAGTATAATGGCTTAGTTAAAAAGAGTTTGAGTGTGCAATGCAGGCAGAGGTGCTGCAAATATCTTTGCAATAGTGTGACTAGACAAAAGTACAATAGCCACGTTTAGGATGTCACTAGGTACACTGACTGTTTGCTAGTATAATGGCTTAGTTAAAAAAAGTTTGAGTGTGCAATGCAGGCAGACGTGCTGCAAATATCTTTGCACTAGTTTGACTACACATAAGTACAATAGCCACGTTTAGGATGCCACTAGGTACACTGAGTGTTTGCTAGTATAATGGCTTAGTTAAAAAGAATTTGAGTGTGCAATGCAGGCAGAGGTGCTGCAAATATCTTTGCAATAGTGTGACTAGACAAAAGTACAATAGCCACGTTTAGGATGCCACTAGGTACACTGACTGTTTGCTAGTATAATGGCTTAGTTAAAAAGAGTTTGAGTGTGCAATGCAGGCAGAGGTGCTGCAAATATCTTTGCAATAGTGTGACTAGACAAAAGTACAATAGCCACGTTTAGGATGCCACTAGGTACACTGACTGTTTGCTAGTATAATGGCTTAGTTAAAAAAGTTTGAGTGTGCAATGCAGGCAGACGTGCTGCAAATATCTTTGCACTAGTTTGACTACACAAAAGTACAATAGCCACGTTTAGGATGCCACTAGGTACACTGAGTGTTTGCTAGTATAATGGCTTAGTTAAAAAGAGTTTGAGTGTGCAATGCAGGCAGACGTGCTGCAAATATCTTTGCACTAGTTTGACTACACAAAAGTACAATAGCCACGTTTAGGATGCCACTAGGTACACTGACTGTTTGCTAGTATAATGGCTTAGTTAAAAAGAGTTGGAGTGTGCAATGCAGGCAGACATGCTGCAAATATCTTTCCACTAGTTTGACTACACAAAAGTACAATAGCCACGTTTATGATGCCACTAGGTACACTGACTGTTTGCTAGTATAATGGCTTAGTTAAAAAGAGTTTGAGTGTGCAATGCAGGCAGAGGTGCTGCAAATATCTTTGCAATAGTGTGACTAGACAAAAGTACAATAGCCACGTTTAGGATGCCACTAGGTACAATGACTGTTTGTTAGTATAATGGCTTAGTTAAAAAAAGTTTGAGTGTGCAATGCAGGCAGACGTGCTGCAAATATCTTTCCACTAGTTTGACTACACAAAAGTACAATAGCCACGTTTAGGATGCCACTAGGTACACTGACTGTTTGCTAGTATAATGGCTTAGTTAAAAAGAGTTTGAGTGTGCAATGCAGGCAGACGTGCTGCAAATATCTTTGCACTAGTTTGACTACACAAAAGTACAATAGCCACGTTTAGGATGCCACTAGGTACACTGACTGTTTGCTAGTATAATGGCTTAGTTAAAAAAAGTTTGAGTGTGCAATGCAGGCAGACGTGCTGCAAATATCTTTGCACTAGTTTGACTACACAAAAGTACAATAGCCACGTTTAGGATGCCACTAGGTACACTGACTGTTTGCTAGTATAATGGCTTAGTTAAAAAGAGTTTGAGTGTGCAATGCAGGCAGACGTGCTGCAAATATCTTTGCACTAGTTTGACTACACATAAGTACAATAGCCACGTTTAGGATGCCACTAGGTACACTGAGTGTTTGCTAGTATAATGGCTTAGTTAAAAAGAATTTGAGTGTGCAATGCAGGCAGAGGTGCTGCAAATATCTTTGCAATAGTGTGACTAGACAAAAGTACAATAGCCACGTTTAGGATGCCACTAGGTACACTGACTGTTTGCTAGTATAATGGCTTAGTTAAAAAGAGTTTGAGTGTGCAATGCAGGCAGAGGTGCTGCAAATATCTTTTCAATAGTGTGACTAGACAAAAGTACAATAGCCACGTTTAGGATGTCACTAGGTACACTGACTGTTTGCTAGTATAATGGCTTAGTTAAAAAAAGTTTGAGTGTGCAATGCAGGCAGACGTGCTGCAAATATCTTTGCACTAGTTTGACTACACATAAGTACAATAGCCACGTTTAGGATGCCACTAGGTACACTGAGTGTTTGCTAGTATAATGGCTTAGTTAAAAAGAATTTGAGTGTGCAATGCAGGCAGAGGTGCTGCAAATATCTTTGCAATAGTGTGACTAGACAAAAGTACAATAGCCACGTTTAGGATGCCACTAGGTACACTGACTGTTTGCTAGTATAATGGCTTAGTTAAAAAGAGTTTGAGTGTGCAATGCAGGCAGAGGTGCTGCAAATATCTTTGCAATAGTGTGACTAGACAAAAGTACAATAGCCACGTTTAGGATGCCACTAGGTACACTGACTGTTTGCTAGTATAATGGCTTAGTTAAAAAAGTTTGAGTGTGCAATGCAGGCAGACGTGCTGCAAATATCTTTGCACTAGTTTGACTACACAAAAGTACAATAGCCACGTTTAGGATGCCACTAGGTACACTGAGTGTTTGCTAGTATAATGGCTTAGTTAAAAAGAGTTTGAGTGTGCAATGCAGGCAGACGTGCTGCAAATATCTTTGCACTAGTTTGACTACACAAAAGTACAATAGCCACGTTTAGGATGCCACTAGGTACACTGACTGTTTGCTAGTATAATGGCTTAGTTAAAAAGAGTTGGAGTGTGCAATGCAGGCAGACATGCTGCAAATATCTTTCCACTAGTTTGACTACACAAAAGTACAATAGCCACGTTTATGATGCCACTAGGTACACTGACTGTTTGCTAGTATAATGGCTTAGTTAAAAAGAGTTTGAGTGTGCAATGCAGGCAGAGGTGCTGCAAATATCTTTGCAATAGTGTGACTAGACAAAAGTACAATAGCCACGTTTAGGATGCCACTAGGTACACTGACTGTTTGTTAGTATAATGGCTTAGTTAAAAAAAGTTTGAGTGTGCAATGCAGGCAGACGTGCTGCAAATATCTTTGGACTAGTTTGACTACACAAAAGTACAATAGCCACGTTTAGGATTCCACTAGTTACACTGAGTGTTTGCTAGTATAATGGCTTAGTTAAAAAGAATTTGTGTGTGCAATGCAGGCAGACATGCTGCAAATATCTTTGCACTAGTTTGACTACACAAAAGTACAATAGCCACGTTTAGGATGCCACTAGGTACACTGACTGTTTGCTAGTATAATGGCTTAGTTAAAAAGAGTTGGAGTGTGCAATGCAGGCAGAGGTGCTGCAAATATCTTTGCAATAGTGTGACTAGACAAAAGTACAATAGCCACGTTTAGGATGCCACTAGGTACACTGACTGTTTGCTAGTATAATGGCTTAGTTAAAAAAAGTTTGAGTGTGCAATGCAGGCAGACGTGCTGCAAATATCTTTGCACTAGTTTGACTACACAAAAGTACAATAGCCACGTTTAGGATGCCACTAGGAACACTGAGTGTTTGCTAGTATAATGGCTTAGTTAAAAAGAGTTTGAGTGTGCAATGCAGGCAGACATGCTGCAAATATCTTTGCACTAGTTTGACTACACAAAAGTACAATAGCCACGTTTAGGATGCCACTAGGTACACTGACTGTTTGCTAGTATAATGGCTTAGTTAAAAAGAGTTGGAGTGTGCAATGCAGGCAGACATGCTGCAAATATCTTTCCACTAGTTTGACTACACAAAAGTACAATAGCCACGTTTAGGATGCCACTAGGTACACTGAGTGTTTGCTAGTATAATGGCTTAGTTAAAAAAAGATTGAGTGTGCAATGAAGGCAGACGTGCTGCAAATATCTTTGCACTAGTTTGACTACACAAAAGTACAATAGCCACGTTTAGGATGCCACTAGGTACACTGACTGTTTGCTAGTATAATGGCTTAGTTAAAAAGAGTTGGAGTGTGCAATGCAGGCAGACATGCTGCAAATATCTTTCCACTAGTTTGACTACACAAAAGTACAATAGCCACGTTTAGGATGCCACTAGGTACACTGACTGTTTGCTAGTATAATGGCTTAGTTAAACAGAGTTTGAGTGTGCAATGCAGGCAGAGGTGCTGCAAATATCTTTGCAATAGTGTGACTAGACAAAAGTACAATAGCCACGTTTAGGATGCCACTAGGTACACTGACTGTTTGCTAGTATAATGGCTTAGTTAAAAAGAGTTTGAGTGTGCAATGCAGGCAGAGGTGCTGCAAATATCTTTGCAATAGTGTGACTAGACAAAAGTACAATAGCCACGTTTAGGATGCCACTAGGTACACTGACTGTTTGCTAGTATAATGGCTTAGTTATAATGAGTTGGAGTGTGCAATGCAGGCAGACGTGCTGCAAATATCTTTGCACTAGTTTGACTACACAAAAGTTCAATAGCCACGTTTAGGATGCCACTAGGTACACTGACTGTTTGCTAGCATAATGGCTTAGTTAAAAATAGTTGGAGTGTGCAGAGGACAGGAGGGTACAGTGCCAGGATTGTGGGGCTCTGGGTAGAGGAATGGAAGCCTGCCTTTCTATTCCCTCCTAATGTTGAAATGCAGCGACGAAATCCCTGACCTTGGCTACACAGACGCTGTCGCTGTTTTCAGGACCTGTCACCTATGGCTCTGACCCTACCGGTTTGAGCCCTTAAAATTACTGATAGAAAGTGCTCTCCCTAAGCTGTCCAGCGCTGTGTATGGAGCGCATACAGCTGTATCAGCGATAGGACTCAGGACGGAGCTGCGACAGTGATGTCTGACACCAAAGACGCAGAAGAGATAATGGCGTCCTGGAGGAAAATGTCCGGTTTTATAATGCAGGGACATGTGACATGGACATCCTATCACACATGCCGTTGCTTCTCTGGCTAAAAGTCCACTTAGCTGTGTGTGTGTCTGGGATTGGCTGACATGCTGGCCCGCCCCACTACACGCGCGCGCTTAGGGAAGGAAGACAAGGAAAAAAAAAAAAAATGGCGATCGTCATTATAGAAACAGCAGTGATCTGAAGGCGCTGTTCCCGCACACTATACACTGCAATGTCATAATAGTGTGAGTCACAGAGTGACTCACACTATTACAGCGGAAAGCCAGCTAGGAATTAGCTGTTTTTTTGCTGCTAGAACCGTTCTCGAACGTTTCTAGAACTATCGAGCTTTTGCAAAAAGCTCGAGTTCTAGTTCGATCTAGAACAGGCCCCAAAATCACTCGAGCCTAGAACTGGAGAACCTCGAACCGCGAACCGCGCTCAACTCTAGTCATGACCAGAGCCAAACCAAATCCTTTGATCTCCTGTCAGCAAGCAATTCACAGATCATGTCTTCCAGCTCAGGAAATAGGTGTTGATGACCTGATCACACTTGAGCTTCTGAGCATTTTCCTTGTACTGTGTTGACTGAGGTTATTGTACTCTGCTTGCCATTTTCGGATCATTCTGATATAGTAAATTCTCTTTGCAGAAAGCAGTAAGATTTTTGCCCTGAGAATCCTCCATGATTCCTTTCTTGTACTTGACAATATAGTTTTCTTTTTGCGCTATGCTTTCTGGGGGTCAAATTACTAGTACAGTATACTATAGTTCTTGTCAATCTGTTTACATGTAGTACTTTGACACAGTAAATGGTGGACAGATCTTAAACCAACAAAAGCAGACTCCCCAAAAGAAGTGCACTCAAAAGATCCCACGAGACACAAAACAATAAAGCGGGCTTTACACGCTACGATATTGTTAATGAATTATCGATGGGGTCACGGTGTTTGTGACACACATCCAGCGTCATTAACGATATCGCAGTGTGTGACACTTATGAGCGACCTTAAACGATCGCAAAAGCAGTCATAATCATTTGCCGCGGAGAGGTCGTCCTGAAACAAAAAATAGTTTTCTGCTTATTAGCGATGTTTTTCGTCATTCCTGCGGCAGCACACATCGCTATGTGTGACATCGCAGGAGCGACAAACATCTCCTTACCTGCCTCTACTGACAATGAGGAAGGAAGAAGGTGGACGGGATGTTACGTCCCGCTCATCTCCGCCCCTCCGCTTCGTTTGGACGCCTGCCGTGTGACGTCGCTGTGATGCCGCACAAACCGCCCCCTTAGAAAGGAGGCGGTTTACCGGCCAGAGCGGCGTCGTAGGGCAGGTAAGTCCATATGATGGGGGTAAGCGAGGTTGTGCGGCACGGGCAGCGATTTGCCCATGTCGCACAACCAAAGGGGCGGGTAAGATTGCTTGCGATCTCGCTAACGAGATCGCAGCATGTAAAACCCGCTTAAGAGTTGGCAAGTCCTGCGCTCTCACACACAGATCGGGTTGTCCTGCTTGCGTCACTCATTTCACAGGCGCGTTTTGTGTCATCAGGTCCGTTGTGATTCCAGCTGCTCCCTTCTGTGTCAGTACGTAGTATTATCAAAAAAATGGGCTATTAATATAATCCCATAAAATATTCACTAATTGAAAACACTTAAAAACATATAGTGAAGGTGAAACTTATAACATACAATACCAAATCTGTAGGGTACCTTGAGTAATTAATAAGACACCAGTGGGTCTAGATATGTAACTTCAGGAGCTAGAAATAACCATACCTGATTGAGAAAATAGGAAGAATCCCAACAGAGTAATAGGTGGATGTCCCAATCTGCTAATTCTTGGCTCCAGAGAAAACCAACATACAGGCTAAGATTTCACACCTATATACAATAGGATTCCATTAAAATTTTCAAATACACTTCATTGTTTATAGATTCTTCAGCTCCTCGCTACCTGCTACTGAAGCCATCAGGGAGCTACAAGGTACTGCATCCCCACCAGAATGCAGGGCCTACCCCCAGGGTACCCAGAAGACCAGTGCAGGTACCAGCAAAACATTCTAGTTAATCCCCGTTTGCCCCAACTTCCCCAATGACTCATGAAAGACTAGGGTAGGACCCATTGGATTGCCACCCCGAGGTGGAGTCAATCCAGTCCACTAGATGACCAGGTGGGAGGGGCAGACCGTGGACAGTAGTAGAGACTTGATAGGGAGAGCGAGTGGAAGCACCAACAGGAGTGTGGCAGTTACTTGAGGGCCCAGGCGTTTGGTTACCGGTGGAGTACGGTGGAGTACTCATAGAATCATAGCACCGACGGGGTACAGAATCCTAGGTCAGGCAAACGCTCCAGGCAGACCTGATAAAATCTCCACAGTGAGGGGAGCATCAAGGACCTCACTGACCTTGAAGTACGGGACACAGTATTAATTCGAGAATCGGGGAACAGGACCAATGACTCCCACCCCACAGGGTTCACGATACCGTCATATGGAGTACAGTCCCTGACAGAAGTTCTGCCACTTATCCATGTTATGTAAATAAAAGCTTATAACCTGTCTTTAAATTCATCCATTAGTTTCATAAATTACTTTTTTGAAAGCTGAAACCCTCCCAAATTTGGTTTAGGTTATGAAAATAAAGTTGCTGCAAAGATGAAATATTGATCATTAAATGAACACAGAAAGGTCAGATTTTGGCAAGAAAAAAGTTTGGTTGCCCACAGAAAGTAATGTGAAATTCAAACAAATAATTAACTTCTAATACAAACATATGTTGCATACCATTGGTGAATGAAGTTGTGTGCTATTAGAGCCATATTTAAAATTTTGTGTGACTTCCATGATCTTGAAGGACTGCATCCATGCGGTTCAACAATGATTCATACAATTTATTGATGAAGTCATCAGGAATAGCAAAGAATGCAGTCTTACATGCCTCCCAGAGTTCATCTAGATTCTTTGGTTTTGTCTTCCAAGCTTCCTCTTTCATCCTACCCCAAACATGCTCAATGATGTTCCTGTCCGGTGACTGGGCTTGCCAGTCCTTGAGCACCTTAATCTTCTTTGCCAGGAGGAACTTCGTTGTAGAGATGGCTGTATGAGATGGAGCACCATCCTGCTGCAGAATTTGACCCCTTTTATGATTGGGAATGTAAGAGGTAGCTAATACTTCCTGATATTTTAGTCTATTGATATTGCCTTCCACCTTGAAACTGTTTTGCCCATACTGAATGTAACCCCAGACCATGATCTTTTCACCACTAAACTTAACTGTTTTCTGGATCCATACCGGCTCCGGTAGGTCTCCTGCAGTATTTGTGGTGGCTGTGGTGTAATTAAACTAAAGATTCATCAGAGAAATCCACCTTCGGACACTTTTCCAGCCTCTATCTGTTTAGCAGGCTGTGGGACTTGGCAACTGCCAAACGGTTTTTTAATTGCCTTTTGTTTAGTGCTGGCTTCTGGGCACTGATTAGACCATGGAGGCCATTTCAAGACAGAATCCTACAAACTGTTATAGTTGACACAGGGACTTGAGGTGACCAGGCCTGTTGGAGCTCTGCTGCAGTGGAAGAGGGGCTGGCTTTGATTTTCTAACCAACAAATGTTCCTTCTGAGCAGTTGTCTTTTGGGGTCTGCCAGACCTGGGCTTGTCAAAAACATCTCCAGTCTCTTTAAATCTTATTTGAATTCTTTGTACTTGATGCTGAGACACATTAAAGGTGCCAGCCACCTCTGCAGTGGATCTAGTCTTTAGCGTTTGAATAATCATGGCTTTGGTCGCAGGGTGGATTTTTGGCATGTTGTCAGAGGTCAAGTTGCAGTTCATGTAAAGGTTTGGGGTGCTCGGTTTCTTTTTATACACACCCACTAATTAACCGATCATTAGTGAGCACAGGTAAGGATGTAAACTAGGACTGGGTGCATTATATGTAAAGGCGACAAAACTTTTGTCTTGACAAAATCTGACCTTTCTGTGTCCATTAAATAATCAATATTTCATCATTGCAGCAACTTTATTTTCATAACCTAAACCAAATTTGGGAGGGTTTCAGCTTTCAAAAGAGTAATTTCTAAAATCAATGGATGAATTTAAAGTCAGGTTATAAGCTTTTATTTACATAACAAAGATAAGGCTATGTCCGCACTTTGCGTTGCCCTACTTGCAGTTCAAAACACATCCTCTGGCAGTAATTGATTTTGCCAAAGTTGCTTTTGACCACACATTAGCGCTAAAACCGCATGCGTATTTATCGCATTTTAGCCGCGTTTTTAGTGCTTTTTACATGCTTTTTCATTGCATTTGTAGAGATGCGTTTTGAACATAAAGGCACTGCTAAATAAAGTTTAAACAGTCAAACAATAAAAAATTATAAAAAAATGGGAAAAAACGAAACACATATAATTATTGAAATTATAAAGATTATAGTTATATTTCTCATAATTATAGTGGTTTCATAATATTTAGCGGTAAAATAGCATTAAATTTATATTTTCCATTATTTTAATTGTCGGACTATGTGTGTGTGCAAAGGGACATATTATTCCATTTATTTAATGTTAGAATAGCTTGCATTTTGGTAGTCCAAACCACATTATTTCACCAGGTAAAAAGCAGGTAAAACGCTGGAATTTTGAAGTTTCTTGCTGTTTGCTACTTCTCATTGACTTCAATGTTAGCAAAGCGCAGCCCAAATGGCAAAAACAATTGACATACTACTTCTTTGAACGCATCATTTTTGCCACAAATTATGAAAATTAAACGCAGTGTTTATAAACGCTAAGTGCGGACAAGAAATCACCATTTTTCATAGACTATAATGGAAAATCTAAACGCATGCCTTTTGGCAAGAAAAGGTGCAGCTCAAAACGGACCTAAAAAGCACCTGAAACACAGGTGGAAACGGAAAGTGCGGACATAGCCTAAGCGGCAGAACATCTTTCAGGGACTGTACACTTGAGAGACTACCAGGAGGGGACCCCCAGACTCTCCAAGCCACGGGGACCCACTAAACCAAGACAGGTGCAGGGGAAAGAAGCCACCAGGTCACTAAACTGGCACTGGGACTAAGGGACCTGCGGTTAAGACCAGCCTGTCACGGATGACCAGTTTACATTTCACCTTGAGTAAAGGAACCAGTTACACTGCAGCCCCATGTGTGGCCTACCTTCTTTGGGCGCCCATCAACATCATCTATTCCCCTGGGGCTTGGCCCTACTTGTGGAGGGCCCAACATCCAGGCTGCTACTAAACACCAGCCCCAGCAGTGAGAACTGTGCAGCGGCAGCTCCACTCATTAGCTGCAACCCGCAAGTGGCGTCACAATATAAACTTTATTCAAATCTTCCTTGTAAATACCTTGTAAATGTAAAATACCCCTTTTAAAAAAGCACCCAGGGCATGGGACTGGGCCATGGCCACCAAGTGACATTCCCCCAGCAGTACACCGCCCGCTACCGAATACCCCATAAACCTGGGCGACACACTACCCCCTAATGTGCAACATTCTCCTTGGGAAACAGCTCCGCATTTTCCTATACATGCACGTTTTCATGGAATTTAATGTTTCTAAAACTGACTAAGGTTTTATTAATCAATGTAAAATACACTTTGAATTCTATCCTCAGCATTTTTTCTTCTCATCAATGTAAAGTGGCATACATTTCTTCTTTATTGTCTAGCTGTCTTTTGGCCCGGCCTGTTAAGTCGTGTCAAAGATGAACTTGCCAGTAGGAAACTTCCTTCTTCATTTGACAATTTACTTTTCTCCTCTATTTGTGTAGACTTCATTTTTAAAAAACATTTAAATGCTCTGAATATATGTGTCTCTCCTCCAAAATCATCTTCAAAAACCCCTCCCAAAATGATTGCACCAGAAGGATTGCTAATCGGTCGGAACAGGATCCCGTCAACTTGCACAAAGGTTTCACTGTGGGAGAAATAAATAAATATAAAGAAAAAAAGTGTGTATGTATATAAAAAATATAAAAATGCACATACTTATTTGAAACTGAGGATGAAAGGAGTCTTTAAATTTTGCCAAGAGTAGACATAGTATCCTAATAAGCAACACCCTAATATTATCATAATTTATTTCATTTTTGCTCCAGGATACAAATAATTAAACAAAATAGGGATGGAGTATAGTGCAAAAGGGGAAAAAAAACACGTGCCCCCGGAATAAAAGGACCAGTAAATATGATGTATAAATTCAGTAATGGGATACAGTGGGAACTAATATTAGATGGTGCGAAACAATTGTGACCAACAGGATAACATCATAAAGATTGTAGCTCACTACCATCCATGAATAATCACACATAAGAGCAACCAATATCACTCACACATAACTAGCAGCTCAATAACCGTCTGGTACCAGGGTTACACGTGGGGACCGACATTCTAACACGTGATTGCTTCTATGCAAATTCGCACTGTGTTCAATACGGGAGGGAACGTGCCCATGACACACTCCTGGGAGTGTCTGCCTTCATGCATGTCTGTGTCAGCGTCCTTAACAACGGAGACCTGGAGATACTAAATGACCTCACAGGAGGTTTTCTTCCATCCGGTCTCTGTTGTGGACTCTGAGCAGCAGCATGCCTCTGATCACAAAACACCAGGTGTGCATAATAACCACTGGGGGGCTCGGAGGGTGGCTTCAGGTTTAAAAGGTCAGTCACTGTCTCACACTTTTAACAGTCCCCCAACGAAGTGTAGTGATGTGTAACACATGTTGGGACGGCAGTCGCCATGTGTAACCCCGGTATAAGACGGTTATTGAGCTACTAGTTTAAGGGTGAGTGATATTGGTTGCTCTTATGTGTGATTATTCATTGATGGTAGTGAGCTACAATCATTAGGATGTTATCCTGTTAGTCACAATTGTTTGGCACCATCTAATGCTAGTTCCCACTGTATCCCATTACTGAATGTATACATCATATTTACTGGTCCTTTTATTCCGGGGTCACGTGGGGTTCTTTTCCCTTTTGCACTATACCCCATCCCTATTTTGTTTAATTATTTGTATTCTGGAGCAAAAATGAAATAAATTATGATAATAATATTATGTTGTTGCTTATTAGGATACTATGTCTACTCTTGGCAAAATTTAAAGACTCCTTTCTTCCTGAGTTTCTAATGTATGTTTTTGGGAGTTGTTGCCCATTTATTTAATATGGGATCCATGGGTGGTCCTTGTCTTTTTCATTATTTATACTTATTATCTTTCAATTAATACTAGATTTTATTTCAATATGTTTAAAAGTAAGAATAAAAATGAGGGTCAAGAAAAAAGAAAAGAAAAAAAGAAGTAAGAGAGGAGCCCCAGAGTGAATTTTGGAAGCATAAAGTTCAATGTCATGGTTCAGACCTGATGGAGCTAGAGTATCAAGTAAAAATATCCATTTTGTCTTAATCTGAGACATACATCTAATAAAATCTCCACCCCTCCAACTAGCTTGTACTAGCTGAATATTATAAAATACTACTCTTTAATGGGATTTGAACATATAAAGGTTGATGGCAAACGACTATACCACATGGCTCACCTTAAATATATCTTATTATTATTGGAGAAATATATTCATAATAATAGACATGGGGATAATCATGGACCATATATAAGGACAAATTGTTTATAACACGAGAAAAAAAAGGTGGAAAGAAATACGATCAAATGTACTTTTGATGCAAAAAACTATTTTATTAGATCCGATAAAGGGAGAAAAACACCAGTGTACAATTAAAATCAATATGACCAAAATACTCGTATATGACCCTCCAATACATGAATTGAATATACCAGTAATGTATATATATATTTTTAGTTAGCAGCTTTTATAGTTATTAAAGCTGCTAACTAAAAATATATACATTAATGGTATATTTAATTCATGTATTGCAGGGTCAAATAAGGGTATTTTGGTCACATTGATTTTAATTGTACACTGTTGTGTTTTTCTCCCTTTATCGCATCTAATAAAGCAGTTTTTTTACATCAAAAGGACATTTGATCGTATTTCTTTCCTCTTTTTTCTTTTATTGGATTTGTTGTGCATGTCCCGAAAATGACGTGACTGTACATATTAATCATATTTATTTATTTCTCCCACAGTTAAACCTTTCTGAGGAGTTTTTCCAATAGTTTTTTAGTATTCCCAATTATATTGCTTTTTATATCAGTTTTTAAGCAAATGTAGACCCCTGAGGTATCAGGTGCAACAAAATATAAACTGTGGAAACCCAAACCCCAGAATATCTGTGCCAGCCAACACACCAGCACTCTCAGCCACCCACATAACCCCAATTCCAGACTGGGAGACTGACTTGCAACAGGTAAAAGGGATGGGCTCTTATTGGCTAATAGCCACCGAATCTGTAGGGAGAGACCCAGCAAGGGGAGGGGCCAGTGGTCAGTTGGGAACTTGGCAGGAGGAAATTAAGAGGAGAGTTAGAAGTAAAGGAGAGAGAAGAGAGTTGGAAGTTGGGGAGTGAGGAGTGAGAGAGTGAGGAGTAAAGTAGAGAAGGAAAGGTGTAAAGACCTAAAGTAAGAACAGGACGCTGTAAAGGAGACAAGGACTGTGGAGTAAAAAAACAGGACTCCAGGCACCGTGAGTAAAATTTAAATTTAAGCCCAGACTTATTGGACCTTATAAGATTTCGGACATTATCAACCCTGTATCTTTCCGTTTGACTCTGCCTGTGTCATTTAAGATTCACAATGTCTTCCATAAGTCCTTGTTGAAGAAACATGTGGAGCCAACAGTTCCTGCAGCAGCGCCTCCTGACCCTGTTTTGGTATAAGGGGATCTGGAGTATGAGGTTGAAAAAATTCTGGATTCCCGTCGCAGTAGGCGTCAGCTTCAGTACCTTGTGAAATGGAAGGGTTATGGGCAGGAGGATAACTCTTGGGTTGTGGCTTCTGACATTCATGCGGACAGGTTGGTCCACGCTTTCCATCATGCTCATCCCAAGCGACCCGGTGGCGTTGGTGAGGGTTCGGTGACCCATCCTCAAAGGGGGGTACTGTTGTGAATGTTAGTTATGTTTTGTCTGCTGAGAGGCTCCCTCTGGTGGTTAGGAATGGTTTGGACTTGGACCAGGTGTGTTGTGTAATGGGTGTTTCCTTTGCTAACTCTCTGCTTATTTAAATCCTGGTCTGATAGCTGGCTATGCCGGATGTCAGTTGTTTTTTGTATCACCAGCCTGCTTAATTCTGCTCCACACCACATCTACCCCAGATAAGTGCTTGCTCTTTATTTATTGTTTAGTTCTTTTGCTCTTATCTGGGTTTGTCATTTGCTGTGGTTGTTTTCAATTTATTTGAATGCAGGGTTTTTCCCCTCAGTCGCTTGGCTGGGGAACTGCCTGCAGTTATGTTTGGAGTATAGCTCCTTTGGGTCCATGTGTTTGTGGCTTGTTGAATTTGTTATGATTCTTGTTTTCTGTTCATTGGTATGACAAAAGCACCTGATATAGGACGGAGTTCAGATCGTGCGATCTGAGGGCCTTTTTGTACTATCAGGAATTTGGAATTTTGCAGGGTTTTACTCTAGCCACCATCAGTCCCTTTCCTGTCCTTTCCTATTTTAGTCAGTGGGAGCCTCATGTTTTGCTAATCCTGTCATCTACCTGTGTATTGTGTTTTTCCTATATCACCGCAGTCTTTGAATGTGCGGGGCTTGCTATTCTTGTCTATTTTCTGAGGCAGAGAGTTATTCATCTTTCCTTCCTTTAGGATAGTTAGTTCTCCGGCTGGATTCGCGGTGCACAGGATGTTAGTTCACCCCTCGGCTACTTCTAGTTGTGATGGTTAGTAAGGGGATGGCGGCCAGATTAGTTGCCAATGCTCTTGTCACCTTTTTCCAATGATTTGTGGTGGTCTTCCATGGTTCCGGATCATAATACCTCGTTCTCTCTCCCCATGCATGAAACCTCATCCTCTCTCTCCCCATACATCACCCCTCATCCTCTCTCTCCATGAATGAAACCTCATCCTCTCTCTCCCCATACATCATCCCTCATCATTTCTCTCCCCATGCATGAAACCTCATCCTCTCTCTCCCCATACATCACCCCTCATCCTCTGTCCCTATGCATGAAACCTCATCCTCTCTCTCCCCATGCATCACCCCTCATCCTCTGTTCCCATGCATGAAACCTCATCCTCTCTCTCCCCATACATCACCCATCATCCTCTCTCGCCATGAATGAAACCTCATCCTCTCTCCCCATACATCACCCCTCATCATTTCTCTCCCCATGCATGAAACCTCATCCTCTCTCTCCCCATACTCTGTCCACAGATAGTCCACAGACCGCTTGTCACTGCCACTGGCGGTTCTCAGTGAGCACAGCAAGAGACTGGGCAGTGGTTGCTCTTGCAGCCTATGGGGCTTGTACTTGGAACTTTCTTCAAAGGCAGCGCCACTGAGTCGTGTAATGTCATGAGACCTCCATGTATATAACATTAGAGATGCTTGGGGTTCTCTTTGGAAAAAAGAGGTGAACAAAAGACTGTCTTGTCTTTATTTCTTTAATTATCTCCTTTTATATCTATCAGGTTGGCTTTTGTGGATTAGTCAGAACTTTTTTTAGTAAATTCGTGAATGAGGGCTAGAGTAAGGGGGTGCTTTTTAATATAAAATATTTGTGTAATTTTTTTCTATTTACATCTACAGGAATTGTAATAGTGAGGTGTCTGATAGATACCTCTTCATTACTAACACGAGGGCTTGTTGCCAGTCATCAATTCACAACAGACATCAAACCCGGGTACAGCACCAGAATTGGCATATTTAATGGATGCTCCACTTCTGAGGTGGTTGCGGGCTGCTATTTTTAGGCTGGGAAGGGCAAAATAACCATGTGCTTTTCCACCGTAATAATACTAGCCCACAGCTGTCTGCTGTACCTTGCCTGGTTATGAAAAATATGAGGGACCCCAAATATTTTTTTAAATTATTTATTTAAATAAGTAAAAATAGGGTGTGGGATCCCCTCTATTTTTAATCATTTTTAACATGAAATATCTTTTTTTGCTGTTTCCAGAGCATTTTCTTTGTGTTTGACTACCAGTTTTTTTCTTGGACCATTTTTCCCAAATCTTTTTTCTGACATTATTTAATTCCATTCAAGAATGAAAACAAGAAAAACACTAAGGGCTCATGCGCACATTGCCGAATTTCATTCATTTATGCTGCATATTGCACCGCAGCGTAAATGCATGCAACCTGCGTCCCCTGCACAATCTATGACGATTGCACATAATCTATGTGCACGTTGTGTTTGAGAGCGCAGCGATTTGGATGCCAAAATTTTGTTCCAAATCGCTGCATTCTAAGAAGTGACATGTCACTTCTTTCATGCGCTTTGGATGCAGCTCCTGCTCTGTCTATGGATGAGGCAGGATCCAGAGCGCATGAAATTGGCTTTTTTTTTCTGCAGAAACACTGCATTCATTATGCAGTGTTTCTGCAGCGATTTGACGCACACATGTACTGTCAAATCTCTGCAGAAATTTCTGCAGGGACATGACGCAACGTGCGCACACAGCCTTACAGTTGTTAAAGAAAAAACACTTGCAAAATGCTCAATACGATGGTCAGGCATGTTTTAGCCATTTTTTCACCCCTTCAATTGTCTTGTTTTGTGAAGTATACTTTGTAGAGTTGAGCGCGCTTCGCGGTTCAAAGTTCTCCAGTTCGTGGCTCGAGTGATTTTGGGGGCTGTTCTAGAACTCGAGCTTTTTGCTAAAGCTCGATAGTTCTAGATACGTTCGAGAATGGTTCTAGCAGCAAAAAGACAAGCTAATTACTAGCTGGCTTTCCGCTGTAGTAGTATAAGTCACTCCGTGACTCACACTAATATGAAATTTCAGCGTATAGTGTGCGGGAACAGTGCATTCAGATCACTGCTGTTTGGATAATGGCGATCGCCATTTTTTTTTTCCTTGTCTTCCTTCCCTAAGCGCGCGCATGTAGTGGGGCGGGACAGCATGTCAGCCAATCCCAGACACACACACGGCTAAGTGGACTTTTAGCCAGAGAAGCAACGGCATGTGTGATAGGATGTCCATGTCACATGTCCCCGCATTATAAAAACGGACAGCAAAGTCTTAAGTAGAGATGAGCGAACCGGTCGCGGTTCGGCTCGAGGTCGGTTCGCCGAACGGAGCTCCCGTTCGAGTTCGGTTCGTCGAACGTTCGACGAACCGAACTCGAACTGCAAAGGAAACAATGGCAGGCAATCACAAACACATAAAAACACCTAGAAAACACCCTCAAAGGTGTCCAAAAGGTGACAAACAACTCACACCCCAACACAAACACATGTGAAAGTGACAAGGACAAATTCTCATGTTAAAACAAAACAGCGTTACGAGGAAAAAGAGGACGAGACACAGATATAGGCATGGCATGCCCCTCTAAAATCATGTAAAACACCGCAAGGTGACTCCAAGCGGAGTGTCCCTTTTTTTGCAAAAATTGTGCCCCACACACACCCACCCATTCAGTGGCAGCACTTGTGCCCTAGTTGTACACTTCACAGCTAGATTTGCATCAAGCACATTCAAAAATACGCCATACTTAACCGTCCCCAGGATGACATCGGGGTAGGTAGCAAACTCTTTCCTGATCCCAGCTCTGTTCATCTTGGATCATTTTTAAAAAAACACAGCAAGCAAGGGTTATTTCAAGCGGAGTCTCCCTTTTTTCCAAAAATTGGGCCACACAGACACCCCTTCAGTGGCAGCACTTGTGCCCCAGTTGTACACTTCACAGCTAGATTTGCATCAAGCACATTCAAAAATACGCCATACTTAACCGTCCCCAGGATGACACCGGGGTAGGTAGCAAACTCTTTCCTGATCCCAGCTCTGTTCATCTTGGATCATTTTTAAAAAACACAGCAAGCAAGGGTTACTCCAAGTGGAGTCTCCCTTTTTTTCCAAAAATTGTGCCCCACACACACCCACCCATTCAGTGGTAGCACTTGTGCCCTAGTTGTACACTTCACAGCTAGATTTGCATCAAGCACATTCAAAAATACGCCATACTTAACCGTTCCCAGGATGACACCGGGGTAGGTAGCAAACTCTTTCTTGATCCCAGCTCTGTTCATCTTGGATCATTTTAAAAAACACAGCAAGCAAGGGTTACTCCAAGCGGAGTGTCCCTTTTTTTGCAAAAATTGTGCCCCACACACACCCACCCATTCAGTGGTAGCACTTGTGCCCTAGTTGTACACTTCACAGCCAGATTTGCATCAAGCACATTCCAAATCCACAAGCATTTTCTCTCCCCAGGATGACACAGGGGTAGTAAATTCCTGTTGGATCCATGACTTGTTCATTTTGATGAACGTTAGTCTGTCCACATTGTCACTGGACAGACGCGTGCGCTTATCTGTCAGCACACACCCAGCAGCACTGAAGACACGTTCAGAGACAACGCTGGCAGCTGGACACGACAAAATCTCCAAGGCGTAACTGGAGAGCTCTGGCCATTTTTCTAGATTTGAAGCCCAAAATGAGCAAGGCTCCATTAGCAAAGTCATGACATCGATGTTCATTTGGAGATACTCCTGTATCATCCTCTCCAGCTGTTGACTATGTGTCAGACTTGTTGTCTCTGGTGGCCTTGCAAAGGAGGGTCTAAAAAAATTATGAAAAGTTTCCATAAAATTGCTGTTACCAGCACCAGATACAGTCCTACTGGTACGGGTAGACTGTTGAAGATGACGAGACCGTCCCATGTTTGTCAAGTTACAACTGGGAGATTCACTCCCTGCACCTGCACAGTTGTTTGGTGGAAAAGCCGAGCTAAGATCGAGTTACAGCTTCTGCTGTTACTCCTGCATACGTGCGTCCCTTTCTATGGCTGGAATTATGTCACAAAATTTGGACTTGTACCGGGGATCTAATAGTGTGGCAAGCCAGTAGTCATCATCACTTCTAATTTTGACAATACGAGGGTCATGTTGGAGGTAGTGCAACAAGAAGGCACTCATGTGTCTTGTGCAGCCATGCGGACCAAGTCTACGCTGTGTTTGTGGCATAGAGGTGCTACCCGTTCTTTCTTCCTCTGACATCTCCCCCCAACCTCTTTCAACTGAAATTTGACCAAGGTCTCCCTCATCCGCTGAGTCTTCCATGTCCACGGACAGTTTGTCCTCCATTTCTTCATGTTCTCCTGCACCTTCCTCAACATTTCGCCTGCTACCATGCGCCCTTGTTGATCCCTGTCCCCCATGGTCCCATGCCTGCCGCGTTGGTGATGATGAACGTCTGGACCTTGGTGATGTTGTTGTGTCTTGCGCATATGAATCCTCTTGCAGTTCCTCCCCTTCCTGTTGTCTCACCCCCTGACTCCGAATAGTGTTTAGCGTGTGCTCCAGCATGTAAATGACTGGAATTGTCATGCTGATAATGGCATTGTCAGCGCTAAACATATTCGTCGCCATGTCGAAACTGTGCAGAAGGGTGCATAGGTCCTTGATCTGAGAGCACTCCATCAGGGTGATCTGTCCCACCTCTGCATCTCGTTGGCCCAGGCTATACGTCATGACGTATTGCACCAGGGCTCGGCGGTGCTGCCACAGTCGCTGTAACATGTGGAGAGTCGAATTCCAGCGTGTCGGCATATCGCATTTCAGGCGATGAACCGGCAGGCCGAAAGACTTCTGGAGTGATGCAAGTCGCTCAGCTGCGGCGGTTGAACGGCGGAAGTGAGTAGACAGTTTTCGTGCCCTGGTCAGAAGGCCATCTAGGCCGGGATAGTGTTAAAAATTGCTGGACAACAAGGTTCAACACGTGAGCCATACAAGGCACGTGTGTCACCTTGCCCAGGCGAAGGGCCGCACCCAAATTTGCAGCATTGTCACACACGGCCTTACCAGGCTGCAGGTTGAGTGGAGACAACCATTTATTAAACTCGGACCGCAGAGCTGACCACAACTCCTCAGCTGTGTGACTCCTATTACCAAGACATTTCAAGCTAAAGACCACCTGATGCCGTTGCGCTCTGCTGCCAGCATAGTAATGAGGGGTGCGTGATTCCTTCTGCGCAGTGAGAACGCTGGTGGCCTGACCAGGCAGGCTTGGGGCGGAGGTTGAGGACCCAGAAAAGGTGGAGGAGGCAGAAGCAGTGGCGGAACTTGGACAGACAGAGGATTGACACACAAGTCGTGGGGACGGCAAGACTTGTGCAGCAGACCCTTCACCATCTATCACCATAGTTACCCAGTGCCCAGTCAGCGACATGTAACGTCCCTGTCCATGTCTACTGGTCCAAGTATCGTTGGTGAAATGCACCCATTCACACACAGAGTTTCTCAAGGAAGCGGTGATGTTGTGTGCGACATGCTGGTGTAGCGCGGGCACACCTTTCTTAGAGAAGTAGTGGCGACTAGGCATCTGGTACTGGGGCACAGCGACAGACATAAGGTCTCTAAAATCCTGTGTGTCCACTAGGCGGAAAGGCAGCATTTCGGTAGCCAAGAGCTTACAGAGGGATAGAGTCAACCTCTTAGCTTTGTCATGAGTCGCAGATAATGGCCTTTTATTTGACCACATCTGAGGGACAGAGATCTGGCTGTTGTGCGTAGACGGTGTTGAGTAGTTTGTCCCTGGAAAAATGCAGGTTTGTGAGGAAAGTGCAGGCGGAGACATGATGTTGCCTTCATCCAACGTTGGTGCTATCGATGTCTGAGAGAGCTGTACACACTCACTTGTTTCCCCTTCCAAACCAACTGACGACCTACCAAGAAAACTGCCTGTTGCGGTTACAGTGGTGAAGGTTGTGCGTGGAAAACCAGGTGTGACAGCTGTCCACACAGTCCTAGAAGATGAAGAGCGCGCGGATACACTGGAAGGGGCAGGCCAAGGATGGTTCGCTCTGCTAGGCCGCATTGAAGCATGGTGAACTTCCCACTGGGATATATGATATTTATTCATGTGACGATTCATGGAAGAAGTTGTCAAACTGCTGAGGTTTTGACCTCTACTAACAGAATCACGACAAATTTTACACATCACATAATTTGGGCGATCTTTTTCTATGTCAAAAAAGGACCAGGCTAGGCAAGGCTTAGAGGGCATGCGACTTGCTGAGCCCCTCCGACTAGTGCTCAGAGGCAGAGTGGTGGCTGATGATGCAGTTGTAGACGTGTTACCAGTGCTCCGACTCTGTCCAGGAAGGCGCAAGGTACCTTCGTCGTCGGTTGCATCCTCCTCCACCGCCTCTGTTGACCTCCTCGAGTGCCTGACTGGGGGTTGAAAGTAGGTGGGATCTAGAACTTCATCATCAATTGTTGTGTTTGCACTCCCCTCCCCCTCAGACCGAGCCTCTTCTTGCCCTGACCGAATATTTAAGTTGTCATCCCAATCTGGTATCTGCGTCTCATCGTCATAAGTATGTTCCTCATTGTCAATAACCACAGGTGTTACAGTTTGTGACAAAGGGTCAACATTATGCTCAGAAACTTGGTCCTCACGGCCTGAATCAGAGTCACAAAGGTTCTGGGCATCACTGCAGACCATTTCCTGGTCTGTACTCACTGTAGCTTGGGAGCAGACCTCTGATTCCCAGGCTATAGTGTGACTGAACAGTTCTGCAGACTCAGCCATCTCAGTTCCACCATACTGTGCAGTGCTGATGGAGACTTCAGAGCTGGGAGAAAGCAAGTTTGATTGGGATGACAACTCAGAGGACTGGTGTTTTTTGGATGCGGTACTTGAAGTGGCTGAGAGGGCACTTGTTGAACCACTTGAAATCCATTCAAGCATTTTACTTTTTTGGCCATCATCTACCTTTGTTCCTGTTGTTCGTTTCCGTAAAAAAGGGAGCACATCAAATTGTCCACAGTAAGTAGTAGACATCTTACTTTTGCTGGTAGATGGTCTATCTTCAGCAGATGATAATGAAGCTTTGCCACCTTCCCCACGGACAAACCCTTTTTTTCCTTTTCCACCACGCCTCTTCCCCTTTCCACCAGCATCTGTCATTTTGCCACTCATGTTGATTGCGACAAGATTGTGCACTGAAAATGTGGTAGTAAAAATTGAGAGGTGGTGTAGATTGCAGCGGTGGTCTAGCTTTATTAACAACAGAATAATAAAGAATAAATATCCCTGAAAATGCAACTATGGCCCTTAAACTGGCAGCATAATTTGCTAGTATAATGGCTTAGTTATAATGAGTTTGAGTGTGCAATGCAGGCAGAGGTGCTGCAAATATCTGTGCACTACTGGGACTATACAGAAGTCCAATAGCCACGTTTAGGATGCCACTAAGTTCACTCAGTGTTTGCTAGTATAATGGCTTAGTTATAATGAGTTTCAGTGTGCAATGCAGCCAGACATGCTGCAAATATCTGTGCACTACTGGGACTATACAGAAGTCCAATAGCCACGTTTAGGATGCCACTAAGTTCACTCAATGTTTGCTAGTATAATGGCTTAGTTATAATGAGTTTGAGTGTGCAATGCAGCCAGACGTGCTGCAAATATCTGTGCACTACTGGGACTATACAGAAGTCCAATAGCCACGTTTAGGATGCAACTAAGTTCACTCAATGTTTGCTAGTATAATGGCTTAGTTATAATGAGTTGGAGTGTGCAATGCAGGCAGACGTGCTGCAAATATCTGTGCACTACTGGGACTATACAGAAGTCCAATAGCCTCGTTTAGGATGCCACTAGGTTCACTCAGTGTTTGCTAGTATAATGGCTTAGTGACAATGAGTTTGAGTGTGCAATGCAGGCAGACGTGCTGCAAATATCTTTGCACTAGTGGGACTATACAGAAGTCAAATAGCCACGTTTAGGATGCCACTAGGTTCACTCAGTGTTTGCTAGTATAATGGCTTAGTAACAATGAGTTTGAGTGTGCAATGCAGGCAGACGTGCTGCAAATATCTTTGCACTAGTGGGACTATACAGAAGTCCAATAGCCACGTTTAGGATGCCACTAGGTTCACTCAGTGTTTGCTAGTAAAATGGCTTAGTTATAATGAGTTTGAGTGTGCAATGCAGGCAGACGTGCTGCAAATATCCGTGCACTACTGGGACTATACAGAAGTCCAATAGCCACGTTTAGGATGCCACTAAGTTCACTCAGTGTTTGCTAGTATAATGGCTTAGTTATAATGAGTTTGAGTGTGCAATGCAGGCAGACGTGCTGCAAATATCTGTGTACTACTGGGACTATACAGAAGTCCAATAGCCACGTTTAGGATGCCACTAAGTTCATTCAGTGTTTGCTAGTATAATGGCTTAGTTATAATGAGTTTGAGTATGCAATGCAGCCAGTCGTGCTGCAAATATCTTTGCACTAGTGGGACTATACAGAAGTCCAATAGCCACGTTTAGGATGCCACTAGGTTCACTCAGTGTTTGCTAGTATAATGGCTTAGTTATAATGAGTTTGAGTGTGCAATGCAGCCAGACGTGCTGCAAATATCTTTGCACTACTGGGACTATACAGAAGTCCAATAGCCACGTTTAGGATGCCACTAAGTTCAGTCAGTGTTTGCTAGTATAATGGCTTAGTTATAATGAGTTTGAGTGTGCAATGCAGGCAGACGTGCTGCAAATTTCTGTGCACTACTGGGACTCTGCAGAAGTCCAATAGCCACGTTTAGGATGCCACTAAGTTCACTTAGTGTTTGCTAGTATAATGGCTTAGTAACAATGAGTTGGAGTGTGCAAAGGGCAGGAGGGTACAGTGGCAGGGTTGTGGGTCTCTGGGTAGAGGAAAGGAAGCCTGCCTTTCTATCCCTCCTAATGGGGAAATGCAGCGAGGAAATCCCTGACCTTAGCTACACAGACGCTGTCATCTTGTGTAGCTGTTAAACTCTGTTTTCAGGACCTGTCACCTATGGCTCTGACCCTGCCGGTATGAGCCCTTAAAAGGACTGATAGAAAGTGCTATCCCTAAGCTGTCCAGCGCTGTGTATGGAGCGTAATACAGCTGTATCGGCGATAGGAGCTGCGCCAGTGATGTCTGACACCAAGGACGCAGAAGAGATAATGGCGTCCGGACGGGCAGATACTCGTTTTTATAATGCAGGGACATGTGACATGGACATCCTATCACACATGCCGTTGCTTCTCTGGCTAAAAGTCCACTTAACTGTGTGTGTGTCTGGGATTGGCTAACATGCTGGCCCTCCCCACTACACGCGCGCGCTTAGGGAAGGAAGACAAGAAAAAAAAAAAAAATGGCGATCGCCATTATCCAAACAGCAGTGATCTGAATGCGCTGTTCCCGCACACTATACACTGAAATGTCATAATAGTGTGAGTCACAGAGTGACTTACACTATTACAGCGGAAAGCCAGCTAGGAATTAGCTGGGTTTTTTGCTGCTAGAACCGTTCTCGAACGTATCTAGATCTATCGGGCTTTTGCAAAAAAGCTCGAGTTCTAGTTCGATCTAGAACAGCCCCCAAAATCACTCGAGCCACAAACTGGAGAACCACGAACCACGAACCGCGCTCAACTCTAGTCTTGAGGCACAAAAAACGTGACTCCCAAATATATCCTATTAGGCAATTTGAAAAATCAGCAGCATATGAGATAGTAATAAAATTTACCTTTTACTTATAGTTATGATAAAAATGAGGTGTTACATATAATTAAAAAAAAGATTCATAAAAACATTCCACAGTGATGGATATGTGGAAATAGCCTAAATAGATCTATTTTCCCATGATCTGACTTTCCGTGTCTGTGCTGAATTTGTCTATCTGGCATGTTTCTAACTGGCTACTAGAGTTGAGCGCGGTTCGCGGTTCGAGGTTCTCTAGTTCGCGGCTCGAGTGATTTTGGGGGCTGTTCTAGATCGAACGAGAACTCAAGCTTTTTGCTAAAGCTCGATAGTTCTAGACACGTTCGAGATCGGTTCTAGCAACAAAAAGACAAGCTAATTACTAGCTGGCTTTCCGCTGTAATATTGTAAGTCACTCTGTGACTCACACTATTATGAAATTTCAGCGCATAGTGTGCGGGAACAATCGCCATTTTTTTTTTCCTTGTCTTCCTTCCCTAAGCGCGCACGTGTAGTAGGGTGGGCCAGCATGTCAGCCAATCCCAGACACACACAAAGCTAAGTGGACTTTTAGCCAGAGAAGCAAGAAGTGTGATAGGATGTCCATGTCACATGTCCTTGCATTATAAAAACTGACATTTTCCCCCAGCACGCCATTATCTGCCTTCTGCGTCTTGGTGTCAGTCACCGCTGGCATAGCTCCTGTCTCCGATACTGCTGTGTACGCTCTATACACAGCGCTATACAGATTAGGGATAGAAGTTTCTTTCAGCCCTTGTAAGGGCTAATACCGGCAGGGTCAGACCCATGACAGTCAGGTCCGTGAAAAAAGATTTTAACAGCTACACAAGATGACAGCGTCTGTGTAGCTAAGGTCATGGATTTCCTCGCTGCATTTCCCCATTAGGAGGGATAGAAAGGGAGGCTTCCTTTCCTGTACCCAGACCCACAACCCTGCCACTGTACCCTCCTGCCCCTTGCACACTCAAACTCATTGTTACTAAGCCATTATACTAGCAAACACTGAGTAAACTTAGTGGCATCCTAAAAGTGGCTGTTGGACTTCCATTAGTGTCCCACTGGTGCAAATCTATGTGCAGCACCTCTGCATTGCACACTCAAACTCATTGTTACTAAGCTATTATACTAGCAAACACTGAGTAAACCTACTTGGACTTCATTATTGTCCCACTGGTGCAAAGCTATTTCTAGCACCTCTGCATGACACCCTCCTGCTCTGTTTTTAATAAGCAATAATAATAGCAAAAAATGCTGCCATTTAGTGGCATACAAGAAGTGGCTGTTGTACTCCATTAGTGTCCCACTGGTGCGAAGCTATTTCTAGCACCTCTGCATGACACCCTCCTGCTCTGTTGTTAATAAGCTATAATAATAGCAAAAAATGCTGCCATTTAGTGACATACAAGAAGTGGCTGTTGTACTCCATTACTGTCCCACTGGTGCCAAGCTATTTCTAGCACCTCTGCATGACACCCTCCTGCTCTGTTTTTAATAAGCTTTAATAATAGCAAAAAATGCTGCCATCTAGTGGCATACAAGAAGTGGCTGTTGTACTCCATTAGTGTCCCACTGGTGCCAAGCTATTTCTAGCACCTCTGCATGACACCCTCCTGCTCTGTTTTTAATAAGCTATAATAATAGCAAAAAATGCTGCCATTTAGTGGCATACAAGAAGTGGCTGTTGGACTTCCATTAGTGCCCCACTGGTGCCAAGCTATTTCTAGCACCTCTGCATGACACCCCCCCCTGCTCTGTTTTTAATAAGCTATAATAATAGCAAAAAATGCTGCCATTTAGTGGCATACAAGAAGTGGCTGTTGTACTCCATTAGTGTCTCACTGGTGCCAAGCTATTTCTAGCACCTCTGCATGACACCCTCCTGCTCTGTTTTTAATAAGCTATAATAATAGCAAAAAATGCTGCCATTTAGTGGCATACAAGAAGTGGCTGTTGGACTTCCATTAGTGCCCCACTGGTGCCAAGCTATTTCTAGCACCTCTGCATGACACCCTCCTGCTCTGTTTTTAATAAGCTATAATAATAGCAAAAAATGCTGCCATTTAGTGGCATACAAAAAGTGGCTGTTGGACTTCCATTAGTGTCCCACTATTGCAAATCTATTTCCAGCACCTCTGCATTGCACACTCAGACTCATTGTTACTAAGCCATTATACTAGCAAACACTGAGTAAACTTAGTGGCATCCTAAAAGTAGCTGTTGGACTTCCATTAGTGTCCCACTGGTGAAAAGTTATTTGCAGCACCTCTTCATGACACCCTCATGCACATTTTGCTACGCTAATTTTATAGCAAACTCAGGGAATTCCTTGCTGCATTTGATCATTCGGAGGGATAGAAAGTGAGGCTTCCTTTACTGTCCTGGTACCCACAGAACACGCCCACTGTACCCACCTGTCCACTTTCGCCACGCTATTTAATTTGCCCAAAGAGCTGACTCTATTTCTGCCTTCCTAAAATTGTCTGTAATACTAAGTTAGTGTTCCTTTGCTGCCAAGCAAGGTACAACACATGTGCATTCGACACTCCTTTCCATTTCTGGAATGCAATTATTAACTGCAGGTAGTCCAGCCAATCTGTGACGAAGGTGCAGGTGTGGATATAATGTAGCCTGCATCCAATGTTGGTTTTCTCGATGTCTGACAGCTCAACAATACCATCTGTTTCCACTTCCAAAACAAGTGATGACCTGCCAATCACACTCCTTGTTGCGTGTAAAGGGGTGGAAGTTCAGTGTGAAAAACTGTTACGGGGGGCTGTCTGATAACAACTTAAAAGAGTATCAGACAGTCAGGGTCCACCGTGCAAAGACTCTGCTGCAGACTATGGCAGAGTGCAATACCTCTGTTAACTCACAGAAGGATATAATAAGTAAGTACAGCAATTCCTCCCTTACTTGGAGGGTGTGTGGAATGATCTCTGTTAATAATCACAGAGACAAAGGCAATGTGTGCGAAATGGCACCTACCTATGTCCGCTCTTCTAGTGGTGCAAAAGAGACGAACAGCAGCGTAAGCCGCACAAAGCTCCTACCTGCGTTCGCTCCACTAGTGTGCGAGGACACGAACCACTAGATATGGCACCTGCCTAGGTCTGCTCTTCTAGTGGTGCAAAAGAGACGAACAGCAGCGTAAGCCGCACAAAGCTCCTACCTCTGTTCGCTCCCCTAGTGTGCGAGGATACGAACAACTGCCAGACGCAGTATAAGGAACGTTACCCTAGCGGCAACGTCCACCTACGAGTCGAACCACAAGGCCCAGCCAGACCATGTGCCTAAGGCACCTGCCTATGTCCGCTCCCCTAAGAGGTAAGGATACGGACAGCAGCCGAAGCTGTAAGGTATAAGAACGCTACCCTGCCGGTAGCGCTCACCTAGCATAGACAGAGGAATGCCTAGAGGAATGCGCACAGAGCGTCTACTCTTATGCATGAACCAAGAGGACTGAGCGCCATGCGGCGTGTGTCAGGGTCTTATATAGACTCTGTGCCTCATCCAAGATGGAGGACACCAGAGCCAATCTGCTGCCAGAACGACAGGAGTGACGTCATGCTGGCCTCTCACCGAGCAAGGCATCACAAGCACATGACCAGCGACCAATCGGCATAGAAGGTGTCAGAGACATGTGACCTCGTGTCAGCGATGATGTCACCCGCACATGTGCAATGGCTACAAGATAGGACTTAGTCTCCGGCGCTCGCACATGTGCAGTAGCAAGAAATTTGGACATAGTCTCCAGCGCTCGCACATGTGCAGTTGCAAGAAATCTGGACATAGTCTCCAGTGCTCGCAGCAACCGTAACAAAAACCATGTGAGACTGCTGTCCCCACAGTCACAGAGGATGAAGAGCATGCAGATGCACTTGATGGGGCAGGCGGTGGTTGCACAGGCATGCTAGGCCGCATTGTAGCACAGTGAAATTTACATTGCGACTTATGCTTCATTTTAAGTCGCGTACAGGGTGGGCTCCCCAGTATGCAGCAAAACCAGGCAACAGGAAAAGGACTCTAGTCAGTTGGGTTGATAAATGATTGTTTAACTTTACCAAAACAAACAATAAGAACCATGCATACAATTTAAATAATTGAACAATCTATTCTGTTGCCTACTACCTGCTAATCCCTCTGCGTAGCAGTAATTGTGTGTTTGTGCATGTGTGTGTGTTTGTGTGTGTGTGTGTGTGTGTGCGAACACGACTTACCAGTGGCGCATCACAAGAGCTTCCCAGTTATCTACCTAAACATAGACAAAACACATTACCCCCCTGAATACCCTTGTTAGCTGAAGCCTCACAGATAAGGCAGATGATAACAGTGTGAATGCAAACCACACAGCTCTGAAACACAGTCATGGAAATCTTGAAAATCAACAGTCAATGCAAACATGTGTCGCTGTCCCTCTATGATTTAAACTGTATGTGACAATTTGACAGTGCAGAGGCAGCAAGTCTTATTGTCTATAAATAGTCGGCCTACCCAGAACAGATATGTGTTTTGCTAATAAAACAAAGTGTTGCGTGCCCGCATTATTGTCTGGGCACAGCCTACCGTACCCGGGTACTGTGATGTCCAGTTGCCAGAAATACAGACTTTACGCTCCTCTCACGGTAAGCAGTATAGACAGCACCGTAAGAATGTTGGTCTGTGGCACAGGATGCTGCTCACTGGCGTTACGGTACTTCTCACCAAACTCCAAAATGACTCCTCTCACAATTGAACGAGGTGTTTCCGCGGTGGCTCCTTGCTGTAACACACACCTTTAGCTTTTCCTTCTGTTCATAGACAGCATCTCCAAGTCCACACCCGAAGAGCAATTTCTCCTCCACGTCTAAGTGTGGAGAGGCAGCTAGTGCGCATGTGTGTGCCGATTTACCCCAGCCGCAGCCTAACTACAGTGTTTCGCCTAGTGAGTATGCTCAGCCTGACTGTGCCATTCCTGAGGCTAAGTCTTTATTTCGGGATACAGCGCATGCTCCCACACTTGCTAAAGCTGATAGTCTTTTTTCAGAGACTGTATTTCATGCTACTGAGCATGCTGAGGCACTTACTGCATCAGAGACTAGGTCCGGTAATGAACTCTTTGGCCCTGCCCCTGATGTGGGGGGCCCATATAGATTACAGGGCATCAGGTGTCCTGACGATGTGGCCAGGCCACTCCCAAATGGCTTGCAGAGGCCCGCCCCTATGACTTGTCACCTCATTATTGATGGTCAGATGATGACTGGTGAGGTGTTTGTGTCGTGGCAGCCATGAGGTCATTATTGAAGTTGCGGTTCCAAATAGGACGCTAGTTATGCCACTCATGACGTGTCACTCTGCTTTTGTCTCCAGGAGGTGCATTGTGGTCCACCCTGGTTTGGGGCGGACCCAGGTTATAAAACGGGCTGAAGCCAACAAGGAGGTGCGCAGTCTTCTATTATGCTCCGAAAGAGCACACCTCCATGTGTTGAACCCATTGCGGCTTTAGGCCAGAGGTAGGCAGGGATAGGGTGTCGATGCAGGCCGCCACCACAGTTGGTAACACAGAACGGTTAAGACCAGCTCCTGTCCTACAAGTCCTGCTTGTGCAGCCCAGTGGCATTAACAGGCCTGCTGCTGCTGATGCGCCTGCTGTCCACAGGTGTGGCCCCAATGCACACGGTCAGTGTACTCAATGGCCCCTGTGATGTTAACAGGGAGTTCCTGGGCTGGGTGGGTGTGTGAACCCTGTGACGCTAACAGGGCTCCCAGTCTCCAGATCCGAGTGGCGTCTAACTCGGTTCAGGCTACTATTAGTTTCATAGCCACACAGCTCTGTATCCTCCACCTAACCTTCCAGTTGCCAACCTCTCCTTTTCCATCTGGGAGCACGGTGGACACTGACTGCTGATGGGGATATATACCTTTCTCTTTCTTTTCTTATTAATTTTCGTTATATAGCGGTAACATAGTACATACCACCTTATCCAAATCTGCCTGTCCCACCGTAACAGATGGTGTTTCTTCATCAAATGTTACTTTTGCTTAACCACCAAACCCACGGACAAAAACTTTTTTCCCCTTTCCAACACACCTGTTCCCCTTTCCACCAGCATCTGTCCTTTTTCAACTCATTTTGTATATGACCAAAAGTGCAACTCTGCAGGGACACCGTACTCAATGCCATCTCAGCACAGCAGCCAGCCCTCGGTCCCTCAGATGTGGACAAGTAAAAGACCATTTCCTCCTATCCATGACAAAGTGTTGAGATTCACTCTGTGCAGCACTGGTGTTTAGTGGAAAAGCAGATCTAAGATTGCGTACCACCTTCTGCTGATACTCCTGTATACGTGCGTCCCTTTCTATGGCAGGAATTATTTCACAAAATTTTGTCTTGTACCAGGGATCTAACAGTGTGGCAACCCAGTAGTTAGCATTACTTCGAATTCGTACAATCCGAGGGTCATGTTGTAGGTAGTGCAGCAAGAAGGCGCTTATGTGTCTTGTGCATCCAGGAGGACCAAGTCCTTGGTGTGTTGGTGGCAGAGAGGTGAGAATCGTGCCTCCTTCCTCTGCCCTCTCCCCCCAATCTCGCACAACCGAAATGTGAGCAAGCTCTCACTCATCTGCTGAGTCTTCCATGCCCATCGCCAGTTCGTCCTCCATTTCTTCATGAGCTCCTGCACCTTCCTCAACACTTTTTGCTGATACTATGCGCCCTTGTTAATCCCTCTACCCCACCATGACTGCCGCCTAGGTGCCGCTGATCATCTGTACCTCGTAGATCTTGTTATCCCTTCCGCATATGACTCCTCCTGTACTTCCTCCCCTTCCTCTTGTCCCAACACCTGACTCCGAATAATGCTTACAGTGTGCTCCATCATGTAGATGACCAGAATTGTCACGCTGAGAATGGCATTACCAGTGCTAAACATCTTCATCGACATTTGTAAACTGTGTAGAAGGGTGCATAGGTCCTTGATCTGACACCACTCCAGCAGCGTGATCTGCACCACCTCTGGATCAAGTTAGGCCAGGCTATATGTCATAACGTATTGCAGCAGGGTTCGGCGGTGCTGCCACAAACGCTGCAACATGTGCAGATTCAAATTCCTGCGTGTCGGCACATCGCATTTCAGGCGTTTCACCACCAGACCTAAAGACTTCTGGAGCGATGAAAGTTGTTGAGCTGCTGTGTGCGAACGATGGAAGTGGGCACATAGCGAGCGTACCCGCTGCACAAGGCCATGTAGGCCGGGATGGTGTTTTAAAAATTGCTGGAGAATTAGATTCAACACGTGAGCCACACAAGGCACGTGTGTCACATTATCACGGCGAAGGGCCACACCCATGTTTTCATCATTGTCACACCCGGCCTTCCCTGGCTGCTGGTTGAGTGGAGACAACCATTGATGAAACTTGGTCTCCAGAGCTAACCTTCCACAACTTCTCAGCGGTGTGACTCACATTTCCCATACATTTCAAAGTAAACATTTGACCGCATGATGGCATTGAGCTCTGCTGCCAGCATAGTAAGGAGGTGTGTGGTTTTCCTTGTGCGCAGTTACAAGGAAGGGTGCCCTGACCACACAGGGTTTGGGCCGAGGTGAAGGACCCACACGAGGTTGAGGAGGCAGAAGCAGTGTATTAACTTCTACATACAGAGGAAGGATTTATACAACTCGTGGGGACAGCAAGACTTGTACAGCAGACCCTTCTCCATCTCTCTCCATAGTAACCCATTGCCCAGTCAGCGACATGTAACGCTTCTGTCCATGCTTACTGGGCCAAGTATCTGTGGTGAAATGCACCCTGTCACACAGTTTCTCAAAGAAGCGGTGATGTTTGGTGCAACATGCTGATGTAACGCGTGCACGCCTTTGTTGGAGAAGGAGTGGCGCCTGGGCATCGGCTCTTGGGGCACTGCGATGGGCATAAGGTCTCGAAAATCCTCGGTTATAAAGGTTGGATAGGAAGCATTTTGGTAGCCAACAGTTTGCAGATGCTGAAAGTCAAGCTCTAAGCCATGTCATGCCCTTCTAAAAGCATGTAAAACACAGCAAGGGGACTCCAACCACAGTCTCCCTCGTTTCCACTAATTGAGCCATACACACCCCACGTGACTGGCATCAGTTGATCCCATATTCAAGATGAAAAAGATCCTTTGCATGAAGCACTCTCAAAAATACGCATGCCTTTCCCCTCCCCTGGCTGAGCCAGGGGAAGAAAAGTCCTCTGAGAGCCATGACTTGTTCATCTTGGTTCTTTTTTCAAAAGCGAGGGGACTCCAACCACAGTCTCCCTCGTTTCCACTAATTGGGCCACACACACCCCACTTGACTGGCATCAGTTAACCCCCATTTTCAAGATGAAAAAGATCCTTTGCATGAATCACTCTCAAAAATACACGTGCCTTTCACCTCCCCTGGATGACCCAGGGGAAGAAAAGTCCTCTGAGAGCCATGACTTGCTCATCTTGGTGAACGTTAGTCTGTCCACATTGTCAGTGGACAGATGCGTGTGCTTAGCTGTCAGCACACCCCCAGCAGCACTGAGGACACGTTCCGAGAAAACGCTGGCTGCGGGACACAACAAGATCCCCAAGGCATACGTGGTGAGCTCAGGCAATTTATCCAGATTGGAAGCCTAAAATAAGCAGGGCTCAAGTTGCACAGTAATGGCATCGGTGTTCCCTTGCATATACTCATATCTGTGTCTCCTCCTCTTTTTCCTTGTCTAGCTCCTTTGTTTTCGCATGAGTATATGTCCTTGTCACTTTCCCATGTGTTTGTGTTGTGAGTTGTTTGTCACCTTTTGGACACCTTTGAGGGTGTTTTCTAGGTGTTTTTATGTGTTTGTGATTGCCTGCCATTGTTGCCTATGCAGTTCGAGTTTAGTTCGTCGAACGTTCGATGAACCGAACTCGAACAGGAGCTCCGTTCGGCGAACCGGTTCGCTCATCTCTAATACTTTGTCTTCATAGCAAAAAATGCCTGAAGAGTAGTCAGATCACTTATTTTGTTTGGTTACTTTGGAAACCTGTAGTGGTTAAAAGATATATTAATACTGTAAATAAGAAAAACAAGTAATTTTTATACATTTTTTCTTTAAAGTGTTATTTAAGTGCTTTTTAGGCTAGTTTTGAAGCACACGTGAAAAAATGTGTGCCAAACTACGTATAAGAATATGTTTTTTATTTTGGCTCAGGCTACTTTCACACATCCGGCTTTTTGCCGTTTTGCCGAATGCGGCGCTCTCCCGTACAGTTAATACAGTACAGTGACAGCGCAACAAGCGCCGGTCACATGCTGTCATGTGACCGGCGCATGTGACCCGGAAGTTACAGCGCTGTCATTGTACTGTATGAACTGTACGGGAGAGCGCCGCATCCGGCAAAACGGCAAAAAGCCGGATGTGTGAAACCGGCCTTAAAAGGGTTTCATTGTGGTCCTAGAAGACCTCAGAGTGCTACACACACCTTTTCTGTGCAATTGGAAACTTTGCCAATTGTGGTGAGTCGAATGGCTGAAAATCAAATTTTTGAAAAATCTATGATGAAGCTGACAAATTTGAATTTTAAAAGAGTCACTCAATTCCAATACAGTCTTTTATTTTTACTGGTTGTAAAAAAGGTTTCTAGGCATTTTAACCTTGATTATACAGTAGTGTTTTTTTTTCCAGGAGCAAATTTAACATGCATTGCACAAAAATAACTGTTTTTTTTGCTATAGTATTTTTTTGTTGCTTTGCTTTTTTTTTCTCTACAAAATATTACATTGCAGATGTCTCCTGTGCAAAAAGAAAAGAGAAACATTAAAGAATCACGACAGCCTGTCCCAAATCGCCTGGCTTAATTAGAGCTACCAGATGGCCTTAGTTCAAGAGAGACAGACTGAGCAAGTTCTGCTCTTCTGAGTTCAATCCCTACAGATTTGTGAATTTCTATATCTCACTCAAATTTATATCATTCTATATGTATACAATGTCGTTATTGAACCAAAACAGTGGGTTAAAAATATCAAAGGTCACAAGTTAGTGGACATTTTATAGTGTCACTTAACTTATGAATATTTTGTTTACAAAATATGCATCAAGTATATCTATATTTCAGGAAAACTAAAATGTATGATTTATATTTGGTATGAATATTGTTATTATATTATTTATGCATTTTAGATATTCCATAATGTATTACGATATTTCAGATTTATTTCCTCCCGTTAGTTTTATGTTTATTTATGTTGGTGCTGTGAATGTCTTAGCCTTGAAAATAAATACATCATCTGTTGATCAATGATTTGATTTTGAATTTGTGTGTTTTAACAACAATTTCTACTTTGAAATAAAGAAAAATGTAAAGAATTATACATATAGAAAGCATAATAAACATATAATACTACAATATGAGTTTTGCATGCATTATATTAATCATATATATATAAATATTTATACATTATTCTTATAATTTAGATACTATATAGAGATAAGCAAATCTTTTTAAATACACCTTTGTTACATTTTCTCAGAGACCATGATTCCAGTGATATATAGGCTACGTGATGCAATAGTTGTAACAAAATCCCAGTTTTTTCATGTAGCAGAGGTCAGAAAGTTATTCACACTCACATCATAGTTTTATGTGTGCTTGTTTATTGAAAGTGATACTAATAAACATCACAAAAAAAGCAATGGCATTTTTCAGCCAAGTTCACAGAAACAAATACAGAAACAGGATGCAGCAAACCCCCTTAATAAAAGTGAGGGTAACAAAGGGACAAATCACTAATGAAACAACCACTCTCAACCTACCAGTTCATGGAGGAGAGTATTGTCCAGTAATAGAATTGCACAAAGATGAAGATTGCCATAGGGCGCAAGACACACATATGTAAAGGACAGTGCTTATTGACAGTGAGCTGCTTAGCAGAGGAGTGTGGTTGATTTAGCAGGTACTTGGACTGTAGTGCAGGCAGTAAAAATCTCCTGGTGATAAAACAATCAATGTAAGTAAACAAAAGCACACAGCCTAATAATTGATACATTGCTTAAATTTGTGTCTTAGCCATATATCCTGCTGTCTTCAGATACATATCAAAACCTGCTTATAAAATCCTTTTAAGTGGGGGTGAAAAAAATACTCATTTTAGTCAAGAAGCAACAGAGATTTTTTAAAATGAAGAAGCAATGGCTTCCCCATTTAACTATGAAAAAAAAATGTTATCCACAATCAGGAAACACCAAGGCCCAGACATTATGGCCAAAAAAGAAGCAATAGAAATCATTAATCAAGGGCCCGAACAACATATAACTCATTTTAACCAATCCATAACTATTTTACATATAGTACCATATATATATATATATATATATATATATATATATATATATATACACACACACACACAGTTGTACAGTTATACACACACAACATGTTTGTTTAGAAATTGAAGAAGCAAATTATAAAAAAAAATCCCAAATGTATCACTTTTTTAGGTAGCTTTAAACTTTCTATATTACTCTCGTCAGGATAGGGTTCACAGCAGTATAACTAAAAAACTACAGAACACGACGGACATGTATGAAATGGGAACTTTGCAGTAGTAGTTGCAGCAGTAACAGCACAGTATAGTATATGATGTACAGGCAAGAAGCAACAGCAGGATAATAGACATATAATGTGATGGATAATAAGTAGGGATGATCAAATACCAAAATATTTGACTTTGCGAATATACAACGAATAGGTCGCCACTATTTGACTATTTGCGAATTTTCGATACGCACTGTAAGGCTATGTGCGCACGTGTGCGCTCTGCACCGCACCTAAAAGCTGCACTTCAGAGCGCAGCTGAAAAGCTCCGTTCTGAAGCGCATGGTGCCGGCAGAGAACGTGCGCTCTGCATGCAGCTCCTGCCATAGACAGAGCAGGGGCTGCCGCTAAAGCACACGGAAGAAGTGACATGTCACTTCTTAGAACGCGCGCTTCGGGCAGCAGCCGAAGCGCTGCGCTCTAAGACGCCACGTGCGCATGGCCCCTTCACAATCTCCATAGATTATGCAGGGGACGCAGGACGCATGCAGTTACCCTGCGCTACAAAGCGCAGCGTAACTGCATGTAATTACGCAACGTGCGCACATAGCCTAAGTGTATGGGAAACCTGAATAATTTTACATTGGACTTAACGGCGAGCTGTGGTGACTGAGGAATAGGCTGACATGGATGGTAAAAGCCAAAAACAGTATGGGCATAGCCTGTAGAAGGTACCTGACTGCATTTCTGTGTCTTGGAATAACGTGCTCCGAACAGCACGCGGCGCTTACATAGTCGCCAGAACAGCTCTCAAACCAAAGTAAAAGAGGAGAAATGAATAAGAAACAGTTTGTAGTGCCTAATCACTTTAATAAAACGAAAAATCAAGCCCTGACCTAAACAAAAACACTTTAGCATCACTCTCTGTCTGCCCGTTGGTCTCTCTCTGTCGGTTTGTCGGTCAGTCTCTCTGTGTCTCTCTTTGTCTGTCTGTCTCTCCCTCTCCCCCCCTCTCTCATACTCACTGATCACTGACCGATCACCGCCACGATGCTGCACGGCTGTCACACTGCTCCGGCGGTTTCTCCTGCTTTTGAAAATGCCGGCCGCTCAATATTCCATCTTGTATTTACTACTTTCCCTGCCCACCGGCGCTTATGATTGGTTGCATTAAGACAAGCCCCCACACTGAGTGAAAGCTGTCTCACTGCAACCATTCACAACCGCCGGTGGGCGGGTCTATGTAGTGCAGTAAAATTAATAAATAAATTTAAAAAAATGACATGCGGCCCCCCCAATTTTGATACCTGCCAAGGTAAAGCCCCATGTCTGAAGGCTGGTATTCTCAGGATGGGGAGCCCCATGTCTAAAAATATCAGCCAGCAGCCACCCGGAATTGCCGCATCCATTAGATGCGACAGTCCCAGGAGTCTACCCGGCTCATCCCGAATTGCCCTGGTGCAGTGGCAATCGGGGTAATAAGGAGTTAATGGCAGCCCATAGCATAGCATAGCATAGGCATCTATGAGACACCCCCCCATGATTAACCTGTAAGTGAAAGTAAATAAACACAAACACCCAAAAAAATCCTTTATTTGGAATAAAAGACAAAAAAACCCACCCTCTTTCACCACTTTATTAAAATCCGCAAATACCCTTCCGTGTCCGACGTAATCAACACAAGGTCTTATGACACATCCAGCTCTGCTACATGAAGCTGACAGGAGTGGCCATAGAACACCGCCACTCTCTGTGAGCTCCACGCTGCAACTGAAGTGAGTCGCACTATCAGCAGTGCCGTCACTCAGGTTACCCGCGGCCACCGCTCTCAGGTGGAGGAGTCCAGCTGGCCGCGGGTAACCTGAGTGATGGCACCGCTGATTGCTCAGCTCACTTCAGTCACTCAGGGGATATGCAGTCACTGGTGAGTACTTCACCTGTGATTGAAAATCAGGCCGCGGCACACAGAGCCGCGCAATGACAATGAAGTCGGGTGAAGTTCATCGGAGTTAATTCTGATCGCATGGTTCTGTCTCACAGCCAACCATGCTCTATGGGGATGTAGCAGAGCCGAGTGGGACAGCACTGTCAAAAATGCATCCAAAATGCATTCAAAATGCATCCAAAATGCAGCATTTTGGATGCTTTTTGAAACACACATGCAGTGACAAAACGCTGCTTTTTATCTGTCACGCCAGAACGCAACGTGCGCACATACCCTTTATTAGTTGGATCTACAAATACTCCCCCGCACACACTACAGTCTATCTATACCACCAGCTTCCTATAACTGTGTTCACAAAATGGCCGCTGGCTTATATAGCCCTTATGACGTTGTGTGGCCAAGCCAATCACAGTAACACCACAACAAAGATGGCTGCGGCGTTACTGTGAGGGCAAGCAACATCAGATGTGTTCCTTGGCTGGAAAACAGGCACCAGGACATCAGAAATGAAACTGAAAATATCAGAGCGGATACCGAATGGTGCGAATAGCCTATTATCCATCGGATACCGAATAGTGGCAAATACATTCGCTCATCCCTAATAATAAGTAGTTGCCAGACTTTGAAATAAGAATGGCACTAATAGAAGAAGAGCCCTATAAAACATAGTGGTGTGCAAATAATCACTAGAGCTGTTTGTGACATGCACAGTTTGTGAGGCTGTCAAAAGTTACATTTGTTCTCCTTTAATCAATTTTGATAGTGCGCATCAGCATAAATTAAAAAAATCTGTAATTGATTTTCTGCAGTACTACAACCATACTATCATACAAAGGAGCAGTTGCGAGCTCTCCTTTTTGTCTCTCTCTGCCAATCAATTACATATTTACTATTTTTTCTTATATACTGATCTTTACTTACATGCTGGCACACACATACTCAGCTGTATTTTTCACTGTATTATGCATTTCAGTCCCTATCTATATGCTAAGCCATGAGCTGAAACTCAGTTTCTAGATCCGCCACAAAATGTTTGTTGCATTTCCTTTTTCAGATTCAAATGCACTCTGTCAGCCCAGAAAGACTGCTAAAGCCAAGTACAGGTGCATCATGGTGGGGCTAATCATTTAAAAACACCTTTCCACTAGTGATAAGTGAGCCTGCTAGTCGCTGCTCGATACTCAATCAAGAGTCGGGATGCTTGATACGCTTGGTACGCGATCAAGCATTGAAGGTGCTCGAGTGCCTTGTTTGAGACCCTACTCAGCTTGTTTTGTGGGTTTAGACAGCCAATGAACATACGAGGATTGCCTACCATACATGGTAATACCGTAAACATGTTGGCTACTGGCATTACTGTGATTCGCTGGCTGCATTGAGTCATTGGGTCTTACGTAAGACATAGTTATGCGATTCTCTGTTTTCTGCAATCAGTTTAGAGAGAGTTGCTGTAGGAGGGACAGCTGAATTGGCAGCGTTGAATTGGTTTGCAGTAATTGTATACCACCGCTGCACCATTAAAACAAAAGACCTCTTCAGGACAACATACTGTGCTTTCTTGAGTAAAACTGCTGCTACTTGCAGTCAGTGTAGGAAGCTGGTGGACGAGGCATAGTTTAGGAATAGAGGCAGAGAGTAAAGGCTGCTTTACACCAGACAATCTATCGTGCGACAGATCGTCGGGGTCACGGTTTTTGTGATGCACATCCGGCATCGCTGGCGATGCCGGCCTGTGTGACACCTCCTAGCGACGCAGTATCGCTCACAAATCGTGAGTTGTGTACTGCTCGCTAGGTTCCATAATATCATTTAATTTAGTTGTTCATCGTTTCCGGGGTAGCACACGTCGCTCCGTGTGACATCCCGGGAACAATGAACAGCAGCTCACCTGTGTTACACGGCCGCCGCTGGCTATGTGAAGGAAGGAGGTGGGTGGGGTGTTTACGTCCCGCTCATCTCCGCCCCTCCGCTTCCATTGGCAGCGGCCGTGTGACGTCGCTGTGACGCCGAATGTCCCTCCCACTCCAGGAAGTGGACGTTCGCTGCCCACAGCGAGGTCGCACGAGAGGTAAGTATGTGTGACGGGGGTTACTAACTTTGTGCGACACGGGCAGCGATTTGCCCGTGACGCAAAAAGGACGGGGGTGGGTACGATCGATTGTGAAATCGCACAATCGGTTGTACCATGTAAAGCAGCCTTAAGGGTTTAGTGCCTTACAATATTTTTATACTTCTTTGGCTGCTGCAACCTAAAAACAAAATGTTCCTTTCAGGATTAAATATTTTTCTATTCTCTATTAATAGCAGAAAGTTTGCAGCATATATAGTATCTACATAATTTAAAATATGAAAGATGTGCCATAAGGTATGTAGAAGTTGACGTGCTACTGATGGTGCATGCAAAGGCTCAGGTCATGGGCAAGGAGGAAAACTCTAGGAGGAAAACCAACATGCTCATCCATGAAACCTAGCTTCCTATCCAACTTTGCAGGCGGTGGAGGACACCACTCTTGAATCTAGAACACTGGAAACAGGTGGTCGGTTAGGTGGCAGATAATGTTTCCTGTATGTTTACCAGCACCAACCTGTCTTACACATGGTACAAAGTCACTACACAAGAGTCTGAAATGTATTCCTCACTCTGAACTTTCTTCCTCCGAGCATGGTGTATCCCAGGAGACAAATGATTACATACTCGGACAGCCTGAGGAGCTCTTAACATTTCCATTTATTGTTTCTGGCCTTTTTCTTGAAAGTTTCAAAAGGGACATGAGAAGATCAAGTGTAGTGATAATAAACCATTTGAGCACCCATGGTCACAAGAAGACAACGGTTGGGAATGATAATTAGTGTCTCAAGAGGTAGGTGATGATGAGACACAGTTGCCAACAAGTGATGCTGTTAACAAGTTTGAATGACCTGAATATGGAAGTGGAAGACAACATGGGAAGATGCCATGCAGAGCAAGGATAGCAGTGCAGAGGGGGAGGTATCCGTAGCACAACTATAGGAAGGAAGAGGAAGTTGGCTGGCCAGAAAGAGAAGGAGAGAAAATATGTCACACCACACTGAATAGTGGCCAGACCACTACCAGTCTGACTACCACCAGCATGCTCAGGTCTGTGTCATCAAAGCACAAGACTAGGTGGACAGAATGCCTAGGTCCACAATCATAGTGAAAAAATATATATATATATATATATGTGCATACATATATGAAAGACGGGTTTTAGCCGCGCTAAAAAACCACTGTTGGCATGGTACTGATTAAAAATCTCTTTTATTACAGCATTCCAACGCGTTTCAGAGACATAAGCCGTCTCCTTCTTCAGGGAAAAGAGAAAATATACACACAGTATGCAGACCGGTTAGTTATAAAGGAGTCCATTTTGCCACGTTGACATCTATGACGTCAATGCTCTCATGGTAACGGAGTGACTCATGAACACGTGAAGACTGCAGGGGAGGAGTACTTTCTGCTAGTAAAAGCATATAGTACATAAGGGTTCTCTAAATAAAAGCATGAAATGAATGTAAAAATAAAAAAATGAAAATAAAAGGAAAAAAATGAAAAATAAATGTATATACTGCTTGATTTTTTGATTTTTTCAAAGCGCGTTAATATGGTAACAGACGTGGGTGTTTAATGTGATACTTGAACCCAAAAAGGGGTAACTCACTGGGTTCAAATACAAGGTAGTTGGTAATCATCCTTTACTCCAAAGCTGACTGTTTACAGGAGAAAGGAGGATTTTGCGGTTACTTCTAGTGCCACAGTGGAGAATTAGATGGTAATGTGAAGGAAACAAAAGCACTAATTTAATAAAGAAATGTGCATTAGGATTATATTAGTGCTATCAGACCAAAAAGGAAGATAATCAAAGTGTTGTAGGGATTCCTAGAAAGCAGAGGACAGTGAACTCGAAAGGGAAGAAGAACGCCTGCGCGAGGACACTGAGCAAGTTCTCAATGGGAACCAGGGTGAATTGAGATCAAACCGTGAGAAAAAAAGAGAAAGTGCATGCGTGGAGACACAGTAAAGGTGACTGGGTTCAGAAGCGTGGGAAAGCAGACCGCATCAGTATCCCGAGTGCAAGGAGAAAACAGTGTATGAGTGACATGTGAAACAAAAGTGAACAGTTGAGCAAATGAAATAGAAATAGAAAGTGCAGTGCAAAGATCATTATTAAAGTAACCTCGTATATATCCCGTGAAGTATATATCATATATCATATATATCCCTATAGTGAAAGAAGCCTCTCATATCGCTAAGGATAATTAGAAGAGACAATAAATATTAAATAAATTGATAAATGAAATGATAACTGAATGAATGACTTCAAATTAAAAAGGGAGACTATGTTTGCAAAACATGGAAATGCGCTGGGATTAAACCTTTAGATAAAATCTGTTTGGAATACAGAACATTATGCATATATTGTTCAAATATTTAAAACATGTGAATAAAAATATGAATATGTAAAATCAACATATACAAAAGTATCATATGTTAAAAAGGGAAAGGAGGGGGATGTGCTGATATCCCATGGAAGTAATGATGCATATGGAATTCAACAATGAGCATATAGAAATACAGTTATACAATTTATAGTATAGGACAATAAAAAAGGACAATAAAAAAGGGCGATAAAAACTTACAATAAAAAGGAATAAAAAGGAGTAAAAAATAGGGTAAAAATTATTTGGTATTGTTAAATGGTAATGATAGTGATGTTACTAATGTCAATAATAATATTAGGAAGCCGATAGCTAGGGGCTAATAAAACAGATCCGCTACTTCGTTCAACCCAAAAGGGGTAAGAGTATTGAGTTTGTGGATCCAGAAAGTTTCTTTGCGACTTAGCGTCTCTGACCTGTTATGAACCAAGGGGCTGATCTGCTTGATGGGAGTGATCTTGAAATCCAAACTTCTATTGTGTTGGATCGTACAGTGTCTGGACAAACCATGCAGAAGGAAACCAGATCTTATATTATGGCGATGTGAATTGAGCCTGTTATGAAGGGCTTGGCTTGTTCTACCAACATATAATTTACCACAGGAACATTCTATAAGATATACAACGAAATTCGATTGGCAAGACATACGATCTTTTATTTTGAAAGATTCAACTCCATTAGAGGAGCAGAAAGAGGTCCTGTCATGGCAGATGCTTTTGCAGCATAAGCATTTCTTGGATCCACATCTATATGAACCTGCTGGGGCACAAGATTTGGACTGTGCTTTTTTTGATCTCAATCTGCTAGGTGCCAGAATATTTTTGATCGTAGGAGCCCGCCTAAAAGTGATTCCTGGAGTGGAGGGTAATATAGATTTAAGGAAGGGATCATTTTGCAAGATCCCCCAATGTTTTGATAGGACATTCCTTATTGCTATATTATCACTGCTGTATGTAGTAATTAAATTCAAACTCAGATCTTGTTTCTTTCCTGCATCTATGCCTACAGGTGGGGGGCGGGTGTCCATTTTCGGCTTTACCAGATCTACTTGTTTGAGAACTGAAGATACTTTGTAAGCCTTTTGGATCAGGGATTTAGGATAATCTTTCTCTAAAAAACGTTGTATCAAAACCTCCACTTGATTTTTGAAATCAGAATCTTGTGTACAGTTCCTTCTGATTCTTTTATATTGGTTTAGTGGGATGTTATTTAGCCATTTCTTGTAATGTTCACTATTGTAGTGGACATACCCATTAGCGTCCACCTTTTTGAAAAAGTTCTTAGTACATATTTTATTCCTCTCATGATAGATCATTAAGTCTAAAAAATGAATTTCGTCGGCATGAGTTGTGGAGGTAAATTTTGGACCCCACGCATTACCATTCAAGTGATCTAATAGGACATTGACATCAGAGAAATTCCTATCCCATATGATGAATAGATCATCGATGAACCTTTTATAGAGTATGATCCCTTTCCCAAAAAAGCCATTTACTATATAAATCATTTCAAAGACCCCCATGAACAGATTGGCATAAGAACATGCCGCCTTGGACCCCATCGCTGTCCCAAGGCATTGATGGTACAGTATATCAGAGAATAAGAAGTAATTGTTATGAAGTATGAAACTCATGCCTCTGAGTATAAAGTCTTTCTGAGACAGAGGTATTCTTTTGTCATTTTCTAAGAATAAACCGATGCTGAATAGACCTAAATGATGTTGGATGTTAGAGTATAGGGAAGCTACGTTAATGGTGACAAACATGTAGGAATCTTTCCAAGGAATACCACTAAACCTCTCAATGAGGTGAGCAGAGTCTCTCAAATGGCTGTCCAGGCTCAGTACGTATGGTTGTAGAATCAAATCTACATATTTGGCTAAATTGGAGGTCAGAGAATCAATGCCTGAAATTATGGGCCTGCCTGGGGGATTAGATAGATTTTTATGGATTTTTGGTAAGTGATAGAAGAAGGCTTTGACCGGATTTTTTATTTGTAGGAATTTTTTCTCTGCAGAGTTTAAAATGCCGCCCTCAGCTGCCTCTTGGATAAGAGCCCTATAATCAGTCACGGCTTGATTGTAATCTACTTCTTTGGCTATTTCGTAGTATGTTGTATCAGAAAAAATCCTATGGGCTTCTTGGAGGTAATCAGCCCTATTTTGAATAACTATCCCACCCCCTTTATCCGCTGCTCTGATAACTATGTTATTATTGCTTTTTAAAAGAAGAAGTGCTTCCCTTTCTGAATGGGATAGATTTTTCTTTAGTTTCCTGTTCTGATTAACAACCTCCTTGAGGTCGGACAGAACTAGGTCACTGAAGGTTTTCAAAAAATGACCCTTGCTTTTAGTGGGATAAAACCTGGATTTTGCTTTCACTGTTGTATGAATAAAGGAGTCAACTTCGGACAGGTCACCGGGGGGGCTATCTCCTTTCATTAAAAAGTGCCTTTTCAAAGTGAGTTTTCTAATATATCTTTGGATGTCCAAAAAAATGTCAAAATCCTTGGTTCTATAGGAAGGGCAAAAGGATAAACCTTTGTTCAAGACCTTAATTTCATTGTCACTGAGTGTATAAACAGACAAATTAAAAATGTTTTTTTGAGCTGCGGTGTCTTGGGGAATATTAGGTATACTACCAGTATGGTTAAAAACATTACTCTCCTGCGGGGATTCGGGTGTGTCCTTATTATTGTCCTTATCATAATTTTTATGATTTTTATTTTTATCTTTCTTTGAATTTTTATTTGTATTCTTATCGTTCCTTACAGTGGGATCTATTGTGCAGCTCTCTTTTTGTTTTGGCTTAGAACCTGCCTTGGTTCCTCTTCTGTATTTTTTCTTTTTTTGGTTGTTGATGGTTTTGGGACTAAAAAATCCGTGATTAGGTTGGTTTTTGGCTGCTTGGCAGAGGGCAAAAAGGGAACAAGTGGTGATGCCATGTTAGTGTTGTCAATAATGATTTTTTCACTGTCTATGAGGGTCTCAGACGTGGTTGTAGGGGTGCAGCATGTGGAGGGAAGGGGATCATCATGGATAGACAAATTTAGGAGATCTATGAAATTTTCATCCTGTGTCAAATCCTTCTGCAGTAAAGGGTCATTGAGATCTGCAAGGGCCCTATCCTTTCTGATTTGGTCAATTTGCTTCCTGATCCTCGCAAGCTGAGCTTGCGTGTCTTCAGCATTATTGGGTGTATACACCCTTGTCTGGGGTTCACCAAGGGCCCTAGGCTCACTATTGTCTTTTGAGGTGGAAGGATCGGTGTCTTTAGTATTTTTGACATGTTTATCAATATTAATCACATTTTTTGGGGCAGAGATGCTGCTTTGCAGGAATACTTCATTGGCTAAAATATCAATCTGATCGGGAAGTGGAGCTGAAACAAGCACCGTATGACGTGTTACTTCCGCAGCCCTATTCGGGTTTACGGTAGTTATGGAGCTGGCCCCATTTGTTTTATGGAACCTACTGTTCAGAAAACTTCTTTTATTTGAAAGGTTTTGATTAGTGGAACTATGTCTTCTATAGCTATTTTTTCTGGGTACGGACACAGGTGCTTTGACAGTGGTAATGGAGTCAGCATAATGCTTCTCATGCCTGTCTCTCTGGAGTTTCTTTGACTTCCTAATTATGGTATCATGCTCAAGTTGTATTAATCTTGTGTTTAGACCAGAATTGAGATTCCTGTACTCAGGGTGTAATATAAAAGCATTAAGTTCATCATACAGGGTAGAAATTTCAGACATGGCAGTTGTAGCAATCTGAGTTCTCTTTTCATGCAAACAAAGCAACATACCTTGCATGCAATCACTGAAGAGTTTGTCCCATTTAGCTGTAAAAATCGGGTCCTGGGGAAATGGTGTAGTCCGTTGTATTTGTAAGCCCCTAGGGCAAAGCTTTTCAGCCATATAAATTGATAAAAATCTGGCGTCCAGACTATAATGCATCTCCTCTTTAAGGATGTCTTCCAGGGCATGGAAGAGCTTCCTCATCTGGGAAGTGTCTTCTTCAGAGAAGGAGATTCCGGAATCCATATGGGTGTCCACATCAAGAAAATCCTGGGTTCCGACAGTTTGTAGGATCAGTCTCTCTCTAGATGATAGTCGGTTGTTGTAATAATCCATCGTAATCGACCCTCTGCTGCCAAATCACAACCCCTGTGCCAGTCACAACCCCTTTTAGAGCATATGAGTGTCCGCGTGGTTCAAGCAGCGGCTCCGTGCACTCGGGATACTGATGCGGTCTGCTTTCCCACGCTTCTGAACCCGTCACCTTTACTGTGTCTCCACACATGCGCTTTCTCTTTTTTCTCACGGTTTGAACTCAATTCACCCTGGTTCCCATTGAGAACTTGCTCAGTGTCCTCGCGTAGGCGTTCTTCTTCCCTTTCGAGTTCACTGTCCTCTGCTTTCTAGGAATCCCTCCAACACTTTGATTATCTTCCTTTTTGGTCTGATAGCACTAATATAATCCTAATGAACATTTCTTTAATAAATTAGTGCTTTTGTTTCCTTCACATTACCATCTAATTCTCCACTGTGGCACTAGAAGTAACCGCAAAATCCTCCTTTCTCCTGTAAACAGTCAGCTTTGGAGTAAAGGATGATTACCAACTACCTTGTATTTGAACCCAGTGAGTTACCCCTTTTTGGGTTCAAGTATCACATTAAACACCCACGTCTGTTACCATAATAACGCGCTTTGAAAAAAATCAAAAAATCAAGCAGTATATACATTTATTTTTCATTTTTTTCTTTTTCTTTTTATTTTGATTTTCTTATTTTTACATTCATTTCATGCTTTTATTTAGAGAACCCTTATGTACTATATGCTTTTGCTAGCAGAAAGTACTCCTCCCCTGCAGTCTTCATGTGTTCATGAGTCACTCCGTTACCATGAGAGCATTGACGTCATAGATGTCAACGTGGCGAAATGGACTCCTTTATAACTAACCGGTCTGCATACTGTGTGTATATTTTCTCTTCACCCTGAAGAAGGAGAAAGCTTATGTCTCTGAAACGCGTTGGAATGCTGTAATAAAAGAGATTTTTAATCAGTACCATGCCAACAGTGGTTTTTTAGCGCGGCTAAAACCCGTCTTTCATATATGTATGCACATATATATATATAATTTTTCACTACGTTTTCCACGGGGCCGCTGCTTGAACCACGCGGACACTCATATGCTCTAAAAGGGGTTGTGACTGGCACAACCTCATCAGTTGAGTGTACCTATCTATATTTTTCCACACGGTTATTACCGGGCAAGACCCTATTGTGCCTTTGTTTCCCCTTCTCCAGCAGTTTCTAGGTCCACAATCAGTGTCTGTGAGTTACACTACTGTCTCTTCTGCTGTGCAATGTTCTAGCTATTCCCCTATCCAGAACACAGACATGGATGCATTCTGCACCTATCGTTGCACATTCACAAGCATCATCATCAACCATTTATATTTCTTTGCCCATAGCAGTATTCAGCTATGTTAAGCCTTTGAACACAATTAGAAATACTGAGCCACCCATCCACAGGTCTAAACAGTAAATTATAACAGTTCCATACTGCTTGCCCAGGAAATGTTGACATTAAGGCTCGAAAATCCTGAGGCTTTCCGCAACTTCATGGAGGCAGCTGTTTTTGCTACTTGGTCCCCAGCCACCAATATCTTTCCTGGTGGGCCATTCCCACCTTACTCAAGCAAGTGTCCCATAATGTCACCTGTGCCATGGCCAACATAGTTACTGGGGTGATCAACTTAACAGCCAACACATGGACAAGTTCATGTGGACAGGAACACTATATTTTCTTTACGGCACATTGAGTGAACCTTGTGGAGGCCTGGGATGGTGCACATGCTACCAACAGGGTTGCAGGTCTTAGTTCCATTAGTGTTTCATTAACATCTTACACTAGTTCCTGCTTTCCTCTTCCTCATCCTCTTTCTCCGTATTTATATCTCAAAGGACATTTTCCTTATCAGTAGCAAGCTGGAAGCACTGCAGTACTGCCTCGGGGAAGCAACCACAAGCTCTGCTGAAATTAATTTGTTTAGGTGACAAGCTGCACAATATCTAAGAGTTAATAGCTACAACGTACCCGAACAATCTGTGGCTCCCACTGCTGAACCTACAACCATGCATATTTATGTGTGATACTGGCCGTAAGCTTATGGTTGCTCTGAAGCTTGGCATGCTGCCACATGTACCATGTCTGGCCCAGATGCTCAACTTACTGGTTCAACTGTTTCTGAAAACCTTCAAGATTTGCATTATCTACTTGTGAAGGTGTGCCACGTGTGCGCCCATTTCCGTAAGTCAGACACAGCTGCCACCGGTATGTCAGTACTGTAGCAGAGCTTTCAAGTGCCCAAGCCCTGTAAAGCCTTAATAGACATGTTGGCAACGCTTTGTGAGCAGCAAAGGGAAGTAGTTCAATACCAACTACAACATGCTCATCAGTATTCCAGTCAGTCTCCGCACATATGTACCAATGAGTTACTGTGGATCTCTCAGATCTGTGAGGTTCTAAAAAACTTTAAGGAATTAACCAGCTAGCTTCTCTGTCTACTCAAATGCTCCCTGCTCACTTTTAAGGAGAAAGCTTTGCAGATGGACCAGGTGGAGATGGAAGAATAAAGTACACATGGTGTTACTACCAAACAAATCCTCATCTCTACTTCTCAGCAAGGTTTAGGTGATAGTGAGGAAGAGGAAGCTAAGAAGAAGGTGGTGGATGAAAAACAGGAGATGGTTTCCTGCACGGAAGAGCATACTTTCTACACCAGCCTCATGACGCCTGTTCAGTGTAGATGGGCTGAAGAGCAGGAGGACTAGGAGTAGAGAAAGGAGGAGGACATAGTGGGGTCAGGGAAGTCTTGCCTGTTAAGAGTCAGGCTAACTTTATGTCCCATTGCCTTTCTTGAGACCCTCGCATTATACACATATTGGCCAACACTATTTACTGATTATTCACCCTTCACAATCCACACTTCAAGGAGAAGTTTCCTTCTTTCCTATCTGCGGCAGAGAGGGCTAGTAAAATTTTATAATACCAAAAAGACCAAGTAGAACAATTAGTACAAAAATTCACATCTGATAATGCTGGTGGCAGAGGTAGTAGTTCCTTGGGCAACAAAGGAGGAGAGATGAGGGAGTCACATACTAGGTCCAACAAAGGCAAAGGAACACCATAGAAAAAATTTCTTTAGGCACTCCCAGTGCGCAGGCACTGATGCGCGTAGTAGTTCAACAAGGAGGGAAATGTTTTTGAAAATGGTGAAGCAGTACCCAGCCATCCTTGCCAGCATCCTCTGTGCCGTACAACTATTGAGCATCCAAACTGGATACCAGGCATGCACTAGAGGTGCTGACCTGTCCTGTCACAAGCGTTTTGTCTTAGCAGCTTTTTAGTGCTACCTGAGGCCTAATACCTGATAGACACATCCGCATGTCAACTGAAAATGCTGACAGTCTGACTCTTATTTAAATTAGCAAGGCCTTGATTGGCCCAAACTTACTCACCCCACCGGATGACAGCAGGCAAATGTAAAGCAAATTAAAATGTTCCTTCTCTTCTGGTGTATTCCCATGCACACCATTCCACCCAGAAAAGGGTATACAGTTCATGTTTTCTTCTTTTTCTTGTCCTTCTCCTCCTCCACCACATCAATAGGGTCATCATGCAGCACTTGTTCCAAATTTTTAGAGGGTCAACAGGCAACTCTCACTCCAAATATTTTGAGAGTCATCAGATGGCCCTCACTCCAAAATTTTTACAGGGTCATCAAGTAGCCCTTTGTACACATTTTAGAGGGTTATGAGGTGGCCCGTGTTTAATTTTTAGAGAGTTGTCTGGTGGCACTCACTGAAAAGTTAAAGTGGGCAAACAGGTGCTCTTTGGTAAAAATCTTTAGAGTGTCATCGGATGACCCTTGCTCCAAATTTTTAGGGGGTCATCAGGCACCCTAACTTCATATTTTATTAGTCATTAGGCGACCTTCGCACTAAATTTTAAGAGAGTAAAAAGGCTGCCAATGCTCTAAATATTTCCAAGGTCATCAGATAGCCCTAACTCAAAATTTTTAGAGGGTCATTAGGAGGCTCTACATTTAAAGAGGGTAATTATGTGTCCCTAAGTAAAAATCTTTAGAGAGTCAACAGGCAGCCTTAACTCCAAATATTATGAGAGTCATCAGACTGTGCTCACTCGAAATTTATAAAGCGTTATCAGGGAGCACTTTTTAGAGTTATATCATGATGATCATCATCACTCAAAATGTTTCCGCGATGTGCATTATGCTCTCCTTTATAATCTTTTCAGGATGTGTATAAAGCCTACTTCTTTCCTATTTTGTGCAGCATTTGCATAGGCTTTAGGAGTCTAGGAGTTGATAATACCCAACAATTTTAACCGAATGTATGAGACCTTTCTTTATGTCTAATACATTGTGTATCAGAGTTTCTCTTCCTTCTGATTTTTCCCAGTTCTTGCATTTTCTGCATATGTTTTGTAAGGTTCAGTGTTGCTACTTCATCACATAAAAAGGATGTGTCTGACAATGTTACCTACATCACATGCTCAGAGAAGGTTGCAAAATTAAATTACAACTGGATTGCATAGTTTTATTCCCCCATCTATTATGTCATCTTCTATAGTCTTAAGCAATGGGGAAATATGGTGAGAGATGCCCTGGCTATTAAGGGGTGGAATAGGCTTTTTTTCCCCTCTTTAATTTTGCCTTAAATACAAGTCATTATACAGGAAAGAATGTTTTGCAACATTTTTTCCTATAATATCCATTTTATCTTCTTTTTTGTATGTTTTATTGTTAGTCCGTAAAAGTGGAGTAAAACTCTGACAACATTGTTGCCATCATAAATCTGGTAGTCAGACTGTGTCCTGGCATCTTCCTCATGCTGTTCTCATTCCATTGGAGTGTTGCTCCATCATTTTCATTGATTTTCCTGTCCTTATCCCACCAGTCATCCTGGATGGGTCTTTCAGAAAAATGCTCGTTTCCCATTGACTTCAATTATACTCGTTACTAGAATCGAACCTATCTAAACATCAGACCTGCTTCATTCGTGTACCCAGCAGTTGAGCATTTTAGTACACACTCATTGCTGCTTTCCACCTGCTTGTTTTTCTTCAATTTTCACCCTCCTTACTACTTTGAATGATGGCTCTGGTTTCATAGAACCAGAGAAAGGCATAGATATTTTGAAAACAAGGAGGTGAGAAGGTGTATTGTATTGCCCCACAATAATGCACAAGCTCATGTACTTGGTTTGACCAGTCATTCTGGGCTGACAGAGTCCCTTTTAATATTCACTGTGATACTTCCTCCTTATTAGCTGTGCTATACCATGACAGGTGATAGTTGGCAAACATTATGGGGACCCCAAGCAGCCACACCTTAAGTAATGTTTCCTTTTTCTAAATTTGCAGTATTCTGCAATGTATATAATAAGGCTGGTTATAGCAGGAAATTCATACACAGCGAACCGCAAATTGTACAATTTTCCAGGTTTCAAAAAATGATTAAAAACTCAAAGCAATTTTTTTTCAAATTTAATCTATTTGTTCAACTCTTTTCCTGTTTATCGTCACAAGAGGTGAGAAGCAAAACGTGATTAGAGTGTATGTTTTCATAATTAAGTCAAGTGGTGAAACAAATTTACCATTAAAGAATTATACATTATATAAATATATACATTTTTTGCATACTATCTCCATTTCCACAGGGTCAGTTGTAATTAATTTGGTATTGCTTGATAATTCAAATAAGAGATAAATTGTCAATGAAAAACAAGTGTTGAATTTGGGTCTCTTTAAACAAGCCAAAGATGCCATTACTTGGATGTTAAAAACAAAGCAAAGCTATCATAGAGATGGCAGAGGGCATTTAATATCTTGAAGGATGAGAATACAGAAATAGAATTTCAGAAGTATAAAGATATAATTAGGAAATGTAAAAAAGAAAACAAGCAAGCAAAATTAGCTACTGAAACAAAATTCGCCAAGGATATTAAAATAAATCCCAAAATCTATTATAAATGCATTAATGCAAAAGGAAAACAAAGGATAGTACTCGCCCCTTAAAATATAATAACAAGTTAGTTATAGAGGACAAACAAAAGACTGAGATATTAAATAGGCATTTCTCATCTGTGTTCACCAAGGAACTGACTGTTCCAGGGATCATTAAACAAGTGAAAAATCAAAGTTCACCACCTGATAAAATTAAATTAACACAAGGAGAAGTACACCTTTGTCTGAGTAAATTAAACATTGACAAATGCCCTGGGCCAGATGGCATTCATCCACAAATTTTGAAAGAATTGAGCTCCGTAATTGACAGACCGCTGTATCTCATCTTTTTAGACACGCTTGTAACAGGGTTGGTTCCTCAGGATTGGAGGATTGCTGATGTGGTATTTATATTTAGGAAATATAAGAAAGTGGATCCAGGCAACTACCGTCCAGTAAGCCTGACATCAGTAGTATGCAAAGTTTTTGAGGGCATTTTAAGGGATGACATGCAAAAATATATTGTAGAAAATAATATAATAACTGACAGAAAGCATGGATTCATGAAAGATATGTCGTGTCTAACCAACCTGCTGGGGTTCTATGAGGGGGTAAATGCAAATCTGGATATTGGTAATGCAGCTGATGTGATTTATTTGGACTTTGCAAAGTCATTTGGTACTGTACCACATAATAGCCTTATACTAAAGCTCCAGAAGCAAGGACTAGGGGAAACGATATGCAACTGCGTAAGGAATTGGCTAAAATATAGGCGTAGTCATAAATGGTACATTCTCTAAATGAGCTATAGTCAGCAGTGGGGTGCCGCAGGGATCTGTGCTAGGACTGATTCTTTTTAATCTCTTTATTGATGACCTTGTGGATGGGATTGATAGTAAAGTGTCAGTCTTTGCTGATGACACCAAACTATGTAGGATATTAAAAACTGACCTTGCTAGTACAATATTACAAAAATATCTGGATAAGATGTCAGAATGGGAAGACACTTGGCAAATGAGATTTAATGTTGATAAATATAAAGTAATCCTATAGCTGCGTATACATTAAATGGAAGTAAATTAGGGACTACAGAACAGGAGAAGGACTTGGGTATTCTCATTACAAATAAGCTGAGCAGCAGTACTAAATGTCAAGCAGCAGCTGCTAAAGGAAACAAGATTTTAGGGCGTATAAAAAGAGAGATTTAATTCCGTGATTGCAACATATTGTTACCAATCTATATATCACTTGTAAGGCCACATCTAGAGTATGGGATCCAGTTTTGGGTTCCATATTTTAAAAAGGACATTCAGAAGTTACAGTCAGTTTAAAGGTAAGTAACTAGACTACTACAAGGAATGTACAGAGAAATTTATTGGGGACCTATATGGATGGGACGGGTGGGAAATTGTTCCCTGCCAACAATGAGAGAGATATGTATTTGTGCTTGCTGACATTTGTGTCCATATATCTACTTTATACTTCACCTTGATATGTTTTTACATGTAAAAAATGATTGATGTCATATGATTGCAGTATACTATGGATGGACTAATATATCTATCATTTTGACAATTGTTTGCTTATTTTGGTCATTGATAGATGGTCCGTGTCCTCACTTGTTCTGTGCTGCCCCGCACCTACCCCTATGTCAATAAAGATTCCACTTTTTTGCACCTTGGATACTGGTCGTGTGTTTTCTCTTGTTCTACTACAAGGAATGGAAGGCCTCCCATATGATGAGAGGTTGAAAAAGTTAGATTTGTTTAGCTTAGAAAAAAGACATTTCAGAGGAGATCTCATTTATTTGTATAAATACATGTGTGGTCAATATAAAGGACTGGCACATGACTTATTTCTTCCAAAGACAATACTAAGGACCAGGGGGCACTCACTGCGAGTGGAAGAAAAGCGATTATGGCAGTTAAATAGGAAAGGATTCTTTACAGTTAGAGCAGTCAGACTGTGAAAGGGACCACAAGAGGTATTAATGGCAGATACTACAACAGTTTTTAAAACAGGGCTAAATGATTTCCTCTGTACACACAACATTGTTGGTTATAAGTGACTTAATGACAAAATGTAGAGCTGGTCGAGGAAGGGTGAACTAAATGGACCTAGGTCTTTTTAAAACCCAAGTAACTATGTAACTATATGTAACTATGGCACAAACTTCTGTCAAAATCAACACATTTCTATCCTTTTAAAGAGAAATCAACATATAATCACAGAATTCAGTCTTCAGTAAAGGAAATCTCTTTTGCAACATCAGACAAAGACCCTGTAGGACAAATCAGGAGAAAATACAAGATAAAGTACCATGCATTAAGTGGAGATGTGCTGTGCATATGCATTCAAAATTTAATTTTTGTTGTGACTGAAGTTGGTAACAGCTGATCATTATGGCAGGATACCTGACTGCAACGAATCTGTTACTGATGACATATCCCAAAGATTGGTCATCCATATTATATACCTAGAGAACCACATTGATATATTACCTATACAAGGGTTATTTCTCACACGTAAGGGTTCTGGATAGAGATATACATTTCAATCCAAAAGAATTTCCTAAAATCTGTGGTTTTCTGTAAAATGTAAAAACTTTTTATTTTATTTGTGGGGATTGGCAAAAATTAATGTCTGGTGCCATTTCGCACATGCAGAACACTCAATCAGCAGGCTAATTGTGTCAAATAGGCATGGCAGTGACTTCTTTCTAATGTCCAGCAACAATCTGATAACAGCACAGCTGATCAATTGGCTATCACAGGCAGTATAAAACATAAGGACTGGTCAAGTAATGCCAGAAAATCATTTTATACTGGTTCTATGTAGATATAGGAGATCAAAGCACACAGAATAGGGAGAGAAAAAAAGCCTAATGTGATTTTGATGTACTTCCTGAATGCTGTTGTGCAATATTAACCCCTTCTCCCCGGCTGATTTTCCGTTTTTCGTTTGTTTGGTTTTTTGCTCGCCTTTTTCCGAGAGCCGTAACCTTTTTATTTTTCCATCAAAGTTGCCATATGAGGGCTTGTTATTTATGGGATGAGTTGTAATTTTAAAGGGAACCAAACATCAGAATTTTCATGTATAAGGTGCAGCCAGTGCAGTACTGGCACTATCAGGCACATTGTGTACATACCATTAGTGGGCAGCTTAGATGTGTAGGCTGTGAAATCCAAGTTTATAAAGTTTGAAAATTCATCATCTTTTTGATTGACGTGTGCACCTCTGCTGCTAATGTCCGGGTGGGTTATGCACGTGGATTCCCGCCCCCCCCGCCGCCTGTTCCTCCCTCCCTCTAGCTGTATGTAAATTTCTAATCTTCAGTTACACGGCATTGGAGTTAGCACCTGCGCATAGCGCTCATCTCCGGCACCGTGTTTATGAAGCCCACAGTATTATTGTGCATGAGAGGGCGGTGCATGCACCCTTGCTTCTTCAGATCTGTTGTGACCGCGGGAGTGTGCGCGGTGTCCCAACAGGATTGGAGGACAGCTGATCTTACCAATTAGCTGCAGCAGACGATATCGTAGCAGACGCTCTCAATTTCTGCGATCTATAGCTCAGTGATGGCTTATTTTTTGCATCTCAAGCTGACGTTTTTAATGGTACCATTTTTCGCATATGATACATTTTAATCACCTGTTATTGCATTTTGCGCAAAATTTGCGGCGACCAAAAACTGTAATTTTGCTGTTTGAAATTTTTTTGCTGCTACAGCATTAACTGATCAGATTAAGTGATTTTATTTTTTGATAGATCGGGCATTTCTAAGCTCACTGTCTAGCAGAACTGGCGAGAGCACCCGTGGCAGCACGTTCCTTAACGTTTCACATTTGCAAAATGGCGCTGATTCAACATATCTGCAATTTATATGCAGACGTATATGTGACTTAGGCAGCCAGTCACAGAAACCCTTGTTTTTGAATCTCATGGATGTTTGCTGCACCGTGATTTTCTGCAGGAACATCTGGAAAAGCTTCTCCCAATCCAAAGTCCCCGCCTCCCCCATTGATTATACACATCCCCACATCAGACAGCACCAGAACCCTATACAAAAGCAGAAAATGCTATTACAAAAGCATTTTTGGAAATGCGGCCAGTGTTTGGGGGCAGAAAACGAACAAAACAGAAACTCTCCAACTGTTGTGGAAAGTGCTTGGGGTTCTGAACGTAAACGAACATGCTAAGGCTCATACTGAATTTGAAATTGGTGAACCTTTACCGAACAGGATTGCTTATCTTTATTATCATTACTAGAAATAGGCTTGATGCTATCTCATCTGGAGTGTGGTGAAATGAACATATGTCTATGCTTAATGGTGCTAACAGGAGCAGTGGACATGTGTCACACTGTGTGTGCTTTCCAACATATTTGTTGTATGGCATCCCTCTGCACTTGTGTATTGTATGTGTTGCATCATTTGACCTCTTTCCCCCATGTGCACTGTCTCTTCCTTGTTGTATGCTGTATATTGGTATCTGGTGTTGTGTTTCTTGTGCTGTGTTCACTATGTGGTGTTTCCCCTGTGTGCTGTGTGTGTAGTTACCCTATATCCTGCGAGACTTCATAAGTGAGAGTGGTGCCAACAGTGAGGGTATCTGACATCAGACTCCAGGGCTTCCACTATCACTTTCTCACTGCCATGTGACAGCGGACGGGGAGGCCCCTGGAGTGACCTTAGTTAACCTTAGTCATTGTAGCAGGCTGACTCAGGAACTCTCGTGGTTTTCCCTCTCTTCAAGAGGTTGTAGCAGATCATGGCCTGCTCTAGATTATCCACGGATATTTTTTTGGGGCTAATTAAATGTGTTAAAGGCTGTGTGTATTTTTATTGTAAGTAAACATAATGTGTATGTAATTGTCTCACTCTCTCTCTCGTCAGTGCTGCCATATCTCGTCATGTCTCATCAGTGTCGTCATGTCTCATCAGTGTCGCCATGTCTGGTCGCTCGCCGCAACCTCACTCTAGCATGGCGATGTCCGGCAATGGCGGACATACCCGGCCACACCTCCATACTGCTCTGTGACATCGCAAATGTAATATGTGTATTTAATGTGTAATTTAAAACACCAACACCTCATTATACCTGGATGTGGTATGGGTAGCACAATCTTAGACTGTGAACAGAATTTTGCTTACTTAGCCCACAATTTGGGTTCCACCTGCACTGTTCTCCCTGGTTACCATGGCTATGATGTGGGCGTGAACTGCGGCTGCGCAACTGACAGTGCTGCAGTACATTGTGGGATAAGGTTACATTCGCAACTGGCAATTATGTATGTAGATTATTATTTATTATTGTAGCGCCATTTATTCAATGGCACTTTACAAGGGAAAAGGGTATACATAAAAACAAGTACAACAATCATGAATATTATAAAAACAGACTGGTACATGAGGAGAGAGGACCCTGCCCTTGAAGGCTCACAGTCTCCAGGGAATAGGTGAGGGTATAATAGATGAGGACAGAGCTGGTTGCACAGTGGTATAATGTACTGAAGGTTATTGTAGGTTGTTGGCTTGTCAGAAGAGGTGGGTCTTCAGGTTCCTTTTTAAGCTTTCCACAGTAGGCGAGAGTCTGATATGCTAGGGTAGAGCATTCCAGAGTATGGGAGAGGAACGGGAGAAATCTTGTATGTGATTGTGGGAAGAGGAGATAAGACAGGAGTAGAGAAGGAGATCTTGTCAGGATCTAAGCTTGCGTGCAGGTAGGTACTGGGAGAACATATGTAAGAAGTAGAGTTGAGCGCGGTTCGTGGTTCGCGGTTCTCCAGTTCTAGGCTCGAGTGATTTTGGGGGCTGTTCGAGATCGAACTAGAACTCGAGCTTTTTGCAAAAGCTCGATAGTTCTAGATACGTTCGAGAACGGTTCTAGCAGCAAAAAGCAGGGCTTTTTACAGCTACAGTGTGCAGGAGCCATCGCTGGCAGCCTGCCAGAAGCTGGTAACCAAGATAAACATCGGGTATCCAACCAAAGCGCTTTGGTTAGTAACCCGATGTTTATCCTAGTTACGTGCAGGAAGCCCACACTTCCCCGCTCAGCTCGCTCCGCCCCCTCCAGCCCGCGGCATGTACACTAACATACATACACACACACACACACACACACACACACACACACAAATGGTCCCGCTCGGCTTACCTGCGGTGATGAAGTCCCGCCATCCCGACCTCAGCGCTGTCACTGTCCTCCATGGCCACCGCTTGTCACATCACTTCTCGCTTCCGACCCGAGACTGACTAGCGGTGACGTCACGGGCCTCTCGCGATACTTGGTGTGAAGGCGGCGGTCATTGAACTCAGTGACAGGGGCTGTCAGTGTGCTGGAGATCAGCGCAGGTAATGTACCTCGCTGACAGCAGCACTTGTCATGCCCTGCAGTGACCTGGGCTGACCCATTGATGTTAGCTCAGGTCACTGCACTGCTCTCCCAGCCAATGGGGAACATCCTGCTCTTCATTGACTGGGACAGTGTGGATCGTCATGGCAACCCCTTGGATTACACCAGACCTGGATTTGTTTTTCTTTCTAATAAATTGGTTAAAGAGGGAATGTTTTGGGGAGTGTTTTTTCAAATAAAAATGTGTTTGTCGTCTATTTTTTTTATTACTGACTGGGTTGGTGATGTCGGGTATCTGATAGACGCCTGACCTCACCAACCCCAGGGCTTGATGCCAGGTGTCATTACACATCTGGTATTAACCCCATATATTACCCCGTTTGCCACCGCACCAGGGCGCGGGATGAGCGAATGGATGCGCCACTTCTGGGGCGGCTGCGGCCTGCTATTTTTAGGCTGGGGAGAGTCCAATAACCATGGACCTCCTTAGTCTGAGAATATCAGACCCCAGCTGTCTGCTTTACCTTGGCTGGTGATCCAATTTTGGGGGGACCCCTACGTGTTTTTTTTTTTAATTATTTATTTAATTTAAAATAACAGCGTGGGGTGCCCTCAGTTTTGGATTACCAGCCAAGGTGAGGTTGCCAGCTGTGGTCTGCAGCCGTCTGCTTTACCCTAGCTGGCTACAAAACTAGGGTGAACCCTACGTCATTTTTTTTTTCATTTTTTTGGCTAAATACAAAGCTAAGCACCCCTTAGTGCCACATGAAAGGCACCAAAGGGTGCTCCACTTTTTCTCCACTTTTTCACCATTTTTTCTCCACTTTTTCTCCACTTTTTCTACATTTTTTCTCCATGTTTTCTCCATTTTTTTCTCCATTTTTTCTCCACTTTTTCTCCACTTTTTCTACACTTTTTCTACACTTTTTCTACACCTTTTCTCCGTTGTTTCTCCACTTTTTCTCCGTTTTTTCTCCACTTTTTCTCCACTTTTTATCCATTTTTTCTCCACTTTTTCTCCACTTTTTTCTCCACTTTTTCTCCACTTTTTCTCCATTTTTTTCTCAATTTTTTCTCCATTTTTTCTCCATTTTTTCTCCACTTTTTCTCCACTTTTTATCCACTTTTTATCCATTTTTTCTCCACCTTTTCTCCACTTTTTCTCCATTTTTTCTCCACTTTTTCTCCACTTTTTCTCCATTTTTTTCTCCATTTTTCTCCACTTTTTCTCCACTTTTTCTCCATTTTTTTCTCCATTTTTTCTCCACTTTTTCTCCACTTTTTCTCCATTTTTTTCTCCATTTTTTCTCCACTTTTTCTCCACTTTTTCTCCACTTTTTATACATTTTTTCTCCACTTTTTCTACATTTTTTCTCCACTTTTTCTCCACTTTTTTCTCCACTTTTTCTCCACTTTTTCTCCACTTTTTCTCCCTTTTTCTCCACTTTTTCTCCACTTTTTCTCCATTTTTTTCTCCATTTTTTTCCCATTTTTTCTCCATTTTTTCTCCACTTTTTCTCCATTTTTTCTCCACTTTTTCTCCATTTTTCTCTCCATTTTTTTCTCCACTTTTTCTCCACTTTTTCTCCATTTTTTCTCCATTTTTTCTCCACTTTTTCTCCACCTTTTCTCCACTTTTTCTCCATTTTTTCTCCACTTTTTCTCCACTTTTTCTCCACTTTTTCTCCATTTTTTCTCCATTTTTTCTCCACTTTTTCTCCATTTTTTTCTCCATTTTTTCTCCACTTTTTCTCCACTTTTTCTCCATTTTTTTCTCCACTTTTTCTCCACTTTTTCTCCACTTTTTATACATTTTTTCTCCACTTTTTCTACATTTTTTCTCCACTTTTTCTCCACTTTTTTCTCCACATTTTCTCCACTTTTTCTCCATTTTTCTCCACTTTTTCTCCACTTTTTCTCCACTTTTTCTCCATTTTTCTCCACTTTTTCTCCATTTTTCTCCACTTTTTCTCCACTTTTTCTCCATTTTTTTCCCATTTTTTCTCCATTTTTTCTCCACTTTTTCTCCATTTTTTCTCCACTTTTTCTCCATTTTTTTCTCCATTTTTCTCCACTTTTTCTCCACTTTTTCTCCACTTTTTCTCCATTTTTTCTCCATTTTTTCTCCACTTTTTCTCCACCTTTTCTCCACTTTTTCTCCATTTTTTCTCCACTTTTTCGCCACTTTTTCTCCACTTTTTCTCCACTTTTTCTCCATTTTTTCTCCACTTTTTCTCAACTTTTTCTACATTTTTTTCTACATTTTTTCTCCACTTTTTCTACATTTTTTTCTACATTTTTTCTCCACTTTTTCTCCATTTTTCTCCACTTTTTCTCCACTTTTTCTCCATTTTTTTCTACATTTTTCTCCACCTTTTCTCCACTTTTTCTCCATTTTTTATCCACTTTTTCTCCACTTTTTCTCCACTTTTTCTCCACTTTTTCTCAACTTTTTCTACATTTTTTTCTACATTTTTTCTCCACTTTTTCTACATTTTTTTCTTCATTTTTTCTCCACTTTTTCTCCACTTTTTCTACATTTTTCTCCACTTTTTCTCCACTTTTTCTCCACTTTTTCTCCATTTTTCTCCACTTTTTCTCCACTTTTTCTCCATTTTTTTCTCCATTTTTCTCCACTTTTTCTCCATTTTTTTTTCCATTTTTTCTCCACTTTTTCTCAATTTTTTTCTCCATTTTTTCTCCACTTTTTCTCCACTTTTTCTCCATTTTTTTCTCCACTTTTTCTCCACTTTTTCTCCACTTTTTCTCCACTTTTTTCCATTTTTCTCCACTTTTTCTCCACTTTTTTCTCCATTTTTCTCCACTTTTTCTCCACTTTTTCTCCATTTTTTTTCTCCATTTTTTCTCCATTTTTTCTCCACTTTTTCTCCACCTTTTCTCCACTTTTTCTCTATTTTTTCTCCACTTTTTCTACATTTTTTCTCCACTTTTTCTCCACTTTTTCTCCACTTTTTCTCCACTTCTTCTCCACTTTTTCTCAACTTTTTCTAAGTTTTTTTTTCCATTTTTTCTCCACTTTTTCTGCATTTTTTTCTCCACTTTTTCTCCACTTTTTCTCCACTTTTTCTCCATTTTTTCTCCATTTTTTCTCCATTTTTTTCTCCACTTTTTCTCCACCTTTTCTCCACTTTTTCTCCATTTTTTCTCCACTTTTTCTCCACTTTTTCTCCACTTTTTCTCCACTTTTTCTCAACTTTTTCTACATTTTTTTTCTCCATTTTTTCTCCACTTTTTCTACATTTTTTTCTTCATTTTTTCTCCACTTTTTCTCCACTTTTTCTACATTTTTCTCCACTTTTTCTCCACTTTTTCTCCACTTTTTCTCCATTTTTCTCCACTTTTTCTCCACTTTTTCTCCATTTTTTTCTCCATTTTTCTCCACTTTTTCTCCATTTTTTTCTCCATTTTTTCTCCACTTTTTCTCCATTTTTTTCTCCATTTTTTCTCCACTTTTTCTCCACTTTTTCTCCATTTTTTTCTCCATTTTTTCTCCACTTTATCTCCACTTTATCTCCACTTTTTCTCCACTTTTTTCTCCATTTTTTCTCCACTTTTTCTCCATTTTTTTCTCCATTTTTTTCCACTTTTTCTCCACTTTTTCTCCATTTTTTCTCCACTTTTTCTCCACTTTTTCTCCACTTTTTCTCCATTTTTCTCCACTTTTTCTCCACTTTTTTCTCCATTTTTCTCCACTTTTTCTCCACTTTTTCTCCATTTTTTTCTCCATTTTTTCTCCATTTTTTCTCCACTTTTTCTCCACTTTTTCTCCACCTTTTCTCCACTTTTTCTCCATTTTTTCTCCACTTTTTCTACATTTTTTCTCCACTTTTTCTCCACTTTTTCTCCACTTTTTCTCCACTTCTTCTCCATTTTTTCTCAACTTTTTCTACATTTTTTTCTTCATTTTTTCTCCACTTTTTCTCCATTTTTTTCTCCATTTTTTCTCCACTTTTTCTCCACTTTTTCTCCATTTTTCTCCACTTTTTCTCCACTTTTTCTCCATTTTTTTTTCCATTTTTCTCCACTTTTTCTCCATTTTTTTCTCCATTTTTTCTCCACTTTTTCTCCATTTTTTTCACCATTTTTTCCCAACTTTTTCTCCACTTTTTCTCCATTTTTTTCTCCACTTTTTCTCCACTTTTTCTCCATTTTTTTCTCCATTTTTTCTCAACTTTTTCTCCACTTTTTCTCCATTTTTTTCTCCACTTTTTCTCCACTTTTTCTCCACTTTTTTCCATTTTTCTCCACTTTTTCTCCACTTTTTTCTCCATTTTTCTCCACTTTTTCTCCATTTTTTCTCCACCTTTTCTCCACTTTTTCTCCATTTTTTCTCCTTTTTTACTACATTTTTTCTCCACTTTTTTCCATTTTTCTCCACTTTTTCTCCACTTTTTTCTCCATTTTTCTCCACTTTTTCTCCACTTTTTCTCCACCTTTTCTCCACTTTTTCTCCACTTTTTCTCCACTTTTTCTCCATTTTTTCTCCACTTTTTCTCCACTTTTTCTCCACTTTTTCTCAACTTTTTCTACATTTTTTTCTACATTTTTTCTCCACTTTTTAACCATTTTTTTCTCCATTTTTTCTCAACTTTTTCTCCACTTTTTCTCCATTTTTTTCTCCACTTTTTCTCCACTTTTTCTCCACTTTTTTCCATTTTTCTCCACTTTTTCTCCACTTTTTTCTCCATTTTTCTCCACTTTTTCTCCATTTTTTCTCCACCTTTTCTCCACTTTTTCTCCATTTTTTCTCCTTTTTTACTACATTTTTTCTCCACTTTTTTCCATTTTTCTCCACTTTTTCTCCACTTTTTTCTCCATTTTTCTCCACTTTTTCTCCACTTTTTCTCCACCTTTTCTCCACTTTTTCTCCACTTTTTCTCCACTTTTTCTCCATTTTTTCTCCACTTTATCTCCACTTTATCTCCACTTTTTCTCCACTTTTTTCTCCATTTTTTCTCCACTTTTTCTCCATTTTTTTCTCCATTTTTTTCCACTTTTTCTCCACTTTTTCTCCATTTTTTCTCCACTTTTTCTCCACTTTTTCTCCACTTTTTCTCCATTTTTCTCCACTTTTTCTCCACTTTTTTCTCCATTTTTCTCCACTTTTTCTCCACTTTTTCTCCATTTTTTTCTCCATTTTTTCTCCATTTTTTCTCCACTTTTTCTCCACTTTTTCTCCACCTTTTCTCCACTTTTTCTCCATTTTTTCTCCACTTTTTCTACATTTTTTCTCCACTTTTTCTCCACTTTTTCTCCACTTTTTCTCCACTTCTTCTCCATTTTTTCTCAACTTTTTCTACATTTTTTTCTTCATTTTTTCTCCACTTTTTCTCCATTTTTTTCTCCATTTTTTCTCCACTTTTTCTCCACTTTTTCTCCACTTTTTCTCCATTTTTCTCCACTTTTTCTCCACTTTTTCTCCATTTTTTTTTCCATTTTTCTCCACTTTTTCTCCATTTTTTTCTCCATTTTTTCTCCACTTTTTCTCCATTTTTTTCTCCATTTTTTCTCCACTTTTTCTCCACTTTTTCTCAATTTTTTTCTCCACTTTTTCTCCACTTTTTCTCCATTTTTTTCTCCATTTTTTCTCAACTTTTTCTCCACTTTTTCTCCATTTTTTTCTCCACTTTTTCTCCACTTTTTCTCCACTTTTTTCCATTTTTCTCCACTTTTTCTCCACTTTTTTCTCCATTTTTCTCCACTTTTTCTCCATTTTTTCTCCACCTTTTCTCCACTTTTTCTCCATTTTTTCTCCTTTTTTACTACATTTTTTCTCCACTTTTTTCCATTTTTCTCCACTTTTTCTCCACTTTTTTCTCCATTTTTCTCCACTTTTTCTCCACTTTTTCTCCACCTTTTCTCCACTTTTTCTTCACTTTTTCTCCACTTTTTCTCCATTTTTTCTCCACTTTTTCTCCACTTTTTCTCCACTTTTTCTCAACTTTTTCTACATTTTTTTCTACATTTTTTCTCCACTTTTTCTACATTTTTTTCTTCATTTTTTCTCCACTTTTTCTCCACTTTTTCTACATTTTTCTCAACTTTTTCTCCACTTTTTCTCCACTTTTTCTCCATTTTTCCTCCACTTTTTCTCCACTTTTTCTCCATTTTTTTCTCCATTTTTCTCCACTTTTTCTCCATTTTTTTCTCCATTTTTCTCCACTTTTTCTCCATTTTTTTCTCCATTTTTTCTCCACTTTTTCTCCATTTTTTTCTCCATTTTTTCTCCACTTTATCTCCACTTTTTCTCCACTTTTTCTCCACTTTTTTCTCCATTTTTCTCCATTTTGTCTCCACTTTTTCTCCATTTTTTTCTCCATTTTTTCTCCACTTTTTCTCCACTTTTTCTCCATTTTTCTCCACTTTTTCTCCACTTTTTTCTCCATTTTTCTCCACTTTTTCTCCATTTTTTTTCTCCATTTTTTCTCCATTTTTTTTCCATTTTTTCTCCACTTTTTCTCCACCTTTTCTCCACTTTTTCTCTATTTTTTCTCCACTTTTTCTACATTTTTTCTCCACTTTTTCTACATTTTTTCTCCACTTCTCCATTTTTTCTCAACTTTTTCTACATTTTTTTCTTCATTTTTTCTCCACTTTTTCTCCACTTTTTCTACATTTTTCTCCACTTTTTCTCCACTTTTTCTCCACTTTTTCTCCATTTTTCTCCACTTTTTCTCCACTTTTTCTCCATTTTTTTCTCCATTTTTCTCCACTTTTTCTCCATTTTTTTTTCCATTTTTTCTCCACTTTTTCTCAATTTTTTTCTCCATTTTTTCTCCACTTTTTCTCCACTTTTTCTCCATTTTTTTCTCCACTTTTTCTCCACTTTTTCTCCACTTTTTCTCCACTTTTTTCCATTTTTCTCCACTTTTTCTCCACTTTTTTCTCCATTTTTCTCCACTTTTTCTCCACTTTTTCTCCATTTTTTTCTCCATTTTTTCTCCATTTTTTCTCCACTTTTTCTCCACCTTTTCTCCACTTTTTCTCTATTTTTTCTCCCCTTTTTCTACATTTTTTCTCCACTTTTTCTCCACTTTTTCTCCACTTTTTCTCCACTTCTTCTCCACTTTTTCTCAACTTTTTCTAAGTTTTTTTTTTCCATTTTTTCTCCATTTTTTCTCCACTTTTTCTCCACCTTTTCTCCACTTTTTCTCTATTTTTCCTCCACTTTTTCTCCATTTTTTTCTCCACTTTTTCTCCACTTTTTCTCCACTTTTTCTCCACTTTTTTCCATTTTTCTCCACTTTTTCTCCACTTTTTTCTCCATTTTTCTCCACTTTTTCTCCACTTTTTCTCAATTTTTTTCTCCATTTTTCTCCACTTTTTCTCCACTTTTTCTCCATTTTTTTCTCCACTTTTTCTCCACTTTTTCTCCACTTTTTCTCCACTTTTTTCCATTTTTCTCCACTTTTTCTCCACTTTTTTCTCCATTTTTCTCCACTTTTTCTCCACTTTTTCTCCATTTTTTTTCTCTATTTTTTCTCCACTTTTTCTACATTTTTTCTCCACCTTTTCTCCACTTTTTCTCCATTTTTTCTCCACTTTTTCTCCACTTTTTCTCCACTTTTTCTCCACTTTTTCTCAACTTTTTCTACATTTTTTTCTCCATTTTTTCTCCACTTTTTCTACATTTTTTTCTTCATTTTTTCTCCACTTTTTCTCCACTTTTTCTACATTTTTCTCCACTTTTTCTCCACTTTTTCTCCACTTTTTCTCCACTTTTTCTCCATTTTTCTCCACTTTTTCTCCACTTTTTCTCCATTTTTTTCTCCATTTTTCTCCACTTTTTCTCCATTTTTTCTCCATTTTTTCTCCACTTTTTCTCCATTTTTTTCTCCATTTTTTCTCCACTTTTTCTCCACTTTTTCTCCATTTTTTTCTCCATTTTTTCTCCACTTTATCTCCACTTTATCTCCACTTTTTCTCCACTTTTTTCTCCATTTTTTCTCCACTTTTTCTCCATTTTTTTCTCCATTTTTTTCCACTTTTTCTCCACTTTTTCTCCATTTTTTCTCCACTTTTTCTCCACTTTTTCTCCACTTTTTCTCCATTTTTCTCCACTTTTTCTCCACTTTTTTCTCCATTTTTCTCCACTTTTTCTCCACTTTTTCTCCATTTTTTTCTCCATTTTTTCTCCATTTTTTCTCCACTTTTTCTCCACTTTTTCTCCACCTTTTCTCCACTTTTTCTCCATTTTTTCTCCACTTTTTCTACATTTTTTCTCCACTTTTTCTCCACTTTTTCTCCACTTTTTCTCCACTTCTTCTCCATTTTTTCTCAACTTTTTCTACATTTTTTTCTTCATTTTTTCTCCACTTTTTCTCCATTTTTTTCTCCATTTTTTCTCCACTTTTTCTCCACTTTTTCTCCACTTTTTCTCCATTTTTCTCCACTTTTTCTCCACTTTTTCTCCATTTTTTTTTCCATTTTTCTCCACTTTTTCTCCATTTTTTTCTCCATTTTTTCTCCACTTTTTCTCCATTTTTTTCTCCATTTTTTCTCCACTTTTTCTCCACTTTTTCTCCATTTTTTTCTCCACTTTTTCTCCACTTTTTCTCCACTTTTTTCCATTTTTCTCCACTTTTTCTCCACTTTTTTCTCCATTTTTCTCCACTTTTTCTCCATTTTTTTTCTCCACTTTTTCTCCATTTTTTTCTCCATTTTTCTCCACTTTTTCTCCATTTTTTCTCCACTTTTTTCTCCATTTTTTTCTCCATTTTTTCTCAACTTTTTCTCCACTTTTTCTCCATTTTTTTCTCCACTTTTTCTCCACTTTTTCTCCACTTTTTTCCATTTTTCTCCACTTTTTCTCCACTTTTTTCTCCATTTTTCTCCACTTTTTCTCCATTTTTTCTCCACCTTTTCTCCACTTTTTCTCCATTTTTTCTCCTTTTTTACTACATTTTTCTCCACTTTTTTCCATTTTTCTCCACTTTTTCTCCACTTTTTTCTCCATTTTTCTCCACTTTTTCTCCACTTTTTCTCCACTTTTTCTCCACTTTTTTCCATTTTTCTCCACTTTTTCTCCTCTTTTTTCTCCATTTTTCTCCACTTTTTCTCCATTTTTTCTCCACCTTTTCTCCACTTTTTCTCCATTTTTTCTCCTTTTTTACTACATTTTTTCTCCACTTTTTCTCCACTTTTTCTCCACTTTTTCTCCACTTTTTCTCCACTTCTCCACTTTTCTCAACTTTTTCCAAATTTTTTTTTTTTCATTTTTTCTCCACTTTTTCTCCATTTTTTTCTCCATTTTTTTCTCCACTTTTTCTCCAATTTTTCTCCACTTTTTCTCCACTTTTTTCTCCACTTTTTCTCCATTTTTCTCCACCTTTTCTCCACTTTTTCTCCATTTTTTTCTCCATTTTTCTCCACTTTTTCTCCATTTTTTTCTCCATTTTTTCTCCACTTTTTCTCCACTTTTTCTCCATTTTTTCTCCACTTTTTCTCCACTTTTCTCCACTTTTTTTCATTTTTCTCCACTTTTTCTCCACTTTTTTCTCCATTTTTCTCCACTTTTTCTCCACTTTTTCTCCTTTTTTTTCTCCATTTTTTCTCCATTTTTTTCTCCACTTTTTCTCCACTTTTTCTCCACCTTTTCTCCACTTTTTCTCCATTTTTTCTCCCCTTTTTCTACATTTTTTCTCCACTTTTTCTCCACTTTTTCTCCACTTTTTCTCCACTTCTTCTCCATTTTTTCTCAACTTTTCTAAATTTTTTTTTCCATTTTTTCTCCACTTTTTCTCCACTTTTTCTACATTTTTCTCCACTTTTTCTCCACTTTTTCTCCATTTTTCTCCACTTTTTCTCCACTTTTTCTCCATTTTTTTCTCCATTTTTCTCCACTTTTTCTCCATTTTTTTCTCCATTTTTTCTCCACTTTTTCTCCATTTTTTTCTCCATTTTTTCTCCACTTTTTCTCCACTTTTTCTCCATTTTTTCTCCACTTTTTCTCCACTTTTTCTCCACTTTTTTCCATTTTTCTCCACTTTTTCTCCACTTTTTTCTCCATTTTTCTCCACTTTTTCTCCATTTTTTTTCTCCACTTTTTCTCCATTTTTTTCTCCATTTTTCTCCACTTTTTCTCCATTTTTTCTCCACTTTTTTCTCCATTTTTTTCTCCATTTTTTCTCAACTTTTTCTCCACTTTTTCTCCATTTTTTTCTCCACTTTTTCTCCACTTTTTCTCCACTTTTTTCCATTTTTCTCCACTTTTTCTCCACTTTTTTCTCCATTTTTCTCCACTTTTTCTCCATTTTTTCTCCACCTTTTCTCCACTTTTTCTCCATTTTTTCTCCTTTTTTACTACATTTTTTCTCCACTTTTTTCCATTTTTCTCCACTTTTTCTCCACTTTTTTCTCCATTTTTCTCCACTTTTTCTCCACTTTTTCTCCACTTTTTCTCCACTTTTTTCCATTTTCTCCACTTTTTCTCCTCTTTTTTCTCCATTTTTCTCCACTTTTTCTCCATTTTTTCTCCACCTTTTCTCCACTTTTTCTCCATTTTTTCTCCTTTTTTACTACATTTTTTCTCCACTTTTTCTCCACTTTTTCTCCACTTTTTCTCCACTTCTCCACTTTTCTCAACTTTTTCCAAATTTTTTTTTTTTCATTTTTTCTCCACTTTTTCTCCATTTTTTTCTCCATTTTTTTCTCCACTTTTTCTCCAATTTTTCTCCACTTTTTCTCCACTTTTTTCTCCACTTTTTCTCCATTTTTCTCCACCTTTTCTCCACTTTTTCTCCATTTTTTTCTCCATTTTTCTCCACTTTTTCTCCATTTTTTTCTCCATTTTTCTCCACTTTTTCTCCACTTTTTCTCCATTTTTTCTCCACTTTTTCTCCACTTTTTCTCCACTTTTTTTCATTTTTCTCCACTTTTTCTCCACTTTTTTCTCCATTTTTCTCCACTTTTTCTCCACTTTTTCTCCTTTTTTTTTCTCCATTTTTTCTCCATTTTTTCTCCACTTTTTCTCCACTTTTTCTCCACCTTTTCTCCACTTTTTCTCCATTTTTTCTCCCCTTTTTCTACATTTTTTCTCCACTTTTTCTCCACTTTTTCTCCACTTTTTCTCCACTTCTTCTCCATTTTTTCTCAACTTTTTCTAAATTTTTTTTTTCCATTTTTTCTCCACTTTTTCTCCACTTTTTCTACATTTTTCTCCACTTTTTCTCCACTTTTTCTCCATTTTTCTCCACTTTTTCTCCACTTTTTCTCCATTTTTTTCTCCATTTTTCTCCACTTTTTCTCCATTTTTTTCTCCATTTTTTCTCCACTTTTTCTCCATTTTTTTCTCCATTTTTTCTCCACTTTTTCTCCACTTTTTCTCCATTTTTTTCTCCACTTTTTCTCCACTTTTTCTCCACTTTTTTCCATTTTTCTCCACTTTTTTCTCCATTTTTCTCCACTTTTTCTCCATTTTTTTCTCCATTTTTTCTCCACTTTTTCTCCACTTTTTCTCCACCTTTTCTCCACTTTTTCTCCATTTTTTCTCCACTTTTTCTACATTTTTTCTCCACTTTTTCTCCACTTTTTCTCCACTTTTTCTCCACTTTTTCTCCACTTTTTCTCCATTTTTTCTCCACTTTTTCTCCACTTCTTCTCCACTTTTTCTCAACTTTTTCTAAATTTTTTTTTCCATTTTTTCTCCACTTTTTCTCCATTTTTTTCTCCATTTTTTCTCCACTTTTTCTCCACTTTTTCTCCACTTTTTTCTCCACTTTTTCTCCATTTTTCTCCACTTTTTCTCCACTTTTTCTCCATTTTTTTCTCCATTTTTTTCGCATTTTTTCTCCATTTTTTTCTCCACTTTTTCTCCACTTTTTCTCCATTTTTTCTCCACTTTTTCTCCACTTTTTCTCCACTTTTTCTCAACTTTTTCTACATTTTTTTCTACATTTTTTCTCCACTTTTTCTACATTTTTTTCTACATTTTTCTCCACTTTTTCTCCACTTTTTCTCCACTTTTTCTCCATTTTTCTCCACTTTTTCTCCACTTTTTCTCCATTTTTTTCTCCATTTTTCTCCACTTTTTCTCCATTTTTTTCTCCATTTTTTCTCCACTTTTTCTCCATTTTTTTCTCCATTTTTTCTCCACTTTTTCTCCATTTTTTTCTCCATTTTTTCTCCACTTTATCTCCACTTTTTCTCCACTTTTTCTCCACTTTTTTCTCCATTTTTTCTCCATTTTGTCTCCACTTTTTCTCCATTTTTTTCTCCATTTTTTCTCCACTTTTTCTCCATTTTTCTCCACTTTTTCTCCACTTTTTTCTCCATTTTTCTCCACTTTTTCTCCATTTTTTTCTCCATTTTTTCTCCATTTTTTCTCCACTTTTTCTCCACCTTTTCTCCACCTTTTCTCTATTTTTTCTCCACTTTTTCTACATTTTTTCTCCACTTCTTCTCCATTTTTTCTCCACTTTTTCTCCATTTTTTTCTCCATTTTTTCTCCACTTTTTCTCCACTTTTTCTCCCCTTTTTCTCCACTTTTTCTCCACTTTTTCTCCACTTTTTCTCCACTTTTTCTCCACTTCTTTCTCCACTTTTTCTCCACTTTTTTCTCCATTTTTTCTCCACTTTTTCTCCACTTTTTCTCCCCTTTTTCTCCACTTTTTCTCCACTTTTTCTCCACTTTTTCTCCACTTTTTCTCCACTTCTTTCTCCACTTTTTCTCCACTTCTTCTCCACTTCTTCTCCACTTCTCCACTTCTTCTCCACTTCTTCTCCACTTTTTCTCCACTTTTTCTACATTTGTAATCCACTTTTTCTCCACTTTTTCTCCACTTTTTCTCCGTTCTTTTTCTATGGTCGGTCTACCTATTAGCTCTGCCATGCATAGTGTAGCTCTACACCTACTGCACATGTTACTTTATGATTGACATCTCTTTCATACTAGAGCTGTCTAAGCCTACTCTGACCCCATATTTGTCATTACTTTATTGTCCTTGTACTGTATTATGACATTTGTATCATGTGTTTCATTTCTTGCTGTGTTGCAATTTTTTTGCTGCATCCCAATTGTACCTCTACATTGTTCGAGTTTATGTTATTGTTCTCTCACTCTTATGTGATACTGATTATTGTCATTTTTCAGGATTACATGCAGATAAGTCCAATCTGATGAAGGCTCAGGCCGAAACGTCATTTGTAACTTGTTTTGGACAAAAACATATATGCTTATGAAAATTTTTTTTTCTTAATACGGACCAATAAAGAGTGATTTTGCATTACTATCCGTTGTGACTTACTGACTTAGTCTGGGAGATTTAGAGTGCCGAGGTTACTCACTAATTTTATCTATTATTACCTCTGAGCACCTATATGCCAGTGAGCAGAGCTTCCTCTACAGTAGTTCTCCTGATTAGGCATGCCCTTACCTCAGGAGCAGGGCATTGCAGCTTTGGTAGCAACCATTACGACATGGACTCTGCTGCTGTGGACACGAGAAGAGTGAGTGCAGATTCATTGCACCCAGACTTCTCACATGAAGGGTCTGCACTCCTAGAAAATGGGGGATACGTTCCCTGAGTGTCTCCCCCCCATATTCTAGACGGTCCAGAGTCGTCGTGGGACCCCTTTATTTTTTTTCTTACAATAAATTGGTGAAAGAGGAAATGTTTTGGGGACTGTTTTTTCAAATAAATTTCTTTTGTCGATTATTTTTTTTTGTTAGTACTGACAGTTTATGATGTTGGGTATCTAATAGACGCCATGACATCACAAACTGCTGGGCTTGATCTCAGGTGACTTTACAGCTAGTATCAACCCGATTTATTACCCCGTTTGCCACTGCACCAGGGCACGGGATGAGCTGGGGTGAAGCGCCAGGATTGGCGCATCTAGTGGATGTGCCACGTCTGGGGTGCCTGCGGCCTGCTATTTTTGGCTGTGAAGGCCCAATAACTATGGACCTTCCCACCCTGAGAATACCAGACCACAGCTGTCCGCTTTGCCTTGGCTGGTGATCCAATTTGGGGGGGACCCTACTTTTATTGTGTAATTATTAATATTTATAAAATAATTATAAAAAAGAGCCTGAGGGGACCTCCACATTGGATCCCCAACCAAGGTAAAGCTGCCAGCTGTGGTTTTCAGGCTACAGCCGTCTGCTTTACCCTAGCTGGCTATCAAAAATGGGGGGACCCAACGTCATTTTTTTTTTAACTATTTTTTAAATAGAAAAAATTAATGGGCTTCCCTGTATTTTAATTGCCAACCAAGATAACAGCAGGCAGATGGGGGTGGCAACCCATAGCTGTCTGCTTTATCAGCGCTGAGAATCAAAAATACCGCGGAGCGCTACGTCATTTTTTTAAAGATTTATTTTTACAGCACTGTGATATCCAGCAATCAAAATACAGGGAAGCCCATTTTATTTTTAGTTATTTAAATAAATAATTAAAAAAAATATATATGGGCTCCCGCTGCATTTTTTGTATTGCTAGCTAAGGGTAATCCAAGCAGCTACTGGCTGCTAACCCCCACTGCTTGGTGTTACCTTCACTGGCAATGGAAAATCCAAGGAAGCATTTTTTATTTTTTTTGCCAAAAAACTACAAAAAAAGGACGTGAGCTTCGGCATATTTTTGTATGCTAGCCAGGTATAGCAGGCAGGTGCTTGAAGAGTTGGATACAGCGCCAGAAGATGGCGCTTCTATGAAAATGCCATTTTCTGAGGCGGCTGCAGACTGCAATTCTCAGCAGTGGGGCCCAGAAAGCTCAGGCCAACCTGTGCTGCGGATTCCAATCCCCAGCTGCCTAGTTGTACCTGGCTGGACACAAAAATGGGGCGAAGCCTACGTCATTTGTTTTCTAATTATTTCATGAAATTCATGAAATAATAAAAAAAAAGGCTTCCCTTTATTTTTGGTTCCCAGCCGGGTACAAATAGGCAACTGGGGGTTGGGGGCAGCCGTACCTGCCTGCTGTACCCGGCTAGCATACAAAAATATGGCGAAGCCCACATAATCTTTTCAGGGGGCAAAAAACTTCTGCATACAGTCCTGGATGGAGTATGCTGAGCCTTGTAGTTCTGCAGCTGCTGTCTGTCTGTATGGAGAAGAGCAGACAGCAGCTGCAGAACTACAAGGCTCAGCATACTCCATCCAGGACTGTATGCAGAAGTTTTTTGCCCACCAAAAAAATGACGTGGGCTTTGCCATATTTTTGTATGCTAGCCAGGTACAGCAGGCAGCCACGGGCTGCCTCCAACCCCCAGTTGCCTATTTGTACCCGGTTGGTTACCAAAAATATAGGGAAGCCCGTTTTTTTTAATTATTTCACTTATTTCATGAAATAATTAAAAAAAAAACGACGTAAACTTCGCCCCATTTTTGTGTCCAGCCGGGTACAACTAGGCAGCTGGGGATTGGAATCCGCAGCACAGGTTAGCCCAAGGTTTCTGGGCGCCTCTGCTGCGAATTGCAGTCCTCAGCCGTCCCAGAAAATGGCGCTTTCATAGAAGCGCCATCATCTGGCGCTGTATCCAACTCTTCCAACAGCCCTGGAGCCGGGTGGCTTGTTGGGTAATCATGAGTTAATACTGGCTTTGTTTTACTAGCCAGTATTAAGCCAGAGATTCTTAATGTCAGGCACGTTTGACCCGGCCATTAAGAATCTCCAATAAAGGGTTAAAAAAAAGACACCACACAGAGAAAAAATACTTTAATAGAAATAAATACACAGACACATTAGAGACTCCATCTTTATTACCCCCTGTCAGCCCAATAAATCCCCAATAAACCAGCGCTGATAAGAGGTTTTTAATAGAGGCTTAAATTATAAGCAGCAATTTCAGCGTTCCAAGTGCCTTTAAACGAATTTGAAGAAACTGCACTTCAGGATTGTAGTGAGGATTGTAGTGAGGATGAGGTGCCCCAGCCCATTACTTGATGGGCTGGGACACCTCATCCTCACTACAATCCTCACTAGTGTAGTAGTAGTGACGATTGTAGTGAGGATGAGGTGCACCAGCCCATCATGGGCTGGGGCACCTCATCCTCACTACAATCCTCACTAGTGTAGTAGTAGTGACGATTGTAGTGAGGATGAGGTGCACCAGCCCATCATGGGCTGGGGCATCTCATCCTCACTACAATCCTCACTAGTGTAGTAGTAGTGACGATTGTAGTGAGGATGAGGTGCACCAGCCCATCATGGGCTGGGGCACCTCATCCTCACTACAATCCTCACTACAATCGGGAAGCAGCGTGCAGCCTTCACTCCGTGAGTGATCAGTGCTGCTAGCGGTAACAGCGGTAACGCTGACAGACGCGTTACCATAGCAACGGTGCTCCCGGAGCCGCGGTTAGCGGTGGCGTCACCGCTAACTGCGTTGCTATGGCAACGGTGATCTCCGTTAATGACCGGCTGTGTCAGCCGGTCCCTAACGGAACGGGGAGTCGACCGTGTGCTAGAGCATATCGCCGGTACACGGCGATACACAAATGTGCACCGTGTACGGGAGAGATGCACTCGCAGGTCCTACATGACGTGTCATAGTCATGTGACCAGTCTGTAGCCAATGAGATAATAGCCACGTGACTGGTCACATGGCTATTTTGACGTCACGATAGGTCCTGCTTCTCTGCTGGCAGTGCCGGTCACTGGGAGGATTCAGCGATCATCGGATGGAATAGCGGCAGGAGACAGAGTGCAGGAGGGATCACGGGGACCGGTAAGTGTTATGGCAATGTTTATTAACTGTTTGTGTACATTTATCATGCATTTTTATGTGTTTGTGATTGCCTCCCATTATAGCCTATTGGTTCGAGTTTGGTTCGTCGAACGTTCGACGAACCGAACTCGAACGGAACCCCCGTTCGGCGAACCGACCTCAAGCCGAACCGCGACTGGTTCACTCATCTCTAGTAAGAAGGACACAGGTTATGGATGGCTTTGTATGTCATGGTTAGTGTTTTGTACTGAAGTCTTTGGGCAATGGGAAGCCAGTGAAGGGATTGGCAGAGTGGCGAGGCCAGGGGCTAGCGAGGGAACAGGTTGAATAATCGGGCCGCAGAGTGTAGGATAGATTGGAGGGGTTCAAGAGTGTTGGAAGGCAGGCCACAGAGCAGAACGTTGCAATAGTCGAGGTGGTTAATGATGAGAGCATGAATCAATGTTTTTGCTGATTTTTTGTTAAGGAAAGCACAAATCTCAATTAGTGACAACATGCCCTAACGTCTTCATGTTCAAAACATTTCTCCTGTTTTCTCTCCAGAAAAAAGGGGATTATTTTTGCATGGATTGATAAAAACAATATGAAACAGCAAAGTCTTGAGGCACAAAAAAGGTGACTCCCATGAGATAGTAATAAAATTTACCTTTTACTTATAGTTATGATAAAAATGAGGTTTTTACATATAATTAAAAAAAGATTCATAAAAACATTCCACAGTGATGGATATGTGGAAATAGCCTATATAGATCTACTTTCCCATGATCTGACTTTCCGTGTCTGTGCTGAATTTGTCTATCTGGCATGTTTCTAACTGGCTACTAGAGTTGTGCGCGGTTCGCGGTTCGAGGTTCTCCAGTTCGCGGCTTGAGTGATTTTGGGGGCTGTTCTAGATCGAACGAGAACTTGAGCTTTTTGCTAAAGCTCGATAGTTCTAGATACGTTCGAGAACGGTTCTAGCAGCAAAAAGACAAGCTAATTACTAGCTTGCTTTCCGATGTAATAGTGTAAGTCACTCTGTGACTCACACTATTATGAAATTTCGGCGTATAGTGTGCGGGAACAGCGCATTCAGATCACTGCTGTTTGGATAATGGCGATCGCCATTTTTTTTTTTTTCCTTGTCTTCCTTCCCTAAGCGCACGCGTGTAGTGGGGCAGGCCAGAATGTCAGCCAATCCCAGACACACACACAGCTAAGTGGAAGTCCATGTCACATGTCCATGCATTATAAATACGGACATTTTCCTCCAGCAGGCCATTATCTGCCTTCTGCGTCTTGGTGTCAGTCACCGCTGGAGTAGCTCCTGTCTCCTATACTGCTGTGTACGCTCTATACACAGCGCTATACAGAATAGGGATAGAAGTTTCTATTAGTCCTTGTAAGGGCTAATACCGGCAGGGTCAGAGCCATAGGTGACAATCAGGTCCGTGAAAACAGATTTTAACAGCTACACAAGATGACAGCGTCTGTGTAGCTAAGGTCAGGGATTTCCTCGCTGCATTTCCCCATTAGGAGGGATAAAAAGGGAGGCTTCCTTTCCTCTACCCAGACCCACAACCCTGCCACTGTACCCTCCTGCCCTTTGCACACTCAAACTCATTGTTACTAAGCCATTATACTAGCAAACACTGAGTAAACTTAGTGGCATCCTAAAAGTGGCTGTTGGACTTCCATTTGTGTCCCACTGGTGCAAACCTATGTGCAGCACCTCTGCATTGCACACTCAAACTCATTGTTACTAAGCCATTATAAAAGCAAACACTGAGTAAACTTAGTGGCATCCTAAAAGTGGCTGTTGGACTTCCATTAGTGTCCCACTGGTGCAAACCTATGTGCAGCACCTCTGCATTGCACACTCAAACTCACTGTTACTAAGCCATTATACTAGCAAACACTGAGTAAACTTAGTGGCATCCTAAAAGTGGCTGTTGGACATCCATTAGTGTCCCACTGGTGCAAAGCTATTTGCAGCACCACTGCATTGCACACTCAAACTCATTGTTACTAAGCCATTATACTAGCAAACACTGAGTAAACTTAGTGGCATCCTAAAAGTGGCTGTTGGACTTCCATTGGTGTCCCACTGGTGCAATCCTATGTGCAGCACCTCTGCATTGCACACTCAAACTCATTGTTACTAAGCCATTATACTAGCAAACACTGAGTAAACTTAGTGGCATCCTAAAAGTGGCTGTTGGACTTCCATTGGTGTCCCACTGGGGCAAACCTATGTGCAGCACCTCTGCATTGCACACTCAAACTCATTGTTACTAAGCCATTATACTAGCAAACACTGAGTAAACTTAGTGGCATCCTAAAAGTGGCTGTTGGACTTCCATTGGTGTCCCACTGGTGCAAAGCTATTTGCAGCACCACTGCATTGCACACTCAAACTCATTGTTACTAAGCCATTATACTAGCAAACACTGAGTAAACTTAGTGGCATCCTAAAAGTGGCTGTTGGACTTCCATTGGTGTCCCACTGGTGCAATCCTATGTGCAGCACCTCTGCATTGTACACTCAAACTCATTGTTACTAAGCCATTATACTAGCAAACACTGAGTAAACTTAGTGGCATCCTAAAAGTGGCTGTTGGACTTCCATTGGTGTCCCACTGGGGCAAACCTATGTGCAGCACCTCTGCATTGCACACTCAAACTCATTGTTACTAAGCCATTATACTAGCAAACACTGAGTAAACTTAGTGGCATCCTAAAAGTGGCTGTTGGACTTCCATTAGTGTCCCACTGGTGCAAACCTATGTGCAGTACCTCTGCATTGCACACTCAAACTCATTGTTACTAAGCCATTATACTAGCAAACACTGAGTAAACTTAGTGGCATCCTAAAAGTGGCTGTTGGACTTCCATTAGTGTCCCACTGGTGAAAACCTATGTGCAGCACCTCTGCATTGCACACTCAAACTCATTGTTACTAAGCCATTATACTAGCAAACACTGAGTAAACTTAGTGGCATCCTAAAAGTGGCTGTTGGACTTCCATTAGTGTCCCACTGGTTAAAACCTATGTGCAGCACCTCTGCATTGCACACTCAAACTCATTGTTACTTAGCCATTATACTAGCAAACTATGCTGCCAGTTTAAGGGCCGTAGTTGTATTGTCAGGAATAGTTATTGTTGTTTATTTTGCTGTTAATAAAGATAGACCACCGCTGCAATCTACACCACCTCTCAATTTTTACTACCACATTTTAAGTGCACAATCTTGTCGCAATAAAAATGAGTGGCAAAATGACAAATGCTGGTGGAAAGGGGAAGAGGCGTGTTGGAAAATGAAAAAAAGGGTTTGTCCGTGGAGAAGGTGGCAAAGCTCCATTAACATCTGCTGAAGATAGACCATCTTCCAGCAAAAGTAAGATGTCTACTACTTACCGTGGACAATCTGATGTGCTCCCTTTTTTACGGACACGAACAACTGGAAAAAAGGTAGATGATGGCCAAAAAAAGAAAATCCTTGAATGGATCTCAAGTGGTCCAACAAGTGCCCTCTCCTCCACCTCAACTACCGCATCCAAAAAACACCAGTCCTCTGAGTTGTCATCCCAATCACACTTGCTTTCTCCCAGCTCTGAAGTTTTCATCCTCCCTGCACAGTATGGTGGAACTGAGATGGCTGAGTCTGCAGAGCTGTTCAGTCACACTATAGCCTGGGAATCAGAGGTCTGCTCCCAAGCTACAGTGAGTACAGACCAGGAAATGGTCTGCAGTGATCCCCAGAACCTTTGTGACTCAGATTCAGGCCGTGATGACCTAATTTCTGAGCATAATGTTGATCCTTATTCACAAACTGAAACACCTGTTGTAATAGACAATGAGGAACATACTGATGACGATGAGACGCAGATACCAGATTGGGATGACAACTTACATATTCGGTCAGGGCAAGAAGAGGCTCGGTCTGAGGGTGAGGGGAGTGCAAACACAACAATTGATGATGAAGTTCTAGATCCCACCTACTGTCAACCCACAGTCAGGCACTCGAGGAGGTCAACAGACATGGTGGAGGAGGATGCAACTGACGACGAAGTTACCTTGCGCCTTCCTGGACAGAGTCGGAGTACTCGTAGCACGTCTACAACTGCATCCTCAGCCACCACTGTGCCTCTGAGCACTAGTCGGGGTGGATCAGCAGGTTGCATGCCCTCTAAGCCCTGCCTAGACTGGTCCTTTTTTGACATAGCAAAAGATCGCCCAAATTATGTGATCTGTAAAATTTGTCGTGATTCTGTTAGTAGAGGGCAAATCCTCAGCAGTTTGACAACTTTTTCCATGAATCATCACATGAATAAATATCATATGTCCCAGTGGGAAGCTCACCGTGCTGCAATGCGGCCTAGCGGAGCGAACCATCCACCACCTGCCCCTTCCAGTGCAACCGCGCGCTCTTCATCTTTTAGGACTGTAGGGACAGCTGTCACACCTGGTTTTCCACGCACAACTTTCACCACTGTAACCGCAACAGGCAGTTTGCTTGGTAGGTCGTCAGTTGGTTTGGAAGGGGAAACAAGTGCGTGTGTACAGCTCTCTCAGACATCGATAGCACCAACGTTGGATGAAGGCAACATCATGTCTACGCCTGTACTTTCCTCACAAACCTGCATTTTTCCAGGGACACCCTACTCAACACCGTCTACACACAGCAGCCAGATCTCTGTCCCTCAGATGTGGACAAATAAAAGGCCATTTCCTGCGACCCATGACAAAGCTAAGAGGTTGACTTTATCCCTCTGTTAGCTCTTGGCTACCAAAATGCTGCCTTTCCGCCTGGTGGACACACAGGATTTTAGAGACCTTATGTCTGTCGCTGTGCCCCAGTACCAGATGCCCAGTCGCCACTACTTCTCTAAGAAAGGTGTGCCCGCGCTACACCAGCATGTCGCACACAACATCACCGCTTCCTTGAGAAACTCTGTGTGTGAACGGGTGCATTTCACCACCGATACTTGGACCAGTAAGCATGGACAGGGACGTTACATGTCGCTGACTGGGCACTGGGTAACTATGGTGATAGATGGTGAAGGGTCTGCTGCACAAGTCTTGCCGTCCCCACGACTTGTGTGTCAATCCTCTGTCTGTCCAAATTCCGCCACTGCTTCTACCTCCTCCACCTCATCTGGGTCCTCCACCTCCGCCCCAAGCCTGCCTGGTCAGGCCACCAGCGTTCTCACTGCGCAGAAGGAATCACGCACCCCTCATTACTATGCTGGCAGCAGAGCGCAACGGCATCAGGCGGTCTTTAGCTTGACATGTCTTGGAAATAGGAGTCACACAGCGGATGAGTTTTGGACAGCTCTGGAGACTGAGTTTAATAAATGGTTGTCTCCACTCAACCTGCAGCCTGGTAAGGCCGTGTGCGACAATGCTGCATACCTGGGTGCGGTCCTTCGCCTGGGCAAGGTGACACACGTGCCTTGTATGGCTCACGTGTTGAACCTTGTTGTCCAGCAATTTTTAAAACACTATCTTGGCCTAGATGGCCTTCTGAACAGGGCACGAAAACTGTCTGCTCACTTCCGCCGTTCAACCACCGCTGCTGAGCGACTTGCATCGCTCCAGACATCTTTCGGCCTGCCGGTTCATCGCCTGAAATGCGATGTGGCGACACTTTGGAATTCGACTCTCCACATGTTACAGCGACTGTGGCAGCACCGCCGAGCCCTGGTGCAATACGTCATGACGTATAGCATGGGCCAACGAGATGCAGAGGTGGGGCAGATCACCCTGATGGAGTGGTCTCAGATCAAGGACCTATGCACCCTTCTGCACAGTTTCGACATGGCGACGAATATGTTTAGCGCTGATAATGCCATTATCAGCATGACAATTCCAGTCATTTACATGCTGGAGCACACGCTAAACACTATTCGGAGTCAGGGGGTGGGACAACAGGAAGGGGAGGAACTACAGGAGGATTCATATGCGCAAGACACAACAACATCACCAATGTCCAGACGTTCATCATCACCAACGCGGCAGGCATGAGACCATGGGGGACAGGGATCAACAAGGGCGCATGGTAGCAGGCGAAATGTTGAGGAAGGTGCAGGAGAACATGAAGAAATGGAGGACGAACTGTCCATGGACATGGAAGACTCAGCGGATGAGGGAGACCTTGGTCAAATTTCAGTTGAAAGAGGTTGGGGGGAGATGTCAGAGGAAGAAAGAACGGTTAGCACCACTATGCCACAAACACAGCGTGGACTTGGTCCGCATGGCTGCGCAAGACACATGAGTGCCTTCTTGCTGCACTACCTCCAACATGACCCTCGTCTTGTCAAAATTAGAAGTGATGATGACTACTGGCTTGCCACACTATTAGATCCCCGGTACAAGTCCAAATTTTGTGACATAATTCCAGCCATAGTAAGGGACGCACATATGCAGGAGTATCAGCAGAAGCTGTTACTCGATCTTAGCTCGGCTTTTCGACCAAACAACCGTGCAGGTGCAGGAAGTGAATCTCCCAGTTGTAACTTGACAAACATGGGACGGTCTCGTCATCTTAAACAGTCTACCCGTACCAGTAGCACCGTATCTGGTGCTGGTAACAGCAATTTTATTAAATCTTTTCATAATTTTTGTAGACCCTCCTTTGCAAGGCCACCAGAGACAAGTCTGACACATAGTCAATGGCTGGAGAGGATGATACTGGAGTATCTCCAAATGAACATCGATGCCATTACTTTGCAAATGGAGCCTTGCTCATTTTGGGCTTCAAATCTTGAAAAATGGCCAGAGCTCTCCACTTATGCCTTGTAGATTTTGTCATGTCCAGCTGCCAGCGTTGTCTCTGAACGTGTCTTCAGTGCTGCTGGGTGTGTGCTGACAGATAAGCACACGCGTCTGTCCAGTGACAATGTGGACAGACTAACGTTCATCAAAATGAACAAGTCATGGATCCACAAGGAATTTACTACCCCTGTGTCATCCTGGGGAGAGTAAATGCTTGTGTATTTTGAATGTTCTTGATGCAAATCTAGCTGTCAAGTGTACAACTGGGGCACAAGTGCTGCCACTGAAGGGGTGGGTGTGTGTGTGGCCCAATTTTTGGAAAAAAGGGAGACTCCGCTTGGAGTAACCCTTGCTTACATTGTTTTTAAAAATGATCCAAGATGCACAGAGCTGGGATCAGGAAAGACTTTGCTACCTACTCCGGTGTCATCCTGGGGACGGTTGAGCATGGCGTATTTTTTAATGTGCTTGATGAAAATCTAGCTGTGAAGTGTACAACTGGGGCACAACTGCTGCCACTGAAGGGGTGGGTGTGTGTGTGGCCCAATTTTTGGAAAAAAAGGGAGACTCCGCTTGGAGTAACCCTTGCTTACATTGTTTTTAAAAATGATCCAAGATGCACAGAGCTGGGATCAGGAAAGACTTTGCTACCTACTCCGGTGTCATCCTGGGGACAGTTAAGTATGGTGTATTTTTGAATGTGCTTGATGAAAATCTAGCTGTGAAGTGTACAACTGGGGCACAAGTGCTGCCACTGAAGGGGTGGGTGTGTGTGTGGCCCAATTTTTGGAAAAAAGGGAGACTCCGCTTGGAGTAACCCTTGCTTACATTGTTTTTAAAAATGATCCAAGATGCACAGAGCTGGGATCAGCAAAGACTTGGAGTCACCTTGCGGTGTTTTACATGATTTTAGAAGGGCGTGCCATGCCTATATCTGTGTCTCCTTCTCTTTTTCCTTGTCCTGCTCTTTTGTATTCGCATGAGTATATGTCCTTGTCACTTTCCCATGTGTTTGTGTTGTGAGTTGTTTGTCACCTTTTGGACACCTTTGAGGGTGTTTTCTAGGTGTTTTTATGTGTTTGTGATTGCCTGCCATTGTTTCCTATGCGGTTCGAGTGGTTCGTCGATTGTTCGCCAAACCGAACTCGAACGAGACCTTCGTTCGGCGAACCGAACTCGAGCCGAACCGCGACCGGTTCGCTCATCTCTACTGGCTACTCCATGACCTCCTCCTCACTTTTCTTTATAACCCCTTGTTTACTCTACCTATGCTATTCTATACCAGGGCTTAGCTTTGATTTAAGTAATCAGGATGAGTACCGGCCCATCCCTTCTACGATACACCTGAGTGCACTTCTAACATTATATATTGGGATCATATTGTCGGCTGAGACAAGTCAGCGTGTACATCCCTAAGTGTGCAGCTATAAGTGTACTATAATAAATGAGACCAGAATTGGACAGGAAGGGACCAGAAGGTAACTGGATACATAGTCACTGTGAACAATGTTTTTGTTTCTTTTCCCTTTCACTCCTATAATACTTTACTTTCTACTTAAACCCCTGGTCCCTGCACCCAGTAATGAACTAGTAACGAACTGAAGGTTGCAATCAAAGCAATCTGGGCTTCCATAATACCTCAGCAGTGCCACAGGCTGATCACCTCCATGTCACGCCGCATTGATGCAGTAATTCATGCAAAAGGAGTCCTGACCAAGTATTGAGTACATTTACTGTACAGACTTTTCAGTAGGCGCCAACATTTCTGAGTTTAAAATCATTTTTTTTTTCACTTGGTCTTAAATAATATTCTAATTTTCTGAGATAATGACTTTTGATTTTCATTGACTGTAAGCCATAATCATCAACATTAACAGAAATAAACACTTGAAATAGATCTCTCTGTTTGTAATGACTCTATATAATATATGTGTGTTTCTATTTTTGTATTGAATTAAATAAATGAGCTTTTTGATGATATCCTCATTTACTGAGATGCACTTGTACAGTCAGGGCCAGAAATATTTGGACAGTGACACAAGTTTTGTTATTTTAGCTGTTTACACAAATATGTTCAGGAATACAATTATATATATATAATATGGGCTGAAAGTGCACACTCCCAGCTGCAATATGAGAGTTTTCACATCCAAATCGGAGAAAGGGTTTAGGAATCATAGCTCTGTAATGCATAGCCTCCTCTTTTTCAAGGGACCAAAAGTAATTGGACAAGGGACTCTAAGGGCTGCAATTAACTCTGAAGGCGTCTCCCTCGTTAACCTGTAAACAATGAAGTAGTTAAAAGGTCTGGGGTTGATTACAGGTGTGTGGTTTTGCATTTGGAAGCTGTTGCTGTGACCAGACAACATGCGGTCTAAGGAACTCTCAATTGAGGTGAAGCAGAACATCCTGAGGCTGAAAAAAAAGAAAAAATCCATCAGAGAGATAGCAGACATGCTTGGAGTAGCAAAATCAACAGTCGGGTACATTCTGAGAAAAAAGGAATTGACTGGTGAGCTTGGGAACTCAAAAAGGCCTGGGCGTCCACGGATGACAACAGTGGTGGATGATCGCCGCATACTTTCTTTGGTGAAGAAGAACCCGTTCACAACATCAACTGAAGTCCAGAACACTCTCAGTGAAGTAGGTGTATCTTTTTCTAAGTCAACAGTAAAGAGAATACTCCATGAAAGTAAATACAAAGGGTTCACATCTAGATGCAAACCATTCATCAATTCCAAAAATAGACAGGCCAGAGTTAAATTTGCTGAAAAACACCTCATGAAGCCAGCTCAGTTCTGGAAAAGTATTCTATGGACAGATGAGACAAAGATCAACCTGTAACAGAATGATGGGAAGAAAAAAGTTTGGAGAAGAAAGGGAACGGCACATGATCCAAGGCACACCACATCCGCTGTAAAACATGGTGGAGGCAACGTGATGGCATGGGCATGCATGGCTTTCAATGGCACTGGGTCACTTGTGTTTATTGATGACATAACAGCAGACAAGAGTAGCCGGATGAATTCTGAAGTGTACCGGGATATACTTTCAGCCCAGATTCAGCCAAATGCCGCAAAGTTGATCGGACGGCGCTTCATAGTACAGATGGACAATGACCCCAAGCATACAGCCAAAACTACCCAGGAGTTCATGAGTGCAAAAAAGTGGAACATTCTGCAATGGCCAAGTCAATCACCAGATCTTAACCCAATTGAGCATGCATTTCACTTGCTCAAATCCAGACTTAAGACGGAAAGACCCGCAAACAAGCAAGACCTGAAGGCTGCGGCTGTAAAGGCCTGGAAAAGCATTAAGAAGGAGGAAACCCAGCGTTTGGTGATGTCCATGGGTTCCAGACTTAAGGCAGTGATTGCCTCCAAAGGATTCGCAACAAAATATTGAAAATAAAAATATTTTGTTTGGGTTTGGTTTATTTGTCCAATTACTTTTGACCTCCTAAAATGTGGAGTGTTTGTAAAGAAATGTGTACAATTCCTACAATTTCTATCAGATATTTTTGTCCAAACCTTCAAATTAAATGTTACAATCTGCACTTGAATTCTGTTGTAGAGGTTTCATTTCAAATCCAATGTGGTGGCATGCAGAGCCCAACTCGCGAAAATTGTGTCACTGTCCAAATATTTCTGGACCTAACTGTATGTGTACTTTTTATTTTTATTTTAATGCAAATGCTGTATTGTGATTGGTAAAAGACTAAAGACCTTTCTTGTCTTGTGAAAAAGGCAACAACTTATACAATATCCAAATAGTGAAAACTAGTCATAAAATATTATTTTGTTACAGAGTGCTGTCTACGCTTAAAAATGGATGAAAATTTGACAGTTTGTAATGTTTTTTGTAAAGTATTTTGTAAGGTTGATAAAAATACATGTCTATTCAGTTCAGCATATTGTCCTATAATGTTGATCCAGTGGAAACCAAAGTCTGCTTTATATCAAACGTCTTGCTGCTTTTAGAGGAAAGAATCAATTCTATGTTGATATAACCTTAGATGCTGTAAATGCACATTGGTAATAGCTAAAAGCCTGGACATAAAGAGATCATGTGAGAAATCAATGTACAGACCTTTTATTTATGTATAGTTCTTTGGTGATATAGTAACATAGGTTGAAAAGAAATACGTCTATCAAGTTCAAACTTTTTTGATCAAATAGACAATTATTAAATTGTACTAGCAACAGTAAGAATGCAGAAATAAAAGGATAGGCAAATATGTTAAATACATATATGATTATACTGATTTCTGAACTGGTCATTCATTGGAATACTGGCCATAGAACTAATTGGATAAGAAGCTGCATCAGCATTGCCTGATTGTCATTCTTCTGCAGCCTTCTTGACCTGCAGATCAAAGATTAAATATTTTACCAGAACCTTACAAAAATCAATGCTGGAGAATTACAGTAAGTAAATATACCGAAGTCCTTGTGATGGCTTAATTAAACCTTTCACCCACCACGAGCCTGGTTTTAAGCTTAATGACTGGTCCATTTTTTTTCAATTCTGACCAGTGTCAATTTATGATGTACTAACTTTGGATCCCAGTCATTCTGAGATTGCTTAGTCGTGACGTTGTACTTTATGAAAGTGGTAAATTTAGGACAATATTTTTTGTGGTTATTTGTGAAAATATTCGAAGTTTATTGAAAATTTAGAAAATGTTGCAATTTTAATTATATTTTATGCCCTGAGACCAAGAGTTATGTCACACAAAATAGTTAATTAATAAAATTTCCTTCATATCTACTTTACATCAGGACAATTATTGAAACCTCATTTTTTTGGTTAGGAAGTTAGAAGGATCCAACGTTTATGGCCAATTTCTCATTTTTCCAACACATTTACAAAACCAGCTATAGGGAAAAAGAGGGAAAGGGATCATTCTCCCAATTCTATAAATGCTGGAATCGATATCGGTTGCAGCATTTAGTTGGTTAACTAGCCATGGAAGGTGTGTAGACCATCCCTGGATGTGATGGCCAGGGCTCGGCTATCAGATAAGACAAACTACTACCAGCAATTGCTGGTGTACAGCTCCCAATAACTGGAAGAAAAGGAAATGTGTTATACATGAGGAATCTCCCAGAACAATTACATTTTATTTAACATATATAAATTACAAGCAAAGAACCAACCAAAAAAGGATGCAGGTCCATGCATATTGCCACCAAGATGTGGAGTTCTCAAGGACAGAGAGTATTATCCCCTCTGCCCTTGAGAAAGCCACATCTTAATGGAAAACAATGGAGTTAGCATTTTTATCTCGAAAACGGAACGAGATAGAGATAAAAAGTTAATTACAAAGTTGTAGGGCATCATCAATTCAATACGAATCGATACCTTGCATACAGAAATTCTGTGATTAGAAGATGAAAAACTCACATGGCTGCGGACGTGAAGCGATACCTCATGGAGACCTTCCTACAAGTCACTGGGTATGGAGGCTGCGTGGATTGGCCTCCACAGTCACCTTACTTGACCACATTGGACTTATTTCTGTGAGGTCCCATCAAACAGCAGGTGTATGCGACCCTTCCACCAACATTGCAGGACCTACGACGACGTATCACAGATGCTTGTGCAAACGTGTCACCTACCAACGTGCAGCAAGATACAATATGCTGTCCAGAGTCCAGATGTGCATTGCAGCTGACAGTGGCCATTTTGAGCATCAAAGTTAAATGAGCGCCAAAAGTGTGACCAGCATTCAATGTTTTTGGGGGGGTCATGGGTTTCATATCATAGCCTTTCTGTATGCAAGGTGTCGATTCATATTGAATTGATGATGCCCTACAATTTTTTAATTCACTTTTTTGTCTATCTCGTTCCATTTTCGAGATAAAAATGCTAACTTCATTGTTTTCTACCAGATGGCGCTATAAGTGGTTTCATTGCGTAGTGTATGGCTACTTTACTATACCTAGACACCACTTCTATGCTTATAGCTGCCAGCGTTCTCAAGTTAATGGTGGTGTACAGGATATGGGTGGACACACTGTGTATATATATATATATATATATATATATATATATATATATATATATATACAGTATATTTATTTCTTTAATTTTAATTATTCCTGGTGGTGCCAACAATGGTTTATTTACCTGGCAGTTTATTTTTTGCTTAGGGACAGTTCATTACGTTTCAATATAGGAGTGCTGCTCACTGCTTACACACGTATTCCAGTTTAATCTATCCTCTTAGGAGGTTGTCATCTGCCCTTCTATTCCTTGCTGTCAGTGTATTGTTTTTTTTGTTCATTTGGATTTGGGCTGTTAATGAAGGTAACCTTCTTTGGTATTTTATTATAAGTGCGTATTTGGGATGCATTTTAAATGTTTTACTTGTATGTTGGTTTTCTGCTTGTAATTTGAATGTGTTAAATAAAATGTATTTGCTCTGAGTGATCGCTCTTGGATGGCACATTTCTTTTTCTTCCAGTTATTGTATACTTTTTGATGTGCATCCTTCTTTCATTGGTTTCTTTCTGGTGTACAGCTCCTGTGCACCTGCAATCCCAGGATGTACCGGGTATGTCCTTGGTTGGTACATTCCAGACAAGCAGGATGTACCCAGTATGTCAAATGTTGGCAAGGGGTTAATTTGCTTCTCATTGCTGCTTCTTCAAGCTCACTTTTAAAGATTAATGCCATGTCCCATTTAGCAAGAAAAAATCTGAAAAGAACTTTTATACACAAGTTTTTATCCCCTACAACTGCTGTACTTTTTTTTAAAAAAAAATCACCCTTGTATGGAATTCAAAGAAGTAAAAATGACTTAGTCAAAAACATCTTCTCTGATGCTTTTGACAGGGTACAGGAGTTAAAAATGTTCACGAAGGTGGACCTTGGTGAGGCATGCCTTTTAGATCTGTATTTGCAACATCACTAAGTAGAAAATTGATTTTAATATTTATTGTTGTGGCTTTGAGTATTCAGTTATGGCTTTCAGACAATCCACCAAAATCTTTTATGCATTCCCTCTTATCACAAGCTTCAATACAGTTATTCACTTCAGGCTGTCTGTGTTCGACAAATTTGTGTAAGGTCCACCTTTCTCTGTTCGGCAATTCTGTGTAAGGTCTTCCATTCTGTGTTCGGCAATTCAGTATAAGGTCCACATCTCTGTGTTCGGCAATTCAGTTTAAGGTCTAAAGGGGGCTTTACATGGTAGCGATATCGCTAGCAATTTCTAGCGATATCGAGCGTGTAAGTACCCGCCCCCGTCGCGCATGTGATTGTTTGTGATCGCTGCCATAGCGAACATTATCGCTACGGTAGCGTCACACGTACTTACCTGGTCGTCGTCGCTGTGACTGCCGAACAATCCCTCCTTCAAGGGGGAGGGACGTTTGGCATCACAGCGACGTCACCGCAACATCACTAAGCGGCCGGCCAATCAAAGCGGAGGGGCGGAGATGAGCAGGACGTAACATCCCGCCCACCTCCTTCCTTCCGCATTGGGGCCGGCGGCAGGTAAGGAGATGTTCCTCACTCCTGCAGTGTCACACATAGCGATGTGTGCTGCTGCATGAGCGATGAACAACATGGATAAACAACCCTTACCGATTTTTGAGTTTGGGATGACCTCTCCATGGTGAACGATTTTCACCATTTTTGAGGTCTCTTAAGGTCGCTGGTCAGTGTCACACGCTATGATATTGTTAATGACGCCGGATGTGCGTCACTAACAACGTGACCCCGACAATAAAACATTAACGATATCATAGCGTGTAAAGCCCCCTTAACTCTGTGTTCAGCAATTCTGTGTAAGGTCCACCAGTCTGTGTTTGGCAATTCTGTTTAAGGTCTAAAGGCCACTTTACATGCAACGACATCGCTAACAACGTCGTTAGCGACGTCGTTGCATGTGAAACGCAGGAACGACCGTTAACGATCAAAAATACTCACCATATCATTGATCGTTGACCCGTCGCTCTAATATCAAATATCGTTGCTGCTGCAGGTACGATGTTGTTTGTTGTTCCTGCGGCAGCACACATCGCTATGTGTGACACCGCAGGAACGAGGAGTAACATCGTAATTGTGGCCGCCGGCAATGAGGAAGGAAGGAGGTGGGCGGGATGTTACGGCTGCTCATCTCCGCCCCTCCGCTTCTATTGGGCGGTTGCTTAGTGACGCCACTGTGACGTCGCATGAACCGTCCCCGCCGGCCACACCGACGTCGCTAGGCAGGTAAGTATAGTGTAACGGGTGTTAGCGATTTTGTGCGCCACGGGCAGCGATTTTCTTGTGATGCACAACCGACAGGAGCGGGTGCTTTCACCAGCAACATCGCTAGCAATGTCGCTGTGTGTAAAGTGGCCTTAACTTTCTGTGTTTGGCAATTCTGTGTGAGAACCACCTCTCTGTGTTCAGCAATTCTGTGTAAGAACAACCTGTCTGTGTTTGGTAATTCAGTGTAAGGTCCACTTGTCTGTTTTCAGCAATTCTCTGGCCAACCATTGAGTCTACATCATATTATGTAATGTCATTGACATTTCTCGCAATTGATTTTGAAATTCCTCATTTAATGTAAGGAGAAAAATTTTCACCAGAAAATGGTTTGTTGAAAGATGCTTAGGGTATTTTTTAGTTAACTATTTTGATCGATAGTCTTGCACTAAATGTCACGCAATAACCAATGTCAATTTATAAACTAACACTTTTATTGCATAATTTAATTCCAAATATAATATCGGCTCCATATATATTCATGTATATTAAATGAACCAATAAAACTACAAGCTTTACCATGCAAATAGCCTCTGCAATGATGTTCTTTTATTTAAAATTAACCAATAAAAGTATAATTTGTACCATCCACAGTGAATCTAGAAAGTGGTACTAGAAAACTACATAGTACTAATTAATAATACATATGGTCTTTATGTAGTTATAGCTACATTTTCAGGTGAGCTTAATCTTTTCCTATCAGTTTTACAGCTATAAACTTTTTTGTTCTATTTGTCTCTGTGTCTATCTACTTATAAGTCTATGCATCTATGTCATATTTACAATGAAAACAACAGTTTACAGATGAATGTGATAATACGGCAATCAGTAGTTTGATTATTATGAGTAGTTTAAATGTTAAATTCTATCACAATCACAAAATAATTTTTAGAGACAAAAAGAGAAACTTTCAGCTCACCCATTCCATGTGCTCTGATTTCCTTCTGCTGCACGGGCTGCAGGTGCTGTTACCTGTGTATAATGAAGAGGGAAGAGTTCTGCCCAGCGCAAGAAGGAGAAATACGTCAGTAAATTTCCAGGTGCTTTGTTCTGCTTGGTTTCCAATAAAAACGGTTATATAAACATATGAACAGTTAAGACATAGTCCTCCATGGATATTGACACAACAGTGACACGTTTCGGCTACTGGAGTGTAGCCTTTGTCAAGCGACTTGACAAAGGCTACACTCCAGTAGCCGAAACGCGTCGCTGTTGTGTCAATATCCATGGAGGACTATGTCTTAACTGTTCATATGTTTATATAACCGTTTTTATTGGAAACCAAGCAGAACAAAGCACCTGGAAATTTACTGACGTATTTCTCCTTCTGGCACTGGGCAGAACTCTTCCCTCTTCAAAATAATTTTTACTTCTTTAGCCAAAACAAAATATGCATATTAGAGATCTAAATCTTGGAGCACAACAAGTTTTGTGTGCTTTTTTTGTGACCTATTCCTTTCTTTAGTCCTCATTTTTATGTTTGTGATTAAGCATGTAATGTATCTAAAAAAATGCTGCCGGTGTCATCAGTATACTGTACTTGGATCAGTTGACAACAGTGTATGATCTGTGTATCCTCTTTTACCAATAGCTATCATCAGTCATTTTCACAGATGGGTAAATAAATAAATAACAAAACATCTCCGATACTTTGCAATATTAAATACATACAGTACATGATGGCAGAGAGATGCCATCCATGAAATGTGTGTTTTTAAAGGACACATAGGGTTGTATTGACCATTTTCATCAGTGAAACTGAAAAAAACATGGACATGTGAATAGCTCCATTAGTACATGTATCTGTGGAAAAAATGGATACAGCACATTTGTTCCACACTGAGGTCTGAATAAGGCCTAGCGACTTAACAACTGATGTAAAAGTGATAATAGACTTTGATAGGATTTTTTTCATCTACAACACAGAAGAAATACATGCATATACAGTGGGTGAAATAAGTACAGAACATGTCCCCAACCTTCTAATTAAATACATTTCTAAAGGTACTATTGACATGAATTTCTCACAAAATGTTGGTAACAACCCATCCAATCCACACCAGAAATGAAATCAAACCATAGATGTCAATAAACTAAGTTAAATGTAATAATAAGAAATGACCCAGGGAAAGTGTATTGAACATGTTTTCAGAAAAGTAATACTTCATACACAAGCCTTTGTTGCCTGTATCTGTGACTCTCTTAAAACACCTCCTGTATGGAGAAACTAGTAGCATGCTTTGCTCATGTGTGATTTTAGACCATTCTTTCCCTGAAACCCACTTGAAATGCTGAAGGTTCTATGGGCTCCTTCTATGAACTTTGAGCTTTAGTTCCTTTCATAAATTTTCCATTGGATTCAGGTTAGGTGATTGGCTGGGCCATTCTAGCATGTTTATTTTCTTTCTCTGAAACCAATTGAGCGTTTTCTTGGCTGTGTGTTTGGGATCATTGTCTTGCAGATTTGTCCAACCTCATTTCATCTTCATCATCCGAGTGAATGACAAGAGATTTTTTCACGAATGTCTCAGAACATTTGTCCATTCATCCTCTCTTCAATTGCATGAAGCTTGCCAGTGTTTTACTCTGAAAAACAGTCCCTAACTATGATGTTAATACCTCCAAACTTCACTGTTGGTTAGATTTTAGAGGCCTCCAAACATGGTGGCTATTATTTCATCCAAACAGTTCAATTTTGATCTCATCTGAATAGACTACATTCTCCCAGTATTCTACAGGCTTGACTAAATGTTGATGAGCAAACTGTAAATGTGCTTTATTGAGCAATAAAGTTTGGCGTGGTGAGTCGGCATACAGGCTATCTAGATTGATGCATTACTTTTTTGTCTTTAAAACAATTATACCTGCTGATTCCAGGTCTGTCTGTAGTTCTTGAAAAGTCATCCTTGGCTCTTTGACAACTATTCCAATAATTCTTTCCGCTCCTCTTTGTGAAATCTTGTTGGGAGCACATGGTTATGGCCGGTTAATGGTGAAATGATTTTCTTTCCACGCCCGGATTATGACTCCAACAGTGCTCACTGGAAACTTCAATCATTTTGAAATTCTGTAATCAAAATCATCAGTACATTTTGCAATAAAGTTATGAATGCCTTGAAATTGCTCACTGGTTTTATCCACCATGAGATATTTTTTGTGTGGAACATTGGTAATGATACACCTTTGCATAGATCATCAGTTAGACCAGCTCATATTATTTTTCCCTAAGTGGCAGGATTATTTTCTAATTACTGATAGATTTCAGCTGGTGTCATGACTTTCCATAGCTTTTTGTACCCCTCTTTTTGTATGTGTTCAAAGATTTTTCCCTGTGCCACTTCTCATTATTACACATTACTTAGTTATGGACATCTATGGTTTGATTTATTTGCCTATGTGCATTGGATGAGTTGTTGCCAACATCTGGTGATTGGTGAGAAATTAATATCAATTATACATTTAGAAATATATTTATGTACCGCATTTTTTCAGACCATAAGATGCACTATTTTCCCCCCAAATGTTGGTCTGAATATAGGGCTGTGGCTGGGAATGAGGGTGCTGCGGTTGAGCGGGTCATCGGCGGCACAAGCAGGCCGTGGCAGCGCCTGCCGTTACCACGTGGGCCCGCTCTTTACATATGCACGCCCATCATCGCTCAGCGCTGACAGGTGGGCGGGGTGATGGGCGGAGGGTGCGCGCATAGTAAACAGCCGGCCGTGATCACCCCTGGCAACTACAGCCTGGAGTGATCATTTGCGGCTCAATTCACTGCTCCCCACGCATCATTATCAGTGCGGGGGGCTGTGGATAAGTACACTCACCATTCCCCTGCAGCTTCGTGATGTCCTCCCATCTGCTGGTCAGCTGATCTGTGTAGAGAGCGGTGAGCACAGCGATGACGTCATCACTGTGCGCGCCGCTAGTCACGCAGGTCAGCTGACCGGCAGACAGATGGACGAGTGGTGCTGCAGGGAAGTGACCGGTGATGGCTCCACACAGATCAGCAGTGCTGCTACCGCCACAGACAGGGGGAGAAGCGATGCTGCATGGAGCAAAGAAAGTGAGTATAAACGTTTATTTTTTTTGTGTGATACAGGATACAGGCCATATAGCAGTATGGGGGTATATAGCAGGATGGGGCCATATAGCTGGATGGCTGGAGGTACCGTATATAGCAGGATGGATGGGTTATATAGCAGGATGGATGGGGGTATATAGCAAAATGGATGGGGGTATATAACAGGAAGGGGCCATATAGCAGGATGGATGGGGGTATATAGCAGGATGGATGGGGGTATATAGCAGGATGGATGGGGGTATATAACAGGAAGGGGCCATATAGCAGGATGGATGGGGGTATATAGCGGGATGGATGGGGTATATAGCAGGATGATAGCATATACCAGGATGGCAGTATATATCAGGATGGCAGTATATAGCAGGATAAGGAAATATACCAGGATGGGGTACATATACAAGGCAGGAGGATCATTACCAGGATAGGGTATCTTAGCAGAGAATTTGGGGACATTACCCCCATAACAGTGTCAGCAGCAGATCCATGCCACATAACAGTGTGTCATTAACACATTTTTTGCTTCAAATTTTATTTTCCTATTTTCCTCCTCTAAAACCAGGGTGCGTCTTATGGTCCAGTGCGTCTTATAGTCTGAAAAATACGGTAGATAATTGGTGACATTTTCAGTACTTATTTCACCCACTGTATATTACATCTGTTTGAATATTTTACATTACAAACCGTAAAACTGTCTATACAGTACTGATGAAAATAGGCAGGCTTAGGATGTATACATTCTGGTGATGAGCATCATTAATTTGAATATCATGCAAATACTTGAATTTGGCTGAAAAGTTCTATGCTAAGTAATCATGCTCTCTATTTCTAGTTAATAATTGCTATTATAAAAAAAATAATTAACAGATAACTGGTAAATAGTTAATAAACTATAAGTAGTGATGAGCGGACTCACAGATACCTGGGATCAACAGGTCCAACCGGGTTTAAAAAAAACCCTTTTTCCAGCCCAGAGTTTATTCCAGATATCTGGCAGGATGCCGGTCTTCTTCCAAGCCTATGGGGCTATAAAATGATGATAGAATGGATAGGGGGAATCAAGCAGGGGCATTATACTTACTGATTCTCCCATTCAACTGTAAGGCTACTTCTGGGGGCCACTCTCCTTCATGCATATGAATTGCTTCACCCACCCACCAGCAGTTCCCACATCCTCTGGTTGCAGTCAGATGTGCCCCCACTCTGTGTCACATCATGTCTGACTGCAACCAATCAGAGACACTGTGTTTGCATCTCTTTTGGTCTTAAAATAAATTAAATTGAGTAAGGTCCCACCATATTATGATGCCCAGCACAGATAAAGCATATGGCTACAAGCTGTTTTGGTGTGGGTTTTTTGCCAGGAGGTGCTGATATCTGATGGAGACATTTCAGCACCAAATTGGCACCTGCTATCAGAAAACTTTGTTGAAACAGTGTAAAAATCATTTTTGTGCTTTTTTTTGCCAAGAGATGCAGATTTAGTGCTGAAAATTTTACACCTTATTCCTGCCCCCAATCTACACCTCCTGGCGAAGAAATGCATCAAATCGGCAAGCATTATGATGCGGTATTGTTGCAATTTTTTGCCAGGGGATGTAGATTGGGTGCAGAAATATGATGTAAGAATTTCGGCATCTCTTGGCAACAAAAACAAGGTTTTCTGCCAGGAAATGCAAGTCTTTGAACTCTGTGACCTTGCTGAGGTCACTGAATGTAATGAAGTTACCTGAGGTCTGGTTACCTGTGGTCACCGGTGGAGGACCATGGGATCCTCCAGCTGTGACCACAAATAACCTAAGTGTTCATTGCTGCGGCTTAGTTTCTCCCTGAAGCTCACAGCAGGCAGTCATGTTTTGTTCCCATGCACTGTGCCTTCAGTAATATAGCAGAGCAGGAATCATTGTGGGACCTCATGTGGATTACATCAGACTTGGGTGTTTGGGGGTTTAATAAGGGAACTAAAGGGTGTTTTTTAATTCTATTTTAAATAAAGGATTTTTCAGTGTTTGTGTTTATTTCTTTTTCCTTACTGTATTAGTAATGGGGGGTCTCATAGACCCTCCCCATTACTAAAGGAAGGCTTATTGGCAGCAGGGTAAAGTTCCAGAATTGTTGCATCTAATGGATGCGACAACCCTGGGCAGTTGCAGGCTGCTATTTTTAGGCTGGGGAGGCCAAATAATCATGGGTCTTCCCAGCCTGAGAATACCAGATCCCAGCTGTTGACTTTATCATGGCTGGGTATCAAAATTGGGGGGAATTGCATGCCATTTTTTACAATTATTTATTCAAATTATTTTTATAAAAGCCATATGTGGTCTCTCTTATTTTGATACACAGCCAAGGCAACCACACGGCTGGGGGCTGCAGCCTGTAGCCATATGATTTATTTGTGCTGGGTATCATAATCTCTGGGAACTCTGAGCCCAGGGTCAGTGCTTGGATGCTTTTGAACCCACACAAATCTGGACTCTTACAGTCCAACTCCTACCATCACTTGCTATAAGATATCCTACTTATCTTGCCTCTTATCTTTCTTGACTCCAGAGCTTTCTGTCTGCCCAATAATCACATTTAGGGTACCGTATAGAGATGAGCAAACCGGCCGTGATTCGGCTCGAGTTCGGTTCGCCGAACGGAGGTCTCGTTCGAGTTCGGTTCGGCGAACCGGTTAAGCGAACCACTCGAACCGCATAGGAAACAATGGGAGGCAATCACAAACACATAAAAACACCTAGAAAACACCCTCAAAGGTGTCCAAAAGGTGACAAACAACTCACAACACAAACATATGGGAAAGTGACAAAAACAAATTCCCATGCGAAAACAAAACAGCATTACAAGGAAAAGAGAATGAAACACAGATATAGGCATGGCATGCCCTTCTAAAATCATGTAAAACACCGCAAGGTGACTCCAAGTGGAGTCTCCCTTTTTTCAAAAAATTGGGCCACACACACACCCACTCCTTCAGTGGCAGCACTTGTGCCCCAGTTGTACACTTCACAGGTAGATTTGCATCAAGCACATTCAAAAATACACCATTCTTAACTGTCCCCAGAATGACACCGGGGTAGGTAGCAAAGTCTTTGCTGAACCATGACTTGTTCATCTTGGCTCCTTTTAAAAAACACAGCAAGCAAGGTTTACTCCAAGCGGAGTCTCCCTTTTTTTCCAAAAATTGGGCCCCACACTCACCCACCCATTAAGTGGCAGCACTTTTGCCTCAGTTGTACACTTTACAGGTAGATTTGCATCAAGCACATTCAAAAATACGCCATACTTAACCGTCCCCAGGATAACACCGGGGTATGTAGGTAAGTCTTTCACTATTCCAGCTCTGTTCATCTTGGATCATTTTTAAAAACAATGTAAGCAAGGGTTACTCCAAGTGGAGTCTCCCTTTTTTCCACAAATTTGGCCCCACACACACCCACCCATTCAGTGGCAGCACTTGTGCTCCGTTGTACACTTCACAGCTAGATTTGCATCAAGCACATTCAAAAATATGCCATCCTTAACCGTTCCCAGGATGACCCCAGGGTAGGTAGCAAAGTCTTTGCTGAACCATGACTTGTTCATCTTGGATCCTTTTAGAAAACACAGCAAGCAAGGGTTACTCCAAGTTTTTTCCAAAAATTGGGCCATACAGACACTCACCCTTTCAGTGGCAGCACTTGTGCCCCAGTTGTACACTTCACAGCTAGATTTGCATCAAGAACATTAACAATCCACAAGCATTTACTCTCCCCAGGATGACACAAGGGAAGTAAATTCCTTGTGGATCCATGACTTGTTCATTTTGATGAACGTTAGTCTGTCTACATTGTCACTGGACAGACACATGCGCTTATCTGTCAGCACACACCCAGCAGCACTGAAGACACGTTCAGAGACAACGATGGCAGATGGACATGACAAGATCTCCAAGGCGTAAATGGAGAGCTCTTGCAATTTTTCAAGATTTGAAGCCCAAAATGAACAAGGCTCCATTTGCAAAGTCATGGCATTGATGTTCATTTGGAGATACTCTTGTATCATTCTCTCCAGCCGTTGACTATGTGTCAGACTTGTTGTCTCTGGTGGCCTTGCAAAGGATGGTTTAAAAAAATTATGAAAAGATTCAATAAAATTGCTGCTACCAGCACCAGATACGATGCTGCTGGTACGGGTAGACTGTTGAAGATGACGAGACTGTCCCATGTTTGTCCAGTTACAACTGGGAGATTCGCTCCCTGCACCAGGGTTGTTTGGTGGAAAAGCCGAGCTAAGATTGAGTAACAGCTTTTGCTGATACTCCTGCATATGTGCGTCCCTTTCTATGGTTGGAATTATGTCACAAAATTTGGACTTGTACCGGGGATCTAATAGTGTGGCAAGCCAGTAGTCATCATCACTTCTATTTTTGACAATACGAGGGTCATGTTGGAGGTAGTGCAGCAAGAAGGCGCTCATGTGTCTTGCGCAGCGATGTGGACCAAGTCCACGCTATGTTTGTGGCATAGAGGTGCTAACCGTTCTTTCTTCCTCTGACATCTCCCCCCAACCTCTTTCAACTGAAATTTGACCAAGGTCTCCCTCATCCGCTGAGTCTTCCATGTCCATGGACAGTTCGTCCTCCATTTCTTCATGTGCTCCTCAACATTTCGCCTGCTACCATGTGCCCTTGTTGAACCCTGTCCCCCATGGTCCCATGCCTGCCGCGTTGGTGATGATAAACGTCTGGACCTTGGTGATGTTGTTGTCTCTTGTGCATATGAACCCTCCTGTAGTTCCTTTCCTTCCTGTTGTCCCAACCCCGAATATTGTTTAGCGTGTGCTCCAGCATGTAAATGACTAAAATTGTCATGCTGATAAGGGCACTGTCAGCGCTAAACATATTCGTCGCCATGTCGAAACTGTGCAGAAGGGTGCATAGGTCCTTGATCTGAGACCACTCCATCAGGGTGATCTGCCCCACCTCTGCATCTCGTTGGCCCAGGCTATACGTCATGACGTATTGCACCAGGGCTTGACGGTGCTGCCACAGTCGCTGTAACATGTAGAGAGTCGAATTCCAGCGTGTCGGCACATCGCATTTCAGGCGATGAACCGGCAGGCCGAAAGACT